>NC_139219.1:327538217-328273217 GCF_055691185.1 Crinia signifera | reverse complement strand
TCCACTGACATGGCTCCTTGATTTATTTCTTCATTATTGCTGAGTGCCGCACCTTCTCCGCCTGTATATATATATATATATATATATATATACATATATATATATATATATATATATATATATATATATATATATAGAGCGTTCTGGTAGATCCGGCACTCACTGCATAAGAGGGTTTGCTTTCCCGGTGCATTCCACAGCCAGCGTTAGCGGGCTTAATACAAACAGATATCGGCAGCGGCACTCAGTATGAAGGAAAAGTCGACACAACGCCGTGTAGACGCCAACGTTTCAACGCTTTAATCGCGTTTTCGTCAGGGCAGCAAAAGTTTTGCTGCCCTGACGAAAACGCGATTAAAGCGTTGAAATGTTGGCGTCTACACGGCGTTGTGTCGACTTTTCCTTCATACTGAGTGCCGCTGCCGATATCTGTTTATATATATATATATATATATATATATATATATATATATCTGTGGTAGGATACTGGCACTCACTGAAACATCAGCGACCCGGGTGCCTTTCATAAAGAAAAGATAACAACACAAGGAATGTGTGCCAAAGTTTTGGGCTAAAGGGCACATAGCTTGAAACGTTGACACACATTCCTTGTGTTGGTATTTTTTCTTTATGAAAGTTTCACATCGCTGTAAAATCCCTGGAGTGCCGGCTGTCAGTTCCAGTTTATCTATCTATATATATACGTGGGTACAGAATGAGGCCACTCGCCAGACTGAGCTTCAGATACAAGTAGAAATTTTATTTGATTACGCTGCCATCACTCTGGTCAACATTTCGACCCGAATCAGGGCCTTTCTCAAGACTTGTTGACAGCCATCAGTTATACAAGAAGTGAAAAAATACACCTCAAGGTGTGTAAGCCCGGCAACACGACCTGTTGCATATATATATATATATATATATATATATATATGTATATATATAGAAACAAGGGGGGTACCCCAATCTGCGCTTGATATCCTGGAGCAGCAACCCTGTTGGATCCCCTGTTAGACGGGACCCAAAATTTAGAGTTGAACAAAGAGAGGGTACAGAGTGCGCTTATGATATACTAATATGCATATCATGTAAAAAATATGTATTTATAACAGGTTTTACCTTTATAATATTTTGTATACAAAAGATAAAAACAAACAAATACAATTCAGTTCGTATCCTGTATGTGGTTCATTCACAGCATGTGATCAAAACATATGAATCTGGCCCAATGCGTTTCGTCAGCTAGGTGACTTCATCAGAGGCGAATAGTAGTTTCAAAATGAATGATACTGTAAAATGCAACATAATGGCGTCAAATATATATTGTATATGAACATGATTAATAACATATAGGTACTTCACGGGTGAATGACAAGGGTGGGGTTGGAGGATGAGAAAGGACATGATTTCATCATTTCAATAAGGGTAGAGGGCAGAAGAGTAATACTTTCTAGTAGGAAAAGAACAACTTTAAAAAGGTCTTACCTAATAAGATGTCAATATGGATATAACCATAAGGGTAGGTAGGAGCATCTCCTTCTTAGGAGTTAGTTAAACAAGAATCCAATATGAAATTACTCATCCTCCAACCCCACCCTTGTCATTCACCCGTGATGTGCATATATATATATATATATATATATATATATATATATATATATATATATATATATAAAATATATATATATATATATATATATATAAAAATATATATATATATACACTGTATATATGTATATAGGATATAAGATATGTGCTTAGATACATATGTACTGTATGTTATAATAAAGATATCTGATTTTGAAGTTGAAAGATGTACTTTAATGAGATTATCAATATGTAAATAGTAAGGTAGTCATGGTTTAATAAAATAATAGTTATCAGCAAAGTTCTAAGTTATACAATTCACACATTCAAAGTCTCTTAGAGAAAACTGGACATATCACAAGTGACTCACGTACGTAGACCTTCACGGGTTCAACATTGCCCTTATTTTTAAACAACAACCATATACAAGGCATGAACACGAACCAGAGCAGTTTCAGTTAAGACATTTGGTTATTTACGTTACTGGTTCCTGCGCAGCGAAGAGCAGCCAGGAGAGAGCGCTTCAGTTTGGCGTTGCTGGCTATGAGTACAGCAGAGTGCAGGCTGGGGTAGCCAGACACAAATATAACACAGATGAAAATATAAAATGAATTCTCTGCCTGTAAACTTAAAAGGAACAAGTATGAACTTATCATATACACAGTATAAAATAACAGAAAAGAGACCATGTTCCCGATGACACTTTTGTGGGCGTCTAGTTGGCTATTAGTGAGCCCTGATTCTTTGCTGCTCATATTCCGGGTGTGCTTCAGAAGCGACACAATCAGAAGACAAACAGCTGCGCAGAATATGAGGAACGGTGCCATAGATCCAGTAACAAAGATGATAAATCCAATTTCATAATTTATTTCCATAGTTACATTCCCAACACTAGAGCTGTTACTGTCCTGGGTAGAGTTCATGTAGCGTCCTTGGTACGTGCACCATATTTTGGGCAGGCTGGTGAGAAGTGACACCAGCAGTGACGCCAGGAGCAGCCAGGGGACCATCCTGGAGATGTTCATCTTCAGTCTCAGGAATAACCTGTTGCTGTAGGTTGTGATCTTCACGCAGTAGAACACGCAGAGCACGGTGCACATCCACAGGATGCACAATGCAAAAAATATAAGTGCAGTGTCATAATATACAGATTTATTTACTGCCATGATTGACTGAGTGACACTTGCCACAATTGTATCCTTAAGACACATAATTAAAACGATGATCCTCGCCGCTCCCAGGCTGGCCATGATAATGTCAACGGTTTGCAGTGTTTGACCCTTCAGCCACCAAATGAGGATCTGCGTCACAATAAATGCATTGAGGAATAATCCGATAGATATCACAGAACAAACAATAGAGGATAACAAGATCAAGGTTGTGGAACTCATTTTCTTCGCAGGATGATGAACGTTTGTCAGAGCGTCTGATTCATTCACAACCACCTAGAACTGTCCGGTGTAATGTGGAGACTGTCTGAGCTGTGATATGAGCTGTGATTGAGATAATATTACATACAGGATACTTTATGTTTTGCATGACATTTGGTTGCCAAACGTCAAAGAGCTGCAGCATTTAAATGCAATGGGTCATTTTCTTATTCAGGTTTAAATAAAATCTCTCTCCTTGTGTATGTGGCTGTTATCTGATACTGGTGAGGGATGGAAGGAATATTACACTGGAAGGAAATAAAACCTCATTCCCAATAGATGAGAAATGAAGATATAGAACTCAGCAGGGCCCTTCTCAGCAAAAACTTTGTTTCATTTATATCCTTTTATTGAAGCATAGGGGTTAATTCAGTACCGCCTGCTAAGCAGCGGTTGTTCACTGCTTAGCAAGCGGCTCAGCGCTGCCTGCTGCCCCGCCTTAACCTCCCTCCCAACCGCCAACTAATTCCCTCGTTACCATGCACAAACACATTCCCTTTCCGACCATCAAATGATTTCTCTCCCCTATGGAGGTGACCTTTATTTAACTTGGGGACTGCCAAAGAAGGGGCAGACGCTAATGTCATGTGACGTCAGCCTGAGCAGGGTAACACCCAGCATTTTTATCGGGATGCCCATTAAACGGTAGGTGTTGCCCTCCAGCCGCCTCCTGTCCATCCCTACCTCCCCCTCCTACCAGTGCTAACGGTTCAGTGAGTGTGATACTCGCCGAAAGGCGTTCGCACAGGGGGTTTTCACATGGTCAAATACGCGCATGCGTAGACCCCGCCCACCACCACCACCACCACCATTGGAATGGGGCAGAATGTGGCCCCTTCCCAGCCATACTGAATCACCCCACAGAGTTCATTGGAAATTCTACATTGTGGATTTGTATAATAATATTTTTGACCAGTACTATAGAGGACAGTAAAATTCAATGTAAAATGGTCTTAATTAAAACAAATGCATACACTTGTCTATTGCAAATATTGTCACTCAATTTTAAATTAAATCATTACGGGTGAGAAATGCAATGAGACTATTTCTGATTAATGAAATATAAAATATAGATGATAATAACATTGACATTATACAAATCAGTTAGTAATATGCAATAAAGTATAATAGCACATATGACACCCCTGTTCTCATAGTATAAATAATTGAACAGTTATGATTGGTGGTTCACCGTCTAATATTCTGAAGCTGTACCATGTGGCCAGGTGTAGGCTACCACCAGTCTCCAAACTTTCAAGCGTTCCCTGAAAACTCGCCTCTTCAGGCAAGCCTATCATATATAAGTACCACAGGCATAACCCTCTGAGGCACTTATGTACAGTATTATATAGCTTCCCTTCTGGACCTGTAACTTGGTGGGACTGCTATGCTATTACTGGTGCCTGTCCTTGTGTTTCCCTCCTATATCCCTATAGATTGTAAGCTTGCAGCAGGGCCCTCCTACCTCCAAGTCTGTCTGCCCAGTTTGATTATTATTACTGTCTACCATTGTAAAGCGCAACTGAATCTGCTGCGCTATATAAGACACTGTAAATAAATAAATAAATAATACCATGAACAGACATACGTGTCGCGAGAGGTGACTGTGTAATATAACTCGGCCAAACTACAACAAATACCTACGCATTTTTTCCTTATTATACATCGTCTCCACCCAGTCCATCCTAAAGGTATGGTGACGTTTTTATAAAAAAAAAATCGTGGGGGATTAGGATGCATCAACATTTGCAAAATAGTTTGGTACTTGTGTACTTTCAAGGCTCCCATCGCATGCCATCGCATGCCAAATGTAGTGGCATGCGATGGCATGCGATTTTTACAGTTTAAAAAAAAAAAAAATCTCATACGATCGCATGCGATTTTTAACAGAAATGCATCCAAATGCATTGAAATTAGGGACGTGGACACCTGTGAAGCCCGCGAGGGGAAGCGTATACCTGTGAAGGTATCCATGTCCCCTCGCGGGGCTCGCTGCGCTCGCCACGCTTCGGGCTCGGTGGCTTGCTGCGCTCGCCACACTTTCTATTCTCAACTCCACGTCGACGTGGATAGTGGGGGTATGAAAAGGTCGTAGGGCGCATACCGCTGCGCTCACCACGCTTCGGGTTCGCGTTGATAGTGGGGGTGGTACAGCCTCAAAAATGACATTTGGGGGCCATTGAACATGTTTGATACTAATTTCATTGCATTTGGATGCATTTCTGTTAAAAATCGCATGCGATGCGATCGCATGCGATGCGATGCGATCGCATGCGATGCGATGCGATTTTTTCCTATACGATGGACATCGTGGGAGCCGTGATTGTACACAAGTACCAATAGTTTTTATTGGCTGTGTAGCTAATTGCCAACAAGAGTTTTTTGGTGAAATTAGGAAAAAACACTGCGCTAATAAATTTCTATGCACCATGAGCGTAACATACGCAGTAATAAACAAAAGATATGATAAAAAATGTATATTTATTGCACAATATGATAAATTAATTAGGTGGCCACATATAAATGAAATGATTAAAAAATATACATATATAAACAGATTTAATAATGCATTTATCAAATCAAATAAATATTGTAATAAATTAAGAGCCTGTCATGGTCACTTTTGAAATAAAATCATTAATTTAAATTTCCTGCTTTAGCTGCAGCGATATCCATGGAGGGATGATGCCGATTTCTGGTATTAAACAAGGCCCAGTTAGGAACCTGCGTTCTGCAAGGGAATTTCTGTTGGTAGTGAAAGATAAGTTCTTGATGGAGGTTGTTTGGGCAGAATGGTAGGCCCTAAGTTGGAAGACAAATTCTATACCCAAGGGTTGCTCTACTTCCTGCGCATACAGAAGGAGCGCCTGTTATGCTTGCTGGGCCAGCCGCCAGGCCCCGCCAGCCCGGAAGCAGAGATGGGCAGGGTCCCGCCGCCCAGCCGCCGACTGACTGTGACCCGTGTGCATGTGAGATGCTTGCGCGTCCCAGTCTAATGCAGTCCCTGTCCGCCAGCGCTTGCCAGCGAAGACGTTCTGGAGAGTGCTGGCAATGAAAGAGAGGCTCCATCTGTATTTCAAACACTTCAGTACATTCCTGCAATGGTGTTTGTGAGAGTTTACTGGTGAGCACGGAATAACTATTTTCTCTTCATCGGTCTGCCAAATTCTGATCATTGCCGTAAATTTTTATTTAATTCACTTAAACTTGTTGATGATTTTGGGGTGCCCACAGGCCCGGCGACAGGGGGGGGTCAAAGGGTACAACTGAACCAGGCCCCGATGATCAGAGGGTCCCAAAGTAAGCCCCACCACTTATCCGCTCAGCCAGCAATCGATTGCTGCGGGCGGCTGCCAATTAATTACCCCTCACCCCAAACTAGAATTTTCACTGCCTCGGCACTGCTGGGACTAGGGATTGGAGACAGACGGTCGAAGTTGGGACACACAGCTCCTGCAAGCGCTGCTTACACACACTACACTCGCTGACCGCTTACACACACTGACATGAGCCGATGCTGCTGTGGAAGGCTGCAAGATGCCCTCCGCAGCAGCAAAAGCTCATGTCAGTGTCGGTAATCAGCGGGAGCTACATTTACAAGCAAATTGTCCACATTCATGAAAATTCGCACTAGCAATGAAGCATCTCCGGTGATGCACTGTGCTTCCGGCTGTGAGCCAATCACTGTAGTTGCCGCAGGGACCCAGTGGACACCCGGCAGCCAATCACTCACTTGTAGTATTTCAAAAGCTGTGTGTCCTCCTGCCGCCCCATGCCACAATGAGTGAGTCCAGTTTCATGCTAATACTGTCACCCGCTCTCAACACTCCCATGCCATGCAGACGCTGCTCACCTACTCTGCTGAGCATTGGAACAGCTTTTCCAGCCACCTGGGCAACCAGCACAAAATGCCCCCTTGGCAACCAGCATGCATACATAACCCCTTCTGTGGCAACCAGCAGAACAATGGGTGCTTTAATGTGTACTGGGCATAACGGTGGGTGCTATAATGTGTACTGGGCATAACGGTGGGTGCTTTAATGTGTACTGGGCATAACGGTGGCTGCTATAATGTGTACTGGGCACAATGGTGGGTGCTATAATGTGTACTGGGCATAACGGTGGGTGCTATAATGTGTACTGGGTATAATGGTGGGTGCTATAATGTGTACTGGGCATAATGGTGGGTGCTATAATGTGTACTGGGCATAACGGTGGGTGCTATAATGTGTACTGGGCATAACGGTGGGTGCTATAATATGTACTGGGCATAATGGTGGGTGCTTTAATGTGTACTGGGCATAACGGTGGGTGCTTTAATGTGTACTGGGCATAATGGTGGGTGCTATAATGTGTACTGGGCATAACGGTGTGTGCTATAATGTGTACTGGGCATAAAGGTGGGTGCTATAATGTGTACTGGGCATAACGGTGGGTGCTACAATGTGTACTGGGCATAACGGTGGGTGCTATAATGTGTACTGGGCATAACGGTGGGTGCTATAATGTGTACTGGGCATAACGGTGGGTGCTTTAATGTGTACTGGGCATAACGGTGGGTGCTTTAATGTGTACTGGGCATAATGGTGTGTGCTATAATGTGTACTGGGGGCATTACAGTGTGTGGTGTAATGTGAATTGGTACAATTATGTGGCCTCACCCCTTCCCCACAAAGCCATGCCCTAAATTTTTGGTGCATGCATTAGGCACGCACTGTCCCTGTTTTCAGGATTATGTATTTTCTAGTTTTCTATGTATTCTTCTTTATATGAGTGGGCCAATTCACACTCCCCCCAGGACATGTGTCATGCTGTGGGAAGGAGAGAGGAGGCTTTATTCCATTGGGACCCAGAAAAGGTCGGGTAGGACCCCAATTTCTGAGGGGTCCCATGGACCCACTATTTTTTGGGGGTTTTCACGAACATTGTGTTTGTGGCATAATATGTAATGGGCATTACGATGTGTGATATAATATGTAATGGGCATTATGGCATGTAGCCTAATGTGTAATGGGCATTATGATGTGTGGTATATGTAATGTGTGTGGCATAATGCCTAATGGGCATTTTAGCATCTGGCATAATGTCTTAATGGGCATTACGGTTTGTGGTATAATGTGTAGTAGGTATTACGGTGTGTGGCCTAATGTGTAGTAGCTATCAGTTCAGAAGTGATACTGTCTATGCTGGGGGCAGCCATTATATGGGACTTGTTGCCACCAATACGACCACCATCCATCCCTGCTCCACATAACTACTAGTGCTTAAGGAGGTGTGCCCCCCCCCCCCCCCCCCAGAAATATCATGTATGGGGCCCGAAGATTTCTGTTGCCGGCCCTGAGTGCCCATAGCCAAAGATGAAACAGAGGGTCCTGCGGATCCCATTATCTATTCAGATATCCAGATCAATACTATTGAGGGTCTTTGCCGACTTCCGGAGTACAAGCTTAAACAACCCCCCACCACCACCACTCTTTCAATTCAGATAGGTCAGGATTTTTGTCTCTTGTTCCCTAATATTTGTACAATTTTTTTAGATTACAAATTTTTCACAACCATTCTTTTGTAGTAATCCAGTTGGACCCGCAATGATCTGGGTAGTGGGATTTATTGGATGTCCAGATCAGCCATTGTGGCTGATGTGAGTTTTCTGGAGGTTCAGCTAGTCGGATGGATTGGAGTAAGGGGCCTCAGCTGGGTGGGTTTTACGGAACTATGTTGATGTCCTCTGCCTACCGGTGGGGTTTGCCTCTTTTTGTAATTGTTCACCTAGGGGGTAATGACCTGACGGAATGCACCCGCCTGGACCTGAGGTTTGAAATCAGGTAAGATCTCTTGAATTTGATTTTAAATTGCCCATTCTGCATAGTCTTCTAGTCCAAGATAGTACCTAGGCAGTTATGGCGTTAGGCAGTCAGCCCAGGAGCAATTGATCTGGTCTGTCGGACGCTAAACTCCATGGTAGGACTTGCCATTCAACAGAATTGCCTTCCAGGACGGTTGGTTGTATAATGTGATGGTGTCTACCTTTCTGAAGAGTGGTTATTTTTTTGGAGGACATCATCCTTGCCCTAAGGTCTTGTTAGCTTGTGAGCTTTAAGGGCCCCATACATCAGCAATTAATTGTGACAATTTTCAGATATGGAGATGATTGCCACAATTAATTTTAGATGTGTGGGCTCCCCCTTTTGGCAATCCCAATCAAAATCGCCAATCGATTGCTTAATCAGGTTTTTAAACATGCTTAATAATCTGGTATTATCTGCAGATCTTTTTTAGATGTGTGGGCATTCCCAATTCGTATTCTTCATCTATTTACATTATGAACAGCTGAAATGACAATCGATTGGGGCAATTTCCAGATATGAAGATGCAATCTTTAGATGGAAAAATCTGCCGATCACTGAAATAAATCTGTAATGTGTGGGCAAAGTCAGATGGATTGTAAAATCCATTTATCTGGCCCAAAAATCTCAATATCTGGAAATCCATAAATTGTGATTGCTGATGTATGGGGCCCATTAGTTTGAGTTATTTGGGTGGTGGGTCAGGTCTTTGTTGGCAGGTTCAGAATGGTTGTTTGTTTTATGTTAGGTTTTTAGTTTTGTTGTTAATTTTGTGGACAGTTAAGCATTTGGATGGATAGGCAATTTGTTTGTTAAGGATATAGGTATCACCTGTCCAGGTGGCCCATATTACATCTTCATGTTAGCTGTCACTTTTAATAAGTTCATATGGGGCAGGTGGCCCAATTTTTATCCCCACAAGGGTGGAGTGGTGCGCTCTGCCCTTACGAATCATTCCATGGTCAGGGAGAGTGGCAGGAGGCCGATCCCTACCATATAATGGGCAGTTGGCCCAGTTTGTTTTAGTTGAGTTTCACGATGGACATGGGCAGTGGCAGGAGGCTG
Organism: Crinia signifera; assembly: GCF_055691185.1. Taxonomy (NCBI): domain Eukaryota; kingdom Metazoa; phylum Chordata; class Amphibia; order Anura; family Myobatrachidae; genus Crinia; species Crinia signifera. Next base: position 328,263,289 of record NC_139219.1, on the reverse strand, counting down.
ATCCTTCTCCATCAGGGCACCGGGCCCTCAATAATTTATAAATAATTTGTTTTATAATTAATATAATTTTAATTCTGGAGCTCTTCCAACTGTTATTCTCCCCGCCACTTTAGTTAGAAGAGGAACTGATTTTATTAAAAGTTAGACTAAATAAGCCTTTCTCTTCTAATAAATAAAAGTCGACCCTTTCATGCTATATTTCCGTTGTCTGAGTCTTTATTTTAGAGTCTTTTATTTTTGGGTGCCCAGGTGCCAGATGCCGACATACAGGACATGGATACAGGAATATGGAAGCAGAGGACCGGCACTCAGGGTCTTTAGCAATAAGCAGAAGCAGAGACACAAAAGTCTAATCTACGTTTCGGTTTACTTTTCAAGATTGAAAATTGAATATCGAAAACCGTTAAGTAAACTGAAACGTTGATTAGACTTTTGTGTCTCCACTTCTACTTATTGCTAAAGACCCTGAGTCCTCATACAAAATAACCCCAACCGCGCTCTAAAAAAGAGGTTCAGAGTGTGCTATGAATAATTACACAAGATTAAAAATAGACAATATTTAATAAAAATAATAAAGATACACAAGATAATTGTGCATATTAAATGTTTTATTGTGCATAATATGTTGCCCATGGGGCGATTTTTTTATTAAATATTGTGTAATTATTCATAGCCCACTCTGAACCTTTTTTCTGCTATCTATCTATCTATCTATCTATCTACAGGAAAGGATGCTGGCAGCACTCACAGACTTTTCAAATCAGGGATGCAATAATCCCAAACAGGCAGGCTGTTTGGATTTATTATTGTCTTCAGGTTCCTGAAGACGATTCAAGTCTGTTCTTGGAATTAGGTAGTCCTAGAGTATTGGGCTGCATGTACATATTGCAGGAGATCCAATATAGCTTATATCTCTTTACTTATCACAAAATATCTCCCATCTCGACCAATGCGCTCTGCACAAGATCTGCGTCTCTCTTCTGCACGGATCACTAGCTCCCATTCACTATTACAGGACTTTCATCGGGCTGCTCCCATCCTATGGAATGCCCTTCCACGCACAATAAGACTCTCCGCTAGCCTCAAAACTTTCAAGCGTTCCCTGAAAACTCAACTCTTCAGGCAAGCCTATCATATTTAAGTTCTACATGCATAACCCTCTGAGGCACTTATGTATTATATAGCTTCCCTTCTGGACTTGAAACTGTAACGGAATATGCTGCGCTATATAAGACGCTGTAACGGAATCTGTTGCGCTATATAAGACGCTGTAACGGAATCTGTTGCGCTATATAAGACACTGTAAGTAAATAAATAAATAAAATGGGTGCAAACTTTACTCCCAAAAAGATGAAAATTATTAAAATCTTTCTCTTTATTATGATCGAGCTATTCAAAACGAAATGTAAGGTAATAAACGTAATAAAGCGTGATATCAAGAAAGAAAATAGTGCAAAAATAAAGATATTTTAAAACACTCACAATATTCTGTCAGGCATTATTCTACCTCAGACGCCCCGTTAGGGGTTGGCCTGTTATTCAAAATGAGAGGTTTATGTTTCGCTGTCGGCTCCTTGATATCATAAGGTGATTGTCCCGCATGATATTTATGACTGTATTGTATATAGGGTCACGCCACACATTGAGCCTTATTCAGACCGGCTCGCGGGTTTGGAGAAAGCTTTATTAAGTGAATGCACAAATCACTTAAGACGGCTTTCTCAAGGCCCTGACAAAATAAAATGAAATTATACATATAGCGTTTATTTACAATTATATAAAGCGAACTGTAAATACATTCCCTTGCAGCACCTGGAGAGTTTTACTACTTTGATTGAGCAGCTCTCACCACTGTTTGTATATGCAAGAGGCATTTGTTGGGACCTGCATTTGGAGGGCATGCTGGTTCCTGTAGTGCCACAGGGAGGATTTAGGGGTAATTCCTGATAGGCTGGCTCTCAACTTAGATATATTGGTAAGTGCTATTATCATGTAGCCTTACAATAGACAATTATATATGGCCCAGATTGGGTGCTGTTATCATGCAGTGTAGGACTTCCGGTATCAGAGAAGCCTTGACGAGGCCCGGAAGCTTATCATATCTTCTGCAAAATATATGTAACTAAGATCTCTGAATGACCCTCTATTATGTTGGTTTTTCAAATCTTATTACTAATGCCCTTTGGTGTGCTGGGGGTTAAATCCTCCTCCTTGCAGCACCTGGAGAGTATTACTACTTTGATTGAGCAGCTCTCACCACTGTTTGTATATACATGAATATACCCTGATTGGTTTTATGTAGAAATTAATTTTAAAGGAATTCAATGTAATTATTACAGAATCCATCACACTACAGCAATTATTACACTCAGAACCATAATATAGACTAGGATGGCGGTGCCGCTTAGAGAACATGCATGAACCAGCGCAGCTTCAGTTATGGCATCTGGTCAGTTACGTTACTGGTTCCTGCGCAGCGCAGAGCAGCCAGGAGGCCGCGCTTCAGTGTTGCCCGGCTGGCTATTAATATAACAGAGTGCAGGGTTATATAGGTACATATACAAATACGGCAGATTAAAACATAACATATATTTCCTACCTGGATGCTTAAAAGCATCAAGTATGAAGTAATAACATACAGAGCATATAAGATCAGAAAAAATACCATAAATCTAATGGCACATTTGTGGGCGTATAGTTGGGTATTAGTGAACCCTGAATCTTTGCTGCTCATATTCTGGGTGTGCTTCAGCAGTGACACAATCAGAAGGGAAAAAACTGTACAGAATATGAGGAACGGTGCGATGGATCCTGTGACAAAGATGATCAACACATTTTCATAATTGGCTTCCACAGGTTCATCTCCAAAGCTAGAGCTGTTTCTGTCCTGGGTAGAGTTCACGTGGTGTCCTGGGTACATGCACCATATGTTGGGCAGACTGGAGAGAAGAGACACCAGCAGTGACGTCAAGAGCAGCCAGGGGACCATCCTGGAGATGTTCATCTTCAGCCGTAGGAATAACCTGTTGCTGTAGTTTGTGATCCTCACGCAGTAGAACACGCAGAGCACCGTACACATCCACATGCTGTAGAATGACAAAAATAGGTCTGCAGTGTTATAATATACAGGATTCATTATCGGCATAATTGAGTGAGTGACACTTGTCACAGCAGCCTCCTGGAGACACATCATTAGTTGAATGGGCCTCACCGCTCCCAGGCTGGTCATGATAATGTCAATAGTTTGCAGAGTTTGACCCTTCAGCCACCAAATGAGGATCTGTGTCACAATAAATGCATTGAGCAGTGATCCGATAGATGTCACAGAGCAAGTCACAGACAACAAGATCCAGATTGCAAAACTCATTTTCCTTGCAGGATGATGAACGTTTGTCAGAGCGTCTGATCCCTTTACAACCGTCTAGAACCGTCCGGTGTAATGCGGAGTCTGTCTGATCTGTGTCATGGACTGACTGAGATGATAGTAAATGCAGGATACTTTATGTTTTGCATGACATTTGGTTATCAAACTTCAAAGAGCTGCAGGTTCAAATGAAATTAGTTTTCTTGTGCATGTGGTAGTAATCTGATACTGTGATGGATGATAATGATATTCCACTGGGAGGAAATAATATCACGCATGTAATATGTCAATGTATATTGTGTAATTGTCTAAATAATAAAAGATGAAGTTGTTAATTAGTTTTCATTACAGAATATCAGATATTGAACCATGTCCTAATTATACTTTTAAAGCACTATGGTCAACCTTATACAGATGTGTCCCCTAACAATGCACGGCATGGCTGTAGCCTAAAAGCAGGGCCAAAACTAGGGTTTCCAGCGCCCGGGGCAAGGCAGTCATTTGGTGCCCCCCCCTTACCCTGATGGAGGGGGTCAGACGGACGGACCAAATGACCGCCTTGCCCCTGGCGCCGGAGACCCCTTTCCCCGCTGACAACATACATACCTGTGTGCAGCCAGCGGGGGACCGGGGACAGGCAGCGGGGTTCCGGGGAGGACTGGTGTAGCTGGTGTAGCCGCTGTAGCGGCAGCTTTCACTCCGTCCGTCTCCTACCTCAAAATCATCAGCGCTTCCCGCCACCAGGCAAATAGCACTAGTAGGAGATGGATGGAGTGAAAGTAAGCTGCCGCTACAGCGGCTACACCACGCCCCGGAACCCCGCTGCCTGTCACCGGACCTCCGCTGGCTGTCCCTGGACCGCACAGTGCCCCCCCCCTCTAGCGCCCGGTGCGCGTGACCACCCAGCCCCCCCCCCCCATGTCACCTGATGAGATGCACCATGGGAACAATGGAAAAGGCCACATCTGTAAACCAAGTATAATGGAGGCCAATGTGTCCACCTCTATTCTTAAATGGCTAAGTGTGAATCTTATTGTCCAATTGTTCAATTCACAATTATCCTGATGACTACTGTGCACTTTCCATGCAGCAGTGGTGTGCAACACAGACGGTAACCTAGGCACCAGTCAAAAGACCAGGAGCCAATACAAGTCAACCACGCCCTGCATACCGCCATGCAACATTGTGCTCAATGTGCGACTTTATACCAACTCCATTGCAACAGCAATGCAGATAATAAGTATCCAGTACACTGCTGTATATTAGCACCTTAGGATGCATCTACAGTGCAAACCTATAAAGTGTAAATATAAGTCTGAAAGTCGCTACCTATGTGGAAGTTGTCCAAAAACAATGGGTGAATAAAGACAAATCTATAGCTGCATTAAAAATGACTTAAAAAAAATACTATACATTATCTCCTGGAGACGTACAGATGCAGCAGAATTAATGGGCCGATTCAGACCAGTTCATCCCATCCGGTTTGTGCATGCGGGCCTGGCCTATGCCTGCATTAAACATTAGAAATTGGTATATTTTTAGATAAATACAAAAATACATGACTATCTTAAATTGGGGTATGTAGGTTCATCAAGCCAAGCAAGAAGGGTGATTAAATCGTGTGCCGGATGGGGTCCTAAAGTCAGGATCCCAACTGTTAAAACACTGACAGATGGGTTCCCAACGGCCACCGGCTATTCTCCCTTGTAGGGGTACACAACCCCCATCGAGGGAGAATAGAATAGGTGGTGAGCATAGCGAGCCACCGTGCCCGCAGCGTGGCAAGCCCCAGCGTGCCGGCAAGGGGCTTTGTTGCGCTCACCATGCTGTCTGAGTAGGGCCAGTCGGGATCCCGACATCGGGCTGATGACTGACGGGATCCCGACTGTCGGAACCCTATACCACACCCAATTAAATCTATCATCTATTGCAGTAACCCTAGAGTAGAAAGAATGATAACAATTCTTAATTAGTACAATAAATATAATAAAATAAAAAATGAAAGAAACATAACGAAATTACAAATAACAATTGCAGCTGCTGCTTACGTCAGGATCCAGGAGTCTTCAACCCATCCATGGAAGAAATCAAGGAAGAGGGAAGAGGGAGATGAGGTAAAGATGAAAATAATGTGTATAAAAAAAGAGAAAGGTAAAAGAAGAAAAAGAAAGGTTGGATCAAAGAGTAATAGAGTTTTGATGTAAAATAAAAAAAAAACAGAAGAGTAGCACTAGTAATAATAATAGTACATTGGATTGGATGAATTGTCATAGATTCTAATTTATTTGTACATGATATACAATATTAAAAACAATGAACATAGAATTCTAAAAAAACAAACATACTTGTTTGGTTCTATAACCCTGCTTGTTCCTATAGTGCTCAGTCCTCACAAGAAGTTTGTAAGGGGCCCCCTCCATATATATCCACTTTTGTATGGTATATGTCACCACTTGATTCGGACTTGGTTGATAGTTGCCGCAGAAGGAATCTAAGCTCAGATCGAACAGGCAGTGTCCTCACAATAATGCGAGTGTGCAATGTCTGGTAAATGCAGCTGTAGGATGGTATCCAAATTCGTGGAGTCCTTCAGTGGGGAATAAAAGTACCGACTGAGCTGGTTCAAGCAGAAGTGCATAGTTGTAGTGGTCCTCTAAAAACATTCCAATAATAACCCTGACGCGTTTCGTTGTTCTAAGACAACATTTTCAAAGGTCTAATGTGTTCTCATGAGGAGATATGTATACCCCCATTAAGCAGGAGTGGGATGATGGAGAGTTTTTCTAGCATAGTGCTTCAAAAAGTACTAATAGTTTGTATAGATCCTGGGAACATCAGCTACGTAGCCATATATTGCCCAAGGTGCTATCCCGTGGAAAGCTTTATCTAAGGTGGTAATATCATAGTTAGACAAGACTTTCCAGAATTGTTGACTTTATTGACAATCCCAGAGAAAATGCTTTAGATCTGCCTCCGCAGCTAAGCACTTGGAGGCAACTGACATCTCCAGATAGACCAATCACTGTCATTTTTTATGGGGAAGATATGCTTTATGTGAAACCTTTCAGTATTTATCATTTCCTGATAAGTACTGGCTTGAATAAGCATTAAATTCAATTGAAAGGCATTGATAATGTCAGTAGGTGAAAGAGATGGACTCCCGCAGTAGCCACACTGCAGAGAGCTCGAATTGAGGGGGTTGGCCAGAGTGACGATAAGGCCAGCACCCAGCTCTCCGGGTTCACCCATGCCTCTTCCATGTAAAAAAAACCCTGCTCTACCCAACCCTCCTTCCCTGCTAGTTTCCTGGCAAGTGAACTATTCCAGCCCACTTCTTCCATATATCCTGCTTCCTCATGTCCATAGCACAAGATCAGGTCCAGCCCTCCATTCATTCCTTGGAGAGGAGATCATGGTAAGTTCATGCGGAGGGAGGAGCTGGAGTGTTTTAATGTTGTATGGAATGTAGTTTGGTGTAGTGATGTAGTGCTGCATGTAGAAGGATGTAGTGTATTGATGTAGTGCGGCTTGTGGGGGATGTAGCATTGGGAAGTAGTGTGGAGAGCAGGGAGATGTAGCACAGTGATGTAGTGTGGCCTGTAGGGAAGAAAATGTATTTATGTAGTGTGGCTTGTAGGGAGATGTAGCATAGTGTTGTAGGGGGATGTAGCAAAAAGATGAAGAGTGGCACGTAGGGGCATGCATCACAGTGATGTATTGCGGCATGTAGGAGGATGTAGTGCAAAGGTGAATGGTAGGTGGATGTAATTCAGAGATGTAGTGCGAAAGGTGCTGTGTATGTGGATCTAGCATATAGATTTATTGCGGCTTGCAGAGGGATGTAGCATAATGATGAAAGGTGGCATGTAGGGGGATGTAGCACAGTGATGTAGTGCGGCATGTAGGGGGATGTAGCACAGTGATGTAGTGTGGCATGTAGGGGGATGTAGCACAGTGATGTAGTGCGGCATATAGGTGATGTAGTGCAGTGATGTACTGTAGTGCAGTTTGTAGGTGGATGTAGTGCAGTGAAGTAGTATGGCATGTAGGGGGATATAGCGCATTAATGTTGAGCAGCATGTAGGGGGATGTAGCACAGAGATGAAGGGCGATGTAGCAAAGTGATGAAAGGTGGCGTGTAGGGGTATGTAGCACAGTGATGTAGTACGGCTTGTAGGGGGATGTAGTGCAGATTTGTATACTGTTGTAATTGTCTAAAGGCCCCCAATAGACTAGTCTGACTTGTCCTTAGGACAAATCAGACCAGTTTGCCCTTGAGCTCCCCCGGCAGCTCCCTGGGAGGATTGCTTACAATTTGGCAATTTATTGCATGTAAAAAACTCCCAGGGAGTTGGCAGCAGCAGGGAGCGGGAAGTGTCGTCCATCCAGCAGCTGGGAGGTGGTAGCAGCATTTGCCATGTGGCTGGGAGGTGATAGCAGCATTTGCCATGTGGCTGGGAGGTGGTAGCAGCATTTGCCGATTGGTGGGACACGAAGCACTGCTGAAGTTAAACAAATATTGGAAAAATGTGGCTGGCCGGTTACTGTCGGAGAGAATTCAGTCTTTTCAAAAAAAAATTTTAAATTCAGCAGCGCTTCGCACCCTGCCGCCTACCATATATACTACAACCTCCCAGCCTCCGCTTGAACCCTCTGGCCAGACCCCGCTGCTGCACATAAGTGTTTGCCAGTGGTGCTTCACCGCTGCTTCACTGCTGGCACATGCCTAAGATCGGACCCAACACTTCATGGGTGCTAAAAAGCATCTGCGATGTGCCGATGATGGGTCCAGTCCAACAGATTGAACCTGCAGCAGGTTTAATCTGTAGGATCCAACCCGATACGTGGTCCGACCCGATGCGCACAGGAGCGCGCATTGGATCGGAGGGGATGTCAAACACTTCTGATTTTCTCGGCCCAATCCGTCAGAATCAGGCAACATCAGCCCAAATCGGATAGTTGTATGGGCACCATAAGTGTTAAGTGTTGTAAACCTGTATTAGTGATGATATACTTTTATATGAACTACTTTTTATTAAATGTTTTGAATTAACCTCTATTACCTTTCTGTGTAACTCTATTCTAGTACACTGTGGGATGGATTTTCACTGGTGTATTGATTAGGTAAGTGATAAAGTATGTATATCAGACCAACATAAGACCAGAATTAACCCCTTGAGTGGTGGGTTTTGCTGGGGCAGGACAAACCTACCAGGGCAGGTTTGTCCTGCCCCAGCAAAACCCACCACAGATCATAAGCCGCTGCCACCCCCCTTATCTTCGCTCCGGCGTTAGTACGCCAGAGCTCCCCTGCCGCCGCTGCCCCAGCCGCCTGTCAGTCATCAGACAGGTGGCAGGCTCAGGGATGTTTCACGGTGGCTCAGGAGGACTCGGGTGACATCGAACATCCCCGAGCCTGCCGCCTACGTCACTACAGGATGATTGGCGGCTGGCGGCGGGAAAGCTCCGGTGTACGATCGCCGTGTACGCCGGAGCAGAGAGACCCGGGGGGCCCAACAAGAGGGGTTAGGGGGTGACTGAGGGAGGGACCCCTAAGGTAGTGCGCCAGTGGTGCTCCGATAGAGACACCACTGCCGCGCACTTACATAGTGGTATGCCCGGAAATTTTCCAGGACAGCCCGCTGCGGAAAATTTCCGGGCATACCACTTAAGTGGTTAAAGTAAAATTCTATGATAGTACTTGGTTGGCAGTGCTCCCAAAAGAGAGAAGGGCAGAACACTGTGGGTTTTGGGGGCACACTTTTAAAGTAAATGAAGTGAGATGAGTAATATGTGAAGTAAAAATTAACCTTTATTACACAAGTTAAAAAACATCACTTACTGTGAAAGAAGTTACAATTAGACACTTATTAATATAAAATAATCACAAGGTGTTAGGCGAAAATGATTGACTTGCGGTGTCCACCTGTGGAGTACAGGGTTATACATTTTTATATTGACAGCACATACAGACGAGTGATTGTTGTCACTCCCCACTTATTGGTAGTATTGTCATGTGATTTCAAGTACGTATTGGGTTGTGCAGTCTCATATAGTTTGTAGATATAGTCAGAAGGGCTCCTCCTGCAGCACGGTGTACTTATGCTGTCTGTAACTATTCTATTCTAGATAAAAATTATTATGATTTAATTATATGTCTAATAATATTTTTGAAAGTCGATAAATATATAGACATCGACGCATACTGATAAAACTGATGTGTGTTACTACATGCATATAGGACTATTAGACATAATAAAAAGTTGAATAAGTGTGTAATTACCACATCAACTTGTTCTGTACACAGGTGATGGAAAAAATCCTCCTTTTACAGTATGTACCTACCATGTGAGGGTAGTAGGTAGTCCACCTCTAAACTTTTCCAAGCCGCAACAAACAGAAAAACCCATAGCCATTTGAGCACAGGTGACCAGCTCCATCTACATCTCACCCTATATACCTTTTTCCAGCACTATTTCTGCATTATCGCACACCAACTGAGGATTGTCATCTCTATTCTCTATACAGTATATTATTTTTTACCCTCTATGCTCAACACCTGTGTACTTTGGGTGGAGATTAGACTCATATGGGAGTGTTTTAGAGAAACACAAATATTCTATTACAGCAGAAATGTAACTGGTTTGTAGTACAGGCCGAGTATCCCTTATCCAAAATGCTCAGGACCAGAAGAATGTTGGATAACGGATTGTTCTGTATTTCGGAATATTTCTATATTTGAATGAGGTATCTTGCATTTATGTTGTACAAACACATCAAACACATGAAATACACACAAATATATTTTATTTGTGCATGAAACAAGATATTAAAACTTGAAACAAAGTTTGTGTCCTACCTTAGGCACTGAATGTGAATGCCAAGCAATCATGTCCTTGCACATATTTAGTGCCAGTTACATGTTATTTCCCCCAGTAGTGCCAGTTACAGATGTACCCAGTAGTGCCAGTTACATGTTATTTCCCCCAGTAGTGCCAGTTACAGATGTCCCCAGTAGTGCCAGTTACATGTTATTTCCCCCAGTAGTGCCAGTTACAGATGTACCCAGTAGGTTTTTAGAAAAATATAAAAGTTCATTTTGGAGACTTTGGTTTTCGAAAAAATGTAGATAACAGATATTTGGATAAGGGATCCTCAGCCTATATTACACACTGAATACGTTACTTAACAGCCACAATCTCATATGTGTAGGGAGTTTGATTTGTTTTATCTTTGGAAATGTATTCAACACTATTATCACTTTTTTGGATCTACTATATTATGATAATTTTTTAATAATGATTAGGATTATTCGTTTTTGATTACGATTATTATTATTATTATGGTGATGATGACGATGATATTTATTGTTTTAAGAAATACAGAATCGAATTTGATCACAATAACAACTTGATTGAATTATGCAAAATCAATAAAAACAGTTTACATAATATGTACTAATAACAGATACTAAAGTTTAAGAAAACCACAATAGAACATTTAGAGTGTGGACAATAAATAATTCATGATGATAAGGATAAAGATATGAATGAGATGTGTAATTAAGATTGATTATAAAGTGTGGTAAAATGTTTAAATGTAACCATCTATAAGATAAAAAATATTTTTATACACACATGTAACTTGTCTCTGTCCATTGGCGTAAGTTCATCCCAGTTGCCCGGAGGCAAGTCGAAGTTTGGTGCCCTTCCAACGTACACAAAAAGGGAAAACATAAATAAATACATATCTTTCTCAGCCAGACTACACAGACCAGAGCTTGCAGTGAATGTCAGGGCTTGTTGTGTGACAAGAGTCGGCGGGTCAGACTCACGATATTCAGCCATCTGTGGCTTGCAGAATCAGGTGAGCAGTACCATGCAGAAGCCGTACTGTCTTTTATTGCAGGCGTTAGCAGGGCCCAATGGATAGAGCCATTTAATTATGCAGCAGCAGTGAGTGAACCATAGAGTTCCTTTGGAAGAGCAGTGGTCACACTTGGATCCTGCTGTGAACCACATGCAGGTGCCCTTTCATGGCTTGAACATGCAGGTGTCCTTTCAGGGCTTGGAGCCCGGATGCAGGTGACTCCATTGTCCCTGTTAATTACACCCCTGTCTCTGTCTCCATATCTCACATTTAGCAGTCAAATACAGAATGACTATTAAGAAAAGGTTTAATAAGGTGACTTCATGAAAAAGTTATCCCAGTAGTCAATTATATTTTCAATAGTTTACTTGTCACTGCTGGTCCCAAAATCTAACCTCTCTGTGATTTTATTTTTAGCTTTGGTAGACTAAGATGCGCATTACTTTGATGACTATAGGAGAGGGTTGCACCTGGGGGTGCTATGATTGAGGTTAGACCCATATCTGAACTTTCAGTATGAGTTTCGAGTCAGTAGGACTGATGAAGCTGATGCTCTTGAGTTACTTACCCCTGTTGTTCAGTATGTAATTTGGGGGTCCAATTTCAGGTCTAGTGCTATGCTTTCCTGAGTTCTGTGGGAATTAAGGAGTCACCTGGAATCTTAGTTGGTTCTGATCTCATTGATCTTTCAAGGGTTTATGAGGTAAAGATTGTCACCAACGGGTTTGAACTCTGAAAACAAAACAAAAAACATGGATTAATTTCTGTATCCTGGCATCTGCCTTGGTCCAAGGATACCTCTTAAGCTACCAGTATAATATGTTCTCTATATTTTAAAATATTGGGGTAGATGTACGAAGCAGTGGTAAGGGAGGAGAAGTGATAAAGTGCTTGGTACTTTATCACCAGCCAATCAGCTTCTGATTGTCCCTTTTTAAACCCAGCCTGTAACTTAACAGTCAGGAGCTGATTGGCTGGTGATAAAGCACCAGGCACTTTATCACTTCTCCTCCCTTATCACTGCCAGGATCGGGATTGGCCACCCTAGTGGCAATGTGCTATAGCAACCTATCAGATATATTTAGCACCGTTTAGAAGATAATAAATAAAATCTGTTTGGTTACTATGGGCAACATCCCACCTTAGTAAATATACCCCTCTATCTTTTACTAAAAAGAATGATGCAAGCTAAAAACATTTCTCTAGCCCTTCCGTCGGGTAATTCTTTTTTAAATATCTGAGATGCATTCGGCTCATCAGGGATTTCATTTTACCTGATTTAAGAAGGATTTATAGCATGTGAATATTAAAGTAGTTATGTTTTACTAAAATAAGTTATTTTCAGGAGTCGTAGAATATATACATATGTATATAATGCAAGATATCTAATTAAGTCCTAAAAAGTTATTCAAAATGACTCTGCCACGGATTAATGCATTGTGTTACCTGCTTCAGTTGATGTCTGGTGTTTAGCAGCTGTGACTCTGGGCTAGGATTTAGGTAGCAGTGAGAACTGCCATTTTTATATATATATTAGGTATTGAACCAACAAGTGGCTCTATTCTGGACTGGACTGGCTACAGGCTGAAAAGATTCTGCTGGACCAGACTGGCTACCAGCTGGAGAGAGGATGCTGGACCGAACTGGCAACTGGCTGAAGAGTACAGCTGGACCGGACTGGCTACCGGCTAAAGAGTACAGCTGGCCCGGAGTGGCGACCGGCTGGAGAGATGCTGCTGGACCAGATGCTACTGGATGAGGAATACATCTGGACTGGACTGGCTATCAACAGAAGAGATGCTGCTGATCTGAACTGTCTACCATCTGGAAAATACAGCTGGAACAGACTGGCTCTCCGGCTGTAGAGATGCTGCTGAACTGGAATGGCTACCAGCTGGAGAATACAGTTAGACTGGACTGGCTACCAGCTGCAGAGATGCTAATGGACTGGACTGGTATCGGCTGATGATATATATACAAAGTGCTAGCACTGGCTGAATAATTGTTCAGACGGTAATCCGAATAAAATAAATTTATTTAACTCTAATAATAGCAAATGTAAAACACAATAACATCTAACTTGTACAACAATGTACAACAAAATACATACAAATGAAAATAAAGGATGGGGGAATTGTCACAATGGTGACATAAAGTGGTATGTAGCAGGATTTAAAAGTCAAATGTCATAAAACATCCATGATAGGAACTTATATTACCGATTGGGAAATTGGATGAGGGATTGTAGGTGTGTACCCTCCAGTTGTAGATGGGTAGATGATTGTAGCAATTATGGGCTCTTGTATGCAAAGAGCTTGGTAGAATCCTGATGGCAACCACTCTTTGAACTGGAAAGTCTCTTGGCTGCAGGGTAACTGGCAGGCTGGACTGAGACTTAGGTTGATGATGTTGATCTTAGCTGGAAAACATTGAATGCAGCAATGTCAGAAAATATCCCAGACTGCAGACAGGGGTTTGAATAACCTTAGGCACACAAATGGTTAATAACTGCCCAGTAGTCTCTGTAGCGGGCTGGAATTATGATTAGAGCTGGAGCCTTGCACAGTCTCACAATGAATGAATGGCAGCATACCAAATCCAGTCTGTACGAAGCAAGGCTGGGGCACTCTAAAAGCACCACAGACTGACGCTAATGTGCAGGACAGGTTAATCAGAATAAACAATTAACAAGCCAGGTATGCGGAATTAACCAGGTTCATGACAAACTCCTAGAAACTTATGAAGTTAAAAGCTTAGAGAAATCTGGACATGTTTCAAGTAATGTAAGACATGTGCATAGACGTTCATGGGTTCCACATCGCTCTTATGTTTGAAACGACTATCCTTTACAAAACCAAAATCCATGATCAGACTATTATTACACTAAGAACTACTGTATAATAAAGTCTATAGAGGCTGTGCTTCTTAGGGAACACGCATGAACCAGAGCAGCTTCAGTTATGACATTTGGTCAGTTGGGTTACCGGTTCCTGCCCAGCGCAAAGCGGCCAGGAGAGAACGCTTCAGTTTGGCGTGGTTGGATATTAGTACAGCAGAGTGCAGGCTGGGGTAGGCAGATACAAATATAAGACAAATAGAAACATCAGATGGATTTCCTGCCGGGAAACTTAAAAGCAAGTATGAACTTATCATATACATGGTATAAAATAGCAGGAAAGCGACCATGTTTCTTATAACACTTTTGTGGGCATCTACTTGGGATTTGGTGAACCCTGAATCTTTGTTGCTCATATTCCAGGTGTGTTTCATGAGCGAGACAATCAGAAGACAAACGGCTGCACAGAATAAGAGGAAGGGAGTGATGGATCCCATGTAAAAGATGATAAATCCAGTTTCATAATTGGCTTCCACAGTTCCATTTCCAAAGCTAGAGCTGTTGCTGTCCTGGGTACAGATCACAAGGCTTCCTGGGTACATGCACCATATGTTGGGCAGACTGGAGAGAAGAGACATCAGCAGCGACATCAGGAGCAGCCAGGGGACCATCCGGGAGATGTTCATCTTCAGTCTCAGGAATAACCTGTTGCTGTAGTTTGTGATCCTCACGCAGTAGAACACGCAGAGCACGGTGCACATCCACAGGCTGCACCATGAGAAAAATAGGACTGCAGTGTCATGATATACAGAGCTCCTTATTGGCATGAAAGACTGGGTGATACTTGACACAGTTATATCCTGGAGAACCATAATTAGAAACATGATCCTCACCGCTCCCAGGCTGACCATGATAATGTCCACGGTTTGCAGTGTTTGACCCTTCAGCCACCAAATGAGGATCTGTGTCACAATAAATCCATTGAGGAGTAATCCGACAGACATCACAGAACAAACAATAGATATGATCAAAGTTGTGAAACTCATTTTCTTCGCAGGATGATGAACGTTTGTCAGAGCGTCTGATTCATTCACAACCACCTAGAACTGTCTGGTGTAATGCGGAGACGGTCTGAGCTGTGATTGAGATAATATTACATACAGGATACTTTATGTTTTGCATGACATTTGATTACCAAACGTCAAAGAGCTGCAGCATTTGAATGCAATGGGTCATTTTCTTACTCAGGTTTAAATAAAATATATCTCCTTGTGTATGTGGCTGTTATCTGATACTGGCGAGGGATGGAAGGAATATTACACTGGAAGGAAATAAAACCTCATTCCCAATAGATGAGAAAAGAAAATATATCACTCAGAAGAGCTCTTCTCAGCAATATCATTTAAAAAGTCTAGTGTGTAAGGTATCCAGGCTTAGGGGCCCATTTACCATGATCGCATTTACAATGCGATCTGGGCGGAATATTACCACCCAGGATCGCATTGTAAAATGCGATCACACCGGCTGGATGTATTAACCTTAAGGGAGCAGGTACAGAGCCCATCCCTGCGAAGTGCTGACCCTGAAGCGCGGTTATGCGCTGACCCCCCGGTAACCCCAAGGCAGTACGGTGTGTAGCCCATAGGCTACAATGGGCTATCACCATTTTAGAATGGCGATAGGCGAGGGCTGCAAAGCCGGGCTGCCTGATGTTGCATCCCCCATAGAAACCTATGGGGAGGTGTCCAGCGGCGCTGCAGGGTGATTGCAACAGGGATCAGAGATGGTTAAAAGGTTGACAGTCAAAGGTTTAACATGGGCAAAAGGTCTAGATGGTCAAAGGTCAACATGAGGTTTTCATAAAAAAAATTTCAAAAGAAACCAACCTGTCCATATTTTACCATCCACGAGGTCACAGAGTTAGGTCACTTATACAGTGTCTATGCCGACCTATGTCAACATAGACAATAAAAATGGGCAAAAGTCATGTCGACCTGTGTCAATCTTTTGCAGGTTGACCTTTTGACCATGTTATCCTTTTCACCCTGTTGACCTATTACTGACGATTTTTTTGCTTTCAATCTTTTGACCCTGTCGACCATAAGTTGTCAACCTTTCGATTGCAGACCTAGACAATGTAAACCTAAAATACTAAAACCAGTGTGTATAATCAACCAGCCCCCCTAACCTTCCTGTCTGCTCAACATGCAGGTCGAATTTGGCTATATAGCCAACGGCCTGTTCATTGAGTGCTGGTGGCTAACGATATTGTTTGACCAGCGGCACCACCAATATAGTTAAGTATCCTGATGTATCCTAGTCATCTAGTGTGTATGAGGCTAAACAGCCTACCTGTAATATGTCAGTGTTTGCATTCCATAACTACCTCAAAAATTAAAACTCTTATATTAATTAGTAAAGATGATGGTTTTTATTTCATTAGTTTTCATTTCATAAAAAAAATATATTGAACAATTTCCTATTTATACATCTAGAGCACTACTAACATTTCCTGCTATGATCAGCCATATACACAGGTATGATGAAAACAGACGTACCAAAGTCTGAGTCACTATACAGGACAAACATGTGTAAATAAAGACCAAACTGTGCCGACAGTGACTTAAATTACGTAAAAATGAATACCATCCACCAGTGCAAGTCCAGCCTGAAATACCAAGCCAATAGCAAGTGCCTGATATGGAGTCATCCAGCTGTTTTGCACCAATCATGGGACCTCCAATATCGGATTTAACATGATTGTAACCTTTTTTTATAAGTTTGTAGTGTTTATAATTTGGTTAAATTGCATTTTTATTTAAAAGTGGTTTAAAGAGTAATGGGGTTTTGATCATTCAGTAACTGGTCAGAAAACCATGAAGTGTGCTGGACAGCTAGTTTAGTCGTTTATGGAAGGGTCTGAATATATTTACCCCAGCATTTACATAATTTATATATCAGTGCCTCCATATTCAAAATGGTTTCCAGCCAGTCCAAGGTCAACAAAAGAAGGAGTCTAGTACTAACCTTGGCAAAAATTATTCCTTTTTTTTTTAAAGGAGTTTTCTGGTCAATTGCAGCCAAAAGTAGTAATAATATTTTATCTACCTTGGGGACATTGGATTTTTCAGCTACATAGCCAAATATTGCCCAAGACGCTGGTCCACAGATATTCCTAAATAGATATTACCATAGTAAGTCAAGTCCATCCAGAATTTTTGACTACTGTAAATTGACAATCCTACAGACAATGGTTAGAATCTGCCTCCACAGCTAAACAATGGGAACAACTGACATTTCCAGAGAGACCAATCAAGTTTTATTATTTAGGGGACATATATGGTAGGAATAAGCTTACAATTCAATTGAATGGCATTGAAGAATGTCAGTAAATGAGATGGCAGTTGAGTAGCCCATTTTCAATCCTCCAAAGCTCCCGTTCTGGTCAAGAAAGTTTAAGATCCAAGCATGCATAAGTGATATATATATTGTAAACCAAACCAAATAAGAGCATCAACAGGAATTATAATTTTGAATTGTGGATTCTAGTGTGAAATAATTAATTTCAATTAATGTATAGCTTTAAAATGGGGAAACCTGTGTTGAGACTGGAGATTATTCTTACCACAGCCTCAGGGAAGGGTACAATAAGTCAAAACAAAAAGTGTGTGTGTTGCGCGATTATCAGCAGCTGGCACGGGGTAGTCACTCCCCAATGGTAAAACTAAAAGGAAAATGGTATATGTTCCAGGGCTGGCTGAAATGATTGCAAGACGGTAATTTAAAAATATATACATTTTTAATATCTAGACATGTACCACATTAAAAATACATATTAAAACCAAAAACGGATCTAAAAGATCTCTAGGATATTCTTTTTCCTCAAATGATTCGAACAAATCAAGTGCCTGCTCAGAAAAGGTTTCAATATCAGTGCAATTATGCCTCAACCTTATTACTTGACCCTTTGATATATTTAACGTCCAAGGTGCAGAATGAGCACTTATAAAGTGTAAATACGAATTAGTGTTAACCGTTATAATATAATTTGAGGAAATAATTTTATTATCAATGACCTCTAGGGTCACGTCCAAGAAGTTAACCGTTCTGGTGTCGTAGGTGTGAGTAAATGTTAAATTATAAAAATTTGAATTGAGTGAATTAACAAATTGTGAAGTAGAAAAGTGCATCCCCATCCCAAATTATAACAAGATCATCAATAAGATCGTCAATAAGGACTCCAGATTATCCTGGTAATTATCAAGCAACACTAAAGGATGAAAAGGATATGCAAGATGTCACATCTCCTACCTCCTCTATCATTCATATTAACAACAATACCTCAGCAAAATACGCACTCCATCCGTGGATTATAAATCATTTTTGTCATTTATTTAGTGGGACAATTTAGGGATCTACAGCTATTCCACGCTAGCGGATAAAAGTACTGTGATGGTTATTCTGCACACACTTGTGGCAATCTTTATATCCATTTTTGGTTTTAATATGTATGTTTAATGTGGTACATGTCTAGATATTACAAATGTATATATTTTTAAATTACCGTCTTGCAATCATTTCAGCCAGTGCTGGCACATATAACATTTTCCTTAAAGGTACAATAAGTGGCGTCTTAGAAGAGCCCAGAA
Source organism: Crinia signifera (assembly GCF_055691185.1). NCBI lineage: Eukaryota > Metazoa > Chordata > Amphibia > Anura > Myobatrachidae > Crinia > Crinia signifera. The sequence goes on along the minus strand of NC_139219.1, from coordinate 328,244,571 downwards.
AATGTTTGAGAGTAGTGATACCCAGAGTCGACCAACGGGGTCATTCAGACCTGTTTGCACAGCAGTGAATTTACACGGCCAACGTTCATCTGAACCTTGCAAATTAATATGCTCCCTTTGCGACTGGATGTGTACAGCTACACATCTATTCGCAGCTGAGTGTATACAGTATCTTCAAAACCTATTGTAACAGGCTCACCATCGACAGATTTTTACGTTGGGTACAAGTCATCGCAGGCTCTGAGTATCCAGAGACTTTCGTCGTGAAGATGATGTCACGCATCCCCCCATTTTAGCATTCTCTCGGGCATGTCTGTGTTTTTCTTAGCACTCCCACTAAACGGAGGGTTTACACCCCCAGACGCCTACTTCCTGTCAATCACTTTGCAAACGGCATGTGAATAGAAAAAGTAGCAGGACTTCATCACGGGATAGCCTCGCACATGCATGCTACATGCCGTACGCATGCGCAGTGAATCTATAATGGTCTGCTGTGCCAATTTGCAGCTCTGCAAACGGGTCTGAATTACCCCCAAGTCATAAAAGGTAAGGATGTAGTGCAATCATGAAACTCCATATTTCCTATCAAAGGAAGAGATAAGGAATGTGTGTAATGGAGATTATGGCGTGCTTTTACCAAGATTGGAGTTCTAATAAAGCTTGGATGTTGCTATGGACAACCAATCAATTCTTCTTTTAGAACATAGGTGGGCAACAGGCGGGATCGCGAGGCGCTTTTGTCTGGCCCGCTGAACAAACATATTTTAATATTACATGCGACCCGCGAGCGCCATTACTTTATTTAAATGTGTGTTTCAAAAAATTTACTTTGGTATTGCTGCCGCCGCCGTTAAAGTCTGTCTGTGCCTGCCGCGCACAGCATTACTGGGAGTGTGGGAGGGGAATGATGACGCGGCAGCCAGCTCTCCGCCATTGGTTGGCGCTGCCGCGTCACTGCGTCCCCTCCCATGCTCCCAGGAATACTGTGTGCGGCAGGCACAGATGGAGACGGGCATGAAGTGTCAGCGTGTCCCCAGGCTAAGTGTCCCAAGGCTGAGAAGGTATTCTGTGCGCATCAGGCACAGTTCTGCATAAAGGGTTTTGGCGGACAAATATTTGAGGCTGGAAAACGGCTGCTAACAGGCAATAATTTTTTGGCATTAGTGTTGTGTATATATAAATATATATATATAATATATATATATATATATATACACCCACACAGTGTGTGTGTGTGTGTATGTGTGTATGTATGTATATATATATATATATATATATACCACACACACACACACACAGTGTGTGTGTGTGTGTGTGTGTGTGTGTGTGTATATGTATATATATATATATATATATATATATACACACATACATACATACCCACACAGTGTGTGTATGTGAGTATATCTATATATACCCACACAGTGTATATATATATATATATATATATATATATTTATATGATTGCATGAGCCGGCACTCCACAGCAAATGGCAATGACTTCTGGCGCTTTCTCGAGATATAGTGCAGGTTTGTGCCGAAGTACTGCGATGACATTCACAGGACTTAATTTTTTAAAATAAAATGCAGACCATACTTTTAAAGAATTAAATCCTGTGAGTGCCGCCGAAGTATTGTGGTACAAATCTGCACTATATATATATATGGGGTCTATCCATGCGGTTCTAAAGAATTTGATTCTACCAAAGCTTATTATAAATTGTTTTTAATAAATGTTATTGAGAATGTCCAATTGTCTTTTTGCAAAATAATTGAGCACACGACAAGGTGGTGGGAATTCTCAATCAGCGCCCTCTACATCTATCCATTTGTCCTTACCCTTATCTCCCACTAACAGGGGAGATTTTGTAGAGGTAGTACGCTTTACATCTTTGGAAGCGCTCTCAGGGTTAACCCCCCATTTGCATATATATATATATATATAATATTTTTATATTATATCCTGTAAAGTAAATATTCTTGATAAAAATCTTAAAGCATTTTTCGTGATTTGTATTGTATATACAAGATATTATGTGTGCGGCCCTCGAATATTTTCTGGTTTTGTTAAGCGGCTCCCCAGCCAAAATAGTTGCCCACCCCTGTTCTAGAAGGTTCTAAATAAAAAGTAGATTCTAATTGGTTGCTTCGGGCAACATCCCATCTTCAATAGAACTCCTATCTTAGTAAATAAACCCCTCTGTGTTTTCCTAACCAATTCCCAGGCCTGGAGAGTGGAGGTAAATAATATCCAGTATTATCAAAATGGAGCAATGTAAGGGTGACTTGGCATACAGTAGGTAAGCGAAAGAGTACTTACAAAGAATGCGAATGGATGAAAGCATATTTTTCAGAGATTCTTATGTATTAGTTGGCATGTATGGTGAAATCTGAAGGGGAAAAGAATAGAGCGCTTGGTTATGTGTTTAGCAACTAAAATTAATAAAATTAATAAGTGCATGCCGTTCTTTATAAAAACATAAAAACATGTGGATTTATGCTTAAAACACTTTTTGCCGTATTAGCAAAGAAATTTATTTTTTACAGCCCTTTTTGCGGGGTTTTGTAGTGGGTGCTGCGGGGCCGTGGCTTAGGTCTGTGGGTGGTCCGTTAGCAGTACGCTAGGAGGTATTTCCTTCTAACTGTCCCTAACTTTACCTTCCTTAAGCGTCTGAAGTTGTTGACGGTCCTCTCTGGCAGAGCGCTGTGTGCCGGAAGTTCGGGCTTCTAGCTTCTGGTCAGCGTGTGTAGCGTCTTCGGCGTGTTCATTGTCTCCCACTAGAAGCCCAAACTTCCGGCACACAGCGCTCTGCTGGAGAGGACAGTCAACAACTTCAGACGCGTAAGGAAGGTAAAGTTAGGGATAGTTAGAAGGAAATACCTCCTGGCGTATTGCTAACGGACCACCCGCAGACCCACTGCACCCACTACAAAACCCCGCAAAAAGGGCTGTATACAATAAATTTCGTTGCTAATACAGCAAAAAGTTTTTTAAGCATAAATCCACGTTTTTATGTTTTTATAAAGAACGGCATGCACTTATTAATTTTATTAATTTTAGTTGCTAAACACATAACCAAGCGCTCTATTCTTTTCCCCTTCAGATTCTTTTATCTATTATATTGAGCAGCTAAACAAGCGCAGCACTCACCCTTTTTTCTTTTTGCCCAAATGGATGGTGAAATGTTTACTTACTAGGATCTAAATCTTCTCAAATTAACTTTGCACTTTCTACCTCTGATGGGGCCCAAAAACTGATGTTTCGTGGGTAAGTGCACTGTGTCTTATGCGAGTGCTGAGTCATAGGAACAGGAGCTTGTTCTGTTGTGTCCCCAGTAATAAATTGTCAAACAACAAGTTGAACTCTTGGATCAAATAAAACAATTGTTTATTTGTGCTATATTGTGTATAAAAGCAGCTCTAATTTTGGTTTTAATAGATTTGTATCATTTTTTGTGAGTGCGAAAAATGTAATAGGAGATGGAAAGTGGAGATAATAGTACTGCAGGAATTAAACCAAAATAGAATGAAAATAAAGATAAAATAAACTGAAGTAAAATAAAATTAACAATTAAATAAAATGAATGGCACAAATGTTAAGGGACATACACACGGAGGGATTTGTGCCAGAGATTCATAATACGAGATGCAACATGAGAGATTTAAAATCAAGTGTTTAGGCGACTTCAGGGGAAGAAAAAAAATATTTAAAAAATTAAATAATGGGTTGGAATAAAGCCTGGGGTAGTGTCATATTTCTTTAATACCAGGGGGGGGGGGGAAATAAGGTCCCCCTATATTCAAGAAACTCTTGCAGCTGCAACTCCCCGCTGGTGCTGCGATCCTTCCCATCAGAGTGATGTTTACTGCAGGTCCCGACTAATGGCTGGCTTCTTCCAGCTGGTGGTCCTGGCCCATGCTGTGCATTTCCCATGGGTACACAGGCAGGCTAATGCCTGCCAGAGGCGGGCAGCTGGCATCAGCCACCCGCCCTGTCTTTGTCCCGGTGCCTGCAAATAAAAGTCAGTTGAGACTGAGTTTTATTTGCGAAGGCAGGAGAGATTATTTGAAGGTCGTGACCACAGACTGATTTTTCCTGCAGCAGCAGCATGTAAGTGGGATGTGTCTACTTTTCAAATCCCCTGCAAGGGGACATGGCAACCTGGGGGGGGGGGGTATTCTGTGGGGCGGCATCCCTGGCACTTGGTAAGCTGCGATCTTCACAGCATACCGAGACAACCAGAATCAGGCCCTTAATTGAAAGTCAATGTTAAGACCTTTTTGTTGTAAGGGCTGACGTTCAAAGATCCTTGAATTCCACTTGTTTTAAGGATTTTATTCAGTCACCACCTCTCCAGTTCTGTTCTCGCATTCATATACAGTATATACAACAAATTTGTACATTGACATGCATAAGTTTATCAGAAAATTAAGCATTACATTTTTGGGGGGGAAAACCCAAGACAACAAAAATTACAGAATACAACATCAGAACCTATACACATAACTTTTAAACCAACTTTCTGTAAAGGACCACATATTGAAACTTTTCAAAGATTAATGGAAAAAGCAGTAAGCACACTCCCAGGAAAAAAATTAAACAAAAACTATCCTTTCAAAAGGAGAGATACTGGTTTTAAATATAAAAAAAAAAAAGATGAAACAATAACAATCAAACTAGCAAATGGTCGCATTAAAAAATAGGTAGTGGTGCAAGACAAGAGAAAAATACAAGCAGAAATTGACTGATTTCTTTTAGATACCACCATTTATAAAGTATTAGAATGAGGTCCAACACAGAAATTTATGAATGAACTGAACAGCATACTAGAAGAAGGCCAACTGGGCATAATAAATGAAAATAAACTGAAATTGATCAAAGAAGACCACCCAAGTATTCCAACTTTCTACTGCCTCTCAAAAATCCATACAGACTTGATTACCCCCCAGGCCGACCAATTGTTTCAGGAGTTGAATCCATATCTTCTGACCTTTCAAAGTATATAGACTGGTATCTGCAACACATGATGAAACAACAACGGAGCTACAGTATATCAAAGATAACATACACATCTTACAGATAGAAAACTAAATTGGGAAACTCACTTCATTTTAGGAGCAAGTGACGTCACATCACTTTACACTTGCATACATCATTATGCAGGGTGTGAACACACAAGATACTGCTTGACAAAATCTATGGACAAATGACAGATCAATTTTATCATGGACACCATTGATTTCATATTGTGCCATAATTATTTTTTAGAACGAGAGAGGATTTTACTTACAAACTTGGCTTGTGGAATTGCCATGGGCACATACTTCACCCCATCATATGCTAATCTTTTCATATCAAAATGGGAGGATGATACTATATGAATAACAATATATTTTTGGACAAACTAGTCCTTTGGCATAGTTTTATTGACGATATCACCTTCACATGGTCCTGAACAAAGGAGGAACTAGAAGAGTTTAAGTTATACCTAAACCAGAATTCACTAAACCATAAACCTTAAATTTACAACAAGTCAAGATCTAGATCCTGGATCTAGAAATTCACATTAAAGAGAAAAAATCAGTACCAAAACACATAAAACCCATAAATGTGAACAATATATTCCCAGTACACAGCATTCACTATCAAAACTGATAAGAAACATCCCAGCAAGACAGTTCTGGAGAATTCGGTATGCAGAAATTGCAATAATGATGACACCTTTTTAGAACAAATCATAGAGATGGCCAACAGATTTGTCCAAAAAAGCTATAAAAGATAAACCTTAAACCTACAACTTAAAATCAACAAATCCTTGAATTGAAAAGATCTAATCAAATATAAACTAAAAGCACATACTGTCACCGACCAAGTAATCTCATTCATAACGCAATATAACAGCAACCATCCCCTCATTGAAGACATGCTGAAGAAAAACAGGCACATACTGGAACTAGATGAAAACATAAGATCCATTATTCCCCAAAATCCATGAGTAATATATAGAAAGCAAAGACCTATAAACAAGAATTGATCTCTAGCTTCATCAAACCGACAACAGAAGGTATCCATAAAGCCTAAGGATTTTACTTTCCTAAACCATATATTGTGCAAATATAAAAAAATCACAACAAAAGCCGAGATGGAGTTCTTATTAAACACACAAAAAAAACAATATATCATAAAAGACTATATTTCTTGTAAAAATAAAGAAGTATACCCTATTAGCTGAGCCTGTCGATACCAATATATTGGCCAAACAAAAAGAAAAAATTAAGTTTAGATTCCAACATCAATCGAGGGCTGACTACCCACAGCCTCTCTAACCATTTTTTGGAATAACATATTAAAAACCCAGCAGGGCTAAATTTTTTAGAAATAAGGTAGTGACTTAATAAAAACCTTGAAAAAAGCAGAATCCAAATGAATCTTTGAACTTCAGACCTTATAACCAAAAGGATTTAACATTGACTTTTTATTTAATTCTTTCCTCTAATTCAAACATCTTCATTTTTTAATTTTCCTTGGAATATACACAGTTCATACTTTATTCATTCCTTACTTCTTTTCATTAAACTATTTTTTATATTCCATTTAATTTATATCCTTCATTTTAATTTGTTATTATTTTATGGTTTAATTTTCTTCTGTATTTTATTTATTTTTATTTTATTTTCATTTTTATATTTTATTATTTTTACTTTTTGCAGTTGCAATAGGATAAGCGTAGATTGCTCTGTGGACTTCTTATTTATACCACTAAATCTCATGAGCAAATGAATGATGAGTGATGCAAGGTTAGTTAGTTAGTTAGTTAGTTAGGTCAGGTAGGTTGGGAGGTAATGCAGCTGCAGTGTCAAATTCTTCCTATGAATGATAGTATACAAATTTTGTTTATACCTGCGCACTGAAAAGAAAATTGGGGGTGATGAGCTGCAAAAACACTTTGGGATCTGACTGTATCCCAAGGGTTAAATTCTATAGTATGGGGGGTAGTGCTGCGCTCAATCTATGGTTAACGTGTATGTAATTCAGATGACTCTGAATTATAGTACAAATACTGTAGATCTGATACAATGTTTTAATGTAACAATTTTACTTTAAAATAATGTCAGGTATTGAAAGGTACAGGCATGCAGTACTGTGGTCTTAATACTTCAAAGGATGCACTAGTTATCAGCCACTGTGCACAATCTGCAGTAATTATCTCCCAGTCTGTACGCCTGAAAAAAGTCTCAATGTCCCAATGCAACAGGTGCTGGGTGGGTAATATAATTACTCTCTCACCCTACCCCCATAACCCTCCCTACCTGTAGACTATTTATTTTTATTTTTTTTTAAATCAAATGTTAATGTTAAAATGTATTATGAATGATGTTGGAATTTCAGGAGACCAGTGTGAATGTATTATTACATCCATTCTCTTTATACTCTCAATCATTATTTTTGAAACTTATTTTTTCTAGTGAAAGGTTTTAGGAACAGCAATGGGGACCAAGTTTGACCTGAATTATCCCAACCTCTACATGGGGATGCATGAACGGTGTTTCATTTGTATTTATGGATTTTGGGGCAAACCTAATCACCTATAAGAGATCATTTGAAGATGTGTTTTCTTGAGTTGGTGTGATGATTTTAACTTTACATCACCTTAACCACATTTCTTCTAAATCTTTCTTTCATGATCACACATCGCTCTGATTCTATTCATTTACAGTATTTGATATTAGATTTGACTAGATTACAAGTTCTCAAACTCAGTCATCAGAACCCAACACAGTTCATATTTTAAAGGGCCACTTGTGAATGTTTTAAATGTGAAAGTTGGTGATACATGTCCACCTGCCGGGTGATATAGAACAGGTGGGGTCCTGATGACCAAGTTTGAGAAGCACAGTTTCATCTTTACAAATTAAGTGGATGTTATTAGTTATATAACCCAAAGAATATTTGCATGGAAAGTAAGTAAACATTAGATGTCATTGCAGCACACAGATCTAAGGGACAATGTGGTGTGGCAATGGGACAGCAATGCAGCATTATCGATGCACAACTTGGCATTGCAGGGGCACAGTATGTATCAACAGAGATATGTACGGACAATTTGCGGGGCAGGCCATGTTTGCTGCTTGACATCAAACACAGCTGCTGTGACCCAAAAGATGGCAGCCCCATGACTGGCTTCCCAGCTAGGCTGTGCAGCCAGCGGGCTACTCTTAATGAACACTCATTATAGTGAAGCGCTCACACAATAGCAATGCGCTCACAAAATCTTGCTGTTGCATTTTGGGGAGGGTCCCGGGATATAGGACAGTCTTGCCCTGTGCCAGAGGGATCAGTCTGAGTTTTGGGAATCTTCACTAAACTACAGCTAAATCTGAATGAGGCCCCAAGTTCAGTGTGGTATGTTGGTGCAATGTAACGTGATATTTAACACAGACACAACATACAGTAGTATAACCTCTCATCACACAGACTGGAATTGTTACTGTTTTGTCTTTTACTCTTATAAATGGAGAAGACACAAAGAGGAGCCCTTTAATACTTATCTGCGCCTCTTTAAAGATCTTCATTCATGGACGTAGTTCGAAAAATACATAATGCAACTTGTTACACAACTCTTTCTGTTTATTGGACCATTCATATAAGCATCCGAAAATAAAACGGTAATGGGGAGGAATAAAATGTATTATTTATTATTTACAACTAAATAGGGTGAAAAGTAAATACATGAATATACCCTCATTTATTTTATGTTAATCTATGAAATACTGTATAACTATAACAGAAACCGTTATACTACAGCTATTATTACACGAAGAACCATATTATAGCCTAGGATGGCTTTGTTGCTTACACAAACACACAACCAGCACAGCTTCAGTTATGGCATCTGGTCATTTACGTTATTGGCTCCTGCGCAGCGCAGAGCAGCCAGGAGAGAGCGCTTCAGTTTGGTGTTGCTGGATATTAATATAACAGAGTGCAGGCTGGGGTAGGCAGATACAAAAATAAGACAAATTAAAACATAGGTTAAATTTCCCACCTGGAAACTTAAAAGCATCAAGTATGAACTTATAACATACAGAACATATAAAATAAGAAAAGAGACCATGATTCCAATGGCACTTATGTGGGCGTCCAGTTGGCTACTTGTGAATCCTGAACCTTTGCTTCTCATATTCCGGGTGTGTTTCAGCAGCGACACAATCAGAAGACAAATGTCTGCACAGAACATGAGGAACGGTACCATCGATGCAGTGACAATGATGATCAATGCATTTCCATAGTTTATTTCTACAGTTACATCCCCAAAGCTAGAGCTGTTTCTGTCCTGGGTAGAGTTCACGTGGTGTCCTGGGTACATGCACCATATGCTGGGTAGACTGCAGAGAAGAGACACCAGAAGTGATGTCAGGAGCAGCCAGGGGACCATTCTGGAGATGTTTATCTTCAGTCTCAGGAATAACCTGTTGCTGTAGTTTGTGATCCTCATGCAGTAGAAGACGCAGAGCACGGTACACATCCAAAGGCTGCACAATGACAAAAATAGGACTGCAGTGCCATAATATGCAGACTCTTTTATACTCATTAGTGAGTGAGAGACACTTGTCACAGCAGCCTCCTGGAGAAACATAATAAGAAGAAAGATCCTCACCGCTCCCAGGCTGGCCATGATAATGTCAACGGTTTGCAGAGTTTGAAGCTTCAGCCACCAAATGAGGATCTGGGTCACAATAAATGCATTGAGGAGTAATCCGATAACTGCCACAGAACAAGCAACAGACGATAACATGATCAAGTTTGCAAAACTCATCTTTTCTGTCATCACAAGTCGATGAATGTTTGTCCGAGCGCCTTATTCCTTCACAACCTTTAAAAACTGTCTGGTGTAATGCGAAGACTGTCTTATCTGTGACATGAGCTGAGACTGAGCTAAGCAGGATACTTTATGTTTTGCATGACATTTGGTTACCAAAGAGCTACAGCAGTGTCACCATTACATTTCAGTGCAATGATTTTTTTTTTCTACTTAGGTTCATCGTACATTTCTCTCCTTGTATATGTGGTAGTTATCTGATACTTGTGCCAGGGGCGGATCCAGGGGAGGGGCTGCAGCACAGATCAAAATATAAATAGGGGAGCCACATATACTGCCACCAACTGCCATTCTAAACTTACTCCCTGGCAGTGTGTGGAGCTTCCCTATTCAAATTTTGAACTGTGCTGCTAAAATGCCAGCGTGGCATATTTGTTATATATTCAAATAAAAAAAATAGTGCAAAAATATATATATATATAATAAATGTTAGCTTGGCAATTTTCAAACCAATTTTGACAAATTCACTTGTCACTCAAAGGATCAGTGATATTATCCCATGAGGAATCAACAACGTACCTGTAATGTGTCTGTGTTTTTATTGCGTAAATGTATACATTTCTTAAAACCCATTTTTTAAAGATAAAATATGAAATTTTATTAGTTTATATTGCAGAAAACAAGATTTAAGGGGTATTCAATCCCAGTCGAATGTGTGGTTTTGTAGGAATACTTTTCTTTTCCAACAGAAAAAGTAGTCGTACAGTATTGCTTTCGTCTGTTCATTTTTCTGTTTTCTGACTTTTGAATCCGTTTCGCCAGTTTTTGGTTTGGTTTCTCTCGACTGTCGAAATGTGTGTTTTTCTTGACTTTTATACTGGACTATTTTGTCGAGTTGGAGATTAGAAAAATGGCATGAACTTATTCAACGTGAAGTTGTCTAATTGGTTTTGACAGTTTTTAGTCATGATTAAGACAATTTAAACTAGACAGTTTTTTTCTGTCTTGAGCAGTCTTTACTGATTTGTATTCTCTGACTTCTCCTGGTCCTCGTTATGGTCCTGATTCTGAATCCGGGTCTGGTCCAGGTTTTGAATCTCGTCCTGGTCCCAGTTCGGAATCCGTTTCTGGTCCTGTTCCAGAATCTGGTTCTGGTACCTGTCCTTGTCTTGGTTCTGGTTCCAGGTCTGGTCAAGGTTATGGTTCTGCACCTGGAACCAGTTCTGGTACCAGTTCCAGTTATGGTTCTGAATCTGGTCCCGGTACTGGTCCCCACACAGCTTCTATTACAGCTCTGCAGTTAGACAAGATAGCACCAAACAGAGCGGCTATGGGGCAGTGTTCGGCTATGGGGCAGTGTGTGTGTGTGTGGCTATTGGGGCTATGAGGCAGTCTGTGGCTATGGGGCAGTGTGTTTGTGTGGCTATTGGGCAGTGTGTGTGTGTGTGCGGCTATGGGGCAGTGTGTGTGTGTGCGGCTATGGGGCAGTGTGTGTGTGCGGCTATGGGGCAGTGTGTGTGCCTGGCTATGGAGCAGTGTGTGTGCGGCTATGGGGCAGTGTATGTGTGTGTGCGGCTATTGGGGCTATGAGGCAGTGCGCGGCTATGGGACAGTGTGTGCGGCTATGGGGCAGTGTGCGGCTATGGGGCAGTGTGTCTGTGTTCAGCTATGGGGCAGTGTGTGTGTGCGTGCGGCTATTGGGGCTATGAGGCAGTGTGCGGCTATGGGGCAGTGTGTGTGTGTGGCTATGGGGCAGTGTGTGTGTGGCTATGGGGGCAGCATGCCTGTGCAGCTATAGTGAAAGTGATGGGGGGAGGGAGTGGGGGTGAAGGCAAAGGAAATTGGTCTAGAACCCAGATTACTGACCTGTGGTTGTAGGCAGAGTTCACCTTACAGCCGGTGACAGCTGCTCTGTCTTCCTCAGCCAGGCATTTCCCTTCTCATTGCACAAGTGCCAAGGGCCATCTGCCAGTGCATAACAGGGCTTCAGTTAAAAAAAGGAGGTGGAGCTTCATGGTCCGTGGGTGGGCGGGGCTTCATGGGACACTGGAGGGTGGGGCTTAAATGGCAGGGGCTTCGGACATATTAGCAATGTATGATATAGCTGTGCCCCGTCCCCTACAGCCCACTGAGTACTGTCTCGCACTTGCAGCTTAATGACAGGTCATTTTAGCTGTGCGAGGCGCACTGCCGGCGGCCACCCAGCTACAGTACATGTAGGTGCAACATGATTATTACTGGCTGCACCTCTACAGTAGCTCCGGCACCCCCCTCCATGTAAACCTAAACTACTCACTGCGCTAGCAGCTACCCTGGTCTCTGCTCAGGCAGGCAGCGCGATTGGGTGCCCCACCAGTGTAAAAATAAGCCGCCCCTAAGCATGGCAAACGCACTAGGCAATTGCCTAGTATGCCTATGCCTAGGGTCGTCTCTGCATTTATTATTGCTGATCTGGTGGCTGCTTATTGGGTATTATGTGTCATGCAAAAAGGAGATTCAACCTGGGTTGAAAAAATTGAGCGCTAGTACCAAAGCTGCTTTCCTAAAGCGGCTGCATATGTAAGGGGGTGGTCAAACCCTTAAAGTATTCAAAGAAAAAAGCATCGCTGACAGTGAAGGACACTAAGAATTTATAATATAACAATTTATTACACAGTAAAAAATATTATATCAATAAAATCATATCAACTTGAAAAAAATGGGGAAAATAATTGTCAAGTGTTGGTTGGACCAAGTGGTGGGGGGGGACCAAAGTATATGACCTGCACTGATCCTGCAGTTGCAATCTTAAATATGTTGGGAGAACGACAAGAGCATTAAGAACTCGTTTCCTAGAACATAGAAAAAATATTAAAAATAGAAACATGCTACACAGTGTATCTAGGCACTATGCGGAATATCATAATGGCAACTCGGATTGTTTAAAAGTACTGGGAATTGAACATATCAATACAAGCAAACGAGGAGGAAATTGATATAAACTACTTTGTAGACAAGAGATCTACTGGATTTTTAAATTTAATTCTTTGTTTCCCAAAGGTCTAAATGAGTCTCTTGAGTTAAATACCGTTCTTTAAGTATAGATAGTTTCACCTATATTTATATATAATTTTATACAGTAAATGGTAATTTTCGATATATATATATATATATATATATATATATATATATATATATATATATATATATATATATAGATGTGTGTTCAGCCTGGCACTCCACGAGTGGCTGTCTGCAGCTGCCGCGGGTGCCTTCCAAACCCAATAGATAGACAGTAGTATGAAACAAATAGAGGCACTCCGGCGGTCTTGGTGAAAAAAGCAAAGTTTACTGTGAAACAGACGTTTCGGGGATATAGTATATGTACACTTGAAGAAGGGGTGTCTATATCCCCGAAACGTCTGTTTCACAGTAAACTTTGCTTTTTTCACCAAGACCGCCGGAGTGCCTCTATTTGTTTCACACTACTCTATATATATATATATATATATATATATATATATATATATATATATATATATATATATATATATATATATATATATATATATATATATATATATATATATATATATATATATATGTGTCCTTTGACTATTGTCTGTATTTGCGTAGGATGATATTCAGGATTATTAATTGAGTGCTATAAATGGATTGTCATGAATTATTATTGACTATGATCAATTACTATTATTATAGATTGATTGTATAGTGATGTGGTGTTTTTTGTGTATTCAATTAGCCGATTTATTATACTTATTTTATTATATTCTTTTATTTTTTCATTTCATTAATTTCATTCATTTTTTTAATTTATTTATTATTATTTTTGTGAACAATATCTGTGCTCCATACACAGGATATGAGGTATAAGATTATGAGTGTCCCATAGGAGAAAATTGAATGGTGTCCATTAAATTTATTCCCCCATATAGAAGATATTAAAGTGAGGCTAAGATATGCCATTTACGGTTATACTAACCCAAGGGATGCGGGAAATCAGCCTGACCATTTAATAACTATTAGGTATAGGTATATATGGCATAACGTCATATCCAGTATGGTATTCACATTCCATGCCCCCTTAGGCCGAATTTCATTGACCGTACGCATCTAACAACATGATGATACGTCATTTCCGGCAGGGGGATGTAGATGCGTGTAACACCACACATCGCATCCTGCTGACTTCCGGGGACGTCTGCACATAACGAGTATGGCCGCATCATTTCCGGCAGGGGGTTATGGATGGATGTAACACTTTACATCACATTCTGTTGAACTTTGGAGATGCCTGTGCGTTCCAAAGGACAGGAAGTGGCATACCGCTCATTCTTATTGGCCGAATATCGGCTTTACACATCCGGCCCCGCAGATTAATTACTTTCTGATTACTTCTTTCTCTTTAAAAAACGTTTATTAAATGCTATCGATGTCTACCGCTGATGATTAAGTTAATCATTGAAGTTATGACTGGAACTTATGTTATCTTAAAAGAGTAGATAATACTAGATCAGCTACTCAGGGGTTAATAGGAATAGCAAGGAAAATGGGGGTAAAACCGCGCTTCCTATTGGGATTCTCCCGACAATAAATACAATAACTATTTATTGTCGGGAGAATCCCAATAGGAAGCGCGGTTTTACCCCCATTTTCCTTGCTATTCCTATTATCATTGTAGTAGGTGATACTACAGGGTGAACCAGCTGCATCCAAGTGGAAGTGCAAATTTTCAAACCTTTTGTTTTTACTCAGGGGTTAATGTCTGACCCGGAAGTAAATTATGATTATCAAATTATTCTCCCACCTTTTATGAATTGTATCAATAAATGTATTTATTTTAGATTATTATATTAGCTATAGTGAATAATATGTCTGTCTCCATTATATGTTACTGTTTTTATTTAATGCAATGCATATCAATTGACCAATTATGCAAATCAATGCAAGGAAGTCTGGGTATAAATAAGAGTGCCCAGACAATGAGTAGTCACCTTGATAAAGCATTTAGTCCCAGCGAAACGCGTTGGTTCCCCCCCTGTTTTGGACCACTGAGTGTTGCTTTGGACCACTGCTCAATCATCTGATCACCTTTGGTTTCACTTACTACATCCGGTTTGGAAGCTACAGACCATCATCGGGACAATTCATTGCATGCTGGTTGAGGTTTAAGATTGGTCCTGTCACATCAACATCTCTCAGGACCGATCCCTCCAGCGACACCCGGGACAATCTTCCAGTTGGACTGTAATCCATCGGGACTCACTCCAACTGATCAGTGCAGGTCATATACTTTGGTCCCTCCCACCACTTGGTCCAACCAACACTTGCCAATTATTTGCCCCATTCTCAAGTTGACATGATTTTATTGATATAATATTTTTAACTGTGTAATAATTTGTTATATTATAAATTCTTAGTGTCCTTCACTGTCAGCGCTGCTTAACCAACTTTTTTTCTTTGCATTATGTGTCATGCGCCTCGGGAATAATCCCTGATAACAGCGGGTATCGGGGAGAAGGGATGGTGGTATTGGGGCTAATAGGATAGCCCTGGCCGAAACTATTAGCACAGGTGAAGCACGGCTGCTAATAGGATATTGCCAATAGTATAACGTCTTATCACACAGAGTGAGATTGATTCCGTTTTGCCTTGTCCTCTATAAATGGAAAAGGAAGTGAAGCATTTTGATACTTGTCTGCGGCTCTTTAAAGATTTTTCGGTTTATTGCAAAATTCAGATAAGCAGCAGAAGACACAATCATAATGGTGGCAGGAATAAAATACATAATGTAATAACATTTAAAGTTTATTTACAACTAAATAGGTTGAAAAGTAAATGAATGAGTACATGAATATAAATAAAGTGTTTGAAAAGTCCCAAGGCGCTATCAGTCCTTGCAGACACAAACCCAAATGGAGGACCACTGGGTAATCCTCTCTAGCAGATACTTCGGAACAAATGAAGGTCTGATGGCACTGAACTTGTGTGTCCATGGAATATGTTTCTCGTGATGTGGAGATATGAAAAATAATAATAATAAACAAAGTGTAAGTTGGTGTAGAGACCAGAGTGCTTTTTAGGGAAAGAACACTCTGTGGGAAGACTCGTACCAAAACTCACTAAATAGTGGTGTATTATAGGTGTATAAAGGTATCTTTATGGGTCCTCCCGTGAAAACAGCATAAGACACAATACCAATGATGAAGGACAATATCCGGAATGCGTACCATACTCACTGTATAAACAGGAGATTTAACGCATATAAAGGTATCTTTGCCGACACAAAAACTTATCCAGGAATAACTATATCCAATAGCCAAGGTGGGTGCCTACCATACTCACTGAAGGTGTAGGTAGGATAAACACGTAGCGGTTTCTTTAAAGGACAGGTCTCCCTTTCTCCAATGGAGCCCTCAACCTCATATGGAGAGGTATATATGCAAAAAGAGGAGGAGGACCAGTCTCAGCAAAAAAGGATTTAATATAGGAACAACTGATATGTGGGCAATTGGCCAATAGCCACAAATATGTGATCCAATAGCAAAAGCAATAAAAAAAGGAATCTAAAACACTTCTCTGCCAACCGATTATTTATTATTATTATTTTTCACATCTCCACATCACGAGAAACATATTCCATAACACACACAAGTTGAGTACATGAATATACCCTAAAATACCCTAAATTCATAAAAATATATAAATATGTAGAAATAAATATCAAATACATGAAATATAGACTCTCCACCTCTACAAAACTTCAAACGGTCTCCTAAGACTCAATTCTCCAAACCCAGCTATCTCTCATCCTAACCCTCTGTCATGGTCAACTGTCTACCCCATCTATGTCACCCCTGTCTGTCTGCCCCTCACCTTTAGAATGTAAGCTCACACAAGCAGGGCCCTCTTCCCCATGTACTTTCCTACTCTTATGAAAACTATCTTCTATCTCCACACTCCCTTTATTTGGATAAAATCCAATGATGTAGCCACTGTATGTTTAGATACCCTCATTTATCCTACATTGTCTTGAATTGTAGGACTTCAGATTCCTTTGTGGCATCATATAAATACAGAACAATGACAATTTAAATAATAATACATTAACCATTACACTGCAACAATTATTACACTCGGAAACATAATATAGACTAGGATGGCGGTGCCGCTTAGGGAACACACATGAACCAGCGCAGCTTCAGTTATGGCGTCTGGTCATTTATGTTACTGGTTCCTGTGCAGTGCAGAGCAGCCAGGAGAGAGCGCTTCAGTTGTGCATGGTTGGATATTAATATAACAGAGTGCAGGGTTATATAGGTACATATACAAATACGGCAGATTAAAACATAACATACATTTCCTACCTGGATGCTTAAAAGCATCAAGTATGAAGTAATAACATACAGAGCATATAAGATCAGAAAAGAGACCATGTTTCTAATGACACAAATGTGGGCATCTCGTTGGATATTCGTGAACCCTGAATCTTTGCTGCTCATATTTCGGGTGTGTTTCAGCAGTGACACAATCAGAAGACAAATGGCTGCGCAGAATATGAGGAACGGTGCGACGGATCCTGTGACAAAGATGATAAAGACAATTTCATAATTGGCTTCCATAGTTCCATTCCCAACACTAGAGCTGTTACTGTCCTGGGTAGAGTTTATGTGGTGTTCAGAGTATATGCACCATATGTTGGGCAGACTGCAGAGAAGAGACACCAGCAGTGACGTCAGGAGCAGCCAGGGGACCATCCTGGAGATGTTCATCTTCAGTCTCAGGAATAACCTGTTGCTGTTGTAGTTTGTGATCTTCACACAGTAGAAGACACAGAGCACGGTAGATATCCACATGCTGTAGAATGACAAAAATAGGACTGCGGTGTTAAAATATAGAGTATCCTTTATTGTCATGAATAAGTGAGTGAAACTTGCAACAACAGCCTCCTGAAGACTCATAATTAGTAGAATGATCCTCGCCGCTCCCAGGCTGGCCATGATCATGTCAACGGTTTGCAGAGACTTAAGCTTCAGCCACCAAATGAGGATCTGTGTCACAATAAACGCATTGAGGGATAATCCGACGGCTGTCACAGAGCAAATAACAGACAACAAGATCAAGGTTGTGAAACTCATTTTCCTCGCAGGATGATGAAGATCTTTTGACAGAGCGTCTGATCCCTTCACAGCAATCTAGAACTGACTGGTGTAATGTAGTAGAACTGATCTGTGACATGAACTGAGATGGAGCTTATATTACTTGCAAGATACCTTATGTTTTGCATGACATTTGTCTACCAAGCTTCAAAGAGCTACAACAGTGTCCTCGTTTGAATGCATTGAGTTTGTTTTTTTTGCATAGGTTTCATTTCATTTTCATGATGGGATAAAAAGATATTGAACAATGTCCTTTTTATTCGTTTAAAGCACTACTGCATATTTCTCAGTATGGTCAACCGTATACAGATGTGTCCTCTTTGGTCATTGTATGGCACACATGTTACGGCAACGATATTCCATGCTAAGCTGCATATATACCATACAGCTCATATGGATTGGTGGTACGGGTATATGTGAGTCACCTCCTGATATGCAAATGCATCATGGCAACAACATAACAGGACACATCTGTACATCGTGTATGATGTAGACAGATGTGTCCACACATATTCTTAATTGCCTAAATGGGCGTATTGTTGCACAATTGTTCAATGCACAATCATCCCCATGACTATGATGCACTTTCCATGCAGAACTGATGTGCAACACAGATGGTAACCTATGCAAAAGCCAAATGGCCAAGAGCCAATAAAAGTCAGCCACGCCCTGCATACCGCCATTCAACATTATGCTCAATGTGCAACAACAATACAAATCATAAGATCTGCTGTATCTAAGCACCTTTGGATGCATCTACAGCACCACCCAACCGCTAAATTAAGATAAATGTGCAAAATTCTGAAAGTTGCTACCTGTGAAAGGTTTTCAAAATGATGGGTGAGTAAAAAAAAATTTGTTTCTTACAGCTCTCCCTAGTACAAAAAATAATATGTGTTCGATAAAATAGAGTAAAGTGAAGAAAACCGTAACAGAAAATATAGGGAGAAAATGGAAAAAAGAACAGTCCCTAAGATAAAGCCAAACATTTTAAACATTAGAAATGAGTATATTTGGTGATATAAACAAGAGGACATGACTACAGTATTTTAATTGGGGTATTTAGGTTCTTTAAGCCAGGCAAGAAACATGATATCGATACCCTATTGTAGCAACCATAGAGATAGACTGACAAAAAGTCTTAATTACAAAAATAAATATAATAAAAGAAAATTCAAAATGAAATATGAAAAAGCAAGCAGAATGGATGCTTACCGGGATCCCATGGGTCATCAATCCATAAATAGAACAAATTAAAGGAATCAGGGAAAAGGATAGTTAAATGAAAAATGTCTAGAAAACAAAGCCAACGATAAAAGAAGAAAAGGTTAGGCTGTCGTAAAGGTTAAAGATTAATAAGGTTTTGATCGGTCAGAAATGGTTAAGAAAGCCATGAACTGTGCTGGAAGCAAAGACGGACAGCTAGTTTAGTAGATAATGGAAGTGTCTGAATATATTTGCCCCAACATTGAAATAAACTAGTTGTCAGTGCCTTCTTATTTAGAGATGTTTCCAGCCAGTCCATGGTAAACAAAAAGAGGAGTCTACGAGAATGTGGAAGCGTAGTCATGGATTTAATTTTGGAGGAGACATTTCTGGCCAATCGATGCCAAGAGCAGTAATAATGTTTTATCTACCCTATGGGCAAAACATC
Source organism: Crinia signifera (assembly GCF_055691185.1). Taxonomy (NCBI): domain Eukaryota; kingdom Metazoa; phylum Chordata; class Amphibia; order Anura; family Myobatrachidae; genus Crinia; species Crinia signifera. The sequence continues at coordinate 328,224,937 of NC_139219.1, read as the reverse complement.
CAGGGGTGCAACTCATAATCATTATTTATAGAACTGCAAAAAAAGGTTGAACTTGATGGACATGTCTTTTTTTCAATTTTTTTCAATTCAACTACTATCTTACTATGTATGTATGACATACATATATGAAATCTAACAAAAATACTATTGTTCGCGCTGCGGACAAGGGTGGAGGGGTGGTTGTTTTGAAAATGTGCGATTATGTTGCAGAGGTTAAACAACAGTTTGCGGATACCATCTGCTACAAAGCTTTATGCTTTGATCCAACTGCTGGCTATACCGAAGAACTTGATGATATTTTGGCTAATGGATGGATTGATGATAATACCTGTGAGTTTTTGACACAAACTTACCCAGTTACTCCACTGTTGTATATTCTGCCAAAGATCCGTAAGTCCCTCCATAGACCACCAGGGAGGCCCATTATCTCCTCTAGAAACTCTCTTTGTCAGAATGTATCTCAGTAGGACTTCTTTTTGGAAGCCATTGTGCTTAAAATTTAATGAATATTTTGAAGGGTACCACATACTTTTTGGTCCGTATTAAATATGTGGACTCTGTACCTGTTGATTGTTTGCTAGTCACAAGTGACATTACTGGCTTGTACACCAATATTAGCCATGAAGCTGGTATAGATGCCATTAAGAGGGTCATTACATTGAATCCAGCATCAAGGGGTCCTCCGGTCGATTATTTTTTGTTGTTGATTGATTTTGTATTGCATAAGAATTATTTTTTGTTTGATATTCTAAAAACTTTTTATTTGCAGTTACAAGGCACAGCCATGGGCTCGAATATGGTCCCGGCGTATGCCAATTTATTTATGTATGATTATGAAATGACATATATTTTGAATAACGAATTATTTTCACGATATATATCATCTTATGTGAGATTTATTGACGATATTTTTTTTCTTTGGACGGGAGACCCTGTTCTGCTGGATTATTTTTTACAATATCTGAATGGATTACCAGGTTCCATTAGATTTCCCTGTGCCAGTAGTCCCACCAACATTAGCTTTTTGGATGTTGATGTGAGGATTGAACAGAATCAGCTCCAAACATCAATCTATGAAAAACCCACTGATATTAATTCTATTTTACGTGCAGAAAGTTTCCATCCAGTTCCATTATACAGAGAGGATATGACAGAAAGGAGGTGGAAGAATCAATTCAGAAGTGAACTGGACACCAGTTCACTTTGAAAAAGGAGCGTGCGTGCTCCGAAACGTTAGTTCTGCATTGTGAATACAGATCTATTCACCAAGACCTCTGAGTGCCGCTGTTTATTTCCCTACCTTTGCAAGTTTTGTTCGGAAGGCACTGGGGCCGTTGCTATTTATGGGAGAGTGCCAGGCCGCAGAAAGCACACACACTATATACGAGAGGGTTCCAAGAAAGGATGGCAAACCATCGCCTGTCAATCCGACAGGCTTTGGAACAGAAAAAGTCTGATAAACCGGTGGCAAAACATTTTTTAGCAATGGGACACTCGGTGGCTAGTCTGAGATGCATGCTAATTGACTATGTTCCCCCTCTACTCCGCGGTGGAGATCGAAGTAGAAAGCTACATCAAAAAGAAGCCCGTTGGATTTATGACTTGGGGACAGTTGCCCCTCGGGGCCTTAATGAACAGATAAGCTATAATGTGTTTCTTTAAAGGAATCTTTTTTGACAATGCAGCAAATGTTTTTCTATTTTTTCTATTTTTCTATTTTTCACAGTTTATATGGTTTTGGGATGAGACTATTGGTGCACATAAATATGTTGTGTGCATCTTATGGTAGTCCCCATTTCTCATTTTCTCTTTTCCCACCCCTTGTTTTTAAGTGTACGTCTAATATATACTGCATAAGCTAATTGGTCATACTTATATGACGTATGATGAGGCAGTTCTCTACTGGCTATTTGAGGCATAATATACTGAATATCATTCTATCAGACATTGTGGCATCGCATGTGTTCAATTAATATGTTTTTTGCAACTTGTTGACCATAATTATTGTGGTATCCAGCGTAGTTTTGCGTTCCATCACTATGGAACGCATGACACTTCCTGTTATTGGTATTCTGTTTTTTTTTTAAAAGACACCAGTGATGCTTGTTGGCCCCCTTTTCTTTGGCGCCTGCTTGTTAGGGCTCTGACAGGAAAGACGCTTTTGTATTATCCCCACACTGGCGTCTTTTGGCTATTTTTTGCCATTTTTCGGTGGGTGCATGCGTTCCAGGGCTCTGGAACGCATGACACTTCCTATAATCCTTCATTGCGCCTATGGCGCGCGTCACTTCCGGGATTGGCGTGCGTTCCAGGGCTCTGGAGCGCACGTTACTTCCGGTATCGCGCTGGTTGCTTATTTGCGTTTTTTCTGATCTGCCTTTGAACACATGATGCTGCAATTTCATTCAGTTACTAATCGCCACTGTATCTGGCGATACACATATAAATACACTAGGCCAATTGAGTATGTATGGTGTTTTTGGCCACTTCCTGCATTCAGTCTTGGCAGGAAGTGGGAGTGTTTGCTAATCAGCACCTGTATGCTATAAATGGCCAGTGGAGAAGCTGTCTGGTCACACTGCCTTGTGCCTTCAGTCCTTTGGATACTTGTTGTCTTGACAAAGGTCCCTGTTGAGGATCGAAACGTCGACTCCAGCTATGACTGAATAAAAGTTTTTGCTTCGACCCTGAAAAATTGCCTATGGTGAGTGCCTGCTTCTACAATATATTTGGGACTTAATTGTCTCTAAAAGTGGTAGCACCGCCGAGTTGAATCAAGAGTATATTGAGTGCGGTATCCCACACCTACTACATATGGAGATGTTATGATATACATGGATCTCTCTATACCAGCACCTAAGTTGTTCACCCTGGATGGGTGAAATCTGAGTAAATTCAAAGGAATTGAATCATTGATGGACTTTCCGCATATAGGAGTGTGCCCAGCTTCATCATGCCTATGTGATATCAAGCTTTTTAAAGTACTACATTGCTGCATTGTCATTTTTGTTTTTCTTTTTGTGTCATTGGGTCAATAGACAGGTCTAAACATTCAGAGTACGCTCAGTCACTCCTGCCATCCAGATAGTAATTTTCGTGATTATCTGTTTAATTATCTTGTGTGTTTTAGGTATGTCTCAGGCTGCTATTTCTATGGTAGATTATGTCATTCTTAATAGAGCACAGTCATTGTTAGTATCACTTACGGAGGATGAGGTAGAGAAGGTGTTGTTTCATCATTCTGATTTTTTGTCATTACCTAATGACAAAGCAATTGATATATATCATAAACTGTTGAAGTTGAGAAAAAGGGAGGTAGACCTCACATTACACGGTCCTATTGTTAGTAATCGAAGAAGTGGGATCAGAATTGACTAAAATCAAAACAGAAATAGCAACACTTAACTCAGCCTCCTTACCGACTCTGACTAGCGACTCCGATACTAATTGGCTTGAAAAATTGGGAGAACAGATCAATACCTACCAGGCCGACCTCATTTCCTTTAAAAAGAAAAAACTTGATTTGGTTAATCAAGACTATACCAACCACCAAGTTTATAGGTGGCTCAAGGGGGAATCCTACAGGCCACAAGGTAGAAGAGAATATCGCCCATACCGCTCTAGACCTAATTCTGGGTATAACAGTTCTTCACAATCAAATTCTGAGGGAGAGGGTAGACCCCCACGGGATCTAACGTCCTCTGCCTCTTCATCATCTTTTTTAGGTCGGGTAACCCGGAAATTCCCAGACCCTTCGAATCACCCTCTAAGTACCCCACGAGGAGGGGCGGCGGGGGGAAGAAAAAGAGGAGCAAAGGGCAAATGAACAACTTGATCTTTAACATTTCTAGTCAGACATTGTCGGAGGCTGAGTGTGAAGTGTTAACACTAGGTTTTTCCTTTGTTCCGACTGTAAAACCTGATAAGTTTGACTGGTCTGTAGATGGTTTTAAATTTGGACGTAAATTACGTCTTCGTGAGTTCTTTGGACCGCGTCCAATTGAATCATCTGAGACCAAGAAACCATTTTCAAGGGCCAGTATGTTTGATCCACACTCAAGTAATCCAAGCATTCGTACCTTTTCTAGGTTGGTAGAGCAAGAGATGTCTGTACAGCATCTGTCGCCAAGATATGATAATTTGTCCTCGCAACAGCGTTTGGCCTTGCGGGACCTTGTGTCAAATAAACAGTTGGTATTCCGTCAGGCGGACAAAGGCGGAGGGATTGTCGTACAAGACTACTCCGCCTATGATGCTGAAATACGGCGACAGCTGTCTGACACAGACACTTACGAAAAAGTTGTTCCTAACCCTATGTTGAATGTGAAACGTCTGGTTGATATTTCTGTCACTACGGCAGTACAGGCTGGTTGGATAACAAAGGAGGTGGGGGACTACCTGCGGGTGGATCATCCAGTCTGTCCGTATATTTATACGCTACCTAAGATTCATAAGAGACTGGATGATCCACCTGGCCGCCCCATCATCTCTGCTGTTGGCTCTGTACTACAGCCACTTGCTGAATTTGTTGACAGCTATCTACAGCCTCATGTGCAACAAATGTGGAGTTATGTGAGAGACACCTCCGATTTTTTGGAAAAGATACAATTACTGGGTGATATTCCAGATACAGTATTTTTTGCAACTATGGATGTTGCATCGCTTTACACGGTGATCCCCCACCAAGGTGGGTTGGAAGCACTGCGTCAGGCCTTGCAACACAATGTGCACAATGGTCCTCCCATTGAATTTCTATTAGAACTACCTGAGCTAGTCCTGAGACATAATAATTTTTGCTACAACAAAGATAACTACCTACAGCGATCAGGGACCGCTATGGGGTCATCCCTGGCTCCTTCATACGCCAATTTGTATATGCATCAATTTGAAAATGTACATATTATGCCCATGTTTTCTAGCAAAATCCTTTGTCTAAAAAGATATATAGACGATATTTTTTTATTTTGGATGGGCACGGAGGAGGAGTTCTCTGATATGCTGTCCTGTCTTAATTCCCTTGACACTAGTATTCGATTTACTTCTTGCATTGACTCTACCAGTATCAATTTCCTTGATGTTACATTGTTCAAGGAAAACGGTAAGGTTGGGTATACTCTTTATCGAAAAGAGACCGACCGCAACTCATTGCTGTATGCCACCAGCCACCACCCGAGCTCTCTAAAAGAAAGTTTGCCCATATCGCAATTCACTCGTGTGTTGCGTAATAACTCATCCGAAAGCACTGCAAAAATCCAGTTGGATGAGATGAGTGAACGCTTTCGAGAAAGAGGCTATAAAACCAAAACCATCAGTAGATGTCTACAGAAGGCACTCACCAGGCATCAGACTAAGCAACCAAAACAGGCACGAAGTGGCTCTAATCGTATGATTTTCACATCCACGTACAATACGGCCTCGGATGACATGGAAAAGGCTATTAGGAAATACTGGCCGATCGTGTCTACTGATTCCAGAATGAGTCATCTGGATAAAAGACCTCCGATGCAGTCATTCCGTCGAGGACCGAATTTAAAGCAACTACTCATGTGGCCACATATGCAACCAAGCATGAGCAATCAGACGTGGTTACCATCACAGCGCCTGGGCTGTGTCCGATGTCCAGACTGCACTACGTGCAGATCAATGCTGGTGGGCCAGACCTTCCCACATCCACACACAGGGAGGAAGATAAAAATTCGCCATAGACTCTCATGTATGGCATCGTTTGTTATCTATATCCTCATTTGTCCGTGCGGACTTTATTATGTTGGACTCACTACGAGAGGGTTCCGAGAAAGGATGGCAAACCATCACCTGTCAATCCGACAGGCTTTGGAACAGAAAAAGTCTGATAAACCGGTGGCAAAACATTTTTTAGCAATGGGACACTTGGTGGCTAGTCTGAGATGCATGCTAATTGACTATGTTCCCCCTCTACTCCGCGGTGGAGATCGAAGTAGAAAGCTACATCAAAAAGAAGCCCGTTGGATTTATGACTTGGGGACAGTTGCCCCTCGGGGCCTTAATGAACAGATAAGCTATAATGTGTTTCTTTAAAGGAATCTTTTTTGACAATGCAGCAAATGTTTGTCTATTTTTTCTATTTTTCTATTTTTCACAGTTTATATGGTTTTGGGATGAGACTATTGGTGCACATAAATATGTTGTGTGCATCTTATGGTAGTCCCCATTTCTCATTTTCTCTTTTTACACCCCTTGTTTTTAAGTGTACATCTAATATATACTGCATAAGCTAATTGGTCATACTTATATGACGTATGATGAGGCAGTTCTCTACTGGCTATTTGAGGCATAATATACTGAATATCATTCTATCAGACATTGTGGCATCGCATGTGTTCAATTAATATGTTTTTTGCAACTTGTTGACCATAATTATTGTGGTATCCAGCGTAGTTTTGCGTTCTATCACTATGGAACGCATGACACTTCCTGTTATTAGTATTCTGTTTTTTTTTAAAAAAAGACTCCAGTGATGCTTGTTGGCCCCCTTTTCTTTGGCGCCTGCTTGTTAGGGCTCTGACAGGAAAGACGCTTTTGTATTATCCCCACACTGGCGTCTTTTGGCTATTTTTTGCCATTTTTCGGTGGGTGCATGCGTTCCAGGGCTCTGGAACGCATGACACTTCCTGTTTATACCTGTAATCCCCCATAGCGCCCACGGCGCGCGTGCATGCGTTCCAGGGCTCTGGAACGCATGACACTTCCTGTAATCCTCCATAGCGCCTAAGCCTACTTCCTGCATTCAGTCTTGGCAGGAAGTGGGAGTGTTTGCTAATCAGCACCTGTATGCTATAAATGGCCAGTGGAGAAGCTGTCTGGTCACACTGCCTTGTGCCTTCAGTCCTTTGGATACTTGTTGTCTTGACAAAGGTCCCTGTTGAGGATCGAAACGTCGACTCCAGCTATGACTGAAGAAAAGTTTTTGCTTCGACCCTGAAAAATTGCCTATGGTGAGTGCCTGCTTCTACAAAATTGTTGTTATATTTGGGACTTAATTGTCTCTAAAAGTGGTAGCACCGCCGAGTTGAATCAAGAGTATATTGAGTGCGGTATCCCACACCTACTATATATATATATATATATATATATATATATATATATATATATATATAACCAAAGGATGACAAAGGCACTCAGAGACTTTTTCAAGGTGAAAATAGGGACCAGTTTAATCCATAGGCCCATCAACGTTTCGGGGGTCTTGCCCCCTTCGTCAGGACATGTAAGGCTGGTGAAAAACAACAATAAAGTGCACAGTGCAGGAATATAAATACAGTACAGACTTACCCCCTACGGCGGCACCCCTCACGTGAGTGGTCCGGCGAGTCCCCGGGTCCTGCGCGCTGTGATGACGTCACCACGCTAGGTCACGTCTATCCCCAGCTGCAGCTGCATGGCCCCGGCCGGCTGGTCACGTGGGAGACCTGCAAAAGAGGGCATACATTGTACAAAATCTCAAAAATGACACACATATAAAATAAGGCATCCATGACACTAATTCTGCTGCAAGAGGATACAGAAAATACGTGAATAAAAGCACAAACAGAAACATACGTGCATAATGTGTGAGACATAGATGCCGGCTGACATCTAGTGGACAGATAAAAAACAAGAAAACTGACATGTTAAAAACATCTCACTTAAGATGATCTAGTAAGCATACTGTGAATGATACTAGCCAACGTATACTGTATGCCAACCACTCTGTTTAGAACTCTATGAACCCATGTGGTGGAAGCTGTGCTGCTGCTGGAGATAAGTAGTGTGAGACACTAGTCTAGAAAAAAGTGTAATGGGGTCCCTGTCTGAACCAGAGACCTGCAGCGTACCAGTGTCATGGCACATGGTGAGCTCGTACTATATGGCAGCAATATGAGGGACCCCATTACACTTTTTTCTAGACAAGTGTCTCTAGGGCTGCGGGTGATGCGGCCGGCGCTGCATGGCTCCATGGGGGGGGGGGGGGGAAGCCGGCGGGTGATGCGGTGAGGGCTGCCGCGTCGGAACCCTTGGAATTCAAACCCAGCCCATTTATAATGAAATATTTTCAGCAAAGTCTTTCGCCTTCTGAAAATCTCTTGCTCTTTGGGGACAATAGCTCAGTGTGTACGCACTACTTTGGTGAAAGATATAGCTATCAAAGATTTTGGCAAAGTCTTTTGAAATGAAAATCTTCAAGTGTGTATGGGCCTTAAGCTGTGATGCTGAACAGCAAATAAATTTATTTTAAGAATGAAAACACAATTGTTGTATGTGTAATTTCTTGTGTCAAACAAATAATACATTTATGTGTACTTACTGACCAGGGTATTTGTGTGCATTTATTGAAGTGTTGTAGAAGTTTCCCATGTGTAACCCTCTCCATGGCCATTCACATGTTCCTATCCAACTTTTCCCTGCTAATTAGTTTGTGTCAGCACATGTGCAGAGCAACTTAATAGGTGAGAAAGCAGTTTGTGTGCAGGTGAGGTAGCTCCTACATTAGTAGGTAAAAGCAGGTCCAGAACAATGATCTCGTCATGGAGTGGGTGAGGTAGACAAACAGGGAACAAAATGTACATTTGTGTATGAATGCATATGTGTCCTCCCTAAAAAACCAGTAATGTCTTGGTACAGGTATGTTAAAGATGTGTGAGTCGAACAAACATGATGAAATTGCTTGTGAACAAACATGTTAACACATTTTCATAAAAATGATTTCTCAGTGTCATAAGCAGATGTAGGAATCCTTTGTTAGAGAGATGTGAGTGCAATAATGTGATTGGTGACATTTTACATCCAGAGTGTAGTAAAATTAAATTCATAGCAGATCAGAAAGTGGTACAGTAATGTATTTTGGGTGCTATACAAAGATTGTGTGCAAAATAGTGGGCATGGGCTGAAAACATTGCAGAAACATCCTTTGTAGGTGTTAGATGTGGTTTATGTATTTGTATCATAAATGCAAAACATATGTTTGTTTTAGAGTGAAAACGTTGACATATGTCGACGTGTGTAGATTGAGTGTGCTGCTGTGTAAAGTATAGAAAAACACGTAGTGATTGTGTACAAATGTTTTAGAAATATCTACCTTAGCTTATATAAGCTGATCTTAAAAAGATTCTTACCTTAAATAAAACCAACCTTTACATGTAGAGAAGTGTAGAAAGATAAGCTTCCAATGTGTTTGAGTGCTGTGTGTGGCTTGCAGGTAGTGAAAAAATGGTTTGGACTTAATAGCCTGCAGCATTGCTTATTACATTCAGGTGTATGTGTTTGAGTAGTAATCAGCGTTAATTAGCAGACCCAGGCATCCGCTCTCATACCCCCACAATTTGCTGGTTCCATCCCCATCTGGTAAATGACCTGGTTCTTATTTTATCCTGAGACGTCCACCTTCCAAAAAATTCATCTTGGACATTCGCATTTCTGGGTTATCAAGTTTCCCTAATTATCCAAGGAAAAAAGGAAAGGAAGACAGTCGATCCAGGACCCTTGAGCCTTTGAAATTATAAGGCAACTGAACCCCAATTTGTCGTCACAAACGAACGGATTTGGCAACCACAACAAGCGCCAAGGGATGGTAATATAAAATCACAGCAATTGTTTTATCCCCAGTGCGGGACTGTGTGAATTATCCACATAAATTCACAAAAAATTCAAAAAGCTATTTTATGGCCAAGTGATCCACAGTACAACATTTTATTCATTTTTTATAATTTTTGTTTTTATGTATTGTAATTTATATGTATAATCGTGTGTAATAATTCATCAAAAATTAATTTTTTTGCTATAATTAAATTTATATATATTTTTTAAAAGAGCCGTGTTGAGAATTATTAAAGCAGCAGGCGCTGACACAAAACCATTTCTTTATTATTCTATTATTTTGGGTTTGTGACAAAACCCTGGGTCAGCTGCCATTAATTGCGCAACACACACCTAGATATTTACTTTTTATCCGCTCTCATACGGTATCTGTAGGGGTGGTCTGAGGTGGCGGTTGGCGGCCGCCTGTTTTTTGTCCGAAATGAACGATGCTTTCGCCGATCGAGCGGTAGTAGCACTGTACATTTTTTGTGCACACCCCTGTGTACGCCCATGTTTACGCCCAGTTTCCCTAATTTTTTCGGCCGCTCCCCTCAACACGCCCCCTATGCCGCCCACAATGACCGGACTCTTGCAGACAGGTTTTTTCGCACGGAAAGACCCGTCCGTGAGCGTTGTGGAGTCGTCGCACCTGCGCATTGCAGATGGTACGCATGCGCAGATAAAAAAAACAACCCGGAACGTACGCGTACGGCCCACCCGTACGAACCAGAATAAAGCCCCATGTATCTATGTAACTATCACTGTATTTGATGTATTGGATGGGGGGGGGGGGTCAGGCATTTCGGCAGGGTTTTTAAATACACGTTATTAACCTAATTCATAATAAAATGACAAATAATGGTTAATAATTTAAAATGCACAGAAAATAAGCATTTCAAAACATATCAGCTGCTCTTAAAAGATCTTCACCAATTGGCATAAAACAAGAAAAACCTTACTGCAATTTGTTACCCAATTGTTTATTGCACCATTCATGTAAATAGTAGAAAACACAATCATATTGGTGGCAGAATAAAATAAACATACAGTATACTTATAAATAGCGAAAAGGTGGAGCGCTAAGAAATATGGATCAATTGGTTAATGGTAAAAACAATATATGTAATTTATTAAATGAATTGACAATTGATATGGTATAAAAACATATAAGATAAACAATTTATCTACTTGTGTACTAACTTAAAATATTTAAGGTTGTATACTTACTACAATATACCTATAGAGTTTACAACAAATTAGGGCAAAAAGTAAATACATGAATATTGTATACCCTCTTCTGGGTTATATAGAAAATGAATGTATTAATGTCAAAGAAATTAAGTATAATTATTGCACAAATCCTGACAATATTGGATCATAGGGTTACCGGTTCCTGCACAGCGCAGAACGGCCAGGAGCGAGTGCGTCAGTTTGGCGTGGCTGGATATTAGTACAGCAGAGTGCAGGCTGGGGTAGGCAGAGGCAAATATGCAACAAATTAAAACATGGGATGAATTTTCAGCCTGGAAACTTAAAAGTAAATATGAACTTATCATATACACCGAATAATGTAACAGAAAAGAGACCATGTTTCTGATGGCACTTATGTGGGCATCTAATTGGATATTAGTGAACCCTGATTGTTTGCTGCTCATATTCTGGGTGTGCTTCAGGAGTGACACAATCAGAAGACAAATGGCTGCACAGAATATGAGGAACGGTACCATAGATCCTGCGTAAAAGATTATATTTATATTTTCATTTCTTTCCATAGTTCCATTCCCAACACTGCTACTGTCCCAGGTAGAGTTTATGTAACATACTGAGTACACAACCCATCCACACGGCAGACTGGAGAGCAGAGACACCAGCAGTGACATCAGGAGCAGCCAGGGGACCGCCCTGGAGATGTTCATCTTCAGTCTCAGGAATAACCTGTTGCTGTAGTTTGTGATCCTCACGCAGTAGAAGACGCAGAGCATGGTGCCACACCACAGGCTGCAGAACGTCACACATGTGAGTGCAGTGCCATAATATACTGAATTCTTGATTACGACAAATGAGTGAGTGGCACTTGTCATACCAATCTTCTTGAGACCCATAATTAGAAGAATGATCCTCACCGCTCCCAGGCTGGCCATAATCATGTCAACAGTTTGCAGAGTCTGAAGCTTCAGCCACCAAATGAGAATCTATGTCACAATAAATGCATGAAGGAATAATCCGATAACTGTCACAGAGCAAAGAACAGACGATAACATGATCACGGTTGTGAAACTCATTTTCTTCACATGATGATGAACATTTGTCCGAGCGTCTGATTCATTCACAACCCTCTAGAACTGTCCGGTGTAATGTGGAGACTGGAAAGAGGGGCCAACCAGGGTTGGTATGGAGCGCTTACCAAGGGTGGTTTAATCAAATACAGCAGCTGCTTAAGGGAGTAGTCAGCTCCCAGATAGAGAAAAAGTAATTAAATAAAAAGTGAAGCAGCGCTGATATTACAATGTAACAAAATGTATTAAACACAATAAAAACAATAATTTTAAAAGGACATTAAAATGAACCAGATGGTGTAGAAAATTAGGAATGGACCCACTGCTAGGAGTGGTCAGGTGTCCAAACAAGGATTCTTGGCTTGAGACTCTCAGGGTGATGGGCATCAGATCAGAAGTTTCAGCAGGTAGGACAGTCCTTGGTGTAGGTAAAAGTCCTTGAGGTGATAAGAGTCCAAGCAATGGTATCACCAACGCGTTTCGCAGTTCTCAGACTGCTTTGTCAAGGTGTCTGTTTGGGTCTATGGGAGCCATTTTTATACCTGACTTCCCATGGGTTCATTTGCATAACACATTGGTTCAAGATACAAAAAAACATTAGGTAGAACTACTCGGAGACAAATAACATTATACATAATTTCATATCAGAGGTTTATTAGATATTTCAATTTGAATATAAGTGGAAAAAGATGTTTATAAAGTGAAAACATATGAAACACTTCCGGGTTATTGCTCAATCTTCGATAGTGCTATCACTTCCGGTTTATTGCTACTCGTGGAAAGTAAGCCTTTTAATGGAGCAACAGCTATTAATATTCACCTTGTGAGGTTATTCAGGGAGGTAACTAGTCCTCTAGGTGGTAGCCTGATTGGTCATATGTTTAGTACATGCACAAAACATTGTGTTTATTTATTTCGCTAAGCCGGAAGTGACGTTACGCCCGGCTTTAGTTGGTGTGCACGTCACATCCGGTCTCATTAGATTACAGTCTGGTTGTTATGGATACTTCGCTAAGCCGGAAGTGACGTTACGCCCGGCTTTGGTTGGTGCGCATGTCACATCCGGTCTCATTGGATTACAGCCTAGTTGTTGTGGATACTTCCCCTTCCGACTAGCTGGAACGCAAGATAGCGCCCGGCTGTCGGGGCGCGTGTCACGTCCGGACCCAGTTCTAGTGTATGCGTTGTCATAACGATGCGTACATATCTCTGAGCGCACATTACGTCCGGACAATGGCGCTTTGAAGCCGTTGTCATGGTTACTTATGTATTAGGCCAATGCCATGACGGTTATCGGGGGTATTCTTTGATATGCTGAATAGCGGATTTAGCCATTTCCTGCGTGTGAAACGCATGAAGGATTGGCATATCCTGGATATTGAAACACAAATCATACTTTTCATTTTCATCCATTTTCACATATAGACCAGAGATATAGGTTGTAGTTAATTATCATATGACATTATCACATAAAGATTCAGAAAAATATAAAAAATACAAAAAATTACATACATACAGATACAGAGTTCCTTCGATGATTATTATAAGTTTGAATTCGATATTCATGTCAAAATACAGTATTGTTATGAATTATAACCAAGATATACAGTAAATGGTATACTATAATCCACAGTACAGATACTAAATCTAGTCTTCTTCATTGGAGGTAGCAATGGGACACAGATGTTGGGTATAATCTACTATCTGAAGATGACGGCTGGATGAAAGTAGAACCCTTTATAATTCCTCTATTGTTGGAAAGAATTATATTCGTATACATATCTGCAATTGTGTAATACTATGCACATTTATTACTTAAATTGTGAAGGTCATAGGCAACGGAGGGGGGGGGGGATCGACAGAAGAAGGAAAAAAGAAATAAAATGTCTCACATGAAATAAGGAGAAGGATGGAAACTTCTCAAAGGACAACATTCAGCTCGAGTGAGTCATTTAGGCCTTTTGGATAAAGGGAATTGAATGTAAAGATCCAATAGATTTCTTGACTACACAAGATCCTAAATCTATTCCCACCTCTTTTGCTGGTGTCTATTTGTTCTATACCTAATATGCTGAGATCTTTGGGGTCACTTCTATGATGTTCAAAAAAATGGCGGGACACACTATGTAATATGTTTTTATTTATAATATTTCTGCGGTGTTCAAGAAATCTCACATGGGTCTGGTGGTTCTACCCACATATTTTAGACCGCATGTGCAGGTTAGAAGGTAGACAACATAGTCACTATTACAATTTATAAAGTTCTTTATAACGTAGGGATTCTTTTCCCCTTCAATAGTAATCGATTTGGTCTTATTTTGAATGTGTCCACAGGTAATACATGTATTCCGTCCACATATTTTAACATCCCTGTATTTTATTTGGTAGCCACATATTAGGGACTCCTGATGTTATTGTTGGATCTTTTAGGTTGTGTTTTATCTCTTTTAGTTCGCTAGGGGCCAATAGGGTCTTCAAAGTTTTATGGAAGATAAGGAAGATAAGCCTGGCTGCAGCATTGAGGACAGATTGGAGAGGAGCCAGTTGGGATTGAGCAAGGCCGGTGAGGAGAGCATTACAGTAGTCAAGCCGTGAGATGACCAATGAGTGGATGATCAGCTTAGTTGCACTCTGTGAGAAAAAAGGGCCTGATGCGAGCAATGTTGCGTAACTGGAACCGGCAAGAATGGGCCAGGGCTTGGATGTGGCGTGCAAAGGAGAGGGAGGAGTCAAGAGTGACACCCAGGCAGCGGAGTTGGGGAACGGGGGAGATGATGACATCATGTACATACATATACCATACATACACACATCCTTTACACACAAATACATATATACATACATACATCATGTATGTACATATACCATACACACACATCATTTACACACAAATACATACATACATATATCAGGAACACACACACACATAGCATACACACATCTGGTACAATTAGCATACACCCTCAACCCTCAAACAAATATCAAGACAGCCCCAGAGCCCCCCAGCATAACACCCTGGTAAGATAATACACTCACGCCAGCTACTGGGCCCCTCTCCTGGGGCCAGATGCACTAAACTTCAAAAGTGATCAAATGGAGAGTGATAAACAGCCAGCCAATCAGCTCCTACCTGTCACGTCACAGACTGTGTTTGAACAATGTCGGGCAGGAGCTGATTGGTTGGTTGTTTATCACTCTCCATTTTATCACTTTTGAAGCTTAGTGCATCTGGCTGCTGGCCTGCTCTCTCACACAGCCATAGAGCACTGCCTGGGAGGAGATGCAGGCTGTCTCTGTATACAGCAAAGTTGGGTTTGTGTAATTATAATCAAAGGCGCCCTTCCCAGCAGCCCAATTCTAAATCCTCACTGGTTCAATCAGCCAGTAGTAAGCATATGCAAGGTCAGGGTTTGAGAAATTGAGATTTTGGGCGCTTGGGTAACCAGAAAAAAATTGTTTTGTTTTCCTTAATCTTGATAAAAAAATATATATTTATTTGCACGTGTCATCAAACAGACATACGTGTATGACATCAATAAAAAACACAGAAATTCAATCATAAAAAACAGTAAAAATTAAAAAGATCAAAAAACATGAAAAAAGGTGCGTGCACTGTTCTTCACTAAAAAAGCACTAGACAGTCTTTTCGTAGGAGAAACACGGGGTAGGAATATTTGGTATTTGTAAATTCCTCTAATCCTGTTTCATAAAGAAATATATGTATACTGTCCGCTTTGGAGGTATATTCAACAGTATTTTTACAGGAGAAGCGGGGTAGGAAAATGGGATGTTTAAGAAAGTACCTCTACTCCCGTCTCCCGGCTCCTGTTGTGCTTCAGTCCCTGTCTCAGATGGAGACCCGGGCTTTCAAACACGCTATGCGCCTGCAGCCATGGACCCGGCTTCCAGTCAGCAGGGCGTGTGTATTCCTCCGGGCAATCCGCTGTGTCCGGTATAGAAGTATAGCAGCCAGTGGGTCTCAATGAAGAGAGAGTTTTTGAGAGCTGCTCCAGACGGTGAAATTGTGTGTGAGATAAAACTTTGGTGACCACGTCCACCTGTATTCAGCCGCATGTGACGGGATGTTTTCTCGGACACATCGCCTCACATGTGACCTTCTGACCCTGCCAACCTTAGCCATGTTGACCAATTTCATGTGTTGACATAAGCCTTGTTGACCTTTAGTGGTTGACCTAATGTATGTCGTCCTTCATAGTGTAAACCTAGTGTCTGTATCCCATCCACTTTGCATGCAGCATTGGGGTACAACCTGGACACCAACATTAGCCAAGAGCCAAAATTACAAGAACCGAAAGAGGCTGCCGCACCATGCAAGACCACCACCACCACACGGTATTGTGCTCAATGTGCGACTTTATACCATCTCTCATACAACAATACCCCGTACACTGCTGTGTGTAGGCCTCTGTGGGTGCTACTGCTGTACAGGGCAACCCAGCTGCTAAATAAAGAAACTGAACATCACGCTACACTGGGCAAAGTTATGTCATGGGTGACTACAAGCAGATACTGTATGGAGCCTCAATGGCTTAAAATGTCTCCCTCCCCCAGGCCACCGGAAGCCCACCGCTATGCCGGTCAAATACAGCAATAAGCAGCTCAAAATGAGGCAAATCAAGGAACCTTATTTCCAACTATCTCTCCGCTATCTCTTCTTGGATGTCCCAGTGCTTTCATATAAGGTGCCCATTCACGTTACAATTATTGTATACAATATTGTATGCAGTATCGCATCTCATCACATCTCGGTCTTGCGATGAGATGAGATCTAGTACAAAAAGTGCTGCACATACTTTTTGTACTAGATCTCATCTCATCGCAAAACCGAGATGTGATGAGATGCGATATTGTATACATTATTGTATACAGTAATTGTAATGTGTATGGGCACCTTTAAACTAAACATTTCTAAGACTGAGCTGATTATCTTCCCAACCTCCCACATAACCTCATCTTCCAGAAGTTCACGCTGCCTTGACGTTACTCTTGATTCCACTCTCTCCTTTAAACCTCACATTCAGCATCTCTCACAGTCCTGTCCTTTACACCTCAAAAATATTTCCAGGATTAGACCCTATCTCACCCAGGATGCTACAAAGACCCTCGTCCACTCACTAGTTATATCCAGATTGGACTACTGTAATCTCCTCCTCTCTGGCCTACCTGTAAAACTCCTCTCTCCACTCCAACCTATCTTCAATGCTGCTGTCTGGCTCATCTTCCTCTCCAAATGTACTATATCCACCTCCCCTCTCTTACATACAATTCAAGCTCCTCACACTCACTTATAAAGCCATCACCCATTCCTCTCCCATGAACATATCTGTATTTATCTCTCTTTACACTCCCAACTGCCCTCTCCACTTTACAATAGTGCTCCGCATCTCTGGAATTCTCAGACTCTCCACCTCCCTACAGAACAGGTTATCAAGACCCAGTTCTTAATTAAATCTAACCATTTCTCATCCTAACCTTCTGTTTATGCTCGTGGGCTTTTCATAGACTATATAAACCTCTTCAACCCTTTTAATTGCCTTAGTGTATTGTCCCCTGATGAAACTGTCCTTATTTACCATGTACTTTTACATTGTACTGTAATTCGTTATTTAATTTTTGTTTTTCGCTCATCTATGTCTAGTCAGGCGCTGCGGAATCCTTATAGCGCCATATACATAAAGGATAATAGTAAAATAACCTGTCACAGACTTGGGGGTTAGGTCTGAGTAAGGACACATGGACAGGACTGATGACTGTTACTGGAATTGGGGTAAGCATATCAGATGCCGTCAGCATAATTGAGGTCATGTGGAACTACTTATCCCTGCATAATCTAATGCATTGGAATAACTGCATACTTTAGGTAATGTGAAATTAATTTTGTAAGCAGCTTTAAGCCTGATTTATGTTTGTATGTTTGTGAATTTATGCGGAATCTTGTTTGCTTCACTTTTTATTGCTCATGTCCTCAATGAGTGTTGGGCATTGTGGTAGGGTCCGAATGAGTGAACATCCAAACACATGTTGGAAGCTATGCATTAGGTAATAGAAGCCTGGCCGATGTAGCCAGCGTGAAGAGTCCAAAGTGGGGTGATTCTAATTTAATTATAATTATAACCTAGACCAGGGCTGGGCAATTGCGGCCCTCCAGATGTTGAGGAACTACACATCCCAGTATGCTTTGCATTAGTTTTGCTATGTGGCCATGCTGAAACTGATGCAAGGCATGCTGGGATGTGTAGTTCCTCAACATCTGGAGGGCCGCAATTGCCCAGCCCTGACCTAGACAGAAGGCCTACACCAAACCTGATTGCAGGCAGGGGTGGATTAACCCACCTGGAAATCGGGCTATTTTCCAGTGGTCCGATCATGATTTGGCTGCTTTCCCAAATGTATGGGCCGCTGCTTCCCCCTGGCTGGGCAGCGGGCCTCGTACTGCGCTACCACAGCGGTTAGTGCCTGCGGCCACCAACTCCTGACTGCCCACAGTCAATATGGCCTACCCTGGTGGCTATAGCCCAGCATAGACCACTAGGGCAAAATACCAGCAAACAGCGGAAGCCTATGGTTCCTTTCCTCCAACGGCCAACATTACACCATGACAATATCGATTGTTAAAAAAGTGGACTTCTTTGGACCAAAAAGTCACTCAACAACCGGTAAAGTGCACTTACCTGTGACCCACTGTACTTTCCTATCCCCCTGTTCCCCTGGGCCATTTCCACACCCCATCCATCTTCCTGTGGCGTGATTTTAACAATAGTTTCTAAATATGTATTAATAATATTGTGCATCTTCTTGTACATTGCTTATATATTTGTTTTTATCCTTATTTTCAGTAAAAGCAGTTACTATTTTTCCATCAAACTGGTTTAATTCATTAAGCGCTGCTCACATTCCTTGTGCGTGATTGGTCAATATGGCCATGGCTGGCTTTGAACAGCTCCTGACTGCCCTTGGTCAATATGGCTGCTGCTGGCTTTGAACAGTGTTATGAATGCTGCCGGTCACTTTCGGGTGATGTCACCACTTCACCTGGGACTGAGCGGCTTCAGTGTGGCGGAAGGCGGAAGCAGCCGCAGGCAGCGTGGCACCGAAGCTGGGTAAGTAGGGTTACCACCCCCCAAAGCAGGGTCATTAGTGTTAGCACCAACCCCACCCCACAAAGCTGGGTCATTAGTGTTAGCACCAACCCCACCCCACAAAGCTGGGTCATTAGCATTTATACCTCTCTCCCCCAAAGCGGGGTCTTTAGCATTAACACACACACACACACACCCTGTGGTCTGCTTCAGGTTTTCTCCTGGGCCGGATTTGGTCACCATTGTTTATATGGCAATCAAAATTTACTCTTGTAAAATCAATCTAATTTATTTTTAACATTTTCCATATTTTTACTAATTCATTAAAGCACTGCTATTCTCTTTTTTCTTGACCACCCAAATCTGACTCTCTGCACATATTACATCTGCCCCACCTGGGGTCCAGTATGGTTTTGTCCCTTTTGAGAACAAATTTGTACTGCGATCAGGTCTGAATGAGTTGCATTTCTTGGACTTGAACTGGACAAAAATAAATAAATAAAGTTAACAAACTATGAATATAACTACTGATGATCTTCTTTGCAAATGTATTTACATATCTATCGCAATCAGCTCTGTGTACACTCTGCAACCACTTTATGCTTAGGACTATTTATAATATCATAATTTGCATGCAATTGTAGATACTGGTAATACAAATGATGCTCAGTAAAGCATAGGTAAATAAAGGCATACTGGGTTTGTGTTTACATAGTCAAATACAGTGTAATCTATCGTCTTTCTTTAGCTAAACATTTGTCTCACTGTTAGCCTGTATTAAATATCCAATGTACAGATGGACATTAGAGCTGCTCCTGGTGATGCTATCGCCATCCGTCAGGTCCCGCCATCCATCAGAATGGGGCGTGTGCCCACCCCATTCATTCAGCACAGGAGAACCCTGCCAGCTCCGCTGCACACCTGCGCCCATCGGCCCCCAACCCTTTGAAGTACAGTACATAGGAACAAGTGAGCGAGTGAGCCTCTCGTGTATCCCCACCTCCGCGCTCCGCCAGAGCCAGCGCCATGGCGAGCTGGTGGGCTGGATGAGAGGGGCTCCATCTGTATTGCTTTATATGCAATCAAGGGTCAGATGTTTTGGTCATTGTGCACTCAGATACACAACTTTTTCATATATACTAGACCACCTTCAAAATAGCAAAAGAGCCCGGGTTGGTAGTTAAAATACAGGAGGAACCTACATAATGTTATTTCTGTACTTTTTCAACCAGGACCAGTTCACTGAGCCTGGGACTGGTTGAGTTTTTTCTTACTTAGGGAGGGGGAGGGGCACATAAATAAAAAAAAAACACTTTATTTACTTTTTACCACAGAAGAATACATAGGTCTCACTGATCTGTGCATGATTCTGTTTAACTCGCCATTCAGTAGCTGGTCAGTTTTTTTGGTTAACATTTTCTATTACATTGCCTGAGTTGTATGTTTACAATGGCAAAACACCGGGATGCGAGTTTTGGGATTGAATGAAAATGCATGTTTGCATGTTCCCTCATCTTATTTTATTGGTGGAGTCAAAATATGTGCAGATTTAGTACTAAACTCACACATATTGTAAACCCGGACTACATTTGACCCTGAGTTTTTGAAAATGAACTGCTGAATAACACCACTAAATAGGTATATGAATGTTTAACTTTATCAATGGCAACTTCATTACATTCCAAGCCTAAATAACCTTTTATTGTTTTATTTCAAACACAGCGTGTGCCACAAATTACTCTTCTTTATTGCACTCCATAGTATTTTCTCTACAGCAATTACATTGTTCATTCTCCCTGCAACTCACTCATCAATACATATCTTTGCCTCATTTATCCACTCCTCCCTTATCAACACTCCTGAGCCTTGTACTGCTCTTTAACAGTAACATCTACCTGTCACTATAAAAAAAAAAAAACACACACTTTATGTACTGTATATTTATCTCTATCTCCTGATTTTATTAGCTGGTGACATTTCACCAAACCGATAACCAAACCACATGTCACACTCAAATTTACCTACCGTAATTCATAGCTACATAGATATCCAATTATCATCATAGATATTACTTGTGTCCCATCACATTCTAAATCACTAAAATGCGCCATATGACATGCACACTCCGTTCGTAACAAATTACTTTTTATCTTCAAATTCAACAACCTGCTGGCTATAAAGAGTAACACTTCTAAACCCAACATTACCCAACCCAGGAACCACTATCAATGCACAAGACCTTGCTTCCTACTTCAAGGGCAAGGTTGACAAGGTCCGAGATTAAAGTATATGCTTTTCCTCAGTCAGTGACCTGCTTAATTTGCTACCTAAACCCTTTGATGCCTTATCTTCATTTGATCCAACAAATGAAGATGAAGTATCAACACCTTTCTCAACACCTTTCTCTAACTCTTGCTCTGCTACCTATTCTCTTTGATCCCATACCCTCACTCTGTCCCCTGTGTTCATGCCAATCTTAGCTAAAATCTGTAAACTCTGTCTCTACTGGTATCTTTCCTTCATTGTACAAGCATGCAGTGATTACTCCCATTTAAAAAAAAAAAATTCTCACTCAAACAGCTTTCATGCCCCTCTGAGCTATTGTCACCTCACACACTTTCTTAACTTACACAAATTAATGGCTGTGGTTCTTAACAATCCACACAGCGCTGACTAAAGTAATTAATGCTCTGTTTAATGCAAAGTCCAAAGGCAATTACTCACTTCTTATGCTTCTAGATCTCCCTGCTGCTTTCGACACTGTCTGCTGACCATTATCATCTAAAACAAACACTACAAGCTCTAGGTTTTCAAAGCCCTTCCTTGGATTTTATCCTCCCTATCTAATCACTCTTTCAGTATTCGTTTGTACATTGGCATCTCCTCTCCTCGCCAGATCTATCAGTTTGAGTACTGTAGAGCTCAGCCTTAGGTCCTCTGCTTTTCTCAATCTATACCACATCTATTGGCAAACTAATTATCTCTTTTTCATTTCAATTTCATCTGTATGCAGATAATACATATATCTACCTGTCCTCCACAGACTTGTGACCATCTGTGTCACTAAATGCCTTTGTGTCACTGAATTTCTTTCTGAAGTTTATTCTTGGATGTCATCTCGCCACCTCAAACTGAATATATTCAAAACAGAATGAATTATATTTCCACTGACCAATACTAGATGCCAACATGGTATTTCTATCTGCTGAGAACATGAAAAACAATGCTACCCCACAAACTCACTGCCTAGGTGTCATCCTTGACTCTGAACTGTCCTTTGTTCCCCATATTCAATCCGTCTCAAAATCATGTTACACTTATCTAAAAAAAACATATCTAAAATACGACCAACACTGCAAAAACTCCATGTTCCCATCACCTCCCGCATTGATTGTTGCAATAGTCTACTGACTGGTGTAACAAACAAGAGACTCTCACCACCAGAATCCATCCTGAATGCAGCTGTGATGCTAATCTTTCTCGCTAGATGTTAATCATCTGTGGATCCTCTCTGTCAGTCCCTCCATTGATTACCTGTAGTCTACTATATTCAATAAAACAAATTTTACTTACTTATCAGACCATAAACCAAATACACCAAGGTACATCTCTTTGCTTATCTCAAAATATCTCACAAACCAATCTTTTCGCACTTCAAAAGATTTACACCTCTCACCCACACTCCTAGTTAAATCCCATTCAACATTGCAGGACTTTCTTTGGGCTGCACCAACTCAGTAGTATGCCCTCCTATGCGCAATAGTACTTTCCTTTAGTCTCCCTGAAAACTCAACTCTTCAAGCAGCTTTTCATATTCTAGCGCCACCCACATAGCCTTCATAAACCTTTCATATCCAATTACATTCCCACTTGTGTACTTATATGTAATAAATAACATGATGTATTCCCTTTAGATTATAAGCTTGCGAGCAGGGCCCTCCTACCTATAAAGCTGCCCATACACCTAGAGATTTATCTTCAGATCTGGTTGGTTGTAACAAAAAGATCGTTATGGATGAGAGCAAATGGCAGTTGACCATTTGCTTGGAAATGCTGGAAAACTGACAAACTGTCATTCAGATATCACCAGGTGTTTGTTCCAACCAGCCAGATCTGAAGATAAATCTCTAGGTGTTTGGTCACCTTAAAGGAGCCCATACATGCTCCGTTCATCGGATCCGTTCGGTACTTAAACAGTACACATTGCATCGCATGCCTTGTGCATGCAATGCGATGCGATGAAAAGCTAGTACAAAAAGTATGTGCAGCACATACTTTTTGTACTGTACTATGAGATGCGCGGGAGCGCGCATCTCATAGTACAGAACGGACGTAGCACAGAACGGAGTGTGTATGGGCTCCTTAAGACTTTTTGTAACTACCCAGATTTTTTTAGCACTGTTTCCAATTGTAAATGCAACTAACGGAAGAGATACTGTACTTATTATCATTGAAGTTAAATGCATCTGATAAAGATGTAGGTGAAATCCTCTATCTAATTTTTGTCAATTATGACAAATTGCACTCTTGGCCTTCTAAAAACATTCTCTTCTGCAGATATAAACTATGTTGTGCAAAGATGCATAGCATTTGCAGACAAATGGTAATTTAAGGAAGGAAGACACTGGCTAAATAGGACTTAACATATTTATTTATTAACAGTTTCTTATATAGCGCAGCATATTCCATTGCGCTTTACAAAGGTGACAGTGATACAACAAACAGGGTATTTAGAGACTATTTTACTCCTCTTCCTGCTCCTCCTCCTCTTCATCCTCATCCACCTACTCCTCCTCTTCCTGCTCCTCCACCTCTTCATCCTCGTCCGCCTACCTGTCCTCTTCCTGCTCCTCCTCCTCTTCATCCTCATCAGCGTACTCCTCCTCTTTATGCTCCTCCTCCTCCTTATCAACCTACTTATCCTCTTTATGCTCCTCCTCTTTGATAGAGGTTATCTTAGTAAAGAACTATAAGTTACAGGAATTAAAGAATGGCTCTTCTATCTACAATGTATGTCCTATCTTCCAGGACCTGAAACAGTTAACTTGAATCAGTATATTCTCTCTAAGTCTCTACTTCTTTAGAAATCCTAATTAACATAAATACAAACCAGATGTGGAAGCAAAGGAAACGGCTAAGAAGAGACATTCCATAACATATATGCATTTGAAAAGTAAAATATACATTCCCATATAAGGGAATAGGTTCTAATGGAACCCATATGTTTTTGGGAAATTACTACAGAAAGTGTAGCGTAATTTTGAAATACTCCCCATTCTTAGAAGTTCACTCCTATTGTGACCTAAAAGATAGCACGTAAGTTACGTATGAACCAATATTTGGATTTAACCCCACCTAAGGGGTGTGTTATAGTTAAATATGTATGTTTTTTTTTTAACACCCCGTCCTGTGTTGGGAGGGGGATGCCTGTATTATATGGTATAAATATGAGGAATCTGGCCACTAATAAACAGACCTATTCCAAGGTTCTCCTGACGTCAGTTTTTTGGTCCTGTGACGTCTGAATACTGTTGAAGGTCGCATCACACTCTTTCACTGGGGGAATTCGTCCGGCATGAAGATTTGAAGAAAGAACGTCTGAATGGTACTACACTCCGCTGGAGGAGCTCAAGGATCTGACACATCCTGGGTGAGTTTTAACTCTTTGATTTCAAATTGTTATTACTCTGTCAGATCTTTGTGTTCAAGCGGAGCATAAATATACATTTGCGTTGTTCCTTGTAAGCTTCATTATATAGAACCCGACGTATTCAGATATCACACAGCCTTAAGTATAACTGTATTATTTTGTAATGTTTTGTACTGTTTTTTATATTGTCATTGTAACTTACTGTGTTTTACTGTTTGTCAGAATTTGCATTTTCATGTTTTATGTTGAATGATTGCTATAAAACCTCTTTCGCTCCTCCTATCCTGCCTCCCCTACCCCTCCATCTGTTCCCATCCGTTCCTACTTATCCTATTGTCTTTCATTCATCCACCCACCTCCTTTTAGTCTGTTAACTCTTATGAGTGGGGTCCTCCTTCCTCACGTACTCAACCTACCTCTTTACCTCACCAGTGCTCCTGCCCTGTTCTTCCCTTCCTCTACTTCAACTTCAGTCTCCTCAACAATTTCGACACCTACCTCAGAACTGATGCTGATTTTAGTTCTACCAGCTATTTATGCTGTATTTTATCAACACACCCTGTACGTTACCTTGTAATTTGTTTTCTATTTGCTATGTGTGGCGCTGCGGACACTTTGTGGCGCCTTATAAATAAACAAACAACTACTACTACTAAAACCATCTTCACGAGGTTTGAGAGTTGACCAGCATCATTTGGGTATTACTTCTGATTAACGCCCAATTGAGCGGTCTAAAGTGTATTTTTAGTTTGTCTGTCTGTCTGGTAAACACAATATAAGTCATAAGGTGTATAGGGTTCGGGGACAACTAAGACCTTGTCCTGCATTATACCAATGATTGCCCCTAGGAGTCACCCTGAACCAATTAGGATACAGCCCTTCTGAAACTAAGTGTGTTTATGTACATGTGTAAGAGAGTACATGTTCTGTTTTGACTGATTGTCTGTGTATTTGTCATTTAAACATCAATAAGCGTAAGGTGTATATAAATCAAGATAAAACTGGAGTCAACAAAGAAATTTTTTGGCACTTGTAAAGGCTAATCTGTCACTTTGGAGATTGTCAGGCAAATATTTCTTGAAAAAGCCCTTATGATATAGTGTCCTGTGATTATGTATATATGTCTCTTACTGTACCACGTGGTACATGCCCAGAATGAAAAATCAGCATAGTTTTAAGTTTTGATTTCCCTAACTGTGTATTATAGAGAGCCAGAATTGATTGCAGTGATAAAACAGACAAATTTGAAAATAATAAGTGGAACATTTGATCTCGGGGGTTTAGAGTTTGTTTTGAGGGTGGGTTGTCATATTCAAACAGAGGTTCTTGAAAATTTAATTGGAGAACATTATCCAAGCTGTCTTGAATTAGTACCAACAGATAAGTGGGTTCTTCCAATAATCTGCCCAAATCGTTTTTCACAGTTAGTACAATCACCACAAGATGACATTTTGTGGACTTTGTTAGGTAACCAAACAAACCCAAACTTCAGCAATTTCTATAAACAGTGGAAGAGGTGATTGGATAGAAAGAGAAGACACAAATATTTTGCATTAAGGAAACAACACGCCCTATATCATATCTAAAGTGCTCAGAACAGGGTGCCTGCCTGGGTTATGAAAGTGGTATCATATTATTGTCCTGATAAGTGGTTATGATTTTTTGGCTTAGATTAAAAACAAGGAACTGAAAGCCACATCCATATTAAACTTCAACCTACAGTGCACAGTTTTTACCTTTCTGCACAACGTTACACACCGCTTTCCACAAGTGGATAAAGGCCACACCCACAGGAGGTAATTGACCTATGGGAGGCAACGGTGGAAAGATAATGGAGCGCTCCCCTTTACAAGTTGTAGCAGAAAGGGAAGGTAAGAAATCTATGAGATCGATAGATTCCATCTTATGAAGGGCTAATTTTCCTAAGAAAGCGACGTTAGACTCTGAAGCCTGGAAGAGGTTCCAGGTGACAAACGCCTTTTGGTTACAGAAAAACTGTTTAATGGATACAGTAAATATATGGCTTACAGTGTCAAAGGAATTAGAGGATGAAAAGAGACAGAGACAAGAGTTGCCATTTGAAAATCCACCACCATATCACTTACCAAGACCTAATGCACCACCACAAGCAGATAATCAGGTAGATAATGCACCATTTGTACACCAACCACCACAGGTAATTGAGTATCCCCAGGTAGTTGGGGGACAAAACATATAAGAACCAGGCTTGCTCACAGCAGGGGGCACCACACCCACAACCACAATTACAACCACAATTGGCAGGTAGAAATACAACTGGTATAGCCAGGTCTCTCTCACTATTCCAACAGGACACAAACTTAAATGCCTAATTGACACAGGTGCTAGTCTCACTGTACTGAGAGAAGAAGAAGTTCCAAGTGCGCTATTGTCCAGAAACACTATACAAGGTACAGGGTTGAGTGGACAGCCACTTCTACTTAGGAAAAGTAAGCCAACCCCTTTACTTATCAATGATGAATGCACACCTATACCTATTGAATTTATTACCTCATCTACATGTCCAGTAAACTTGTTGGGAGCTGACATTCTGCAATCAATGCAAGCATCAATTGAATATACAGAGACTGGCATCAAATATAAATGTAATCTATCCAAAGACTTACTACCTGAAATAGAGGCAGCTGTGTATCTGTTTCTCTCCCAGTCATCTATTACAGATTCTGCTGAAGTTATCCTCCCAGTATGGATCACATCCAAAGTACCAGACAAACTGTGGTCTAAGGGGAAGATGGACACTCGCAAGCTTAACGTTCAACCTGTCCAACTGCAATTAAAGCCAGGAACAGTGCCAGTATCCGTAAAGCAATATCCACTGAATCCTGATCAAAGAGCCACTATCACCAAGCAACTACAAGTTTTTCTACAGTCCGGTATCTTTGTTCAATGTAGATCCCCATGGTCCACTCCTCTGTTTCCTGTGACAAAATGAGATGTCACAGGTTCTGGAGAAACCCAATACAGAATGGTTCATGACCTTAGGGAGGTCAACAAGAGAGATTAATAAATTGCCCCATTGTGCCTAATCCACACACCTTACTCAATTAGATCCCACCATCAGGGGCCTGGTTTACGGTGATTGATTTGGCCAATGCATTGTTCTATGTGCCCATCACCAAAGACTCTCAAGAACTGTTAGCCTTTACACATGATGGCAAACAATACTGTTGGACACGATTGCTTCAGGGGGGCTCCACCAGCCCCAGTGACTACTCTGAAGCCATATCACTGGTTCTCCAGGCTTGGAGACCCTTTTACTCAAAAGAAACCCAGCTTATCCAGTATGTTGATGACCTCCTGTTAACTACAACAACTCAAGACATACAGTATGCCAGCAGGAAACAGTGTCCCTACTCAAGTTCCTGGGAGAACAAGACTGCAGGGCTTCAAAAGATAAACTACAGCTCTGCAAACAAAAGGTCATTTACCTTGGGCATTGAATCTCTCAAGGCATCAAACACCTAACAGAAGACAGGAAGAAGCTAATACTGCAAGTTAAGATACCAAATACTGTGAAACAAGTCAGGTCATTCCTAGGCCTGGTGGGCTATTGCAGGGACTGAATGCCTCTTGCATTAGTCTACATGCAAACACTATATGATGCCATCAAAACAGAGGGTCCACATCCAACAGATGAAGACATGGCTCAAGCAGTTCAGCAACTAAAGTTGGCCATTGCCTCTTCACCCGCTTTAGGCCTGCCAGACTATTCTAAACCCTTTACCTTTTATTGCCATGAGGAAAGAGGGCATGCTCTGGTTAATACAGGTCCATGGAATAAGACAAATACCTCTTGCTTACTATTCCAGCAGGCTTGACAATATTATTCAAGGATCACCTACATGTATCAAAGCTGTAGCAACGGCTGCTGTATTAAAAGACAAGTGTACAGACATTGTTCTTAATCATGAACTAACTATACAAGTACCACATGCTGTAACAGAAATCCTACAACAAGCAAGAACCAAACACCTTTCAGGAGCTAGACTCACCAAGTACGAAGTGTCCTTATTGAGTGCAACAAATGTGACAATCAAGAGGTGCATCACCCTCAATCCTGCTTCGCTCTTACCAGCCTTATTGCCGGAACAGAAGGAGTGTGAACATCAATGTTCA
This sequence comes from Crinia signifera, assembly GCF_055691185.1. NCBI lineage: Eukaryota > Metazoa > Chordata > Amphibia > Anura > Myobatrachidae > Crinia > Crinia signifera. The sequence continues at coordinate 328,196,162 of NC_139219.1, read as the reverse complement.
AAAGGAGGGAGAATAAGGGGACAAGCACCTTCTGTCAGCACATGAGAAAAACAGTATATTATCCCTGGTTCTGCGCTTCTTAAGGCTGCCACCAAAGTTATAGATAAGGAGAATTCCCAACTCCTGAGTACAGAAATATACAAAACAAAGTATATAACTCCCAACGGCGCCAAAAGGTGAGTGAAGTAATTTGCAAGCACAAAAGTGATAAAAGAGGTGATAAATAATGCAGCAATACTTCCTTTTAATCAATAGGGGGTTCTCTTAGATCCTCACATTCAATCAGGATGCCCCCAGCGGGTGGAATGATTCAATGTATGTGAAAACAGAAAGACTTATAATGGTGAAGCCAGTTTTTAATTACATACACGAAAAACACATGGTACAATACAATACAATATTAAAAACAATGGATTCCGGAAGACAGGATACAATAAGGTGCTAATTACCAGCTGCAGTATCAGAACTGGTGGTTAGTCAGTTCATAAGCTTTAGTGAATCAATAGTCACCAGTCCATACGCCCGGGTAGTCGGCCTGGGAGAGGTTGATCCAAGGTAAGAAAGAGTCCTTCAGTACGTCTGTCCCGGAAGTCCTGATGCCACAAATTACGCCAACGCGTTTTGACCCGTAGAAATGAAGGGGTTTTTTTTAAGGCTGTGTATGTGGCTAGTGTAGAGACCTCCTTTTTATAACTGGATGTACAGGTGAAGCAGTCAGCGGTAACGAGCGTTCACCTCCTTCCTCCGCCCGCACTGCTGACTACTTCCGGGTCCAGTAATGTGATACGTCACTTCCGGCTTGTGGAACGCAAGTTGCGTTCCATTATGCCGCACTTCCTGTTGTTCACCCTCCAAAAAGACGGAGAAAACGTCTAAGCCCCATCTGTGAAGGGTGATGTAAAAACATCATAGGAAACCGTTATTCCAAGATACAGGTGTTTATACTTGAATTACATACGCAATATTGAAGTACATATATGAATATGCAGATGCATAAAGAGAAGTGCAAGTGCATAAAGAATCTAAAAATACATTTACAAACCAAATATCTTTACCAAAAACGTGGATTAAAAAGATAGAATGATTAAAAATATATTTTAAAATATTTCTTAGAAAAAAAATTTCATAAATAAATTTCCTTATCATAAAAATTTTTCTTTACCATAAAAAGATTCTCAACACAAAAAATCTTATAAAAAATTCCATAAAAATTCCATAAATATGTCAAAAAGATGTATCATAAAAACCATTTGATCTCAAAATCCGCATTTAGACCACCTGGTTTCAGAGTGCCAAAATCGTATATGCTGCGCATCTCTGCTTTAGCCACACAGTGTCAGCACAGTCTCATCTACAGCAGCCCAGAGAGTGGAAGTAGATTCAGAAGCTGAAAGTGAGGAAGGTGAGGACAAAGAGGAAGATACTTGTACTCAATTTTTCCCATGACTGTCTTGCTTTGATGGAACAAGAAACCCAGACAACCCACACTTTTGAAAATCGCTTGAGCCCAGATATGATGGTCCATTTCAGGTCTTATTGACTACACCAACATCAGTAAAACTGAAAGACAGAGATTCGTGGGTACACGTGTCCCATTGTAAAAAATTTAAAGTTAAATTTGATGATGAAGTTTGCTGAGATGTTATTGGGGCCCAAATCCAATAAAGGTCTATGGGGATGCATTTTGTGTTTGGCTGACACAATGGAGGCAATAATATGGTTATGTACAGTACTAGAGGCACCAGATTATGTTTATAACAACAGCACAGTACAAGTTACCTCTATAGTCATTTTACCCCACCACTGCTGCTGAAGTCCACTCTATCCTTCAATCCGCTTCTCCCTCCACCTGCCCGCTCGTTCCTATCCCCTCCAATATTATCTGTCGTCTCAGTCCATCAGTCTGCTCTCACCTGGCTCACCTCTTTAATCTTTCCCTATCCTCTGGGATCTTCCCTTCCTCCTTCAAACACGCTCTTGTCTCCCCAATTCTCAAAAAAAAAACAAATCTGGACCCCAACTCTCCATCCAACTACAGGCCCATCTCCCTCCTCCCTTTTGCCTACAAGCTCCTAGAATGTCTGACCTATAATCGTCTCCTAAGCCACCTTACTGCTAACTCCATTCTAGACCCCCTCCAATCCGGGATCCGCCCTTTACATTCCACTGAAACTGCCCTGACCAAAGTCACTAACGATTTACTATCGGCTAAATCCAAAGGCCTCTTCTCTATCCTCATCCAGCTTGATCTGTCGGCAGCCTTTGACACTGTTGACCACCCTCTCCTGCTCAACACCCTCCGCTCCTTTGGCATCACTGGCACGGTCTTCTCCTGGTTCACCTCATACCTCTCCAATCGCTCCTTCTCCGTCTCCACTCCGAGCTCCTCCTCTCCTACTACCCTGCAGCCAGTCGGTGTTCCCCAAGGGTCAGTCCTTGGCCCTCTCCTCTTCTCCCTCTACACCAGCTCTCTGGGCACCCTCATCAGCTCCTATGGTTTTCATTACCACCTTTATGCTGATGATACCCTAATCTATCTCTCCTCCCCCGACCTATCCCCATCACTCCTGTCCAAGGTCTCAGAATGCCTCACGGCCATCTCAGCCTGGATGACCCAACGCTTCCTGAAACTAAACATGGCTAAAACTGAACTTCTAATCTTCCATCCCCCAAACATCCCCTCTTCTCCCACTATCTCCATCAGCATTGGTGAAACCGAGATCACCTCCACCGACAAAACGCGCTGCCTCGGTGTCATCATTGACTCCTCCCTCTCTTTCACCCCCCACATTCGTGCTCTCTCACAGTCTTGCCGCTTTCACTTACGCAACATCTCACGCATCAGACCATTCCTCTCCACTGACGCGACCAAAATTCTCATTCACTCTCTTGTCATCTCCCGTCTTGACTACTGCAACATCCTTCTCTCTGGGCTACCTCTCACCCGCCTCGCACCTCTCCAAACCATTCTTAACGCTGCTGCTAGGCTCATCTTCCTCTCCCGCCGCTCTACCTCCGCCTCCCCCCTCTGTCTATCTCTTCACTGGCTTCCCATTCCTTTCCGAGTTCTCTTTAAACTCCTCACCACCACCTACAAGGCTCTCTCCTCCTCCACCGTTCCTTACCTCTCTTCACTGATCTCTATTCACACTCCCTCCCGTCCTCTTCGCTCCATCGCTGACCGCCGACTGACCTCTCACCTAATTACCTCCTCCCACTCCCGTGTCCAAGACTTCTCTCGCGCTGCCCCCCTGCACTGGAACAACCTCCCGCCACCCATCAGGCTTTCTGATTCTCTTATCTCCTTCAAGCGCTCCCTCAAAACCCACTTTTTTCGACTAGCCTATCCCTCCTCCTAACCTCTTTTGATCCTCCTATCCTGCCTCCGTTCCCCTCCGTTCCTACTTATCCTGTTGTTTTTCGTTCGTCCACCCACCTATTTTTAGTATGTTAACTCTTATGAGTAGGGTCCTCCTGCCTCACGTACTCACCCTACCTCTTTACCTCACCTGTCCTCCTTTCCTGTTCTTCTCTTCCTCTGCTTCATCTTCAGTCTCCTCGACAATTTTGACACCTACTTCTGAACTGATGCTGATTTTAGTTCTACCAGCTATACCCCTATTTATACTGTATTTTTCAACACACCCTGTACGTTACCTTGTCATTTGTTTTTTGTTTGCTATGTACGGCGCTGCGGACACTTTGCGGCGCCTTATAAATAAACGTACTACTACTTCTACTACTAGTCTACCCCAAACCACATTATGTGAGAAAAAGGGAAGTAGCAAACCCCAACCATAAATGTAGAAATTTGCCACTCATCTCAAGGTGTATTTGTGAGTATTGTGGACAGCCACCGGAGAAAACATGCATAGAATGGTGTAAGCCCCCTAGTGGCTAAAACCAAAACATGTTACTGCAATTACATAATTTGGTAGGGAATGCCCTTAACACTACAAACTGTTGGATCTGCTCTCGAGGTCCTACCTCAGCAGGAGGAGAGTGGACATTTTTCCCTATCACATTTGAAGAATGGGCACTATTTGAAGATAACCGTACAGATAGTGTCCCATTCAAAGCATCAGTAAGCCAATAGTTACACAAGCAACCGCCTAAGTTGTTAGCACACCTAATTACCCCAAATGTTTCTTTTTGCATTGAATTTAAGACAAGACAAAGGGAAAGCATACTAGACCATGGTGAAACATTCTTTCCCTCAAACACCTACCTGGGAACATTTTACCCTTGCTCAAAGGCCCCTTTTCGAGTTGGTGGTACCCCTTATACTATGAAACCAGGAGTACCTCCATTCCCCATATTTTTGACACCATATGAGGAAGAACCTGAAAAAAGGAAAATGATAAATGTTGGGGTATGGCCAGGGCCGGGATTCCCTAGCTAGTTTAAGGAAACAGGAAGCAGTCTCACCCAGTTTGTAGTTAATGGAACAGTGGCAGCAAAAGGGTTGGATAACCTAAGAAAAATGTGGGATAGCATACCTCCAATTCTCCCAAAGAATTTGTATTTTTTATGTGGAAAGTATGCCTACAAGTGGCTTTTTTATGGTGACTATGGGAATTGCACCCTAGGGTGCATAGTACCTGCAGCACAAGTGATAGATCATGAAGATCTAAAAGAGATGATCAGAGGCCAAGAAGGCCAGGAAAGGAAGTATAGTCCAATACACATGGACAGAAGGGAAATAAATGAAGCAGGGAAAAAGGCAAGACAACTAATCTACACACCCTGGCTTGAGAGAATGGGATTTTAGGATCTATTTGGGTCAAAATCATATTTTAGAGTTGAATCACTTGCAGTGTTATTAGATAACATTACTGAAATATATGATAACACTTTCAGATATGTAGGAAAAGAACTTCAAGAAGTGAAGAAAGAACAGTTACAACACAGATTATTACTGGACCACTTAACAGAACAGACAGGAGGCTATTGTATAACCTTATATACGCAGACAGGAATATTGTGCTGTACATTTATTACTAATGAAACTGACAATGCGCAAGAGACAATAGAAAAACATGTACAAGAGAGAAAACGGATCAATGACACTGAGCATAATCAGGGCCGGCGACAGGGGGGGTCAAGGGGGACATGTGTGATGGGCCCCGGCGATCTGAAGGGCCCCAGAGGCTGGCCGCGGCCGGGGCCCATCTGTAAGCTGTTACCCCCGCAGCCGTCTACTATGCACTGCAGTCAGTGCGTGCCGCCCCCGCCCCGCGTCTCTGTGCAGACACCCACCACCGCCGGGTCTCTCCGATTGGAGAGGAGAATAATGTCTGCGACCATCCGCTGCAGCAGCACCTCCCCCGCTGTGTGTGCGCAGTCCCCCGCTCCCCCCGCTGTGTGTGCGCAGTGTGACGTCTGGGGTCACGGACTCACGCGGCAGTCAGAGCAAGCAACAGCCACATCTGCTCCCGAGCCTCCTGCCCACAGCACCGAGCCTCCTGCCTGCACGCAGCCGCACCAAGCCTCCAGCAGCACCACCGCACAGACTCACCCCCGTTGATTCAAGCCTGCAGCGCTGTGTCTCTATCCTGCACGCTGCGCCCTGTCTTCAGCCGGCCCACCTGCCATGGTACATCCACATGGAGGGAGCAGCCCATAAAGAACACAACCACACAGGTTGGTTTGGGGGAGGGGTGTGCTACTATATATATATATATATATATATATATATATATATATATATATATATATATATATATATATATATATCTCTTGTTGCATGCATTGCCCCACAGAATTAGCCACTTTGTCATATCAACTACTGTGACACATGTTTGCACTCTTCATGCTTGCCTTTTACCCCATACATTGCCATGTGTTATATTCACTAGCTACACCACTGAAGACTCCAGTGATTCATGACAACAGAGTAGTATGTAGTTGATGGTTAAAAACTTTAAGGGGAATTTTGATACACCGCCATTTGCTTTGTTGTTACAATGTTGTCGGGAAAGTAAGGAGGTGGCCATTGATGCACCACTGTGTGCTTATTGTTTATTTTTGGTGACACTCTGTGTGGAGTTTGATGTACTCTTCATCCTTGGATTGTCATGTCATTCCCTAGCCAACACATAGCAGACCACTACCGCAGTTGGTCTCACTTACATACCTGCGTCACTCATACCACTACACACTTGCATCACCCATATCACTACATACCTGCATCACCCATATCACTACATACCTGCATCACCCATATCACTACATACCTGCATCACCCATATCACTACATACCTGCATCACCCATATCACTACATACCTGCGTCATCCATATCACTACATACCTGCGTCATCCATATCACTACATACCTGCGTCACCCATATCACTACATACCTGCGTCATCCATATCACTACATACCTGCGTCATCCATATCACTATATACCTGCGTCATCCATATCACTACATACCTGTGTCATCCATATCACTACACACCTGCATCACCCATGTCACTACACACCTGCGTCACCCATATCACTACATACCTGCGTCATCCATATAACTATGCACCTGCATCACCCATGTCACTACATACCTGCGTCATCCATATCACTATGGACCTGCGTCACCCATATCACTACATACCTGCGTCACCCATGTCACTACATACCTGCGTCATCCATATCACTACATACCTGCATCACCCATATCACTACATACCTGCATCACCCATGTCACTACATACCTGCGTCATCCATATCACTACGTACCTGCGTCACCCATGTCACTACACACCTGCGTCACCCAAATCACTACACACCTGCGTCACCCATATCACTACATACCTGCGTCATCCATATCACTACGTACCTGCGTTACCCATATCACTACACACCTGCGTCATCCATATCACTACGTACCTGCGTCACCCTTATCACTACACACCTGCGTCACCCATATCACTACACGCCCGCGTTACCCATATCACTACATACCTGTGTCACCCATATCACAACACACCTGCGTCACCCATATCACTACACACCTGTGTCATCCATATCACTACACACCTGCGTCACCCATATCACTACATACCTGCGTCACCCTTATCACTACACACCTGCGTCACCCATATCACTACACGCCCGCGTTACCCATATCACTACATACCCGAGTCATCCATATCACTACATACCTGCGTCATCCATATCACTACACACCTGCGTCATCCATATCACTACATACCTGCGTCACCCATATCACTACACACCTGCGTCACCCATATCACTACACACCTGCGTCACCCATATCACTACGTACCTGCGTCATCCATATCACTACACACCTGCGTCACCCATATCACTACATACCTGCGTCATCCATATCACTACATACCTGCGTCACCCATATCACTACATACCTGCGTCACCCATATCACTACATACCTGCATTACTCATATCACTACATACCTGCATCATCCATATCACTACATACCTGCGTCATCCATATCACTACATACCTGCGTCACCCATATCACTATGCACCTGCTTCACCCATATCACTACACACCTGCGTCACCCATATCACTACACACCTGCGTCACCCATATCACTACACACCTGCATCACACATATCACTACATACCTGCGTCACCCATATCACTACACACCTGCGTCATCCATATCACTACATACCTGCGTAACCCATATCACTATGCACCTGCTTCACCCATATCACTACACACCTGCGTCACCCATATCACTACACACCTGCGTCACCCATATCACTACACACCTGCATCACACATATCACTACATACCTGCGTCACCCATATCACTACACACCTGCGTCATCCATATCACTACGTACCTGCATCATCCATATCACTACACACCTGCGTCACCCATATCACTACACACCTGTGTCATCCATATCACTACATACCTGCGTCACCCATATCACTACATACCTGCGTCATCCATATCACTACACACCTGCGTCATCCATATCACTACACACCTGCGTCATCCATATCACTACAAACCTGCGTCACCCATATCACTACACACCTGCGTCACCCAGATCACTACACACCTGCGTCATCCATATGACTACATACCTGCGTCACCCATATCACTACACACCTGTGTCATCCATATTACTACACACCTGCGTCATCCATATGACTACATACCTGCGTCACCCATATCACTATGCACCTGCGTCACCCATATCACTACATACCTGCGTCACCCATATCACTACATACCTGCGTCACCCATATCACTACATACCTGCGTCATCCATATCACTACATACCTGCGTCACCCATATCACTACGTACCTGCGTCACCCATATCACTACGTACCTGCGTCACCCATATCACTACACACTTGCGTCACCCATATCACTACACACCTGCGTCACCCATATCACTACATACCTGCATCATCCATATCACTACACACCTGCGTCATCCATATCACTACATACCTGCGTCATCCATATCACTACACACCTGCGTCACCCATATCACTACACACCTGTGTCACCCATATCACTACATACCTGCGTCATCCATGTCACTACATACCTGCATCATCCATATCACTACACACCTGTGTCACCCATATCACTACATACCTGCGTCACCCATATCACTACACACCTGCGTCACCCATATCACTACACACCTGCGTCATCCATATCACTACACACCTGCGAAATCCATATCACTACATACAGTACCTGCGTCACCCATCACTACACACCTGCATCATCCATATCACTACACACCTGCATCACCCATGTCACTACACACCTGCGTCACCCATATCACTACATACCTGCGTCATCCATATAACTATGCACCTGCATCACCCATATCACTACATACCTGCGTCATCCATATCACTATGGACCTGCGTCACCCATATCACTACACACCTGCGTCATCCATATCACTACATACCTGCGTCACCCATATCACTACATACCTGCGTCATCCATATCACTACATACCTGCGTCACCTATATCACTACATACCTGCGTCATCCATATCACTACACACCTGCATCATCCATATCACTACATACCTGCGTCACCCATATCACTACATACCTGCGTCATCCATATCACTACATACCTGCGTCACCTATATCACTACATACCTGCGTCATCCATATCACTACATACCTGCGTCACCCATATCACTACATACCTGCGTCACCCATATCACTACACACCTGCGTCACCCATATCACTACATACCTGCGTCATCCATATCACTACATACCTGCGTCATCCATATCACTACATACCTGCGTCACCCATGTCACTACATACCTGCGTCACCCATATCACTACACACCTGCATCATCCATATCACTACACACCTGCGTCATCCATATCACTACACACCTGCGTCACCCATATCACTACACACCTGCGTCACCCATATCACTACACACCTGCATCACACATATCACTACATACCTGCGTCACCCATATCACTACACACCTGCGTCATCCATATCACTACGTACCTGCATCATCCATATCACTACACACCTGCGTCACCCATATCACTACACACCTGCGTCACCCATATCACTACACACCTGTGTCATCCATATCACTACATACCTGCGTCACCCATATCACTACATACCTGCGTCATCCATATCACTACACACCTGCGTCATCCATATCACTACACACCTGCGTCATCCATATCACTACAAACCTGCGTCACCCATATCACTACACACCTGCGTCACCCAGATCACTACACACCTGCGTCATCCATATGACTACATACCTGCGTCACCCATATCACTACACACCTGTGTCATCCATATTACTACACACCTGCGTCATCCATATCACTACACACCTGCGTCAACCATATCACTACACACCTGCGTCACCCATATCACTACACACCTGCGTCACCCATATCACTACACACCTGCGTCACCCATATCACTACATACCTCCGTCATCCATATCACTACATACCTGTGTCACCCATATCACTACAAACCTGCGTCATCCATATCACTACATACCTGCGTCACCCATATCACTACACACCTGCGTCACCCATATCACTACATACCTCCGTCATCCATATCACTACATACCTGTGTCACCCATATCACTATGCACCTGCGTCACCCATATCACTACATACCTGCGTCACCCATATCACTACATACCTGCGTCACCCATATCACTACACACCTGTGTCATCCATATTACTACACACCTGCGTCATCCATATCACTACACACCTGCGTCAACCATATCACTACACACCTGCGTCATCCATATCACTACACACCTGCGTCACCCATATCACTACATACCTCCGTCATCCATATCACTACATACCTGTGTCACCCATATCACTACACACCTGCGTCACCCATATCACTACACACCTGCGTCACCCATATCACTACATACCTCCGTCATCCATATCACTACATACCTGCGTCACCCATATCACCACACACCTGCGTCACCCATATCACTACATACCTCCGTCATCCATATCACTACATACCTGTGTCACCCATATCACTACAAACCTGCGTCATCCATATCACTACATACCTGCGTCACCCATATCACTACACACCTGCGTCACCCATATCACTACATACCTCCGTCATCCATATCACTACATACCTGTGTCACCCATATCACTATGCACCTGCGTCACCCATATCACTACATACCTGCGTCACCCATATCACTACATACCTGCGTCACCCATATCACTACATACCTGCGTCATCCATATCACTACATACCTGCGTCACCCATATCACTACGTACCTGCGTCACCCATATCACTACGTACCTGCGTCACCCATATCACTACACACTTGCGTCACCCATATCACTACACACCTGCGTCACCCATATCACTACATACCTGCATCATCCATATCACTACACACCTGTGTCACCCATATCACTACATACCTGCGTCATCCATATCACTACACACCTGCGTCATCCATATCACTACAAACCTGCGTCACCCATATCACTACACACCTGCGTCACCCAGATCACTACACACCTGCGTCATCCATATGACTACATACCTGCGTCACCCATATCACTACACACCTGTGTCATCCATATTACTACACACCTGCGTCATCCATATCACTACACACCTGCGTCAACCATATCACTACACACCTGCGTCACCCATATCACTACACACCTGCGTCACCCATATCACTACACACCTGCGTCACCCATATCACTACATACCTCCGTCATCCATATCACTACATACCTGTGTCACCCATATCACTACAAACCTGCGTCATCCATATCACTACATACCTGCGTCACCCATATCACTACACACCTGCGTCACCCATATCACTACATACCTCCGTCATCCATATCACTACATACCTGTGTCACCCATATCACTATGCACCTGCGTCACCCATATCACTACATACCTGCGTCACCCATATCACTACATACCTGCATCACCCATATCACTACATACCTGCGTCATCCATATCACTACATACCTGCGTCACCCATATCACTACGTACCTGCGTCACCCATATCACTACGTACCTGCGTCACCCATATCACTACACACTTGCGTCACCCATATCACTACACACCTGCGTCACCCATATCACTACATACCTGCATCATCCATATCACTACACACCTGTGTCACCCATATCACTACATACCTGCGTCATCCATGTCACTACATACCTGCATCATCCATATCACTACACACCTGCATCACCCATATCACTACATACCTGCGTCACCCATATCACTACACACCTGCGTCACCCATATCACTACACACCTGCGTCATCCATATCACTACACACCTGCGAAATCCATATCACTACATACAGTACCTGCGTCACCCATCACTACACACCTGCATCATCCATATCACTACACACCTGCATCACCCATGTCACTACACACCTGCGTCACCCATATCACTACATACCTGCGTCATCCATATAACTATGCACCTGCATCACCCATGTCACTACATACCTGCGTCATCCATATCACTATGGACCTGCGTCACCCATATCACTACACACCTGCGTCATCCATATCACTACATACCTGCGTCACCCATATCACTACATACCTGCGTCATCCATATCACTACATACCTGCGTCACCTATATCACTACATACCTGCGTCATCCATATCACTACACACCTGCATCATCCATATCACTACATACCTGCGTCACCCATATCACTACATACCTGCGTCATCCATATCACTACATACCTGCGTCACCTATATCACTACATACCTGCGTCATCCATATCACTACATACCTGCGTCACCCATATCACTACATACCTGCGTCACCCATATCACTACACACCTGCGTCACCCATATCACTACATACCTGCGTCATCCATATCACTACATACCTGCGTCATCCATATCACTACATACCTGCGTCACCCATGTCACTACATACCTGCGTCACCCATATCACTACACACCTGCATCATCCATATCACTACACACCTGCGTCATCCATATCACTACAAACCTGCGTCACCCATATCACTACACACCTGCGTCACCCAGATCACTACACACCTGCGTCATCCATATGACTACATACCTGCGTCACCCATATCACTACACACCTGTGTCATCCATATTACTACACACCTGCGTCATCCATATCACTACACACCTGCGTCAACCATATCACTACACACCTGCGTCACCCATATCACTACACACCTGCGTCACCCATATCACTACACACCTGCGTCACCCATATCACTACATACCTCCGTCATCCATATCACTACATACCTGTGTCACCCATATCACTACAAACCTGCGTCATCCATATCACTACATACCTGCGTCACCCATATCACTACACACCTGCGTCACCCATATCACTACATACCTCCGTCATCCATATCACTACATACCTGTGTCACCCATATCACTATGCACCTGCGTCACCCATATCACTACATACCTGCGTCACCCATATCACTACATACCTGCGTCACCCATATCACTACACACCTGTGTCATCCATATTACTACACACCTGCGTCATCCATATCACTACACACCTGCGTCAACCATATCACTACACACCTGCGTCATCCATATCACTACACACCTGCGTCACCCATATCACTACATACCTCCGTCATCCATATCACTACATACCTGTGTCACCCATATCACTACACACCTGCGTCACCCATATCACTACACACCTGCGTCACCCATATCACTACATACCTCCGTCATCCATATCACTACATACCTGCGTCACCCATATCACTACACACCTGCGTCACCCATATCACTACATACCTCCGTCATCCATATCACTACATACCTGTGTCACCCATATCACTACAAACCTGCGTCATCCATATCACTACATACCTGCGTCACCCATATCACTACACACCTGCGTCACCCATATCACTACATACCTCCGTCATCCATATCACTACATACCTGTGTCACCCATATCACTATGCACCTGCGTCACCCATATCACTACATACCTGCGTCACCCATATCACTACATACCTGCGTCACCCATATCACTACATACCTGCGTCATCCATATCACTACATACCTGCGTCACCCATATCACTACGTACCTGCGTCACCCATATCACTACGTACCTGCGTCACCCATATCACTACACACTTGCGTCACCCATATCACTACACACCTGCGTCACCCATATCACTACATACCTGCATCATCCATATCACTACACACCTGTGTCACCCATATCACTACATACCTGCGTCATCCATATCACTACATACCTGCGTCATCCATATCACTACATACCTGCGTCACCCATGTCACTACATACCTGCGTCACCCATATCACTACACACCTGCATCATCCATATCACTACACACCTGCGTCATCCATATCACTACAAACCTGCGTCACCCATATCACTACACACCTGCGTCACCCATATCACTACACACCTGTGTCATCCATATTACTACACACCTGCGTCATCCATATCACTACACACCTGCGTCAACCATATCACTACACACCTGCGTCATCCATATCACTACATACCTGCGTCACCCATATCACTACACACCTGCGTCACCCATATCACTACACACCTGCGTCACCCATATCACTACACACCTGTGTCATCCATATTACTACACACCTGCGTCATCCATATCACTACACACCTGCGTCAACCATATCACTACACACCTGCGTCACCCATATCACTACACACCTGCGTCACCCATATCACTACACACCTGCGTCATCCATATCACTACATACCTGTGTCACCCATATCACTACAAACCTGCGTCATCCATATCACTACATACCTGCGTCACCCATATCACTACACACCTGCGTCACCCATATCACTACATACCTCCGTCATCCATATCACTACATACCTGTGTCACCCATATCACTATGCACCTGCGTCACCCATATCACTACATACCTGCGTCACCCATATCACTACATACCTGCGTCACCCATATCACTACATACCTGCGTCATCCATATCACTACATACCTGCGTCACCCATATCACTACGTACCTGCGTCACCCATATCACTACGTACCTGCGTCACCCATATCACTACACACTTGCGTCACCCATATCACTACACACCTGCGTCACCCATATCACTACATACCTGCATCATCCATATCACTACACACCTGTGTCACCCATATCACTACATACCTGCGTCATCCATATCACTACATACCTGCGTCATCCATATCACTACATACCTGCGTCACCCATGTCACTACATACCTGCGTCACCCATATCACTACACACCTGCATCATCCATATCACTACACACCTGCGTCATCCATATCACTACAAACCTGCGTCACCCATATCACTACACACCTGCGTCACCCATATCACTACACACCTGTGTCATCCATATTACTACACACCTGCGTCATCCATATCACTACACACCTGCGTCAACCATATCACTACACACCTGCGTCACCCATATCACTACACACCTGCGTCACCCATATCACTACACACCTGCGTCACCCATATCACTACATACCTCCGTCATCCATATCACTACATACCTGTGTCACCCATATCACTACAAACCTGCGTCATCCATATCACTACATACCTGCGTCACCCATATCACTACACACCTGCGTCACCCATATCACTACATACCTCCGTCATCCATATCACTACATACCTGTGTCACCCATATCACTATGCACCTGCGTCACCCATATCACTACATACCTGCGTCACCCATATCACTACATACCTGCGTCACCCATATCACTACACACCTGTGTCATCCATATTACTACACACCTGCGTCATCCATATCACTACACACCTGCGTCAACCATATCACTACACACCTGCGTCATCCATATCACTACACACCTGCGTCACCCATATCACTACATACCTCCGTCATCCATATCACTACATACCTGTGTCACCCATATCACTACACACCTGCGTCACCCATATCACTACACACCTGCGTCACCCATATCACTACATACCTCCGTCATCCATATCACTACATACCTGCGTCACCCATATCACTACACACCTGCGTCACCCATATCACTACATACCTCCGTCATCCATATCACTACATACCTGTGTCACCCATATCACTACAAACCTGCGTCATCCATATCACTACATACCTGCGTCACCCATATCACTACACACCTGCGTCACCCATATCACTACATACCTCCGTCATCCATATCACTACATACCTGTGTCACCCATATCACTATGCACCTGCGTCACCCATATCACTACATACCTGCGTCACCCATATCACTACATACCTGCGTCACCCATATCACTACATACCTGCGTCATCCATATCACTACATACCTGCGTCACCCATATCACTACGTACCTGCGTCACCCATATCACTACGTACCTGCGTCACCCATATCACTACACACTTGCGTCACCCATATCACTACACACCTGCGTCACCCATATCACTACATACCTGCATCATCCATATCACTACACACCTGTGTCACCCATATCACTACATACCTGCGTCATCCATATCACTACACACCTGCGTCATCCATATCACTACAAACCTGCGTCACCCATATCACTACACACCTGCGTCACCCAGATCACTACACACCTGCGTCATCCATATGACTACATACCTGCGTCACCCATATCACTACACACCTGTGTCATCCATATTACTACACACCTGCGTCATCCATATCACTACACACCTGCGTCAACCATATCACTACACACCTGCGTCACCCATATCACTACACACCTGCGTCACCCATATCACTACACACCTGCGTCACCCATATCACTACATACCTCCGTCATCCATATCACTACATACCTGTGTCACCCATATCACTACAAACCTGCGTCATCCATATCACTACATACCTGCGTCACCCATATCACTACACACCTGCGTCACCCATATCACTACATACCTCCGTCATCCATATCACTACATACCTGTGTCACCCATATCACTATGCACCTGCGTCACCCATATCACTACATACCTGCGTCACCCATATCACTACATACCTGCGTCACCCATATCACTACATACCTGCGTCATCCATATCACTACATACCTGCGTCACCCATATCACTACGTACCTGCGTCACCCATATCACTACGTACCTGCGTCACCCATATCACTACACACTTGCGTCACCCATATCACTACACACCTGCGTCACCCATATCACTACATACCTGCATCATCCATATCACTACACACCTGTGTCACCCATATCACTACATACCTGCGTCATCCATGTCACTACATACCTGCATCATCCATATCACTACACACCTGCATCACCCATATCACTACATACCTGCGTCACCCATATCACTACACACCTGCGTCACCCATATCACTACACACCTGCGTCATCCATATCACTACACACCTGCGAAATCCATATCACTACATACAGTACCTGCGTCACCCATCACTACACACCTGCATCATCCATATCACTACACACCTGCATCACCCATGTCACTACACACCTGCGTCACCCATATCACTACATACCTGCGTCATCCATATAACTATGCACCTGCATCACCCATGTCACTACATACCTGCGTCATCCATATCACTATGGACCTGCGTCACCCATATCACTACACACCTGCGTCATCCATATCACTACATACCTGCGTCACCCATATCACTACATACCTGCGTCATCCATATCACTACATACCTGCGTCACCTATATCACTACATACCTGCGTCATCCATATCACTACACACCTGCATCATCCATATCACTACATACCTGCGTCACCCATATCACTACATACCTGCGTCATCCATATCACTACATACCTGCGTCACCTATATCACTACATACCTGCGTCATCCATATCACTACATACCTGCGTCACCCATATCACTACATAC
Source organism: Crinia signifera (assembly GCF_055691185.1). Taxonomy (NCBI): domain Eukaryota; kingdom Metazoa; phylum Chordata; class Amphibia; order Anura; family Myobatrachidae; genus Crinia; species Crinia signifera. The sequence goes on along the minus strand of NC_139219.1, from coordinate 328,178,642 downwards.
CTGCGTCACCCATATCACTACACACCTGCGTCACCCATATCACTACATACCTGCATCATCCATATCACTACATACCTGCGTCATCCATATCACTACATACCTGCGTCACCCATGTCACTACATACCTGCGTCACCCATATCACTACACACCTGCATCATCCATATCACTACACACCTGCGTCATCCATATCACTACACACCTGCGTCACCCATATCACTACACACCTGCATCATCCATATCACTACATACCTGCGTCACCCATATCACTACATACCTGCGTCATCCATATCACTACATACCTGCGTCACCTATATCACTACACACCTGCGTCACCCATATCACTACACACCTGCGTCATCCATATCACTACACACCTGCGTCATCCATATCACTACACACCTGCGTCACCCATATCACTACATACCTGTGTCACTCATATCACTACACACCTGCGTCATCCATATCACTACACACCTGTGTCACTCATATCACTACACACCTGCATCACCCATATCACTACACACCTGTGTCACTCATATCACTACACACCTGCGTCACCCATATCACTACACACCTGCCTCATCCATATCACTATATACCTGCGTCACCCATATCACTACACACCTGCGTCACCCATATCACTACACACCTGAGTCACCCATATCACTACACACCTGCGTCACCCATATCACTACATACCTGCGTCACCCATATCACTACATACCTGCGTCACCCATATCACTACACACCTGCGTCACCCATATCACTACATACCTGCGTCATCCATATCACTACATACCTGCGTCATCCATATCACTACATACCTGCGTCACCCATGTCACTACATACCTGCGTCACCCATATCACTACACACCTGCATCATCCATATCACTACACACCTGCGTCATCCATATCACTACACACCTGCGTCATCCATATCACTACATACCTGCGTCACCCATATCACTACATACCTGCGTCACCCATATCACTACACACCTGCGTCACCCATATCACTACATACCTGCGTCATCCATATCACTACATACCTGCGTCATCCATATCACTACATACCTGCGTCACCCATGTCACTACATACCTGCGTCACCCATATCACTACACACCTGCATCATCCATATCACTACACACCTGCGTCATCCATATCACTACATACCTGCGTCATCCATATCACTACATACCTGCGTCATCCATATCACTACATACCTGCGTCACCCATGTCACTACATACCTGCGTCACCCATATCACTACACACCTGCATCATCCATATCACTACACACCTGCGTCATCCATATCACTACATACCTGCGTCACCCATATCACTACATAACCGCGTCACCCATATCACTACACACCTGTGTCATCCATATTACTACATACCTGCGTCATCCATATCACTACACACCTGCGTCACCCATATCACTACATACCTGCGTCACCCATATCACTACACACCTGCGTCACCCATATCACTACATACCTGCGTCACCCATACCACTACACACCTGCGTCACCCATATCACTACATACCTGCGTCACCCATATCACTACATACCTGCGTCATCCATATCACTACATACCTGCGTCATCCATATCACTACATACCTGCGTCATCCATATCACTACATACCTGCGTCATCCATATCACTACATACCTGCGTCACCCATATCACTACATAACTGCGTCACCCATATCACTACATACCTGCGTCACCCATATCACTACATATCTGTGTCACCCATATCACTACATACCTGCGACACCCATATCACTATACACCTGCGTCATCCATATCACTACATACCTGTGTCATCCATATCACTACATACCTGCGTCACCCATATCACTACATACCTGCGTCATCCATATCACTACATACCTGCGTCACCCATATCACTACATACCTGCGTCACCCATATCGCTACACACCTGCGTCACCCATATCGCTACATACCTGCGTCACCCATATCACTACACACCTGCGTCACCCATATCACTACACACCTGCGTCACCCATATCACTACACACCTGCATCACCCATATCACTACATACCTGCGTCACCCATATCGCTACACACCTGCGTCATCCATATCACTACATAACTGCGTCACCCATATCACTACATACCTGCGTCACCCATATCACTACATACCTGCGTCACCCATATCACTACATACCTGCGTCATCCATATCACTACACACCTGCGTCATCCATATCACTGCATACCTGCGTCACCCATATCACTACGTACCTGCATCACCCATATCACTACACACCTGCGTCATCCATATCACTACACACCTGCGTCATCCATATCACTACACACCTGCGTCACCCATATCGCTACATACCTGCGTCACCCATATCACTACACACCTGCGTCACCCATATCACTACACACCTGCGTCACCCATATCACTACACACCTGCATCACCCATATCACTACATACCTGCGTCACCCATATCGCTACACACCTGCGTCATCCATATCACTACATAACTGCGTCACCCATATCACTACATACCTGCGTCACCCATATCACTACACACCTGCGTCACCCATATCACTACACACCTGCGTCATCCATATCACTACATACCTGTGTCACCCATATCACTACATACCTGCGTCACCCATATCACCACATACCTGCGTCACCCATATCACTACACACCTGCGTCATCCATATCACTACACACCTGCATCACCCATATCACCACACACCTGCGTCATCCATATCACTACATACCTGCGTCACCCATATCACTACACACCTGCGTCACCCATATCACTACATACCTGCGTCACCCATATCACTACATACCTGCATCATCCATATCACTACACACCTGTGTCATCCATATCACTACATACCTGCGTCATCCATATCACTACACACCTGCGTCACCCATATCACTACATACCTGCGTCACCCATACCACTACACACCTGCGTCACCCATATCACTACATACCTGCGTCACCCATATCACTACATACCTGCGTCACCCATATCACTACATACCTGCGTCACCCATATCACTACATACCTGCGTCACCCATACCACTACACACCTGCGTCACCCATATCACTACATACCTGCGTCACCCATATCACTACATACCTGCGTCACCCATATCACTACGTACCTGCGTCACCCATATCACTACACACCTGCGTCACCCATATCACTACATACCTGCGTCACCCATATCACTACATACCTGCATCATCCATATCACTACACACCTGCATCACCCATATCACTACATACCTGCGTCTCCCATATCACTACATACCTGCGTCATCCATATCACTACACACCTGTGTCATCCATATCACTACACACCTGCGTCACCCATATCACTACACACCTGCGTCATCCATATCACTACACACCTGCGGCATCCATATCACTACATACCTGCGTCATCCATATCACTACACACCTGCGTCATCCATATCACTACATACCTGCGTCACCCATATCACTACATACCAGCGTCACCCATATCACTACATACCTCCGTCATCCATATCACTACATACCTGCGTCATCCATATCACTACATACCTGCGTCATCCATATCACTACATACCTGCGTAACCCAGATCACTACACACCTGCGTCACCCATATCACTACACACCTGCGTCACCCATATCACTACACACCTGCGTCACCCATATCACTACATACCTGCATCATCCATATCACTACACACCTGCGTCACCCATATCACTACATACCTGCGTCACCCATATCACTACACACCTGTGTCATCCATATCACTACATACCTGCGTCATCCATATCACTACATACCTGCGTCACCCATACCACTACGTACCTGCATCACCCATATCACTACATACCTGCGTCATCCATATCACTACATACCTGCGTCATCCATATCACTACATACCTGCGTCACCCATATCACTACATACCTGCGTCACCCATATCACTACATACCTGCGTCACCCATATCACTACACACCTGCGTCACCCATATCACTACATACCTGCGTCACCCATATCACTACATACCTGCGTCACCCATACCACTACACACCTGCGTCACCCATATCACTACATACCTGCGTCACCCATATCACTACATACCTGCGTCACCCATATCACTACATACCTGCGTCACCCATATCACTACATACCTGCGTCACCCATATCACTACATACCTGCGTCACCCATATCACTACATACATATGGGTTCCAATGTTTATGACTTTATTTTAATGTACAGTTACACAGAGTAATTAGAAGATAACAGGAGATTATGGTGCGGCTGAGTGACGGTTTATATTGTATGCAAGTGCCAATAGATGATGGTAGACACGCCTTATTGGTGGTGATACACACCAAATGGGCAGTGTTAGACAAGCCCAATAGGTAGTGCTAGACACAACCCTTTGACGGTGCACCCCCTAATACAATGTGCTGTGCAGGCCTATGGCCGCAGGCTTAGCGCCCTGACTGCTATTGAGCCCAGCAGCCACACATGAACAGGTGACGGGAATCCCTGACATCCCCGGCTCTATTCTAGTATTCCAGTGTCTTATATTTGGAAATACATTTATTGGTACATGCAGAAGAGGGTTGTGTGGGTTTGGAATTATGTGAGGGGGGGGCCCAGAAATATCAGTGTACAGGGCCCCAAGATTTCTGTTGCCGGCCCTGAGCATAATACACCTGACACTCTAGGAGGTGATTGGGGCTGGCTATCATTCCTGAACCCATCCACATGGTTTTCAGGAATCAGTGGATGGGCTATGGGAATTGTCATGTTCGGCCTAAAAATTATAGGATTATGCATACTTGCTTATATTGCTTTCAAGATATTAATGTGTGTTTTCTCTGTCTGTCAGAATCGATGTCAGTCTGCTGCAACTACAACCAAGTTCAAGAAACTCATATATGGAAGGACACAGAGAACAGAGGATCAGTCTATTCTGATGGATGTGAGCCAACGGCCAGTTGCCCTCTGACTTCAGGGAAGAAGTCAGCCTGTTTCAGGGATATAACCCACTAGAACCATCCAATGAGACTAGTCCTTTGCATGGTTAGGCAGTTTGTATTGTAAGATGTCTGACCAGTATGAGTTTCCTACATTTGTAATATTTAGTTTTTTGTTTTTTTGTTTGTTTACTACTGTATGTAAACAATATTAACTCAATTGTAATGTTTAATTATTATAAAAAGGAGGGAAGAAATTATAGAGGTTATCTTAGTAAAGAATTATAAATTACAGGAATTAAAGAATGCCTCTTCTATCTACAATGTATGTCCTATCTTCCAGGACCTGAAACAGTTAACTTGAATCAGTATATTCTCTCTAAGTCTCTACTTCGTTAGAAATCCTAATTAACATAAATACAAACCAGATGTTGAAGCACAGGAAATGGCTAAGAAGAGACATTCCACAACATATATGCATTTGAAAAATAAAATATACTATACTATATTAGGGAATATGTTCTAATGGAACCCATATGTTTTTTGGAAGTTAATACAGAAAGTGTAGCGTAATTTAGAAATGCTCCCCATTCTTAGAAGTTCACTCCTATTGTGACCTAAAAGATAGCACGTAAGTTACATATGAACCAATATTTGGATTTAACCCCACCTAAGGGGTGTGTTATAGTTAAATATGTATGTTTTTTTTTAACACCCCGTCCTGTGTTAGGAGGGGGATGCCTGTATCATATGGTATAAATATAAGGAATCTGGCCACTAATAAACAGACCTATTCCAAGGTTCTCCTGACATCAGTTTTTTGGTCCTGTGATGTCTGAATACTGTTGAAGGACACATTACACTCTTTCATCTTCATCCTCATCCACCCACTCCTCTTCTTGCTCCTCCTCCTCCTCTTAATGCTCATTGACCAACTCAATCTCTTCCTGCTCCTCTTCTTCCTCCTTATCCACCTACTACTCCTCTTCCTGCTCCACCTCATCTTCATCCTCATCCACCTACACTTCCTCTTCCTGCTCATCCTCCTCTTCATCCTCATCCACCTACTCCTCCTCTTCCTACTTCTCATCCTCTTCATCCTGATTTATCTACTCCTCCTCTTCATGCACCTCCACCTCTTCATCCTCATCCACCTACTACTACTCTTTATGCTCCTCCTCTTCATCCTCATCCACCTCCTCCTATTCATGCTCCTCCTCCTCTTCATCCTCATCCACCTACTCCTACTCTTTATGCTCCTCCTCTTCATCCTCATCCACCTCCTCCTATTCATGCTCCTCCTCTTCATCCTTTTCCTGATCCTCTGCCTATTCATGCTCAATGACCTACTCATCCTCTTCCTGCTCCTCTTCTTCTTCCTCCTTATCAAACTATTCCTCCTCTTCCTGCTCCTCCTCCTTCTTATCCTCATCCACCTACTCCTCCTCTTCCTGTTCATCCTCTTCTACCGATTCCTCCTCTTCCTGCTCCTCCTCTTTATCCTCATTCACCTTTTCCTCCTGCTCCTCCTCATCTCCATCCTCATTGCTCAACTCCTCCTCTTCCTGCTCCTCCTTTTTTTCTCATTATAAACTTACACATCCTGTTCCTGCTCCTCCGCCTCTTTATCTTCCTCCACTTAGTCCTCCTCTTCCTGCTCCATATACTCTCCTCATCCTTATACTCCTCATTCACCTCTTAATTTTCACCCACCTTCTCATTCCTTTAAATCTGAATCACTTATTGTTGGTCATTTTCTATGAAATCCATGACATCAGGTATCTGGGATCTATTATCTTCTAAAAGGTGCTACATAATTAAGTAGAATATGAATGGTTGCTATGGGCAACATCCCATCTTCAAAATAACTCCCATCCTAGTAAACTTACCCCCTAGTGTCAACTAATACTATACGGTTAGTAGCTTTCTCACTTTCTGTTTGCCCGAGTTCATTTAAAAAAACGTTTTGTTACAATGTTTATAAATACTTGTAAACCTTGCTCTGGAATGAAGATAAGGTAAGTTTACCCAAAATTGTGCCTGACTTCTAAACCGAAACTCTGATCACTAGAGGTTGGTATATATCTGGAGCTGGGATTTTTTTGTGTGGATAACGTGTCTGGACTGGGTGGACTCTGTGCCTGCTGCTGTGGTCGTTTGATGGTGAAAATCCCGGGTTCACTGTCATCCTTTTTTGCCATCTATGAGGACTGGATTGTTGTCCATGTTCTCCACATTATCGGGGGAGAGTCTACTTCACTTATTGACCACCTACCTACCAAGGGGTACCCAATTTGGTGATACAGAAATCTATCATACAGAGGCGGAGAAGAGGAACGTTGCTGTACTTAGAGGGATGTATGGTATTTATCTATATACCTCTGCTATCATTTAGAATTGGGAGAAGAGGATCGTACCTCAATCTCAAGGGAGGTACCACCCTATCAAAGCGCCAGTGGAGGGAACAATCTACCTTTTTTGTTTCCTGTGTATTTTATGGTGTTTGGGTCACCATTTCTCAGTTTCAACTCTCCATAGGCTGCTTTAGCGCACATGCTCATTGACTTTTTTCTTTGTGGTATATATCTATTCAATTTCAATGGCATTGCCAATCAATTTTGTTTTTCTGTCTAAATCAGTTGGATTGCTAGTTTACGGTAGACTCCATAGTCATATAGACTAGCGGACTTCCTGCTGCTATACTATTGGGTCCCTACAGTCAGGTGGTGGATTGCTTTGCATATTAGATAAGTGTTCATCGCACCTAAAGAGACTGATTCTGCCATTTGTGATTCAGAAAAAATGATTTATTTTCTATGCATCATGATTAAGGCTGGATGAATTTGATCTGTCGATGCCGGAGACTCATTTAGCTGTACATTTATTTCTACTCTTCGTTTTCTATCGGATACAGTAACACAATAATTAATAAATTTAGGATTTGTACTGTTGCCTAGGAAAAGCACAGTATATGTTTGGTCTGATAGCCCATTTCTATCTATTGCCATCTAAAGTTGGGTTTTACATGCAATATCTTCTTGAATTTATTTAACCTTAGTAAATCTCTGTTTGCAAATATACAAAATTGGCGCTCAGTAAGTTTATCACTTAGCGAGCTACGCCAGAGACAATCAATTTCTTTTTCTTTATCTAGTGCTACATGGACTTTTTTGCAGTTACAATAAACTTACTTGCTTTATTGAATTCATTGCACTTTCCTTTGCAGCCTGGTGCAGCTTAAAGCATGTGACTGATCAAACAGAGCAGCTGTAAGGAACTCCCTTAAAAAGGAAGAGTGGAAGTATCACTTGCTGGACTGTCAGTCTTGGAGGGGGAGGAGGAGTTTAAGGTATATTATGTGAGCCATTAATATGTATAGTAGGACACAACTTTGTTTTTAAAGTAGTCCCCAGGACCAGAGTACATACATTGTGCTACCATCAGCTGGGTCTAGCCTTGCCTCTTTGTACAAACAAGGACCCCATAGTTGTAGTGAATTCCTATTTGCATGCATATAGATGGTGGTCACTTAGTTATTGTAGCTGACATCAGAGGAGATTTAAAGGTGCCCATACACGTTACAATTATTGTATACAATATTGTATACAATATCGCATCTCATCAGATATCGGTTTTGCGATGAGATGCAGCACATACTTTTTGTACTAGATCTCATCTCATCTGATCTCATCGCAAAACCGATATCCGATGAGATGCGATATTGTATACAATATTGTATACAATAATTGTAACGTGTATGGGCACCTTAAGAGAGGAGGAGGTCTGTGTGCTTCCTCCTCTGACCAGGTCCCCTTCGCTCTGCCGGTAGCAGCGATGCACTAGAGGACTTAGGGCATAATTCAGATGTTTTAGCAAGGCTACATTTTTTGCAGCCTTACAGTGTAGTTTGTATATTCTCACCTTGCTTGTGTGGGTCTACTCCGGTTTGCGCCCAAACTCCAAAATACATTGTGCATATCTCCAAGCTAGACGTTATTTATTTATTTAGCTGGGACACCGGCAAATAAAGTAACAGGACAGAAACATCTAATATGGTCTACACACACTCTGTTCACCATTGATGTATTTACAGAGCTCTCTTCTAGCGGAGGTCTGGGGGTCGGATTGCTAACCGGCAGCCCTCACCAGCCGCCTTAAGGGGACGCTCGTGTGTCCCCTTCCAACTGAGCTCCCTGCCGGTTCCCTTTGCCTCCCCACCCGTCCCCACTGATCGCCCCCACCTCCTCTCATTGTCCCCCTAACCCTGCCCGTCTCCCTGAAGCAGAAATGGGCAGGGTTCACTTCCCCCTCCACCAAGAAACAGGGACGCGAGTGAGATGAAGCGCCGGATCGACACCGGGGGAGGGGGGTTCATTTTGCAGAGCCCTGACTGGCTGAGAGGTGCTTCTTCTGTACAGTGTCTGTGATTGTTTCTTTGACAAAATCACATTAGAGGAGCAACAACTTTGTCTCTGAGACAATAAAGACTCTCAGCCAAATGTAATAGGATGTTTGGGGGCCATGCAGGATGCCGGCCGAACAAGGACTTTTTAAAAAGGGCAATCTCTTACGAGGCAAAACCATGCACCATAAATGATTTCCCCTTTAAAAAGCCTCCGAGTTCGGCCGGCATCCCACACAGCCATCAATCTCACACCCTATTACATTTCACCATTTATTTAAATTCATTCTTTTTCTGATGACGCCTAACTGAGCTTCCGCAGCGCTTAGTGGACATTCCAATTGGAGTTGTATCTATGGGCCCAATTCAGAACTGTTGGCATGGCTGCGAATTGGCACGGTGGCAAATTATCATTACGCTGAGCATCCAGCGATTAAATCCTACTTCTTTTTCTATAACCCGCCATTCACAAGGTGATTGACAGGAAGTGGGCGCCTGGGGGGTGGTCACCGGATGTTTAGTGGGGGTGCTAAGAAAAACGCGGGCGCGCCTGAAAAACGATGGAAGTGTCTGTAGAAATGTGGTTTCCATGCATTTTAGGGGAGTGCTTTGGACATTAACTCCAGGCCGGATATGCCTGTTTTCATCGCAGCCGCCAAGAAAGCTACGCGGCGCCTGCAATGAGTTGCGCCAGTGTAATAATCAGCCGATGGTGAGCCTGTTACGATGGGTATTGGACATATTCGCTTGGCAGCAAATGGATGTGTAGCCGTACGTATCCATTCGCACATCGAGCACATTGATTTACAAGGCGGGATTTCACCAGTGGCATAGCTACGTTTTGGGCGCCCCCCCGCCGTTAGGGGGGGGGGGGCCATACCCAACCCCCGCCGCCACCCCATCAAGCACCCCCCCCCCACGGCCGCCCCGTCACCTATGCTAACCCCCTCCCCCGCAGTCTTACCTATCGCGCTGGTCCCGGCGGCTCCGTTCTTCTGCTGAGGACCACCACAAAATGGCCGCCCCCATACAGCAGACAGTTTCAGAGAACAGTGTGCTATATGGGGGCGGCCATTTTGTGGTGGTCCTCATCAGAAGAACGGAGCCGCCGGGACCAGCGAGATACGTAAGTCTGCGGGGGATTGGGGGGGTAACTATAGCACCGCAGCCCCCGGCGCCCCCACATGCACAGCGCCCCCCCGCGGTGGCGGGGGCTGCGGTGCTATAGTTACGCCCCTGGATTTCCCTCTAGTTGGCCATGGTCTTAACTGAGCGCTGGCCGATGCGAATTCGCACCCATATGATCACGTTTAAAATCAATCAGACGCTATGATTCTCATTTTCATTTGCATGCATAATTTATTGTATCATATTGTTTTGTGATTTAACATCATACTGTATATATGTTTTATTATAATAAAATAATTTTACTGAAAAGCACAGGTTTACTTATCTCTGAATAGAGAGCACTCATTTCTTTTTGTTATATTTCTGTATTTCACATATTAAAATGTTGTTTTGTTTTTTTTCTATATACAAAAAGAACAAACAGGCGCAGTGATTATATATTCTTTTTTATTTTTAAATATCCTCGTAGGTGAATTGGCTCCCAACAAAAGTGAATGCTTTCATCAATTTATTTGATTTAAAATGAGCATTTTGCAGACTGTATTGTTGTAATACACAGGGATTTCACAGTGCCTTTATAAATAGGGCGGAATGCATCAACAGGGAATTAAATTATGGCAAAACAGGTTCTAATTCAGGATAATTTTTTGCCTTGTACTGAAAGCTAACATTTGGTCCCCCCTCTACAAATCCTGCTTGCAATCTTGGACCTTGGAGAGCAGAAAAAAAAAATAAAAAAAAATTACAGACAAATTACATTACTTTACATCACAGCTGTTGTCAGACAAAGTCATACAGTGACCGCTGAGCAGCATCTATTATGACATTTGCTCACTTGGGTTACTGGTTCCTCCACAGTGTAGAGCGGCCAGGAGAGAGCGCTTCAGTTTGGCGTTGCTGGCTACTAGCACAATAGAGTGCAGGCTTGGGTAGGCAGAGGAACACGTACTGAGGATTAGAACATAGGACAGATTTTCTGTGTAATTTAAAAACATAATGTGTACACTTATAAAATACAGAGCATAAAATAACAGAAAAGAGATCAAATTTCTAATTGCACTTTTGTGGGCGTCTAGTTGGATATGACTGCACCCTAATTCTTTGCTGCTCATATTCCGGGTGTGTTTCAGGAGCGACACAATCAGAAGACAAATGGCTGCGCAGAATATGAGGAACGGTGCGATGGATCCTGCAAAAAAGGTGAAGAGCACATTCTCAAAATGGGCTTCTACAGTTCCATTGCCAACACTAGAGCTGTTACTGTCCTGGGTACAGGTCATGTGGCGTCCTGGGTACATGTACCATATGTTCGGCAGACTGGAGAGAAGAGACACCAGCAGTGACGTCAGGAGCAGCCAGGGGACCATCCTGGAGATGTTCATCTTCAGTCTCAGGAATAACCTGTTGCTGTAGTTTGTGATCCTCGCGCAGTAGAAGACGCAGAGCACGGTGCCCCACCACAGGCTGCAGAACTGCACAGCTGTGAGTGCAGTCATATAAAATTCTGAAACTTTCTTGTTTGGAAGGACGGAATCAGTAGTAATTGCCTCCGCAGTAATTCTAAGAAAAGCAGTTAAAAGAACAAATCTCACTGCTCCCAGGCTGGTCATAATGATGTCAATGGTTTGAAGAGTCTGTCCCTTCAGCCACCACATAAAGTTCTGGATCACAATAAATGCGTTGAGAGTAAATCCTACTAATAGCACAGAACATCTGATGGTTAATATTAAGATGAAAGTGGCAAAACTCATATTGTCTTCACGGGATGATGCAGTAATAATTATTTCATAAACATCCAGAACTTTCTGATTTTCTGGGCAAGCTGTCTGAAGTGTGACATGAACTGAGATAGAATTAATATCAAATACGGGATTGTTTACTTATGTTTTACATAACATTTGACTACAAGTCTACAAATAGCTCATCCGGTGTCATCCCATTTGAATGTGATAAGTAGTTTATTTGTTTTTTAGCACTGGCAGGTTTGATTGAAATTTAACTCATTGTACAGGTTGTAGAAACATCTCAAAATTGTTGAGAAGTGTTAAAAAAATGAAAAATACATGTCACATCTCGCAGGTCATAGGGCCTTATTCTAGTTCACTCTTAGAGGCAAATGCCTTCTTAGATGGACAAAACCATGTGCACTGCAGGTGGGGCAGATGTTACTTGTGCAGAGAGAATTATATTTGGGTGGGGTTTTTCTTCAAAGTGAGATCTATATTGCAGTGTCAAAATAAAGCAGTCAGTATTTTCCCTGCACAGAAACAAAATGTATGAACAAGTCGTTTTGGCCTCATCGGGAGTTTCCAGCGGCTTACCTCAATTACATAGTCCTCTTAATTCAGATTGGAAAACTCAGAGGCAGTTTTACAATCTCTACGGGCACATGGGTTTTCTGCAAACCCAAAAAAGCATGTGCTATAGGTATGGTAGAGGAAAAGTACTCGGGTATGTTGTAGGAAGGGGGAAAATTAAACCCCAACGCAATAAAGTAGAAGTGGTGGCAACATGGTTTAAGCCCACATATAAGTCTCGGCTCAGGGCATTTATCAGTTCATTGAGTGTGGATTATACATGATTTTGCAACCAGAGCGTTTAAAGATAGACTTGCCTTAAAGATTGTCTGGTCTTGACTGCCTGAAGTGGGCTGGCAAGATTTAAGGAAGGCTTATACGCCTTGCCAAATGCCATCAGCACATAATGGAGAACCATCGTGAATCGCTCCCAATGTGATTATATCATATTGACTCAAGTTGCACAATTTGGGGCAGTGTAAAATATTATACTCATTATACCTCCCTACATTCCTTCTGTTTGGATTAAGACAAGGTCAGGCCAAAATCCCTCAGTGATACATCTCTCGATGGATGATTCTAGTGCTTCATTAACGCTTCGGAAACTCTGCGTATAATTTTAAAAGTGCATGTTTTTAGAAGAGATTTATGGTAAAATGTAATAGGATGAGAGATTTAGAAAGTGAGAGATTTGGTAAGAAATCTCCAGTTTAAAAAAAAAAACAGCAATCATTTACACTGCAAAACCAGTTAGATTTTGCAGTGTAAATGATTGCCGCTTTAAAAAATTTCTTACCAAATCTCTCACTTTCTGAATCTCTCATCCTATTACATTTCATCCATTGTCTTTAGAAACCAATCAAATTCTGTAATCTTCTTGAAAGTGCTAGATATATGATACTTAGTGGGAAATTTACTAAAGCAGCCAATATACAGCCGATCCCCATGCGACCGGGAACAAACTGGATCAGCCATATACAACCCACAAATACAAATGGAGAATATAACAAGTTTACATACATATGGAGCCCCTCTCATTTATCTATTTATTTACAGTATATAGGGCAGCAGATTCTGTTGAGCTTTACAATAGTAGACAGTGATATAACAAACTGGGTAACAACAGACTTGGATGTAGGAGGGCCCTGCTGCAAGCTTACAATCTATAGGGACATAGGAGGGAAACACAAGGACAGGCACCAGTAATAGAATAGCAGTCCCACTAAGTTACAAGTCCAGAAGGGAAGCTATATAATACATAAGTGCCTCAGAGGGTTATGCGTATGGAACTTAAATATGATAGGCTTGCCTGAAGAGGTGAGTTTTCAGGGAACACTTGAAAGTTTGGAGGCCCATTCAGTCCCGATGCCTGCCAGAACCTCCCCTCTGGCAAGCGCCGGCGGAGAGGGCTCCATCAAACTGTAACGCCCAGTCTCTCGGCAGCAGGGCAGCGGGTCCCTGCCCGTCTCCGCTTCAGGGAGATGGCCAGGGTTAGGGGGGGGCAGGGCGGAGCAGCGAGTGGGACCATCGGTGGCGGCAGGGACCCGGTGGCAGCTCCATTGCTACGGGGCGTGCGAGCATCTCATGTGCGCGTGCCCCTTGGCAGGAGCTGATGGCTGGCGGGGGCTGGTGATAGTTTTACCAGCCCCTGCAAAGATGAAGCTGGCTACATCTGTAGCTGCCATATTCTCCATATTTGTGTTTGCCGATGTCGTAGACATTCGTATCTATTCATATATGTCGGCCGTATTTACAGATGCCAAATAAGTATGGAGCGGCAGCATCGCATGGATCTGTCAGATGCTGCTCTGTCAGATGCTGCTCTGCATAAAAAATAGGAGAAAAAAATAAATTAAAAAAATGGCGTTGGGTCCCCTGCCTGGCTATAACAAGGCCCAGGCTCATTGAACCGCTACTGGTTGTAGAAATTCAAGGGGACAAAAAGTTTTTTGTTTTTCTTTATTTCTATAACCAGCACCAGGCTCATTTGGTTGGTCCTGGTCCCTAAAATATTGGGGACAAAATTAATAGGGTTCCCCCGTATTTTGACAAACAGCACTGGTCCCAAACAGTCAGCAGGCTAATGCCACAGCCAGGGGAAACATTTTAATGCAAGTTCCCCTGGTCAAAGCATTAACCCTTTACTGGTCAGCAGGAACTCTAAGGGAGTGGAGACCCCCTGCATGGGATGAAGCCTGGTGCTGTCCCCGGTGCCTCTGTCTGGTGGGCACTGGGTTGAATTTTTTTGTGTTTAAAATTAGATCAGTAAACTATTAGGATAAGCTGGGGTATTACATGTCCCAGCAAGGCGCCCCCATAAGCAGGGGCCTGGAGAACCACAAGTCCCAGCATGCGTGGCATTAAAGGGCCCGCTAGTACTTGTAGTTCTACAACAAAACCAATAGCCACACACACACACCTTACAAAAATAAAACTTTAATACATACTACATTCACTCAAACATAGCATTATGTACCATTAGGGTACCTGTGAAAGGAAATTATAGATCACGTTCCCTTCGGTCCATGTAGCATCCTGTGGTTAAAAAAAAAAAAATACGCTGCCCCGTAGCCATGACAAACTGGAGGAGGCCCCAAGTGAGTCTAAACTTGGGGCTCTTCCCCCAAACTGGGGGATTTGCTGGTTATGTCAGACATTGGGTCCTCCACCAGCCAATCAGCAGCAGGCTCCGGTGTAGCTCCGTTGCTGATTGGATATTCACAGCTCCATAGGAATCCCATGATAAAGTTTAACCTGGGTGTCTATGGGCAGTACCTATCTTTTAGGCCTACTGAGGACCCACATATCATAGGTGTTCCCCTATGTTGGGGGTAGGGCCTAATGACAAAACCATTCAGCCCTGCCCTCTGAAGTGCCAAAGAAGGTAAGTATGCAATAAATCTGCACTTTAATAAGTCTACCCCTTACATTCCTCTCCCTTCGAGACACCTATATATTGCTACTGGCACACATTCACAACAAAGCATATTATATTTTCTTCTGTTAAGGTTCTAATAGTTAAAAAAAATTGCAAAGAGATGTGTGAGGTTAATAGAGATATGCATTATATGCAGTGACCCAGAGCCTGCCCCCAAGCATAGGGAAACTAGACAAATACCTAGGGGAATGTGGCTTATATAACTTAGCCAGCAGCAACAGGAGCACCAGTGTGGGGAGTAGAGACAGTGGAGGCAGAGATGGGCAGTAATAAAAATGGCCACCTTCCCTGGAGGAGGGCTGCTGTGCATGCCCAGCTGCAGAAGCTACACCTCCCATGGGCCTTTGCGTAGTCTAGCAGAAAGAGCTTCCTCTGATTCACTACTCTACAGCCAGGCTTCATTATCTGCAAAGTCCAGACTGGGTGAGTGCTGTGCTATTACACTGGAGTAATGTGTGGCATGCGGCGTCACTGTGTGGCATTATGTGTCTAAGTACATTAGTAATGTACAGCATAATGTGTAAGGGGAATTGCTGTGTAGAATTATGTGTATACGGGTTGCTTTACTGTATGGCATTATGTGTATAAGGTACACTACTGTGTGGTGCAGTGTGAATAAGGAGCAATACAGTGTGGCATAATGTTAATAAAGAGTAGTGAGTCAAGGGCGGAACTAGCAAAATCTTGCCGGCTCTCTAGGGGCCCTACTCTCACACAGATGGTGATTTGCTTGTGATTCCTGGGGCTCATGCTCTTAAACAGCTTATTCTGCATATTAGTAATAATTTGAGCAGAGCTTTTCATGCTTTCATAAATATATTTTATTTAAAACAGAAACATTTTACAATAAGTATTTTTGTGGCATACAGACATTTCA
The DNA here is from genome assembly GCF_055691185.1 of Crinia signifera. NCBI lineage: Eukaryota > Metazoa > Chordata > Amphibia > Anura > Myobatrachidae > Crinia > Crinia signifera. Next base: position 328,162,000 of record NC_139219.1, on the reverse strand, counting down.
CAGTGCCTTTAACCAATTTCACAACACATAGGGCCTTATTCTGGTTGGTGCGGCCGGGCCGTACGCGTACGTTCCGGGATTTTTCTTGATCTGCGCATGTGCAGATTCGCTAATGCGCAGGCGCGACCACTAAACAACGCTTACGGAGGGGTCTCAACGTGCAAAAAAACCTGTACGCGAGTGTACGGGAATTGGGGGCAGCATCGGGGCGTTTTGATGGGAGCGGCCGAAATAATGAGGGAAAATGGGCGTAAATATGGGCGTACACGGGGGTGTGCACCAAAAATGAGCGGTGCTACTACCGCACGATCGACTAAAGCACCGTTCATTTCGGACACCAGACAGGCGGCCGCCAACCGCCAGCTCAGACCACCCCTACAGATACCGCATGCCAGCGTGCGGCTGAGTTTGCTAATTAACGCTGATTACTACTCAAACACATACACCTGAATGTAATAAGCAATGCTGCAGTCTATTAAGTCCAAACCATTATTTCACTACCTGCAAGCCACACACAGCACGCAAACACATTGGAAGCTTATCTTTCTATACTTCTCCACATTTAAAGGTTTGTTTAATTTAAGGTAAGAATCTTTTTAAGACCTGCTTATATACGCTAAGGTAGCTATTTGCTAAACAGTTACATTCACTATGTGCTTTCATAGACTTTACACAGTAGCACACTCAATCTACACAAGTCGACATGTGTCAACGTGTTCACTCTAATACAAACATAGGTTTTCTATTTAGGATACAATAACATAAACCACATCTAACACCTACAAAGGATGTTTCAGCAATGTTTTAAGGCCATGACCACTATTTTGCACACAATCTTTGTATAGTACCCAAAATACTGAACTCTACCACTATCTCATCTGCTATGAATTGGATTTGACTACACTCTGGATGTAAGATGCCACCAATCACATTATTGCACTCTCATCTCTCTAACAAAGGATTCCTACATCTGCTTATGACACTGTAAAATCATATATATTTAAAAACTTATACATGTTTGTTCACAAGCAATTTTATCATGTTTGGCCCATTCACACATCTTTTTTTAGGGAGGACACATATGCATTCCTACACAAATTTACCTTTTCACCCTGGTTTGTCTGCCTCACCCACTCCATGAGGAAAGCATTGTTCTGGACCTGCTTTTACCTACTACTGTAGGAGCTACCTCAACTGCACACAAACTGCTTTCTCACCTATTAAGTTGCTCTGCACATGTGCTAACACAAACTAATTAGCAGGGAAAAGTTGGATAGGAACATGGGAATGGCCATGGAGAGGGTTACACATGGGAAGCTTCTACCACACTTCAACAAATGTTCAAAAATACCCTGGTCAGTAAGTACACATAAATCTAGTATTTGTTTCACACAAGAAATTACACATACCACAATTTTGATTTAATTGGTAAAATAAATTTATTTGCTGTTCAGCATCACAGCTTTTTTCACACTTTAATGTCAGAAATCAAATAAACAAATAAAATAGACACAAAAATAAAAAAACAGCCAGAACAAGAGGTTGCATATCTCCAAACATGTGTTACCCTGCAAATGCAATGGTGAAAGAAATGGGGACACCAGAATACGTACTGCAACAACCAGGGTGAATACTAAGCAAGATACACACCACCAAAAATGTATCCTGCATTTGTAGAGGTCAAAATACGAACTTTAATGCCCATGGCACGCAAATGGATAGATGGCCAACTCAGGAAGTGGATGTCCAGTGCAATTTAAACATTTGGGGTCCAACCACAGAGGAAGTGAACCAGGTCTCATTTGGGCCCTTTTTTCCCCCTTTTAGATGGGGCCTTGGGGACAGGGGCCTTTGGCTCAGCTGGCTTGCGGCGTCTTCCCCTAGTGGACACAGGAGGGTCAGCAGAGGTGGAAGGTTGGGGAGCAGCTTGGGGTGGGCCAGCAGATGAGGGATTGTCCCTTAGGGACCTGGCGGTGGACAGCTGCTCCGCAAGAAGTTCATTCTGGCGGCTGAGGTGTTGGCCAATGCTTTGCATGCCAGCCGCCAGAGTGTCATTAATGCGGTTCAAGGCCTCACACTGCAGCCTGTTTGTGGCCTTCCACTCCGCCAGAAATTCCGCCACCTGCTGCTGACGGATCGCAGCATCCACCCCTTGCTGCTCGATCCTCTCCAGCATCACCATGACGCTCTCATCCCATGTCTCCTGTGGCTGGGGCTGGGGGTGACGTCTTGGTGGAGGCTGGACCACTTGCTCCACCTGTGGCTCTGCAGAGGAAGATGCTGCCGGTTCATCCTGGGTTTCTGCTTCTTCTAGGATAATAATTGAAAACAATGTCACCATCACATACGCACTAAAAAATATCTTTCTAAATACAATGCATTACTGTGACTTACCATCAAAAGCAGCAGCAAAGACCTCTGCCGGGAGCTCACTGTCCATATTGGAGATCCCCCTGACCTCGCCCACATCAATCACGTCCAAGGAGTCCTGCTCCAGGGGGGTATACTCCAAATGATCGGGCATAGGCCCTCTCCCGGTGGACATGCTGTGGTTGTACTGGTCAGTCATCTTCCTCTTCATTGCCGTTTTGAAGTCAGTCCACCTACAAGTTTAAAAATACAAATATCACCATGAGATATGTGCACCACTGTGCTACGTGTAGGGTTACCACCTAGTCCCTTAAATTCCGGACACACGTTAATTACACAGGTTCTGTGGCAGTTTAAAATTAGGTGAAGTGGAGTCTTGAAGTCAGCCAGCCACAGAACCTGTGTAATTAATATGTGTCCGGAATTAAAGGGACTAGGTGGTACCCCTAGCTACGTGACATTTCCTAGTGTGGGTGATCTTATGTTTTGTAGCCATATGTGTCCCACACACACATTCATGTCTCCATTAGGAGGCATTTCAGTGTCTCATCTCATTCATTAGGCCACTAAATGCACATACATACATCACTATGCAGAAATGACATCATCCATGGCCAAATTATGCACCTCCACCTGGTGTGAAACTACACATTCCACCATAGCTTGACAATGTGGTTATTATGGAGTAATTTAACTATGGGATGGCATACTGGGATGTGTAGTTTCTCACCAGCTACATGTGCACAGGTTGGTCATTCTTGTTTCAGTAGCATCATATGGAACATGTTACAACAACTCTTTCAAACAAACACTTTCTCTTGTCCCATCACATACTTCACATGAGCAGAACTGTGCCCATAACCTCACATCACACCAATGGTGCATGTTTCATATATCAATGTGGGTTATTAGACATGGTTGTGTTCACATGTGACATTGAAGTGTAGCACTATCTACAAACACACCTTTCTATTATTCTCAAAACATACATGTAACATATGTACACACATATGACATCAGGGGGACAAACAGCAGGGCAATTTTTCAGCAGGCTCCAGCAGGAACTGAGGCCCTTATTCTAGTTCACTCTTTCTGCCCAAATATTTCTTAGATGGACAAAACCATGTGCACTGCAGGTGAGGCAGGTGTAAAACCCCACCCAAATCTGATTATCTCTGCACAAGTAACACCTGCCTCACCTGCAGTGCACATGGTTTTGTCCATCTAAGAAATATTTTGTCCGAGTGAACTAGAATAAGGGCCTCAGTTCCTGCTGGAGCCTGCAGAAAAATAGCCCTGACAAACACACTAACCTTTTCTTCACCGCTTCCCAATTTCTGACCACTGGTGCCACCTGGTTCACTTCCTCTGTGATCTTGTCCCAAAGGTTTCTCCTTGCACTGGCACCCGGCTTCCTGGTTGGCAATTCAATCCATTCGCGTGCCCTGGGCACTAGAATTCGCAATTCGGCCTCTACAAATGCAGGGTTTCTCTTTCTGGTAGTGGTATCCTGCTCAGTCCTCACCCTTGATGTTGCAGCTCGTTTTCTGGTGGCCCCAGTTCTCTCACCATGCACCTGCTGGGTCACACCTGTTTGGAGAGATGCAACCTCTTGTTCTGGCTGGTTGCTTGGCCCTTGTGGAGCTGGTGGAGGTTGAACAGGGCCTGTTACTGAGGGGCCCGCTTGGTCTTGGCTCCTCCTTGTCCTCTCCTGCTCCCTCTGCCTCAACCTTTCCAGCAAGGATTCTGCTCTTGCTCTCTGGAGAGCGTCCTCAGCTGCGGAATCGTCTGAACTAGACATGTTTGCAGCAATTGTGGCCTGCATCTGACTGAATATTTATATGTTAATCTCCCGCCATGAACAAGGGGGCGTATATTTTTCTCCGCAATGTATTTGTTCATTTACGCCGATATTTCCCGCCGATAATTCCCGCTTAAATTACGCAGGTCTCAACGCACCTGATCAATCACCTGTATATGCACATACACAGGTTGTGGAGCATTGTGGGCTACATCGTGAAATGTGTGCACCTGTCATTCCAATGATGAGTGTTGTCAGCTGGTATCTGTTGGAGTTCGTGTATGCTTTGTGAGTCACATTTCAAAACATCACGTTATAATGCTTTCCTTACATATGTAATGTGTATGAAATTGTCATACAGCAACATGTTGCATTGTGGCCCTTTAGGCAGCGTAGTTATAAGTAGATGGTTGCGTGTATTATTTTCCGCACACTGTATATACAGTACTTCTCTCCATGGAAATCGGTGTATTGTGCCCCCTTTAAGCAGCGTAGTTATAAGTAGATGGTTGCGTGTATTATTTTCCGCACACTGTATATACAGTTCCTCTCTATACATTGAATGCATGCTGTTGGTTATGGTGTGTGTATATCGGAACGGTCTGCGTAAGTTTCTATTCGCATCCAGTTTGTTAATGTAAGAGGGATTAATAAAGTTAATACCAAACAAACAATTTTTTACACCAATCAGCAAGCACCAAAAGTGATATATGTACCTGCAATTAATAACTGCGCCATTGCCACTATGACTTCAACCAGGGCTAGGGCGTTTTCTACCCCAGAGCTATTGGCCTTGGTTGAGGTCATGGACCGGCGGCTGGGGCCCAGGGGCCCTTATGTCACCAGTCGTGACAAGCGGCGGGCATATTATGCTGCCCGCCGGCTAATCTTCATACGGACGGGCATCGACAGAAGCGTGGCCCAACTTCAGCGGCGCTGGTCGGACCTGCGGCGGCGCCAGCCAGTGTTGCTCTCAACATTACGCCGCCATATTGCCTAATGTAAGTTTTTATTTACTAGTATGACAGCGTTTATTAGCAATGTTTTCTGTACTTTTTATAAATATGTTCCTGAGTATGGGGGTGTATATGGGGTGTATATGGGGTGTATAGGGGGTGTATATGGGTGTATAGGGGGTGTATAGGGGGTGTATATGGGTGTCTATGGGTGTATATGGGTGTATAGGGGGTGTATAGGGGGTGTATAGGGGGTGTATAGGGGGTGTATATGGGTGTCTATGGGTGTATATGGGGTGTATAGGGGGTGTATAGGGGGTGTATAGGGGGTGTATAGGGGGTGTATATGGGTGTATAGGGGGTGTATAGGGGGGGGTTAAGTAGTTGCTCAGTTTTTGGGTGTAGCATATCAATTAGTTTGCATGATAAATGTCTGAAATATAACAGCAATGATAATTTGGAAGGTTATGAGCATGACTAATGTGAATTTTTCTTTCCCCCTTTTTTATGAAACCCAATCTTCGATTTCTATGCCATCAACATGAACATTTCAGCACGGGCAAGGGCACGCATGGAAGCCCGGGAGCAGGCAGCCCGGGACCAGGCAGCCCGGGACCAGGCAGCCCAGGAGCAGGCAGCCCTGGAGCAGCCAGACGAGGAGGAGGAAGAGGAGGAGGAAGAAGAGGAGGAGGAAGAAGAGGAGGAGGAAGAGGAGGAGGAGGAAGAGGAGGCCGAGACAATGGCTCAAGCTGGGGCCCACACAATTTCCCCATCCCCTTCCCCCACCCCCTCCCCAACCCCCACCCCCACCCCCTCCCCAACCCCCTCCCCTACCCCCACCCCCACCCCCACCCACACCCCTACCCCCACCCCCTCCCCACCCCATTTCCAACCCCCCTACACCTCTCCACCACCCACCCCCAAACCTCTCCAATCCCCACTCACACCCACTACCTCTATCCAAATTCCCATCCCATCCCCCTTGCTCCTGACCCCCCCCAACCACCGCACAGCCAACCAGCGGGGACCAGGATGGCTCAAGTAGCCGTAAGTAAATAATGTGTCTAATGTTGACCTACACATTTCTACACATAAACAATCACAACAACCACATATGTGTATCCAACATCAACATTAGTTGCAACATATCACTGCAGGGCGACCATGAGGTGTGTCCTGTCCTTCTCCAGGAACAAGGGTCCCCTTGGTGGTTTTTTTGAGTGTGGCCATGCCTCACCCCTTGAATAATTGACATAACAGTACATCCAATGAGATATCCGACATTAGTGGTGTGGTAGTTATGTGGCTCCAGGTGTTGGGTAACTCCAGTTCCCAGCATGATGTGCAACACAGGGCCGGATTATAATGGAGGCACAAGGGGTCAGTGCCCCTGGGCCCCCCTCTAGCTAGGGGCCCCCTGTGGTTGTCATGTATTTAAAAAAAAAAAATTTAAGTTTTTATTTGTTTTTTTTAGCTAAAGGTTTTGTGCATGGGTGGGGTAGTGCTGCAGCTTCACCTATCTGCCAATGTGACAATGATTTATGGTGCTGAGCATCGGGAGCCAAGGCACACTGATTGCACAAGTGTGCAGTGCATTTCTGGGAGTTGACTAAGTCCCATGACACTTTGCACCAGAGGACAGAGGCTGAGAAGTTTGTGCTGAGCTCTGATTGGTGGAGCTCATTACATGCTTCTCAGGTCCATGGAGAACAGCAGCAGCAGCTTAGTCATGGGAGGGTTTTTAATCAGAGGCAGCACTAGGACTGTGAGGTCTCCTCCAGAGTAAGGGGCAGAGGGACAAACACAGGCTTTTCATGTGGTGTGTGTGTGTGTGTATATATATATATATATATATATATATATATATATATATCCCCTGCAGTTAACCATTGACCAATTTTATTCTGCCTTTACTCTGTGTTTTGACAGTATAATATTCTCCCATGCAGTGTGCGGCCAGTAATGACAAGTCCAAGGGGGCCCCCCGGTCTAAAGTACCCCGGGCCCCCCGAAGGCTTAATCTGGCACTGGTGCAACATAAATGTAGAGATTGTTTTGGTAATAGTGTGTGAGGCCATGCGGATGCATGCTTTACAAACATAGCTGTAGGCCTATAATTTGTACAGCAATGTCCGAAATTTAAAATAGTAAGGAGTGCTTAAGCCACAACAATGTCATAACCCTTAAATAGCACAGCCTAATTGTGAGGTTAGAGGACAGTCCCCCAAAACCAAAGTACCAATTGGGATACAGCATACATTCATCCATGAAGGAGTAATTGAATTAATGTTATTTACTATGTACAGTATGTGTGTGTTAACATATTATTTTTTAGTACTGTGTTTACAGCAGACCCATCTTCAATGTAGTTTAAAAATGTATGTGGCCTTCACACATAACTCTGAACTTTTTATTATGTACAAATACAACAAACATTTGTGTATGTTATATATTAATTTTTTTTTTTTTATCCCTTCACTACAGACACTGAACAGCAGCAGGAGGAGGTGGCAGCCCTAATGCGGGAGATCGTCCTCACCCTCCTGTACCTCCAGATCCTGTTTGGCCTTCTGGAGGCCCGCATTAAATTTTTTTTTAACCCCCCCCCCCCCCCCTTATTATTTTTGTTCTAAATAAAAGTTTATGTACAGTTCAAAATTGCCTGTGTTTTTAATCAGAAATATGTTAGAGGGCTTGTAAGGGTAGGTACATACAGATGTGTACTGTAAGTTATACTTGTAATTTGAGGTGAGGGGTAATGATTGATGTGTAAATGTGTGTGTTTTTGAGTAAAATAACACATAGTGAAAATGCATGAATGTTTAATGTTGTTAGATTAAAACATCACACATAACATCAGGGTAGGTATACATGTTACACATTGTGGACAAAGTTATTAGGTACATAATTTAGTACATATACAGAAACACCAACATAACTTGATTTAAAAGTAACAGCAATATGGGGACACATAGATAGTGATTAAAATGCCACATTAGAACATAACAAATATACATGTAATGAGGGTTCAAATGTTGTTTTATTAGGTCTTTATTAAGGTAGACAATTGAGTTAATAGAAAACAATAATAGATTAACAAATAGATTAATTAATTAATTGTCAGAATTGTAGTTGAAAGGCAAGATTTGCAGGTCCATATATGTGAAGGGTATGGCAGCGTACACGGACGTACGCTCACTCTCACGAGCGGTGACATAAGCTGTGTTTTCCATTGAAAACAATAGGGACCCGTCCGTATAAGCTGGCGTACGCTCAGATCTCCGCAAGAAGTCGTTGGGAAGACGGACGAAAGACGTCCGTAAACGGCGGCGTACGCTCAGTTGTACGCCTGTTGTCGGAGTGCAAGGGCTGGGCCGTCCGCGTACGTTAGCGTACGCTCATTTGTACGCCACTCCCCTTCTACGTTATTTCTGCCCGTACGCAAGCGGCTGATTTGTGGGTGGACTTAACCCTAACGGCCGCGTACGGCTAGCGTGCGGTAATGGCGAACGTACGCACGTTTGGCCGCTCCGATCAGAATAACCTCCATAGACAGGGACTGAAATCATACCAGAACAGTTTCTACAGCATTTCTGGATTATTGTTTGCCTTGTACTAAAAGCTAACATTGGTCCTCCGTTATACAAATATAGACTGTCAGTAGACAGCAAAAGTTAGACATGCAATAGGTCAACAGGGTCAAAAGTCTGACAGGGTCAAAAGGTCGACATGGTCAAAAGGCTGACATTCAAAATGCCGACATGATTTTTTTCCACAATTTTTTAAAAATGTGGGACTTTTTTTCAAAATTCACTATCTACTGTATGTCGGCAATGAGTGAAAATATAATAGTGTGCCCAAATTATGGCGAGCGAAGCCAGCCGTGCAAGGGTAAGTGCTACACCAATTGAGGATCCATATCAAATGTCAACCATGACATAAAAAAGTGAAAATCTATTGCTGAATTTTCCAATGTTGACATTTTGATTGTCGACCTTCTGACCCTGTCAACATTTTGAATGTCGACCTTTTGTCCATTTGACTTTTTGACCATGTTGACCTACCGTTGACATACCGACTGTCTATCTAGACACTGTAGCTCTATCAATCGACAACCTAGAAATTTTGCCAGTGACCTTGAACAGCAGAAATGAAAAAAAAAAACCCTCAAAATAACACATAGAATTGAAATGACAGCTGTCAGACTATAGCCTGCAGTGACCGCTGAGCAGCATCTATTATGACACTTGCTCACTGGTTACTGGTTCCTGCACAGTGCAGAGCGGCCAGGAGAGAGCGCTTCAGTTTGGCGTTGCTGGCTACTAGCACAAGAGAGTGCAGGCTGGGGTAGGCATATGCACACGTACTGCAGATTAGAACGTAGGACAGATTTTCTGTGTAATTCAATATCATTATGTGTACACTTATAACATACAGAGCATAAAAGAACAGAAAAGAGACCATATTTTTAATGACACTTTTGTGAGCGCCTAGTTGGACATGAGTGAGCCCTGACTGTTTGCTGCTCATATTCCGGGTGTGTTTCAGGAGCGACACAATCAGAAGACAAATGGCTGCGCAGAAGATGAGGAACGGTGCGACGGATCCTGCAAAAAAGACGATGAGCCCATTCATATAATTGGCGTCCACAGTTCCATTCCCAATACTAGAGCTGTTATTGTCCTGGGTGGAGTTCATGTTTTGTCCTGGGTACATGTACCATATGTTGGGCAGACTGGAGAGAACAGACACCAGCAGTGACGTCAGGAGCAGCCAGGGGACCATCCTGGAGATGTTCATCTTCAGTCTCAGGAATAATCTGTTGCTGTAGTTTGTGATCCTCACGCAGTAGAAGACGCAGAGCACGGTGCCCCACCACAGGCTGCAGAACTGCACAGATGAGAGTGCAGTGAAATAAATTTCTGAAGCATTCTTGTTTGGAAGGATGGAATGAGTAGTAATTGCCTCCACAGTAAGCCTAACAAAGGCAGTTAGAAGAATGATCCTCATCAGTCCCAAACTGGTCATAATGATGTCAATGGTTTGAAGAGTTTGACCTTTTAGCCACCACATGAAGTTCTGGATCACAATAAATGCATTGAGAATAAATCCTACTAATAGCACAGAACATCTGATGGTTAATATTAAGATAAAAGTGGCAAAACTCATATTGTCTTCACGGGATGATGCATCAATGTCAGAATGACTGATTCCTTCATAAACATCCAGAACGGTCTAGTTTGATCTGCTGACTGTCTGACGTGTGACATGAATTGAGCCTGAATAAATATCAAATATAGGATTGTTTACTTTATGTTTTACATAACATTTGACTACAAGTCTACAAATAGCTCATCCGGTGTCACCCTATTTGAATGTGATGAGCAATTAATTTGCTTTAACGCAATGGCAGGTTTGCCTGAAATTCAGCTCTTTGATAATGATGTAAAAACATCACGGTTATATAAATGGGAAACGGTATAACATATACAGTTACAGTATATAAACGGGAAACGGTTAAGGAAGGAAAATATTGGCCCACTAATAAATAAGCAGGGTCCCCTGGTAATATAAGGAAAAGAGGAAGCGGAATTATTCATTGAATTTTTTGCTTCGGTATTTACAAGGGAAGAACCTTCAGAAGATCTCCCACAGATTAAATGCTCGGCTCCTGATTGCTCCCAAACTGTATGCTTGAGAGAGGGAATAGTCAAAAATAGATTACAGAACCTAAATAGTAACAAATCTCCTGGGCCGGATGATATACACCCTAGGATACCAAAAGAATTGAGTTTTGTCATAACATCACCAGTATATCTGATATTCGAGGAATCAATAAACTCGGGGACAGTACCAAGGGACTGGCGCATAGCTAACGTAGTACCAAGATGGAAGAAAGGTAGCAAAACTAACCCTGAAAATTATAGACCGGTCAGCTTTACATCTATAGTGGGGAAAATATTACAATGAATAATAAGAGATACTATTCAAAAATTCTTAGAACAGGAGAAGGTAATAAGTAAGGCTCAGCATGGGTTCATCAAATATAGATCATGTCAGACTAATTGAATTAGCTTTCATGAGGAAGACAGTAGGGGGTGGACTTCTGTTGTTGTAATACTTTTTGCTAAAGAATTTGACACGGTGCATCACAAAAGGTCATTAATAAAACTAGGTAATAAAGAGTTAGGAGATAAAATGTGTAATTGGATTAAAAACTGGTTGCACAATCAATGACAGAGAGTGGTGGTAAATGTCATACATTCCAGCTGGGGTAAGGTTCAAAATAGAGTCCCACAAGGTTCAATATTGGGACCAACCTTGTTTAATTTATTCATTTATGATATAGGTAGTGACATAGAGAGTAAGATTGCAATATTTGCAGATGAAATGAACTTAGGAGAGGATGTTGATACAGTAGAAAGTGACTTAATTAAACTGGAAAGGTAGGCGGAAAGGTGGAAAATGCTATTATTATTCTTCTTATTATTATTTTATTTATAAGGCGCCACAAGTGTTTTCGCAGCGCCGTACAAAGGAACAATACAGGGAGACAAAGCTTGGCATAACATTGAATAAATAACAAAAATACAGTACAAATAAAGAGCGCCACCGATCAATACACATTACAGCTTAAATATAAGTAGTGAGGACTCAATCAACATACAACTAGAGCAGTGGTGGCCAACCTGTGGCTCTTGAGCCTCATGCGGCTCTCCCCCTTGTAAAGTGCGGCTCCTGCTCCCACTGCTGCCCACCGCCCACCGTCTGTCCCAGTCCCCCCTGCTGTCGGTTCCCTGAATCCCTTCTCGTTCTGAGGGGAGGAGAGCGCGCATCGCGCATCTCTCCTACCCCTTACTGTGCATCCTTGTGACTGGGCTGTCCGCCAATCAGAGCTCGTGGGCCAGCAGCCAATCAGGAGCCGGCCAGCGAGCTTTGATTGGTGGGCGGCCCAGTCATAGGGAAGTGAGGGGGAAGGAGACGCGCGGTGTGCTGTGCTCTCCTCCCATCTGTGACATGACAGGAGGACTACAGGGAACCCCAGACTGTCCTCTCCCCGCCCGGCAGCAGCAGCAACAACGGTGAGTGCTGCTGCTGCTGGGAAATTTGCACTGTGGGGGCATAGCAGTTTGTGGCACTGTGGGGGCATAGCAGTTTGTGGCACTGTGGGGGCATAGCAGTTTGTGGCACTGTGGGGGCATAGCAGATTGTTGCACTGTGGGAGCATAGCAGTTTGTGGCACTGTGGGGTCATACCAGCTTTTTGGCACTGTGGGGGCATACCCGGCACCGTGTGGTGCATACCTGGCACCGTGGGGGGGGGGGCATATGTGTATCTGGCAATATTGGGGGCATATGTATATATGGCACTTCACTATTGGAGGCATATTTGTATCACACCACCCAAGGGGTCAAAATAGACTACGCCCCTTTTTTTGGCGCATGTGCCTTCGGCGCGCGCATGATGTCGGCTCTTTAGCTTGACTCAGACTGAGGAAGCTGCCGACTTCACGAGCAGGCGGAGAAACGCGTTTTTGAGCCCTATCTTTGCCGGTCCTGTATCTATTCTGCAAGCGCACTTCTAACCTGTGGATTACAAATATCACCTAGCTGGCTGGTCCAGCAGGAGAAGGTACCAACAAAGCTTCTTCCGGAGTACATCTCTGGTAATATACCAGTTGGAGAGACTGACCTTGGCTATCCACCACAGAAAGTTTATGCAGGACTGGTAACTATGAGATTTTATCACTGCCTTTATTAAGCCTCATATTTCATTCCTGATTCAAGTGACTATAATACTCACAAGAAAAACGGCAATCCCAGCAATATCAGCTTTTTTATTGCAAATATATGTTATATGTTGTCTGTCCTGTCTGTCTGTTATATTGTGCACAATTGTATTGTTATATGAATTTTTGTGTGGACTGATTCCACTTTATATGCTTTTTAATAAATTGATTTATATATTCATAAAACTGCAAGGACATTCTAATTTTTTCTGAGCAGGATTGCGCTTCTTAAAGTGCCAGATACTTAGGTATCTGACACTATCTTTCCTTTAGCTTGACTACCGATATTTTTCGGCTCTTTACCTCTGACCGGTTGGCCACCCCTGAACTAGAGGCTTGAGGCCAATGATGGAGATGAGTATGCAGACGAAGATGGTCACTGAGTGAGTATAGGAGAGCTGTGAGTGAAATGTGAAGAGAAGTGGGCTTTGACAACAGGAGGGAAGAGGGCCCTACTCGGAGGAGCTTACAATCTAGTAGGAAGGGGAGACAGACAGATTACAAGAGGTGCAAGCAAGTGGGTGGTGGTTAGATAGCAGGATGTAAAAAGGTAAGGGGTCGGAGAACCAGCTGGTTTATGCAGTGGAAGGGTACGCTATGATGAATAGGTGAGTTTTCAGTGCCGTTTGAAGCTTTGCAAGGTCGGGGAGAGTCTAATGGAGCGAGGGAGTGCGTTCCACTGAAGGGGTGCAGCACGGGCAAAGTCCTGTACTCTAGCATGGGAAGCAGTGATCAGGTTGGAGGAGAGACGACAGTCATCAGCCGACCGTAGAGAGCGGGAGGGTGTATGAATGGAGATGAGGTTAGAGATATATGGAGCAATGGAATTAGAGATGGCCCTGTATGTGAGTGTGAGGTGTTTGAAGAGGATTCTGTAGGGGAATGGAAGCCAGTGCAGATTTTGTTGTAGGGGAGTGGCAGAATTAGAGCGGTGGGAGAGGAAGATAAGCCTGGCTGCAGCATTGAGGACAGATTGGAGAGGAGCTAGTTGGGATTGAGCGAGGCCGGTGAGGAGAGCATTACAGTAGTCAAGCCGTGAGATGACCAATGAGTGGATGATCAGCTTAGTTGCACTCTGTGAGAGAAAGGGCCTGATGCGAGCAATGTTGCGTAACTGGAACCGGCAAGAATGGGCCAGGGCTTGGATGTGGGATGCAAAGGAGAGGGAGGAGTGATGTTGATAAATGTAAAGTACTGTAATTCATTGTGGGGAAAATGAACAAGCTTCTTTTAGGCTAAATGGAGTTATTATAGGGTATTCTGCTGTGGAAAATGACTTGGGGGTCATCATACAGATGGAGCCCCTCTTATTCAGCTTCAGCGCTCGCCAGAATGTCCCTGCTGGTGAGCCCTGGCTGAGAAGGACTCCATCAGACTGGGACGCTTGAGCATCTCACACACACGCGCGTTCCAGTCACTCGGCGGCTCGGACCCTGCTCATCTCCACTTCAGAGAGACGAGCAGAGTTCACATATTTAGAACTTAAATCTGTGCAGTTAAAGTTGCAGCATGTGAGTGATAGTTGCTGAGTCTGTAGTGAGAATAAGATGCAAAGAAAGCAATATTACAGCGCTCAGTTCGGCTGACTTGCACTTGGGATTTTGACATGTCATATTGAGACAAGATGTATGAGGACACGCCAGTTTCTGTAACATATGACAAAGAGCCTGATTTTCAGCTGCAAGCAAACTGCAATATTGATGTTCACGTAGTTATTATTATAGTTGAGCAATTATTTCCAACTGTGCATGTGTAAAAAGGTCTTAAATCTCCCATGGCAAATGCATTACACAGGGTTTGCACAAAGTCGCTGCTGTGATTGGTACAGAGTATCAGAAATGTGGTGGAAGGTGATGGGCATTTATGGGCAGCGACAGGGAGATGGCTAATGATGCATGCAATCATGGGTCGTTAAGTGGGCGATATGGGTTTATCCCAGATGTGTCAGTGTGTTATAAGTCCTGTTGCCTGGACCATTATACATCATAATGCAATTGTCATATTCTATTTAATTGACTGTTTAGGGTTTATATTGATTACACCGGGTCAGTATGTTGGCTTTGCTTTAGTCCAAAGCTTTAGGGGGGTATTCAGTCTGGGATTCTGAGTGTCGGATTGTCCAATAAGTCAGAATCTCAGGTTGTGTTCTCTACTATCGGCTGCAACTCAACTGCTGGTATTCAAAGTACCGACAGACGAATGTCGGAATATCCGAGGATTTGCAAAAACGGGCGTGGATTGGCAAAAAAAAAGTCCACGAATTCGACAATGTGCTGCCATTTCCAACAAAAAAATCTGACTTTTTATTTAAAGTCACATCTGTTTTGTCAGAAACTACCTTCAATGCTGTCGGAAAGGGCAGCATTGAACAGGCGACTGAATACCACTACTAGACCCTTATTCAGATCTGATCGCAGTACAAATTTGTTTGGAAAATGGGCAAAACCATGTGCACTGCAGGTGGGGCAGATATAACATGTGCAGAGAGTTAGATTTGTGTGAGTTATTTTGTTTCTGTGCAGGGTAAATACTGGCTGCATTATTTTTACACTGCAATTAAGATTTCAGTTTCAACACACCCCACCCAAATCTAACTCTCTCTGTACATGTTGCATCTGCCCCACCTGCAGTGCACGTGGTTTTGCCCATTTTCCAAACAAATTTGTCCTGCGATCAGATCTGAATAAGGGTCTTAGTGTAATAAAAAGGTGTGGCTTGCACTATTTCCCCCTCTCCTGACTTTATACCATCCTGATATCCCTGTTGGGAAGGTAGGTGGCATAAGCCGCAAGAATATAAAAAGGATACAGCCTTCGCTCATCGGATAGTGAGCGACAGAGAACATCGAGGATCTGAGTAACTTCAGAGGTCCCTGAGTGGATGGTAAAGTTGGGGGGAAGCATGGAGAGGACCCACAGGTCTCCTGTGAGACGCCAGGGAAAGGAATGCTTAATCCACCCCCTTTGTATGGTTATTTCCATAGTTTTGCTGCTTGTCATCTACTCATTACCTGGACCTGAAGGTTATGGTATAAATCATAGACTCATAATAGACAGTCAAAAGGTCGACAGGTCAAAAGGTCGACATGGTTAAATGGTTGACATAAAAATGTCGACATGGTCAAAAGGTCCTCAGGTAAAATGTCGACATGGTTAAAATGTCGACATGAAAACAGTCGACATGGCCAAAATGTCGACATGCATTTTTATTGTTTTAGGGTGTCTATGTCAACATAGGTCGACATGGACACTGTCGAAGTGTACCGTGTCCCCTCGCATGGCTGGGTGCGCTCGCCATGCTTCGGACTCGGAGAAAATGTTGGGTACTTGTGGAGTATCACGGCTCCCATCGTATGGCATCGTATACCATATGTAGTGGCATATGATGGCATACGATGCGATGCGATGTTTTACAGATTTTTGAGCATTTTTGCTCAAAAATCGTATGCCATCGCATGGCATCGTATGCCATATGTAGTGGCATACGATGTCATACGATGCGATACGATGTTTACCATCCGATGGCATCCGATGCGATCGCATACGATTTTTGAGCTAAAATGCTCAAAAATCGGTAAAACATTGTATCGCATCGTATGACATCGTATGACATCGTATGCCACTACATATGGCATACGATGCCATTCGATGTTTTACCGATTTTTGACCATTTTTGCTCAAAAATCGGTAAAACATCGTATGACATCGTATGCCACTACATATGGCATACGATGTTATGCGATGGCATACGATTTTTGAGCAAAAATAGTCAAAAATCGGTAAAACATCGCATCGCATCGTATGCCTCGCTGCGCTCGCCACGCTTCGGGTTGACGTTGATAGTGGGGGTGGTGCACTATGAAAAATGGCATTTGGGGGCATTTCACTACTTTAATACACATTTCAATGCATTCTGATGCATTTCAGTCCAAAATCGGGTGCCAACGCATCGCATGCCATCGTATGGCATCCGATGCGATTGCATACGATTTTTGAGCTAAAATGCTCAAAAATCGGTAAAACATCGTATCGCATCGTATGACATCGTATGCCACTACATATGGCATACGATGCCATTCGATGTTTTACCGATTTTTGACCATTTTTGCTCAAAAATCGGTAAAACATCATATCGCATCGTATGACATCGTATGCCACTACATATGGCATACGATGTTATGCGATGGCATACGATTTTTGAGCAAAAATAGTCAAAAATCGGTAAAACATCGCATCGCATCGTATGCCATCGTATGCCACATGCGATGCGATGCGACCTTTTCCATGTCGACCCTTTTCATGTCGTCCTTTTCACCATGTCGACATATTGCCTGTCGACCTTTAAACCCAGTCAACTTTTTCCATGTTGACCTCTAGACCCTGTCGACCTCTTGTGTGTTGAACTTTAAACCCTGTCGACCTTTTGACTGTTGACCATTAGTAGTTGACCATATGACTTGTCTATGACCAGTCCAGATACCAGACCTGTAGGAGAAGTAAGCGGAGCTGTTCATCTAGCAGGTGCTGAATCAGCTCTCCCAGCACAGCTCCATCCCTTCACACTTCACCCATCACTTTATAGGGGGGGGGGGGGGGGGTGCAGAACAGTTCAAAAGTTAAATAGGGGAGACACACCCACTGCCACCAACTGCCATTATAAACTGACTCACTGGCAGTGGGTGTTTCTCCCCTATTTGAATTTTAACTGTGCTGCAGCCCCCTCTGGAGCTGCCACTGCTATACCCCTTTCACACTGCAGCTCTTAAACGGTAAATTGCCATTTATTTAGCCTTTCTAAAACGGATAGAGCTGCAGCGTGAAATCTCCAGGGTGCTGCAGTGAGAAAGGGTCTATTTCTATGGCTTAAAACGTGTTCCTTGGGGGTTGAATGTGTGAATGGTATTACATGCTATTTAAAACGTTTTTCACCTGCAATGTGAAAGGGGTTTAGTGGCTCAGACCCGTTTTAAATAACATTTTGAAATACCGGGTCTTAAACGTTTAGTCAATGTGAAAGCAGCACTAGTGACTGATGTCTGTTTGATGTAACTTTCAGCAGCACAGGCCCCAAGTTATCCCTGAAAGAGGCAATCATAGACCTGTAATAAAGCTATAATGCACCTCCCACCCCCTCCATGCCGGACAGCACTATGAGCTCTCTACCAGTCAGCACAGCACATGCAAGGAGTAGCTTGGGGGAACACCCACACTGATCATGTTCCCCCCTCAAATTGCCCCTGGTTAATGGTCTCAAGACGACTCCTGCTCGACTGCTCTACAAAGGACAATTGTTTTCTTCATTTTTGCCTAAAGTGATGAAGCCACGCTTCCTGTGATGCCCCAAAAATCTGAACCGGGCCTGGAAGACCTTACGGTCATTTATACTAAAAAAGGAGAAAGTTGTGCACCATTTTTGGACATTGGAACTTATTCAATGTTTTTTAAATGCTAATTTGCATACACTGGGTGCGTGCCTCCACCGTGAACAGGTTCTTCGCCGGGTGCATGCACCCAACATTGCGGGCAATTTGGGGGGGGGGGGCTCGCTCATGGGATTGCCAAGCATTTCATGGGTGTTCCCATGAAAACGCTGGGTGTTTCCATGGAGTTCTCCCGGTAATGTGGGTGATGGGGGCGGACAGCTGACATCACCAGATGTCCGCTGCCCGCCCATTTCCTCCCGAATGTACACGCATCTCTGAGTGACCTGAGAGTTACTTTTGATATGCGTGCACGCAACACATCTTTTGATGGTCAGCGACCATCGAAAGATGTGGGAGTTTCCCCCTGGCCTGCGAATGGATCTTTATGTAAAACATCCGTTCGCAGGCCATAGGAAGGAGCATGGCGGGGGATTTTTACCATAGTGAATAGGTTACATTAAATTAAGTGGTAATATACGTATTCTTTATTTAATGTTGATTTTTACAAAAAGCAATTGTTGGTAAAGTTCAATTATTTATTTATGGGACATTTTGTTATACAAAATTACTTGATGAATGTAAAGCAATTTTTAGCTTTAATAGAGGTGTGCAACCTTCCACCCCTTCCAGAAAAATACCAATAAGTAAGGCTCTTAAGTACAATACTGTACATTGTTGTTGTTGTTATAAAGTTGGGGGAGGGGGTTCCTTGCCTCTCTGTCATGGTGAGTTCAGGCAGAAAGTATGAGGAGAACCAGCCATTGAAAGAAGAGGCCACAACAGGAGTAAGTTTGATATTATTTTACTGTTACTGTATTCACACATTTTATGAATAATTAATAAACAATAAATTGCAAATCCTAAGGGTTAGATGCATCTCCCATTACCTAATATGCTAAATCTTTATAAATAAAAACTAAAACATAAGATATCTTATATAAAAGGTTCATGTGCACTGAGTAAGTTACCATCAGTAATGGCCCGTACACACTGGCAAATTGCAGCCACCACCAATATGGGGACCAGAAGGGATGCCGGCATCGGCAGGTGCCTACCCAATTACCCATGCCAGCAGGAGCCTAGATAGATTAAGGGGGGTGCAGGGGATACTGTACCCCAGGCTCTCTCTATCCACCCCCCCCCCCCCTCTGAGCACAGTGACATCACTAGCTCTCCTGATTTCTGCCCCAGTGT
This sequence comes from Crinia signifera, assembly GCF_055691185.1. NCBI lineage: Eukaryota > Metazoa > Chordata > Amphibia > Anura > Myobatrachidae > Crinia > Crinia signifera. The sequence goes on along the minus strand of NC_139219.1, from coordinate 328,142,468 downwards.
GTAAGTAGTACAGAGGCATAAACTACGGGATTCAGTATGAAATCCCGGCGGTCGGGATCCCGGCGTTCAAAATCCCGACGCCGGAATCCCAACCGCTGAAATCCCGACAAGGGGGGGACGTGGATTGCCCCCCCTTGCGGGCTCACTGCGCTCGCCACGCAGCAGGCCCAGTGCCTCGCTACGCTCGGCACGCTAATTTATTCTCCCTCCAGGGGTGTCGTGGACACCCACGGAGGGAGAAAGTGTCGGCATTTCGGCGGTCGGGATTCCGGCGTCGGGATTCTGAACGCCGGGATCCCGACCGCCAGGATTTAAACTGCATCCCAAATGACCATGTATTGTCGAGATTCGGCTGTGAGTGTGACAATTCACGGCCATTAATGACAGCTCTTAAAGTCAGGCTCGTTCTGTCAATCTGCCTCTTCAGTGCTGTCGGCCAAGACAGCATTGTTTAGGTGCCCGCGGCTATATCACCCTGATGGAAAGAGGTGCGGGGATTGCGTACCCCCCTAAATCTAATATACTCCAGTGGTTTAAATTTATTGTACACAATGCATACAGTACATCCCAACATGACCCATTCCGGGGGGAGGGGGAGGGGGGGAGGTGGGGGAGGGGGATCTCCTCTCTACTTTAACTTCTCTCTTAACAATCACCTGTACTGAAATTCCTTTATTGTAAATTAAATAATTCAACACAGGCGACACCAATAATATGTTAATCCTTTGCGTGCCAAGGAAATTTGTCAATATGGGTGTTAAAATCGCCCTTTTATTAACCCTTTGAGTGCCTGAGAGATCCTCAAACTATCGATTAACTATGAGGGTGTGTCACAGAGCTCTGCTGGAGGAGCAGAGGTGACACTTGTATGCCACAATAAACCACACACAGGTGCTGCTACACGTGCAGGTGCCCTTTCAGGGCTTGAAGCCCAGAGACAGACGACTCAGTTGTCTCTGAGTTTGTCTCTGCTGTCTCTGACTCTGAGTTTGTGAACATGTACTGTGGACAGCAATAGTACAATATAAAGAATATACAAGGCACACACTTACTTATCGTTATCCTGGGCTGGGAGGTTTTTTTTTTTTTTTATGTTGCATTTTTCATAATCTCATAGCTCATATTTTACAAATCTGATAATTATTCTGTTAAATTGATACAGGATGTTCATAGATATACAGTATGTGTTTATAAACGAATATTTGTAGATAAAGGCTATTCTATAGATATGCAGGATGCCATGTTCATGGTCTATTGACACTTACGCTGTGTTAGGACTTATTTCTCTTGCAGCAGTTCAGATTTCCTTTGCTGGTTAATAACACAGCTGAGTGGAGACTTGGGTAGGAAATGCAGCACACGCGGCAGACAAAGCGATATACCGGATGCTGTAAATGGAAGGCTAAAGGAATTAAACTGGATGCTATAAAAAAGAGGACATAGAAGAAGAGAAAAGACGTCATATTTGTAACAGCCCTTATGTGGGCGACAAGCTGAGACTTTGTGAATCCTGAATCTTTGCTGCTCATATTCCGGGTGTGTTTCAGGAGCGATGCAATCAGAAGGGAAACGGCGGCGCAGAATATGAGGAACGGGATAAAGGATCCGGCAAAATTGATGATTATCAAATTAAAATTATTTATATGCAAAGTTATGTTTCCATCTTTCATGTCATTCGTCGGTTGGGTAGCGTTCATGTAATTGACAGAGTACATGTACCATACACACGGCAGTCCGGAGAGCAGAGACACCAGCAGCGACGTCAGGAGCAGCCAGGGGACCATCCTGGAGATGTTCATCTTCAGTCTCAGGAATAACCTGTTGCTGTAGTTTGTGATCCTCACGCAGTAGAAGACGCAGAGCACGGTGCCCCACCACAGGCTGCAGGACTGTACAACGGTGAGTGCAGCGATGATGTATTCAAAATAATTATTATCTGGAACTGTAAACTCATCATCAGTTAGGAAATAAAGGGGAATAGAAAACAGGAGAAATATGCCCCTCGCCAAGCCAAGGCTGATCATGATGATGTCAATGGATTGAAGCGTTTGACCTTTCAAGCAGCAAATAAAGGTTTTCATCACTATAAATGTATTGAGGAATAAACCGATGATGATTAACGTCCAGGTTGCTGTTGAGAAAGAAATATAGGCTGCGGAATCCATTTCTCTTGTGCAGAATCCGTTGTTAGCATCCAGTACAGTACGTCTTACTTATTCTGGCGGAGGCAGCAGTTCCGTGACTCCTGAGCTAGGATTAAATATAGAACTGCCGGGTATAAGATTTGCATGATATTTGGCTAAGGATCTACAAGCCACTAAGTGCCTGATTCAGACCTGATCGCTAGGCTGCATATATCTGCATCCTAGCCAACAGGTAATTTCCTCTCCGCCGATCGCCTGCCCCCCCCCCGGCCCTGGGGGCAAGACCCCCACAGTGCTCTGCGGGGCTACAGAGTGAGAACAAAATTCAGATGTCAAACATGAAAGAAGTAGTGACCCTGCATATGCAGAGGTCACTGTAAAATGGGGGGGGGGGGGTTGTCGGTGGGCTGCCCATAACAGGACAAATCCACCCCATTCACCCCATCCCTTCCCACGACGTGCCTGCCACATCCTAAAGTGCGAGCACCACAGCAAAGCACTCGTTCATACCCATGTCATGCAGCCGCAGCCCTCCCACCTTTTCCATGTCGACATAATGCTTGTGTCGACCTAATGACCAAGAAGGTTATTCTAGTTGACACGCAAAGCTGCAAAATTCACATCTTTGCGTGTCATTCAAATGTCTTCAGTCTGCGGGCTCCCTGTACGGGCAGCAAGTGGGCAGCTGACATCCACTGACATCACCTGCGAGCCCCCCCATACCTGCGTCACGGACATATTAGCATGGGAATGCCCAGTTTTTTCCATGGGAACGTTCTTGAAATGCTGAGCGATCCCAGGGGTGCTTCCCATTGCCTCCACCCCATGCCCCCCACATGCACTGCTAGGTAGAAATGGGGGGTGAACAAGCAGCTTGTCACGCCCACTCCAGGCGGCTACACATGTGAATAACGGTATATGCTCTGTTGCTCACATCTCTCCCCTGTGGCCATCGTGGACGGGACTTAACCCACTGTGATCAGGTCTGAATCAGACCCAATATTTGTTCATAGATTGTCTGAAAATGATAGCATTTCCCCCCGAGGTAAGCTTGTTTGTAATGCTCTAGAATGACCAGTTTACATTAGGCATGAGCTTGTTCAGATCTCAGAATGCACCCAAACTTCACGATCTGAGGCGAGATCCGAGCAAGGGTCTGGGTTTTCACAGGGCCGGTGCCACCACTAGGCAGGACTAGGCATTTGCCTAGGGCGCCGGCCACTGGAGGGTGGTACTGAGCCGCCGAGGTACCATAGAGAGGTACCAGAAAGCATCCCATCCCGCCCGGCGCTGGATCAACGCTGCCCCCCCCACGCGCGCCGCCCGCTCCCTGCTGGGGGGATTTCCAGAAAGCATCACATCCCGCCCGGCGCTGGATCAACGCTGCCCCCCCACGCGCGCCGCCGGCTACCTGCTGGATGGAGAGGACGATTGGGACTCGCAGCACCCGGAAGCTACCTATCAGTAAAGCAGGTACAGCGCTCCGGGGGGTGCCTGCCGCAGTATCGCCCCCCCCCCCCCTTCTGTAGTAAGTGTCAACCACCGGGTGGGCGGGCGGTTGAACAGCGCTGGGGTTTTTTGCGTGGGGTGGGCGGGGTTTTTGCACTGGCCCTGGGTTTTCACAACAAACTCAGATCCCAGAATGTGGAAAAACGTCATCATCCAGCTGTTGGATTCTCACGAGATACGGAACCTATATACAGTAAGTCTGGATGGCTCGGCTCCATCTTTGCTCCAGTTCTGGAGAAGGTAGTGAGAGGATGTGTCTAGTTAAGTGTCTGTGGGGAAGAGGCGTGGGGTGGGGTGGTGACCTGTGCTGTATTAGTTTGAGGGTGACCTGCTCTGCCGTATCAGTCCAGTCTAGTGGTGCTGCCTGTGTATATCAGTCCAAATAATTTGTACTGGGGCTACCTGGTTTGGTTAGCTCCCCATGCTGCATAACTCCAATATAACTTCAGAGAAATAATGGAGAACAAAAACTTGGTGCATAAAAAAGGGAAAGACCCACTTCCTCCTAGTGCTGAAGCTGCTGCCACTAGTCATGACATAGACAATGAAATGCCATCAACGTTGTCTGTAAGGACGATGCCCAATGTCATACTAGAGGGCATATAAAATCCAAGATGCCAAAATTCAGTAAAATATGTAATTTATGATATGGAGTGTCAAGGAATGGCTAATGCCCTGACTTATGTTCATGACTAGTAGCTCAGCTTCACATGAGGATCTAAGCACTCCTCCTGCTAAAAAAATTAAAATAGTTAAGCTGGCAAAAGCCCAGCAAAGAACTGTGCGTTCTAAGGTGGTACCACAAATCCCCAAGGAGAGTCCAAGTATGTTGGTAGTTGCGATGCCTGACCTTCCTAACACAGGTGGCTCCTTCCACCATTTGCACGCCCTCTACAATTGCTGGAAAGATCACCCACAGTCCAGTTACTCATATTCAAATTGAAGATGTTACTGTTAAATTACACCAGGATGAAAAACAAGTTGTAGAGAAGGATGCTGATGGTCATGTGGTTTGTTTAAATCAGGCACCGGGCGAGACAATTGTTGTCCATGGGGCGAGTCATCAACATACGAGGGCAGAGGACCAAAAGATACACGTCATGTGTCTGTAATTATTTCTACCCCAATCCGGTCAACAACTGTGTTGTAATATGTACCCTATGTAAAGGTAAAATTAGTAGGGGTAAGCATGTTAACCCCTGGAAACATCCTCCCTATTATGTCACCTACAGCAAGATCATCATTCTGTAAGTCACTATCAAGTTCTGAAACTTTAGCTATAAGAAGTCCAGTGACAGCTAGATCTCTATGGCATTCTTCTGTATCCAACCACCTGCACTCCACATCATAAATTGCCTCCTCAATCAGGATTGGAAGTAGTCCTTCAGGCCATATCACTGGCATGACTGACTCTATTCCCATCCGGGATTCCTGTAGAGGATCCTACAGTGCTCTACCTACTGCTGCCGCTGCTGCTGTTGCTGCTGGGAGTTGTTCATCATCCAGGATCGGACGTAGCAACACCACTGCTTTCACTAAGCAATTCACCATCAGACAGTCCTTTGCCAGGAAGATGAAGTATGACAGCAATCATCCTATTGCAGAGCGGATTACTTGGGCCTTGAAAACTATGTTGGTGTTTGACGAGCGTCCGGTATCTGCCAATAGTGCAGTGTGATTTAAACAATTCATGGAGGTAGTGTGACCCCGGTACCAAATCCCATCTAGATTGCACTTCACTAGGCGGACGATACCCAGGATGTACATAGACATCAGAAAAAGTGTCCTCGGTGTCCTGAAAATTTCGGTTATACCCACTATCCACTTACCCATGGACGTGTGGATAAGTGGTTATGGGCAAACTAAGGACTATATGACTGTGACAGCCAATGGGTAGATGTATCATCTACTGCAGCAGTGCTGTGTATAACTGGTTTCAATAAGAGGCACAATGATGAGTACCTCTTACAGAAACTGAGTGAAATCATCGAACAATGGCTTAACCCACTTAGACTCTCCGAGAGATTTGTGGTATCTGAAAATGCCACTAATGTTGTGCGGGTATTACACCTGGGGAAATTACAGTATGTCCCATGTTTTGCTCACACGATATATTTGGTGGTGTAGCAATTCTTGAAAAATTTTGGGCCACTTTTGCCATTCTGCGATAGCCTCCGGAGACTGAAGCACCGGCAAATCCTCTTGAACCTGCCCTGCAATCAACTTAAACAAGAGGTAGTGATGTGGTGGAACTCAACCCTCTGTATGCTGCAGAGGATGGAGGTGCAGAAAAAAGCTATACAAGCCAACATAGACACCTGGCAAAGGAGCAGGGATGCACCTGACTAAAGTGCAGTGGGGACTGATTTCCTGTGCTGTGCAAGGTTTTCCTGCCATTTGAACTTGTCACACATGAAGTCAGTTCAGACACTGCCAGCTTGAGTTAGGTCATTCCCCTCATCGGGCTTTTGCAGAACCAGCTGGAGAAAGTGAAGGAGGCGCTAAAAAGGAGCGATTCCGCTAAGTATGTGGAACTTGTGGATGTTATTCCAGTTATTCACTTTGCCAGGATTCAATGGAAGTCAATCTGTTAAAATCAGACCACTACATTTTGTCTTTGTACTGCTGCAGAAATGTGTCCACCAGAAACACAGACCTGCTGGTCAGGAGATTGTCATCTGGTCTAGACTGAAGGACCTGACAACATTTTCTGACATTTGTAAAAGGGAAAAGGGGGGAAGGTGGGAAGTGACTGCCGCACAGGTAGCAAATATAATAGAAAACAGACATGTACAGAATTATATTATTGTGATCCACTGTACTGATGAATTATGATTTTAATATCGGTATCACTGTAGTGAAGGTGCTCCCCAGAGAGTAATGGTTAGTTAGAACAAGATAGGAAAGAAAGTACTCTCTCTTTGTGGGGGCACGCTTTTTGTTAAATTTAAAACTTAGCTTTTAATTATTTTTAGATAAGAAAAAGAAATGTCACAAAACTACATAACAGACAACACAACGAAGAACATATACGTGCAAATTTGCACAGTTTAACCTTTCTAAATTAGTGATACGATGTCACTAAAAGTTTAACAACACGCAAAAAATATATAGGAAAAAGTACTATATCCAAAGCACTATATCGTACAGTGTGTAGGAGATACAGTAGTGTGGTATGGTTCTCAGTAGCTGCTGCAATCGGCTAAGGTGTGACTAATATAATAATTTGAAAGCCGCCACTCAAAAAAGAGTCTAAAAAAATTATACAGTGTATTGACAAGATCTGTAATATGACCCCCAATCAGTACATGTATCACAAAACATTTAATTCCTACTGTATCAAAGAGAGATTATGTCAATACACAACAACTTTAAACACACTTGGCTGTTGAATTCTGTTCCTGTAGATTTTCAACAGAAAGATATAGTGATGTAACAATTTGAAAGTATATAGATAAAGGTACTATATCGTACAGTGTGTAAGAGATATGGTGGTATGGTATGGTTTCTCAGTCACTGCCGCAATCGGCTAGGATATTACTAGTATAATCTCTTGAAAAGCCTTCACTCTAAGAAAGATGATACAATGTATTGACAAGGTCTATGGTGTGACCTTCAATCAGCATATTTGTCACAGACACTTAAGGCCCCCATACACTAGGGCGACTTGTCCTTAGGACAAGTCGCCCCTGACTTCCCCCTGAGCTTCCCCGGCTGCTCCCCGGGGAAGCTTGATTAGATTGGCACTTGATGTGCCATTTTTTACATGTGATAAATCGTCTCGATTTATCACATGTAAAAAACCCGGGGAGCGGGGGGGGGGGGGGCTACAGAGGTGGGAGCAGGGGGGCTGGGGACGCTGGGTGGGCACGTCTGTGTCCCCCGCTACTGGGGACGCTGCGGGGGACAGCATCTGTGCGAGGCGGTAGAGGGAGCAGGGGGGGCTGGGGACGCTGCTGGTGACACTTCTGTGTCCCCCGCTGCTGGGGACACGTCTGTGTCTCCCGCTGCTAGGGACGCTGCGGGGGACAGCGTTAAGCCGGTAGAGGGAGCAGGCAGGGCTGGGGACGCTGCGGGGGACACAGGTGGCATAGAGCCGGGCAGGGGGAGCCGGCCGGGAGCTGTCAGTATTGAATAAAAAAAAAGCCCATACAATGAATGGGCAGCCTGTGATTGGCTGCTGAGCGCTCTCTCAGCCAATTGCTGACTGGCTGAGAGAGCGCTCAGCCAATCACAGGCCGCCCATTCATTGTATGGGCTTTTTTTTTTTATTCATTACTGACAGCTCCCGGCCGGCTCTATGCCGCCTGTGTCCCCCGCAGCGTCCCCAGCCCCCCCTGCTCCCTCCACCGCCGCACCGCCCCACTAGGTCCCAAGTCGGGTGGTCGGACGTGCAGCAGGTCCGACCACCCGACGCAGATCCGATGCGCACGGGACCGCGCATCGGATCTGAGGGGACATCAAAACTAGCCGATTTTGGTCCGATTTCGGCCAGATCCGACTGATCTGGCTGAAATCTGACCAAAATCTGCTAGTGTATGGGGGCCTTTAATATCTTGTCAGGAGCCAGGTTTTATGGTTCAATCTGTTTTGTTTCTGTTTGGCTTTTTGACTCACTGGTGGCCTCCAGTGGTAGGTCTGTTGCCATTACAGCCCTGTGTTCTTTGAGCTATTATTCACAGGCTGTGAGGTATTAGCTCGTTAATCAGGAGCAGCCTGGAGATCCACCAGCTGTTTCAATCACCTGAGGCCTTTATAAGCCATGCTCTCCTGGGGATCTGTGCCAGTGATAGCTTTCTGTTTAAGTTCCTGCTGCATGTGCAGGGAACTTCTGTTTGCTCCCAGCCACGCTTCCTGGTCCCTTGTTCCAGTCTCCTGTTTTGGATCCCAGGATATATCCTCTGCAGCTCAGCTTCTTGCTTCCCAAGCATTCAGCGCCCATACCCGGTCCCAGGATCTCTTCTGTTCCTGTCCCTGGAGTTCTCTCTATTTGTCCAAGCTCCCTAGCCGTTCTGTCTGCAGGATTCTCATCTTGTCCCAGGCTGTCCCTGTGCCTGTTCCCATTACCCTCCTTGACCAAACTACATTAGGGCCGCTCATTCTCTACCTCTGCCCGTTGGCAAGTGGGGGAAAGCAGCGCTCTGTTGGATGGGAGCCCATTACATTATTCTATACTTTCTGTATTTAGGATACACCCATCCAGACTATCTGACTAAAACAGCTCCCTGCACTGGACTTAGTATATCAGGGGACTGTGTGTCAGGACCCTGGACAGGAGATATCCTCTAAAAACTCCACCTAGGCAATTATATCACTACCACTCGCTCACTTGCCTAGAAGTAAACGGTGCCGGGCAAGAAGCAGCGGTGGGAAAGGTATAGTGGAGATTTTGTCTCCTTTCTTATCTTTATTGGGTCACCTTGGCTGATTTATATCACATTTATTATTATATTGGGGGTATAATTACAGTCAGCCAGCAAACACTTCTGTGCACCTTATTTTCATTACATTGTGTGCAGATGTATATCACATCTATTATGATATTGGGGGTATAATTACAGTCAGCCAGCAAGCACTTCTGTGTACCCTATTTTTTACATTGTGTGCAGCAGAATTATTCTCCTTATCTCCTCGTTTAAGTAGACTAATTGCCAACGATAATAAATATAATACTGGCAATTTTTAGTACAAGTATATTGAAATTTTAGTACAAGGATATTGATATTGAAATTGTATTATCACTATATCTTTCTGTTGAAAATCTACATGAACAGATTTCAACAGTTAAGTGTGTTTAAAATTGTTATTTATTGACGTAACTTCTTCTTGATACAGTAGATATTAAGGGGGACATTTACCAAAATGGATTCGTAGAAAAAAGGTGTATTCGTAGGCAGAAATACACCTTTTTTTTACGAATTTGTATTTTCGGGATTTACAATCCCAAAAATACAACAATTCGTATTCCTAAAGATGGAACATTCGTATTTGTATTTACAAATACGAATGTCTACACCATCGATAGGATACGACAGAAATCACTATTCAAAAGAATGGTGGTTTCTGATTTACTAAGCAGCCGTACTGATAATACGGCTGCTTAGTGGTGTAAAACAGGCACGCAAATACGACAGGAAAATAGAACACCATTTTCCTGTTCTATTTGCTTTTAGCCTGCACGGATCAGTCAGATCCGTGCAGGCTGCGGTATAAAAAAAATAGAAAAATTAAATAAATAAGAAAAAAAACGGCGTGGGGTCCCCCCACAGCCGTAACCAGCACCAGGCTGAAGGAGCCGGGGCCGGTAATTAAAAATCAGGGAACCCGACAAATAGGGGTTCCCCGATTTTTAACAACCAGCCCCAGGCTCCAGGTCCGGGGCTGGTTCCCAAAATACGGGGGACAAAATGACTAGGGGTCCCCCGTATTTCAAGAACCAGTCCCAGGCAAAACCAGCCAGCAGGGTAATGCCACAGCCGGGGGGAGACTTTTTATACAAGTCCCCCCGGCCAAAGCATTCATCCCTGTGACCGGTCAGCCTGGCCAAGGGCCCTGGGGGAGTGGGGACCCCCCCAATGAAGGGGTCCCCCCCCTCCAGGACTTACCTGACCAGGCTGAAGCCTGGTACTGTCCCCGATGCCCCTGGGCGGTGGGCATCGGGCTGATTCAAGTGTAAAAATAAGGATAAACTATTGTTTTTTACTGTGGCACTACAAGTGCCAGCAAGCCTCCCCAGCAAGCTGGGACTTGGAGAACCACAAGTCCCAGCCTGCTGGGCATTAAAGGGCCCGCTGGCACTTGTAGTTCCACAGTTAAAAAAATAGTGCACAAAACACACTGACACACTTTTAAAATAAAACTTTAATACATACATAACACACACATACTAATACTTACCTATCTTCTTTCCCTAGGTATCCCAGGTCCTGTGTCGTCTTCTGGTCCATGTCGACGTCTTCTGGATCCATGTCGACCGTCGCTGTCGCCGTCCGGATCCGACGAAATCCATTTGGGAAGCTGTGGAAGGAAACCATACTCACCTGTCCCAGCGCGACGTAGTCCAGGTAAGTGTCTTGGCAAAAAACAAAACGAACACCCGAATCCAGCCAGACAGCAGGGAGCCGCACGGTGTTTACATCGTGCGGCTCCGCCTCCCGAATGCCGCTATTGGCCGCCTTGCGGCCTAGCGGCCAATCAGGAGCCGCTAGGCCGCAAGGCGGCCAATAGCGGCATTCGGGAGGCGGAGCCGCACGATGTAAACAAACACCGTGCGTCTCCCTGTCCGGCTGGTTTCGCGTGTCGTTTTGTTTTTTTGCCAAGACACTTACCTGGACTACGTCACGCTGGGACAGGTGAGTATGGATTCCTTCCACAGCTTCCCAAATGGATTTCGTCGGATCCGGACGGCGACAGCGACGGTCGACATGGATCCAGAAGACGTCGACATGGACCAGAAGACGACACAGGACCTGGGATACCTACGGAAAGAAGATAGGTAAGTATTAGTATGTGTGTGTTATGTATGTATTAAAGTTTTATTTTAAAAGTGTGTCAGTGTGTTTTGTGCACTATTTTTTTAACTGTGGAACTACAAGTGCCAGCGGGCCCTTTAATGCCCAGCAGGCTGGGACTTGTGGTTCTCCAAGTCCCAGCTTGCTGGGAAGGCTTGCTGGCACTTGTAGTGCCACAGTAAAAAACAATAGTTTATCCTTATTTTTAATGGGAGATTGTGTAGACACAATTTTGGGTCAAGCGCTAGGGAACAAGGGTGAGGACAGACTTGGGAGCACAAACAATTTGTAGGGAGAGGTGCACACACATGCGATTAGCTTTGCATAGAGGGTGCAGGAAAGGAGTGGAAGCGTAAGAAAATAAATAAAATAAAAACTGGAAAGAAATGAGGAAGAAGAAAAGGAGGATAAATGGTGAAAAAAATAATGAAATAAAAATAAAAAAATAAAAAATAAATAAAAATAATAAATAAAAATCTAAATCAAAGTAAAAATAAAAATAAAACAATAATAAAAACGTAAAAAATAAAATCAAAGACCAATATGTTTACACACTTTTGTGTTGATGTGGGAGCAACAGAGTCTCGGGAGAAGCTGTCCCTATCTTACCCTGATGTTCTTGCTGAAAGTTAGCAGCGTTTGTGTGAAGCTGCGGGACTTCGCGGCCGGGTGCTAAGACGTCACCCGCCGGCTCCGACTTCTTTGTCAGATGTGCGGCAAGGTTCTGGGTGGCTGGGGAAGCTTGGTACTCCTCTCCTGGTGCTCCTTAACGTATCCAACGCGTTTCACACCGCATGGGTGCTTTTTCAAGGATGTTTAAAACTGTTTTTTCTTCTCTTTATATAGCAAAACTTTATTGAAAAAAAACGGAAGTTAAAAAACGGAAGTTGGTGTTCTTCCGGCGGGAACCTCATGGCTTTTCTGTAGCCTTGTATTATTTGTGAGGTTTTGGGCAAAGAGCTTTAAGATTGCTAAAAAATTGGTCAAAATTTTTTTTATATATAAAAAAAATAAAAATAAAAATAACAAAACATAAATAATAATAAAAATAAATAAAAATAACAATAAATAAATAAAGATAAAAATAAAATAAAAATAAATGAAAATAGAAATAAAATTGGATAATAAAAAATAAAATAAAAAATATAAATAAAATGAAAAGTAGAAATAAAAATAATAGAATGATACATAGAGCAATAGAAATGAAGAAAGATAGGAATTGGATGGGGGAAAACATTTGGATTTCACATGTAGGCAAGGTAAAAGAGCGACTGTTTCTTAGAGAAAGGCTTTTAATTCTATGTCGATATTAAGCCCCTTTGGTTCGAGGGTATCAAGTGAGTATATCCATTTGGTCTCAGTCTTTTTCAGTTCTGTCACGGTATCACCACCTCTCCAGTGGGGTTCAACATGTTCTATGCCCATGAAGATGAGGCCTTTTGGGTTCTTGTTATGTTTTTCCAGGAAGTGTGACGATACGCTATGTGTTTTCAATCCTCTCTTAATATTGTAGATATGTTCTGCAATACGGATTTTGAGTTTTCTCTTTGTTTGACCAACATATTGGTAGCCGCAAGGGCATTCCAGGAGATAGATGGCTCCTTCTGTTTCACATGATAGGTGGTTTTTTATCCTATCTTTCTTCATTTCTATTGCTCTATGTATCATTCTATTATTTTTATTTCTACTTTTCATTTTATTTATATTTTTTATTTTATTTTTTATTATCCAATTTTATTTCTATTTTCATTTATTTTTATTTTATTTTTATCTTTATTTATTTATTGTTATTTTTATTTATTTTTATTATTATTTTTGTTTTGTTATTTTTATTTTTATTTTTTTTATATATAAAAAAAAAATTTTGACCAATTTTTTAGCAATCTTAAAGCTCTTTGCCCAAAACCTCACAAATAATACAAGGCTACAGAAAAGCCATGAGGTTCCCGCCGGAAGAACACCAACTTCCGTTTTTTAACTTCCGTTTTTTTTCAAGTTTTGCTATATAAAGAGAAGAAAAACCAGTTTTAAACATCCTTGAAAAAGCACCCATGCGGTGTGAAACACGTTGGATACGTTAAGGAGCACCAGGAGAGGAGTACCAAGCTTCCCCAGCCACCCAGAACCTTGCCGCACATCTGACAAAGAAGTCGGAGCCGGCGGGTGACGTCACAGCACCCGGCCGCGAAGTCCCGCAGCTTCACACAAACGCTGCTAACTTTCAGCAAGAACATCAGGGTAAGATAGGGATAGCTTCTCCCGAGACTCTGTTGCTCCCACATCAACACAAAAGTGTGTAAACATATTGGTCTTTGATTTTATTTTTTACGTTTTTATTATTGTTTTATTTTTATTTTTACTTTGATTTAGATTTTTATTTATTATTTTTATTAATTTTTTATTTTTTTATTTTTATTTCATTATTTTTTTCACCATTTATCCTCCTCTCTTCTTCCTCATTTCTTTCCAGTTTTTATTTTATTTATTTTCTTACGCTTCCACTCCTTTCCTGCACCCTTTATGCAAAGCTAATCGCATGTGTGTGCACCTCTCCCTACAAATTGTTTGTGCTCCCAAGTCTGTCCTCACCCTTGTTCCCTAGCGCTTGACCCAAAATTGTGTCTACACAATCTCCCATTATATCTAAACTTATACATCAAGCTGCTCCCCCTTAGCGCAAATCCTACCTGAAGGGTCATTCCTTCACCCCCTGTATCCTTATTTTTACACTTGAATCAGCCCAATGCCCACCGCCCAGGGGCATCGGGGACAGTACCAGGCTTCAGCCTGTTCAGGTAAGTCCTGGAGGGGGGGGACCCCTTCATTGGGGGGGTCCCCACTCCCCCAGGGCCCCTGGCCAGGCTGACCGGTCACAGGGATGAATGCTTTGGCCGGGGGGACTTGTATAAAAAGTCTCCCCCCGGCTGTGGCATTACCCTGCTGGCTGGTTTTGCCTGGGACTGGTTCTTGAAATACGGGAGACCCCTAGTCATTTTGTCCCCCGTATTTTAGGAACCAGCCCCGGACCTGGAGCCTGGGGCTGGTTGTTAAAAATCGGGGAACCCCTATTTGTCGGGTTCCCTGATTTTTAATTACCGGCCCCGGCTCCTTCAGCCTGGTGCTGGTTTCGGCTGTGGGGGGGACCCCACGCCGTTTTTTTTTTTTATTTATTTATTTTTTGTTTTTTTTTACACCTTGCAGCCTGCACGGATCTGACTGATCCGTGCAGACTGCTAGAAATAATTCGTATTAGCAGCCGTATATACGGCCACTAATACGAATCATTACACCATCGGAGGGTTACAAAGCAGTCGTATCTGACTGCTTTGTAACTGATCCTCCGGAACACGACTTTGCATACGACTCAAACAGTCGGATGCAGTCGTAGGGAAAATACCAATACGAAAAAACTAGGTTTTTCATATTGGTAAATTTCCCCCTAAGTGTCTGTGACAAATATGCTGATTGAAGGTCACACCATAGACCTTGTCAATACATTGTATCATCTTTCTTAGAGTGAAGGCTTTTTAAGAGATTATACTAGTCATATCCTAGCCGATTGCGGCAGTGACTGAGAAACCATACCATACCACCATATCTCTTACACACTGTACGATATAGTACCTTTATCTATATACTTTCAAATTGTAACATCACTGTATCTTTCTGTTGAAAATCTACAGGAACAGAATTCAACAGCCAAGTGTGTTTAAAGTTGTTGTGTATTGACATAATCTCTCTTTGATACAGTAGGAATTAAATGTTTTGTGATACATGTACTGATTGGGGGTCATATTACAGATCTTGTCAATACACTGTATAATTTTTTTAGACTCTTTTTTGAGTGGTGGCTTTCAAATTATTATATTAGTCACACCTTAGCCGATTGCGGCAGCTACTGAGAACCATACCACACTACTGTATCTCCTACACACTGTACGATATAGTGCTTTGGATATAGTACTTTTTCCTATATATTTTTTGCGTGTTGTTAAACTTTTAGTGACATCGTATCACTAATTTAGGAAGGTTAAACTGTGCAAATTTGCACGTATATGTTCTTCGTTGTGTTGTCTGTTATGTCGTTTTGTGACATTTCCTTTTCTTATCTAATAATAATTAAAAGCTAAGTTTTAAATTTAACAAAAAGCGTGTCCCCACAAAGAGAGAGTACTTTCTTTCCTATCTTGTTCTAACATTTTCTGACATGTCTGCTGTCAATGCATATTTCCACTGGATTTCGGTTACGGTATAATCAACCTAGAGTATATAAACTAATAACCTGTTTTTGGATATTGGGAAAAAATTAATAAATTAAAACAATAAGTAACAATGACTAAAATGAAAGCATTATAATAATATTTTATTTAACAGAATCATATGCTTTGTTATAATAGTTCTCATTTATTCAGGATGAGACAGAATGTCCTGCGACATGCAAATGAGCCTGACCTAGTATTATATATAGAATGGTTTTGCATTATATTTGGCTACAAATCTCCAATTAACTCAATCGTACAGACGGTACACAACTGTGCATTATACAGATACACAACTGTGCATTATACAGATACACAACTGTGCATTACACAGATACACAACTGTGCATTATACAGATACATAACTGTGCATGAAATCAGTTGTGTTGTTTGTAAACCATGTGACATTTTATTTGGCATTTGCAGGGCTGTGATTTCAGAGAACAGTATTTCCTTTTTTATCAAATACTCCTGAGCATTATCGGTGGAGATTATGAGGAAATAAACTGCACTGCACTGTGGTATGCTGGCCCAAAAGTCGGAATTCCAGTGACCAGTAAACTGACATAGGAATCCCAACTGCTGGTACTCCCACAGTGATGCAAGCGCAAGAAAGCCCATTGCGGGCTTGGTGGCTCGCTGCACTCACTACAGGTTCTACTCTTCCTTTATGGGAGTCTTGGACCCCCACAAGAGAGATTAGCCTCTGTCAAACAGGATTCTAACTGTTGGGGATTTGAACAGTCAGGATTCCGGTGTCGGTATACTGACCATCACGAGCCCGACTGTAGGGCCACCATCCAGTACCCGCACCAGACCACCCATTTGCCAACAGTCACTTTTGTTTTTTATTGGGCAGTTGGGAGTGTTGTGTAGCGTCCTACTATACTTACAGGACGCTACTCTGTATTGCCCCTGCTGGTCCCCTTACCATTGTCACTGGAGCCCCACCGGGCACCCACATGGGGTTTGCACATCCCTGCCACTGATGGAGACTCACCAACCGCTGGACCCCTGGAATGTTTGTACAATTAATAGTCTGAGATAGTGCTGAACTGTCCCTATTTCTTTGTTGTCTCTGCGCCTTCGCTGTCCCTGTTTCCCCACCGTCTCTGCAATTCATGCATTGGGTCGATCACTGGAGGTAGATAGGTCTTAAGTTGACCCCTGAAATAAATCAACACGGCTAAGGTTGACAAGGTTGGAAGGCCGACACAAGCATTAGATCAACAATAGGAAGGTCGACAGTCAAAAAGGTCGACATGAGTTTTTCATGTTTATTTAGCCGACATGTGCCAACAGGCAGTATTTTTTTTATGCTCTACCATCCACTATGGCATGGTAGAAGAATAAAATATTGTGCCGAAAGCATGGTGAGCGCAGCGAGGACATTTGGGGGGGGGGGGGGGGGGGGGGCTTGAAAACCTCATGTCAACCTTTTGACTGTCAACCTTCCCATTGTCAATGCTCGTGTCGACCTTCTGACCTGTTGACCTTAGCCATGTTGACCTATTTAATGTGTAGACCTAAGGCATGTCGACCTTCAGTGGTCGACTCAATGCATGTCAACCTTATTATGACCATATATATGACCATATACTGTCCCTGCCATTTCTGTGTCCTCACCTTCACTATCCCTGCATTACCACCATCACTGTCCCTGAATCCTTGTCATCACCATCCCTGCGTTGCCACCATCACTGCGTCCATGCCACATCTGGCCCTGCGCTCCCCCATCTCAGTCCCTGTGTCCCCATCATCTCTGTCCCTGCCTCCCTGCCATCTCTGTCCCTGTGTCCCTGTTGTCTCTGCATCCCCACCCTTATTGTCCCTGTATTCCTGATGTCACTGTCCCTGCATCCTCATTATCTCTGTGCCTGCATCCTTGCCATCACTGTCCCTACCATCTCTGTCCCTGTGTCCCCACCATCTCTGTTCCTGCATCCCCATCACAATAGACCTCTATTCCTGCATCCCCACTGTCACTGTCCATGTTGTCTCCATCCCTGCAGAGAGACATAAGGTGGCATAATGTGAATTTTGGTTCATTCCTTGTGGCATAATGGGGATTTTGGCTCAATCTGTGTGGCATTATGGGAATTTTGGCTCAATCGGGTGGCATAACGTGAATTTTTGCTCATTGTGTGTGGCATAATGTGAATTTTGGCTCTTTCCATGTGTCATAATGTGAATTGTGGCTCATTTTTTGTGGCATAAAGTGAATTTTGGTTTATTCCATGTGGCATAATGGAAATTTTGGCTCATTCCATGTGGCATAATGTGAATTTTGGCTCATTCCATGTGGCATAATGTCAATTTTGGCTCATACTTTGTGGCATAATGCCAACTTTGGCTCATTCCATATGGCATGATGTCAATTTCGGCTCATTCGGTGTGGCATAATGTGTAAGGGGCACTAGTACTAGATAGTATAAAGGATCCGACTATTGTGGTGCATAATGTGCATAAGTGGTATATGGTATGGTACACTACACTTTAGGACAAACTCCTTTTGAGTGGCCAAACTCCCTCTTCTGGAGCACACACACCTTCAGTGCATGCATAATTATTGCCTTCAATTTTCCATATCCCCATTCTAAATTTCCACTTTGACCACTGCTTTGCACAGTATGAACAATAATGTATGACTGTAGGTAGGTAGTATAAAGTAATCTTTTCCTGACAGGCCATGCTCCATGCAGTGAGACCACAACCCTTTATTTCCGTGTGCGCCTATAGCATTCAAAATTTAGTTTTTTTCAAAAATCTTAAAATTCGGAACTGGGACAACCCATTACCAACCTTTTTTGAGCTAAAGACTGCCATTGACTACTAGCCCCTTGAGTGGTATGCCGCAGCGGGCTGTCCTGGAAAATTTTAGGGCATACCATAATATAGAATAGGTGCGCGCCAGTGGTGTCCAGGTGTGCACCTCTAGAGCCCCCAAACCATCACATCCCTCCAGTCCCCCCAGTCCCCCCCATCACCTTTGCTATGGTGATCGGTACGCCGGAGCTCCCCTGGCCCGCCCGCCAGCCGTCACTCATTTTACAGTGACGCCGCGAACATCCCCAGGCTGCCACCGACGTCACTGCTGAATGTGACAGGCGGCTAAGGCAGCGGGGAGAGCGGCTGCAGGGAAGCTCCGGCATACTAACGCCGGAGCAGAGCTTCCTGTGGTGGGTTTTGCTGGGGCAGGACAAACCTGCCCTGGTAGGTTTGTCCTGCCCCAACAAACCCACCACTCAAGGGGTTAAAGGTCACTCAGTGGACCAAATGACTCCTTAACCCAAAGACAAATTATCTGTTTCAGACTTCCTGGATATGGAGATAGGGAGCTGTAAAGACAGAGATTGTAGGTAGGAGCAGATAAGGACTAAGGCCCTTATTCTGGTTCACTCTCAGAGGCAAATTCCTTCTCAAATGGACAAAACCATGTGCACTGCAGGGGGAGGCAGATGTAACCTGCAGAGAGAATTAGATTTGGGTGAGTTATTTTGTTTCTGTGCAGGGTAAATACTGGCTGCTTTATTTCAACACTGCAATATAGATCTCACTTTGAAGTAAAACCCCACCCAAATCTAATTCTATCTGCACAAGTAACATCTACCCCATCTGCGGTGCACAGGATTTTGTCCATTTGAGAAGGAATTTGCCTCTGAGAGTGAACCAGAATGAGGCCCTAAGCCGTCATTTTGACAGGCTTATAACTAATGTTTTAATAAAGTAAATTTGTGTGCAATCTGTGTGCAAAAAAGACTCTAAGAAGTACATTGCAAAAGGAAACAATACCCTGATACTGTCCAATAATCCACATACATGTATACTGGTAGGTTAATTGGCTCCTCAACAAATGAATGTGTGTGCGTGTAAATGTGGTAGGAAATATAGATTGTAAGCTCCACTGGGGCAGGGACTGATATGAGTGTTCAAATATTCTCTGTACAGCACTGCGGAATATGTGTGCGCTATATAAATAACTGTCAATAAATAAATAACACATTTGGGAAGGAGCATTATTGTACTAAGAGACATAGAGGGTGTGTTTGCAGACTTGCAATGGCTAGAGGTAATACAGCTTAATTCACATGTCCCCGGTAAAGACCGGTGTTGCTGATAAGCAGTGATGTAACAATGAAGATTCCAAGCAGTCTGGCTGCCCACATGGAATCTGCTGAAAATGTCCCTCAAAAAATGGGCACCATCTTGGAGGAGATACAGTAGATGCTATAGGTTCTACTGGACCTGTAGTATCTTTCAGGGAAGTGCAGTGCGCACAGTGCTACCAGAAAGTGCCAAATTCTGGGAATGCTTGCACGCCTGCAAGCAAGAAACCCCTGGCAATAAGCAACCCTCCCCCCCCCCCCCCCCCCCCCCCCCAAAAAAAAAAAAACTGGCAACAAGTATGTAACATAGAGAGTAAAGGTAATCACTGGTATTCTTATGTACATAGGGTGAGTAATAGGTGGCAATTTAGCCCCACCCCCGCTGTATGTGTAACTTGTGTACGCAGGGTGAGACAGACGGCTCTAGGGCGTGCAAATGACACTGAGCCAATATCATAGATTATTGCGTGTTGTACAACATGATATTTGGCTACTGATCTCCAATTACTTTAAGCTTTACAGGATATACCGTATACGGTATTAACAAAATAAGTTTTGTTATTTATAAGCACTGTGACATTTAACCCTTTGAGTGCCAAGTGCTTTTGTCGAAATTGGTGTGAAAATTGCCTAGCAAACATTCTTATTTATCACAATGACCTGTAATGTTACCTTACTGTATATAGGAAATAAAATCTTTTATTGCAAAAAAAAAATTATTTGAATTTAAATAACAAATGTGAGCGACGCTGGGATTTTTACCTGTTTTGTATATCTCTCACAGAGCTGTTGGCATTTTTAGCACAGATATGGTTATTTTTAGCACAGATAGGTGGATATTTTTGCACAGATGTTGGCACTCCACCGGTTAATGACAGTAATTGTATCTGCAGATATTTTTCTGTAAACTATATTATAAAATGGGGGGGGGGGGTACTCTTCCCCCTCTTCCTTCATTTTAACTCAGTAATATAATCAGTATGCACTTCATTATATGTAATTTAATTGTACAGGTTAATGCAATACCGTAAGTGTAATCAATATACAACATGTAATTCATTATTATATTAACTAGTTAAAAGCCTGTCAAAATGACATCTTAGTCCCTATCCACTCCTACCTCCCATCTCTGTCTTCACAGCTCCCTCTCTCCAAGGTCCTTATTCAGATCTGATTGCTGAACAAATTTGTTCTCAAAATTGGAAAAACCATGTGCACTGCAGGTGGTGCAGATGTAACAGGTGCAGAGAGTTAAATTTGGGTGCGGTGTGTTGAAACTGAAATCTAAAGTGCAGCGTAAGAATAATGCAGCCAGTATTTACCCTGCACAGAAACAAAATAAGTCACGCAAATCTAACTCTCTCTGCACATGTTACATCTGCCCCCCTGCAGTGCGCATGGTTTTGCCCATTTTGAGAACAAATTTGTACTGCGATCAGATCTGAAGAAGGGCCCGTGAGGTTTGAAACAGATCATTTTGGTTTTACTTTCTGTTAAGGAGTAATTTGGTTCTTCAACTGGGCCCTAGTGGTCACTGGCAGTACTTCACCTTAAAAGGAGGAGGATTTAACCTTTTATATATAGTGATAATCAACAAATATCATATAATATACCCTGGAATGTACTGTGTGATTTGTATATTGTATAAAAAAGGGGGAAAGGGGGAATGGGATAGAGACCGCACCAGTCTTGTTGAGCACTGTGTTATGGTGGTTGTTAATTGTTAAATATGGTCTAATCTGTATATTTTGGGACTACTGACTATATGAGTGTAAACTCACAATCGGTCACCACACCCATGGAAAAAAAAATTTGGGGGGTTAAGCGTGACAGTCAGTGGTGCACCCCAAGTTTTGAAAATAGGTCAAATGTGACTATTGGTTCAAGGGAGAACAAAAAAGAAAAAAGAAAACTCAGTTTGGGGGCACCCTTGCGTCCCAAAATATTCTACGTACTATGACTATTCTTTAATACTTTTATTTCATTCATTAAAATAATGGACCACCTCTCATCAGTTGTCACACACCGCGAAAATTATGAATATTTTAAACTATCCATGTTTTAATACTCTGTATAAATTTATAACAAATTGCGGATCAGTACATTCACCAACATGAGAAATTGAAAGAACCTCAAAAAAATGTAAAAAAAATGTAAAAAAATGTGAAAAAATGACCATCATATATCCAGCCACTTCTTACCCATTAACTCGGGTTGGTTGCATGGTTAAATCATTGGTCATTATTCTCATACCATCTCATTACGCAAGAACCCTGTTCCACTGCGTGTTATTTTCTCAGAATTTACGACCAAAAGGAGAAAAAATAGATAGTCAGCCCTCTCAGACTTGTATCACTTCTGCTGTTCACCCTTCATGCCACAGGCGGCAGAGGAAAGGGAATGAGAGAGTTTATTGTCCCGGGGTTTTAAGACTGAAATAGACAAGATAGCTAACCGTCATACCGATATGGTTACCCCTGGCAACCCTGTTGCCATATAAGGCATTGCAAGGTACTTCCAATGGATCCCAATCGGCTTTAGGTTCGCTATGAGAAGAGGGGAGTATTTTACTCTACAGGTAGAAGTGGTCACCCCTGCCAGCGAGACTCCACCTCTGCTTTTCTCCCTCTTGTAACCCACAGAGGAGGGAAAATGAGAGAGTGGAGTCCACCTGGGTTTTGACCTAAATAGTCAGATGACCAATTACAGTGCCGGCAAGTCCTGCAAGATGCTCCTGATACTATATAAGCATTGCAGAATGCTTTTCTTGCTGGAGGTCGGCTCTCATATTGGTTATGAAACGGAGAAAAAAAGTACAGTACAATTTTAGAGCATTAAAAAATGTAGGTCTCATCTACTTGCTGCCTTTTTTACATATTGTTCTCTCTTACATATTCAGTAATAAATTACCTCTCTGTAACCCCCTAACTATTCTCCTCCTATCTCGTTGGTTGTTTAATCACCTCTTAATCACCAATTATTGTCTAAATTCTATTAAAGATAAAGGTGGAATTTAAATAGGGTATGCGTTATTTTTTATCAATGTTTAAAACATGTACCGCCGCATAATAATCATATAACAGTCTCTAAAAGGACTGTCCCCAGTATTGTTTACTTCTAGATAGTATCAATTAATTTCTATGTACAAAATTACCAGTATTCATTCAGTACCAGACAACATCAATTAGTTCCCAAATGGGCAATCAACAGCATTGATTCTGTCTCCAAAGGATACAAACTCATTAGTTTCCCAAATGGATTAATTGATTCCTACCCAAAAAAACGAGCCATGTATCTATATATATTTTGGGCGCAGTTCCAGAGACAATAAACAGTGAAATACTTCATTTATACTGCCAGAGAAATTTATATCACTATTTCAGCACATCAATTGTGACATATTACATGGTATGCAGATAATTGCAATTGTGCTGTTCTCACATCAAGTATATGATACAGTTGCAACGTCTGTTAATCAGATCCTCTTGTAACAATTAATTTGATACGAACCATTTGAGAGGTATAATTCCCAACATCATATATCAGTGCTGTCTCATTAAAGCACTTACTCTCATTAATTAAATTCCTTTAATAAAAAGATTCTTCTAATAATAAAAAAACGTTTTTCTATTCCTCTCAGCAAGGGAGTATATACATTTGAAAATATTCTCAGAGGCTGATAACGGTAACATTTCGAAGGAATTAGAAATCCAAACATTATAACAAAGAAAGCAGTGTGAAAAGCCGACTCTCCTCTAATTAGATGTAGTCAGTTCCCAATTGGATAGAAGCGCTGATAAAAGCGCAGTCAGGGGAAATGGACAGGACACACACAATCTACTTTGACAAAGCTCAGGCGAAACGTACGTCAGAAGATTGAGAGGTCACGTGGTGCACATACGTGACCGTAGGAACTGCAATCCGAATCAGTCCAGGGAAGCCTCCCACAGAGCCAGACGCAGCAGAGAGACGCAGCGGAGTCAATCATTCCTGCCGGCGGGAGAGGTAACGGGGGGACGCCAGGAGCATCTCGCGTTAGTGCGAGTATACACTGGCACCCCGCCAATAGAAGCCGGAGAGACACAGAGATATGCCCTTAGGGGGGATCGGTATAGCCAACGGGCGATATTGGGACACCCAGCTGTCATGCACTAACTGAGTGTGTGGACGCTGGGGATCTTTCTACGTTGGTACGCTCACACTAAGACAGGCTGCCTGATAATAGGCGGGATACATAGTAACTGCTTTAATGAGACAGCACTGATATATGATGTTGGGAATTATACCTCTCAAATGGTTCGTACCAAATTAATTGTTACAAGAGGATCTGATTAACAGACGTTGCAACTGTATCATATACTTGATGTGAGAACAGCACAATTGCAATTATCTGCATACCTTGTAATATGTCACAATTGATGTGCTGAAATAGTGATATAAATTTCTCTGGCAGTATAAATGAAGTATTTCACTGTTTATTGTCTCTGGAACTGCGCCCAAAATATATATAGATACATGGCTCGTTTTTTTGGGTAGGAATCAATTAATCCATTTGGGAAACTAATGAGTTTGTATCCTTTGGAGACAGAATCAATGCTGTTGATTGCCCATTTGGGAACTAATTGATGTTGTCTGGTACTGAATGAATACTGGTAATTTTGTACATAGAAATTAATTGATACTATCTAGAAGTAAACAATACTGGTTACAGTCCTTTTAGAGACTGTTATATGATTATTATGCGGCGGTACATGTTTTAAACATTGATAAAAAATAACGCATACCCTATTTAAATTCCACCTTTATCTTTAATAGAATTTAGACAATAATTGGTGATTAAGAGGTGATTAAACAACCAACGAGATAGGAGGAGAATAGTTAGGGGGTTACAGAGAGGTAATTTATTACTGAATATGTAAGAGAGAACAATATGTAAAAAAGGCAGCAAGTAGATGAGACCTACATTTTTTAATGCTCTAAAATTGTACTGTACTTTTTTTCTCCGTTTCATAACCAATATGAGAGCCGACCTCCAGCAAAAAGAGCATTCTGCAATGCTTATATAGTATCAGGAGCATCTTGCAGGACTTGCCGGCACTGTAATTGGTCATCTGACTATTTAGGTCAAAACCCAGGTGGACTCCACTCTCTCATTTTCCCTCCTCTGTGGGTTACAAGAGGGAGAAAAGCAGAGGTGGAGTCTCGCTGGCAGGGGTGACCACTACTACCTGTAGAGTAAAATACTACCCTCTTCTCATAGCGAACCTAAAGCCGATTGGGATCCATTGGAAGTACCTTGCAATGCCTTATATGGCAACAGGGTTGCCAGGGGTAACCATATCGGTATGACGGTTAGCTATCTTGTCTATTTCAGTCTTAAAACCCCGGGACAATAAACTCTCTCATTCCCTTTCCTCTGCCGCCTGTGGCATGAAGGGTGAACAGCAGAAGTGATACAAGTCTGAGAGGGCTGACTATCTATTTTTTCTCCTTTTGGTCGTAAATTCTGAGAAAATAACACACAGTGGAACAGGGTTCTTGCGTAATGAGATGGTATGAGAATAATGACCAATGATTTAACCATGCAACCAACCCGAGTTAATGGGTAAGAAGTGGCTGGATATATGATGGTCATTTTTTCACATTTTTTTACATTTTTTTACATTTTTTGAGGTTCTTTCAATTTCTCATGTTGGTGAATGTACTGATCCGCAATTTGTTATAAATTTATACAGAGTATTAAAACATGGATAGTTTAAAATATTCATAATTTTCGCGGTGTGTGACAACTGATGAGAGGTGGTCCATTATTTTAATGAATGAAATAAAAGTTAAGTATTAAAGAATAGTCATAGTACGTAGAATATTTTGGGACGCAAGGGTGCCCCCAAACTGAGTTTTCTTTTTTTCTTTTTTGTTCTCCCTTGAACCAATAGTCACATTTGATTTGTATATTGACAAATATTTTTCTAGCTTGGTCCTTAGAAGATTTTATACATTATTTATAATGTTGAGAAGAGAGGGGTGGGCGGGGGGGGGGCGTTAAGCACTAGAGGTAAGGAGTCAGAGTTTGGCTGTGTTGAGGGTTGGTTAGGATTAGGCACCCAAAATGGGGTGCTTAAGGTTAGGCTGTGGGGGGGTCAAGGTTAAGCAGTAACCGGAATGTTACATTTAGGCTGCAGGGGCGGGGTTAGGATTAGGTATCAGGTAGGGAGGATTAGGCGGTATTGGGAGAGGCAATGGTATAACTATAGAAGGTGCATGGGATCTGGCTGCTATGGGGCCCGATACCATGTCCAGAGGCGGATTAAAGGTTCCAGGTGCCCTAGGCTAATACACACGTACTTCCCCTTGTAGTGCTGCTAACACATGTGTATGTGTGCTCAGGGACACACCAGTCATACTGCGCTCCAACATGAAAACGCTGTACGTTCCCATGTAAATGGTGACGCGGTGTGCCGGGGCTAGTGGCTGATGTCACATGATGCCAACCGCCTACCTTGTCTTCGGCCGGAAGCCTGCAAATATAAGTCAGTCTCCACTGGAGAAATTCTACGATTGTCGGCTACCATAAAATGATTTCTCCAGCAGCGGGAACATGGGAGGGCAGGTGTTTTCGTAACACATCCCCTCATTTGGTTGTGGGGAGATACGGCGATGGGCGGGGGCCGGTGATTTGGTGCGGCAGGCACTCTGGGACTAGGTAAACTGCAAGTTTCGCAGCTTACCAAGTCAACCAGAATGTAGTAGAATAATGTAGTGGTTCCATCAGTTAGTTACATTGTCACTTTAAGAATTCTACCCCCCCCCCCCCCCCCACAGTACATCGGCACGGGTGACAGCTAACAAGCATGGTACAAAATAAGGCTTCATTTTATTCCTCAACTGTCACCTGCAAAGGATCATCGACGTCATCCCCCCGGTCCTGGCAACCTAGGGTGCAGCCTAATCAGCCTATTGGTTAATCAGGAACTGTGCAGCACAATCTGAGGATGCACTGGGGTTAGAGTCAAATCAGATGTGACCACATCCAACCAACATTCATCATGTAGAGAGAACTTAAATATGACTGTGGCCCAGTTTTAGTGGCATCTTCCAGGCCGGCGGTCATACCCCCGATGCTCTGGCATTCCGGTACCTCCCTCAATGTCAACCTATTGCATGGGGACCTTTTGTCTGTGTCAACACACATGTCGACCTTTTTGTGTTGACCTATTGACTACCTAGAGCAGGCATGTCCAAACTGTGGCCCTCCAGCTCTATTGAAACTACACATCCCAGAATGCCTTGCCATAGTTTTAGCATTCCCTAATAGCGAAACTGTAGCAAGGCATGATGGGACTTGTAGTTTCACAACAGCTGGAGGGCCATAGTTTGGACATGCCTGACCTAGACACTGAAGACCATGCAACCGCTTACCTGTTCTGGTAGTTGGGGACTAAACCAAGGACTAAGGCTGCGATGAGTTGAACTGATTGGTAAAGCTGAGATTTGGGCCGTAGCGATGTAATGCATTAATATGGGAACCCAAAGACTGCTCAGAACGTTTACGGAATAATATTTTGGCAACAAACTATGAAATAACCAGTAGTCACATTTTTGAACAATTTATTTGATATTCAAAAAGCAATCACACATTTATAGACAAAAA
This sequence comes from Crinia signifera, assembly GCF_055691185.1. Lineage (NCBI taxonomy): Eukaryota > Metazoa > Chordata > Amphibia > Anura > Myobatrachidae > Crinia > Crinia signifera. The sequence continues at coordinate 328,115,288 of NC_139219.1, read as the reverse complement.
CACACAACTATTTTTACACTAATCTTCTATTACTACAGTACAGCTGTGCTTCCGCTACTAAAAATATTCCACCAGGGGAGGCTCCAGAGAAGGGGCGCAATTCAAATAGGGGAGCCACACGCACTCCTACCAACTGCCATTCCAAACTGACCCAATGGCAGTTGGTGTTTCTTCCCTATTTGAGTTTTTAACAGCTCTTTCTTAACCCCCCTGAATCAGGCCCTTAGAAGAAACGTTCGTAAAATTGTTTAACGACTATGCACCTGTACCAGCAAAGTTTTCACTCCTCAATACATTAACAATATACAGAAACATATAAATCATTCTACAGTATAACACATGCAGATATATAAAGCATACTTACCTACCCTGCCGGAATGGCTGTGAGGGTCCCAAAAATGGGGCTCTCAATCCCCCGGAAGAGTGGGTAAGCCTCCCACATTTAGTGGGGCCCCGCATCATCCCCCACACCCCCTCCCTCTGCCGGTTAAATATCGACATTAGCGGTTCTTGGGGGGGTGGGGCTAAAGTGACGTAAATCACATCATTTAATACTACCCTTTCCCGAAGAGCCGCAAATCACAGCATTTACCCGAATGGGGGAGGAGCTTAATGGTCGCAGGCCACGCCCCTGGAAAAGCTGCAGAGAGTCTCCTCTCCAGGAGACAAGGTAGGCAAGTATGATATAAAGCAATATATTTTGCAAATCATTTCAAGGCTCGTTTATCTTTGTCTCCCCTTATTTCCTGTCTTCTGGGCATTCTTATCATTTCTCCATTCCTGTCACATTGCCCTTACTAGAACTCAATAAACAGCTATTACAGTATATAAAACATTGACAGCAATACAGTTACTTATAATGTCCTGTATGGGAACACGTCTCTTGTACAGTACATTACAATAGATTACAGTACAGTAGACAGACAGCAGTACTACTAATAGAGTCACTGTACAGTTGCTGATTGGACAGTTATATTATATGCTTCGTCTTCTTTCTGCCATCCTAGGAAGCAGCAGGGAATCCTTTATAAAATGTGCTAAGATTGATTGATTATCATTGTACAACACAGAGAACCAACGAGAGAGCGTTTCAGATTTCCATTGCTGACTATTAGTATGATTGAGTGCAGACTTGGGTAGGAAATGGTGCAAATGCAGCAGAGATCACAGAACAACGGATTTGGGAGTCTCATAGCTAATGGCATTAGGTTGGAACTTGTAAAAAAGAGAACATAGAGGATCAGAAAAGACATCATATTTGCAATTGCCCTTATGTGGGCGACAAGCTGGGGTCTTGTGAACCCTGAATCTTTGCTGCTCATGTTCCTGGTGTGTTTCAGGAGCGACCCAATCAGAAGGGAAAAAGCAGCACAGAATATGATAATCGGTATCAGGAATCCACTAAACTTGAGGATCACTAAATTGTTGTCATATGTTGGGGCAATTAGGATTTCATCATCGGTACCTTTAATGTCTTGGGTAGAATTCATGGAATGCACTGAGTGTACGATCCATATATATGGCAAACTGTTGAGAAAGGACACCAGCAGTGACATCAGGAGCAGCCAGGGGACCATCCTGGAGATGTTCATCTTCAGTCTCAGGAATAACCTGTTGCTGTAGGTTGTGATCCTCACGCAGTAGAAGACGCAGAGCAGGGTGCCCCACCACAGGCTGCAGAACTGCAAGAATATCACAGCAGTGACAATGTAGTGAAACAAGACATTTAATGGAATTCCATACACGGCATCAAGTACTAAATGAAGGTAAAGCCACAAAATGAGACAAAGTATTCTCACCGTTCCCAGGCCAGTCATTATTATGTCAATGGTGAGAAGAGTTTGCCCCTTCCACCACCGTGAGCAGTTTTTGGCCACTATAAATGTATTGAAAAATAATCCGATTATTATCAAAATCCAGGTAAGAGTTATTAAAATGAAAGTTGAATAAAACATGTTTTCTTCTCCGGAACCCTGCACCTCTCTGGAACCCTGCACCTTTCCGGAACCCTGCACCTCTCCCGAACCCTGCGCCTTTCTGGAATTCTGCACCTCTCCGGAACCCTGCACCTCTCCAGGATCCTGCACCTTTCCGGTATTCTGCACCTCTCCGGAACCCTGCACCTCTTCGAAACCCTGCGCCTCTCCGGAACCCTTCCCCTCTCTGGAATCCTGCGCCTTTCTGGAATTCTGCACCTCTCCGGAACCCTGCACCTCTCCGGAATCCTGCACCTTTCCGGAATTCTGCACCTCTCCGGAACCCTGCACCTCTTCGAAACCCTGCGCCTCTCCGGAATCCTGCCCCTCTCTGGAATCTTGAACCTCTGTCAGAGTCTGAGTTCTGCAAAAAGAAAAAAGAAAAGTGGCGCTGGTTTGATGAAAGTTTATACAATATTTAATAACAATTTTAAAACACGATATAAATGACACAACAATTGATAAAATGGTGATTATGTGTTGATATATCTGGACCGGAGGCTGAATGGGGACCAATGAAAAGTTTGATTAGGCAAATTGGGGGTGCAACTGGTTAGTGAGATGAGGGTGCCCACTGGGCTGATAGTTACCACTGGTGGTTATGGTTTAAAGAGAACTGAAAGTCAAGTTGAAATTCTTCACCTTAAAGCGAGAGCAGCCTTGTTCCAAAAAAAAGGAAAAAATCAACTAAGGGATCGCTTGATCACGTTTAAAGTATCCAGTAACATGTTATACAATCACTGTTTCATTTTTTGTAAACAATGTAATACGTAACCATCGGTTTGCTGGCATCGATGTTTGTGTGTATGCAAATAAGCCAATTGTTTTTATGAAAAACTGTCCCTTGTATAAGGAAAGCTTTTCCGCAATTGTGTTCTGTTTTATACATATAAAAATCAGTGATCTGCGTATAATGACAGTATTGCTTAAACCCATTTTTTTCCCCCATAATATATTAGAATTTGTCTCCCCCTTTTTAGATATTGTTCTGTTCCATTTAGAAATTCTCTCTGAAATTTTCTCTGTATTTTGTCCTGCTTTTATGGAAAAAAAATTTCCTTGAAATTTATTCTGTATATTTCTCGAAATTGATTCTGTATATTTCCTATAGATATGTATTTTTATATAATTCTCCCCCCTCTTTTTTATATATCTATTTTTCCTATATTAATGTTTGAAACAAGTCGATACAATTAATGTATATGTTACATTCCTCTGTTGCCAAATGTGCCTTTGAAAACCATCCACTTATACCCGTAACGGCAGAATGCTTATCGCTGCTAGGTAACGCAAAGTATGTGATTGAGTTCAGCTGCATATGGGCTATAAGAGAGGCTACTGACCAACGCCAGGTCAGCCCTCTGACGAAGTACAGGATTACGAAACGCGTTGGGGCGTGGCCTGGCGTTGCAGTCTGTCCACCTTTCCTTCTGACGCGTCTGGGAGCTGGACTTCCATAAACGTGAGAGTGTAACCGCTCCGACTGATTTTCATGCTGTTATTCCTGCGGTGGCTAAGACCGCCCAGTGTGGTACGTGATTTTATCTATCTGTACGGAGAAAGTCCATTTTTAAGAAATAAATACTTTGATTTATTGCACTATGGAGCGCTCTTATTTATTCTTCTAGAAATATATATATATAGATATATGTATATATACACACACACACACACATATATATGGTGACAGATGCTCTATTAGTTTAGTGATGTCACTCAGATGCATGAAAAGGTTGAGTAATACTAAATCGGAAAAAAATACATTGTTTCCGCCAGCACACTGAGTGACACCAGTAACCAGATTTAATTACTACTGTACATGGTAATAGAATTCAGAGATCTTAGTTACATATATTTGTGCAAATAAATGAATAAGCCCCCAAGCCATCATCAAGGCTAGATGTGGCACCTCCAAAAAAACTCAGCATAAGCCTGAAATCTCAGAGCAGCACAGTGAGTAAACAAAAGTGTTAATAAATATAAGTTAGGTAGCCAGTGCCATTTGCGCAAATATATCTAACCAGGATCTCTGAATTCTATTACCATGCAGTGTTTCTATCTGGTTACTGGTGTCTTTCAGTGTGCTGGGAGAAACAATGTATTTATATCTTATGCTGCGTTCTCATTACCGCCTCTGCAAAATCCCGGGTTTTTCTTGCCGGATTTTAGGCGGGGCACAAAGCTTCTCAGCTCAACAGACCCCCTTCATACTGCACCTCAGACCCGGGAATTTCCTGTGTCTGCCCCTTTCACACTGCTTTCCATGGTCTGCCTTCCAACAAGTGTGTGGAATTTGATTGGGTGTTGGGAAATTTGTACAAATTGCTGTGATTGGCTTTTTAAAAACCAGCTTTTATTGGCTGGCTGTCACATATCACATGATTACATCCCCCAATGAACTTGCTTTTTTGCATTTTGTGAGAAAAACCAGGGTCTGTGCTGTTCACACTGCCATACACCCGTGTATTACCCAGGAAAAACCCTGCAAAAAACCCGTGTCTAATTCCCAGGGCATAACACCCGGGAAATTCACAAAGACCCTTTCATGCAGGACACGGGAAATTACTGCTTGCCTTGGCAAAAACCCGGGTTTTTGCAGCAGTGAGAATGGGGTATCAGTAATACTCCCGGGTAGGAGAAGGGTTACATTCAGTAATGCTGTGTTCTCACTGCCAGTGAGAAATACACAGCTTTTCCCCGGCATTAATATATATATATAAACTGGTACACTGGCGGCACTCAGACGATTTGAAATAACAGGAGCCCACATAGGTTCAAGATCTTTCGAGATTTAATCTCGTCATCAGGATTAAATCTCGAAAGATCTTGAACCTGTGTGGGCTCCTGTTATTTCAAATCGTCTGAGTGCTGCCAGTGTACCAGTTTATATTTGCCAACCCTGCCGGGCTAGAGCTTGGGAAGGCACCGGGCGCATATCACACATTACAAGCAGAGGAGTGCCGGCTATTTGACTATATATCTGCATGCAATACAAAAAAAAAACATACATTGCACTTACAGTATATCTATAGTTACTTAACTGGCCTGCAAGAAAAAATATATGCATTCACAATTATGCATAACAACAGGGCCGGTGCTAGGGTGTTCCGCACCCTCCTGCAAACTATACATTTGTGCCCTCTCATACTTTACAAAGTGATCTCACTTGGTCACACAATACTACTCACCCATTTCAAATTACACCACACAGTAGCACAATCATATTCACATTACACAGCACCAGTGCCGTAACTAGACATGTTGGTGCCATGTGCCAGAAAGGGAACTGGTGACTGGCTGACCAGCAAAGGGAAAACAGGGAGAGTGCAGAAGGGGCGTGGCCATATAAAAGTACCAATAACACCGTAATGCCCATTACACATTATACCACACACAGTAATGCCCATTACAAATTATGCCACGCATCAAAATGCCTCTTACACCATAATGCCCATATAACATTATGACATACATTATGCTATACGTAATGCCCCGAGTACTCCTGCATATGCCCACCGTGTTATCGTTGCTTATACATAACACCCACGGTTGGCTACAGTAGCAGCGCAGCTTATATATAGATAATGCCCAAAGTTACGACAGTAGTAGCGCTGCTTAGACATAATGGCCACACCAGTTTTTGACAGTAGCAGCGCTGTTTATATATAATTTCCACAGTAACCAACAGTAGTACCTATATATATGCCCACAGCAGTTGCCAACAGAAGTAGTGCTACCCATACGTATGCCCACACCAGTTGCCGACAGGAGTAGCACTGCCTATACATTTGCCCATGCCAGTTGCCGACAGTAGTAGCGCTGCCTGTACATATGCCCACATCAGTTACTGACAGTAGTAGCGCTGCATATACATATGCCCACACCAGTTACCAACAGTGGTAGCGCTGACTATACATATGCCCATGCCAGTTGCCGACAGTAGTAGCGCTGCCTGTACATATGCCCACATCAGTTACTGACAGTAGTAGCGCTGCATATACATATGCCCACACCAGTTACCAACAGTGCTAGCGCTGACTATACATATGCCCATGCCATTTGCCTACAGTGGTAGCACTGCCGATACATGTCTACGCCAGTTGCTGACAGCAGTATCGCTGAGTATACATATGCCTACACCAGTTGCCGACAGTAGTAGTGCTGCCTTTACATACTGTATGTCCACACCAGTTGCTGACACAGTATTAGTACTCACCTAGTTCAGGCTGGCAGCTTCCTTTTTTCATCAGAGTCTTGCTCTCCATGTAGCACCGACCCTTTTGTCCAGTGTAGCCCTGCCTCCTCGTCCATGTAGCCACGCCCTTTTTTGTCCTGGCCGCTGACAGGGGGTTAGGAGCCGGGAGGGAGCTCCCTCTGTGCTGCCAACGAAGCTGCCTGTCGCGCTCATGCTCATGACAGGTGCAGCAGAAGCAACAGAGGACATCCGAGGATGCAGGGCTGGGAAAGCACCTATTCTGCCCGGCGCCTACCTGCCCTGCATCCTCTGCTGAGCGGGTAGTGCTGGCCCTGCATAACAATACATTACAATATCACGTTGGTGCGCATTGGGGCATCAATTGAAGCAACATATGTGTATAGACTGTTTGTCAGGGCTGTGTTTGTGTGTGACAAGAGCAGGGGACCAGTTGGCTGGATGCACAAGGACAAAAGCTGGCAGGTTTAATGCAAGATTTATTCATGAATATGGTTACAGGTAAGTACAGATGGAGCCCCTTAACTGGGATGCGCGCGGGTCCCAGTCTCTCGGCGGGGAACCTGCGTGTCCCTGCCCGTCTCTGCTTCAGGGAGACGGGCAGGGTTAGGGGGTTGCTCGGGGCGGCGAGGGCGATGGGCGGCGACAGCGGGGGAGGCGGCGGGGACCGGAGGCAAATGCCCCCCCATTGTTAACGCCCCCCCACGATCAACGCCAACCCGAAGCGTGGCGAGCGGCGGCGGTACGCGTCCTCCGAATTTTTTCATACCCCCACTATCCACATCGGCGTGTAGTTGATTTTATATAGTGTGGCGAGCGCAGCGAGCAACCGAGCCCGAAGTGTGGCGAGCGGACGCGCATTACTTCACAGGTATTACGCGTCCGCTCGCCATGCTTCGGGGTCGGTGGCTCACTGCGCTCGCCACACTATATAAAATCAACTCCACGCCGACGTGGATAGTGGGGGTATGAAAAGGTAGGAGGATGCATACTGCCGCCCCTCGCGGGCTCTCTGTGCTCGCCACGCTTCGGGTTGGCGTTCTTCGGGGGGGTGGCGTTAACAATGGGAGGGGGCATTTGTCATGTAAAATACCCATCAGGGTGGGTATACAATCAAACATCGTGTCCATTGGGCTATTTAACATTGTTCCCTATGTAAAATCGGGTCCATCGCATTGGTCGCATTGTATGCCATTATAATGGCATACAATGGACCCGATTTTACATAGGTATTTAACATTGAATACAATGCATTCAATGTTAAATCGCGTCGGTCGCATCGGGAGCTTAACTTAAGGCATGCGATGGACGTGATTTTTTAATTGTCGGGGAAAAGGCTAAAAATAGCCCTAAAATCGTGTCGGTCGTGTCCATCTCATACATTAAGTTAAGGTATGCGATTACCCACGACGGGCGCCGTGCTAGGAAACAAGTACCATATCATTTTCTTCATTTATCCCTATATGGGTTACATATGTATTGCCCAATCCTTTCATGTACCTGAGTGACATCACCTAACTAATTGAGCATCTGCCACTAAATGTCTTTTGTGCGTGCAGGGGGAGCTTGCATTAGAAAGAGGTGCAGGCCATATTGAGCATTATGGGGTTGCTTTAGGTAGGAAGCTCTTAGTCTGGATATATTTGAGTAAGGTTCTATTATCATGTGGCTTTAGTTAAGTATAGACCCAGACTGGGGTAACATGGGTATGGGGTGCGGTGCCCCTGGATTGGTGAGCCTGGATGGCTCTGAGGTGGCATACTATTACATTCTATCCAGCACCTACTAATCCACTAACTAACACTATTTAATATTTTAATTACATTGCATTATCTTTGTATTACTTTCTGTATATGGCTTCGCCTTCCTCACTCTTATATTATGAACACAGTAGTTTTGTCACTGGAGTGCTGCTCTGGACTTTCTGGCTTATGCTGATTTTTTGGGGTGCAGCTTCCTGCATCTAGATATAGCAATAGAGACCCCCCAATTCACAGAGAAGCCTTGACAATGGCTTAGGGGCTTATTCAATTATTTGCGCAAATATATGTAACTAAGATCCCTGAATTATTTTACCATGTAGTATTTATATCTGGTTACTGGTATCATTCAGTGTGCTGGGGAAACAATGTATTGTTCTCTTCTTAACAGTAGGCCTCGGGCCAGTGAGAGAGTGCAGATCTTGATGCACAGGGGGCACGAGAACACTGGGTATAGCCCAAAGAAGTTAGAGTCTGGGCACCAAATAGTTACAAATGTATTCCCAGCACCCCCAGACTCTCTCTTTCTCTAAGGAATAAATGATCTAAATTAATAGTTATAGCAATGTTTTAAATTAATAAAAGATGTTTAGAGAGTGCCACACAATTTTGAAAAATTATTACAGTTTATTGTAAAAATACACATAAAAATAGAAATAAAAATAAATATAGAAAATACACACAATTAAAAATAAGTAATAATCTATCTCCTTGGAAATGTACAATTGTTCTAATATATGAAACTCAAAATGTATAAAAAAGTCACAATAAATGACCAAAAGTATGATTGATAATATCCGGCTCCAAATCACTCAATTTGTAAGGATATATACTGGGATTTCCAATTTTCCTAAACACACAACCCTGTGCGCACCAGGGTTTGTGTATTGGTTGAAAAAATAGTCCTCCAAATTTCCTTTTGAAAGGTAAATGTATGGCAATTTTGTCAGTGCCAAAAGAACTTATTGCTTTAACTGGTAAAAAATACCAGGACACCCTGAGAGTTGGATGGGTGTCTAATCACCATAGGGGACAGACTGTACAATAAAACTGGCCGCAGTGTTCCTTTATATGTAAATGTAGAAAATACTTATTTGCCGCAGAGGGAAGGTTTTCAATAGGTGAGCTCGCTACGACCCGCTCAGGCTCTAGCTGTATGTGGCGAGCCTCTGCTGTGGATAGTGCGGGGAGCAAGCCTCACTAACCTGTTGGTGTTTGTAACAGGACCTTCTTCTCCAGTATTTAGCGGCTTGCAGACACTTTAAGTAGGTGGCGGCTGTGCGTTGTAGGAGATGCAGTCGTTCCCGGGGATGTCAGGATGTGGTGAGTGAGGGCTCTGGATATATGTAGGTCACAATGTGACAGTCCTTGATGCGTTTCTCCGCAACCGATAACGGCGGTTTCTTCAATCCTTCTGAAGAAACCGCCGTTATCGGTTGCGGAGAAACGCGTCAAGGACTGTCACATTGTGACCTACATATATCCAGAGCCCTCACTCACCACATCCTGACATCCCCGGGAACGACTGCATCTCCTACAACGCACAGCCGCCACCTACTTAAAGTGTCTGCAAGCCGCTAAATACTGGAGAAGAAGGTCCTGTTACAAACACCAACAGGTTAGTGAGGCTTGCTCCCCGCACTATCCACAGCAGAGGCTCGCCACATACAGCTAGAGCCTGAGCGGGTCGTAGCGAGCTCACCTATTGAAAACCTTCCCTCTGCGGCAAATAAGTATTTTCTACATTTACAGTACATATAAAGGAACACTGCGGCCAGTTTTATTGTACAGTCTGTCCCCTATGGTGATTAGGCACCCATCCAACTCTCAGGGTGTCCTGGTATTTTTTACCAGTTAAAGCAATAAGTTCTTTTGGCACTGACAAAATTGCCATACATTTACCTTTCAAAAGGAAATTTGGAGGACTATTTTTTTCAACCAATACACAAACCCTGGTGCGCACAGGGTTGTGTGTTTAGGAAAATTGGAAATCCCAGTATATATCCTTACAAATTGAGTGATTTGGAGCCGGATATTATCAATCATACTTTTGGTCATTTATTGTGACTTTTTTATACATTTTGAGTTTCATATATTAGTACAATTGTACATTTCCAAGGAGATAGATTATTACTTATTTTTAATTGTGTGTATTTTCTATATTTATTTTTATTTCTATTTTTATGTGTATTTTTACAATAAACTGTAATAATTTTTCAAAATTGTGTGGCGCTCTCTAAACATCTTTTATTAATTTAAAACATTGCTATAACTATTAATTTAGATAATTTATTCCTTTGTCTTTATTGACAATTTCCAGAATTGTCTCTGGGAGCGGCCAATATCTCAACTGATCAGATTTGTTTATCCTCAGTGTGTATATATTTGTGTATATATGTGTACATGTATGTGTATATGTATATACACTGAATAGTGGATTAATTGAAAGTGATCGCGCCCGATTATATTCTTTTTATGTTTTTACTGTTTTCTCTCTTTCTCTATACCCAAAACACAGACACTGGCAGGCCTATTGGGTCATCAAACACATGGCAGGAGCAATGAGAAGTAGAGGGAAAAAACAGACTGACACAATGACAGGAATGCATTCAGAAAACTGGTACAAGGAATAAACCCCACAATCCAGGTGCATCCCAACCTTTCTATGATACTACAGTATGTATGACTCGAAGAAACTAATGTATCAAGATAAGAACATAAATCCTGTATTCTTCTGCATTCTCAGGGGCACAGGGACTCTGGGATGTCCAAAAGTTGTCCCATCAAGGGCGGGGACACCTCTGAGCTGCACTGAGAACTGAACACCCAAAAATAACTTTTTGAACACCCAACTTTTTGAACACCCAAAAAGAACAATGCTTTACATTGTTGAAGCATCACCCAGGATGGATTAACCAACTGGTGGAATGAGCAGTCAACCCCGCCGAAACAGGAATATCCACTGCAAAATAGGCATGGCTTGGAAGCTGGGCAGTCCTTCAGGAGAAAGAGAGGAATATTGTAAACCAGTACTGCAATATCCTGATTTATGTGAAACCTTGATACAACTTCGGGGCGATAGCACAACCTGGTCCAGAGAACAGCCCTATCTGCAGAAAAGGTGATAAATGGTGATCGTCAAGATAATGTCCTAAGGCCAGACACAATAATGAGCAAGAAGACAGTTTTTCACATGAGCCGATGCAAATTCACAAAGACCAAAGGCTCGAAGGGAGTGGACTGCAGCATCTCCACAACCAAGGACAGATTCAATGGAGCCACAGGAAGAACATATGCAGGCTAAATATGTAAGCACCTTGAACAAACATCCTAACAGCTGATGTGTCACAGCCTCCCAGACCGCGGGGTGTACTTACCGGGTTGGGGGGGGGGGCACTGGAGGTGCGGGCAGTAGTGGCAGGGGTGAAAAGAGGTCATTGGGCTCTCTTTTTGGGGGTACGCAGGGTGGCAGTGAAGGAGCAAGTGGCTCCCTGCAATGCTGGGGTTCCATCACGCAGTGAGGACAGGAGTATCGGCGTCTTCCAGGTTGTGTGGGCGAGTCCTCACTAGGGTGAGCACACCACACTAGAAGCCCTATAAAAGGGCCAGTACGAATTATGGCTGATCGGTTGTCTGCAGAAGGCCACGCCCTATATAAGGAAGTTCCTGGGAGGCATTCCCAACCAGACTATAGGTTCTCCCACCTGCTCAGCGTTCCTAGTGCTTTCTGCTAGTTCCTGATTATTCATGTATTCCTTTGAATACTCTCCTGCCTTATCCCTGTGTACTGCATATAGCATAACTATAGTCCCACAGACTCTGCATTGGTGGGGGGGTGCTATTTAAGTGTGGGTGCCGGGGGTATGTGGGGCTACTGTAACGCCGCTGCTGCCTGCTGGGACCTGCCGCGTCTGTGCAGGACCGTCCTTGGATTAACCAGCAGCTGCCTCAGGATTCAGGTCACACCTTCTTGCTTCCTATTGGTGGAGCGGTCTGTATGCCCGTGATTGGCCCAATGTCATCCATACATTCAGTAATAGAAGCGCGATTACTGCTCTGTACAGATCTACTGTGCCGGCCATTGTATAGAGCGAATGGCAGATGCAGGACTCCCAGGACTAGGACAACAATGGGCGCCATGCATATAGCCCCTCACAGGCAATGTTCTTCTGTGTTGCAGCGAAGCCCAAATGCCACTTGGAGGGGTCATTAGTGAAAACCACTGACACTGTAAGATTCTGCACCCCTGTGCAAGGTCTCGCCAATCCCCAGTCTGGCAGTCTCTAGTACAAGACTGAGTTTGTGACAATAAGAGTGCGATCTGTCTCTGAAAAATTACAGAATGGGCAGAGACCTTTAATGCTGTGTACACACGCTCCGATTTCCTTTCCGATGTTGATGATATAGTCAACATCGGATCGGCATCGGATCAACATCGGATGCAGATCGCAAGGGTTTTAACCCTTGCGATCCCGATCCGATCCCGATGTGTGTTCACGTATCGGAAGCCAGAAAGTCTTGGCTGCCTTGTCTATATAGTGCAGATCTGCACTAGGGTGGCCAATCCCGGGATCGGGATCGGCGGGATCCCGGGATTTGGCCCCCAAAAAGCCGGGATTTCAATCCCGGGATTGGAGTTTCCAATCCCGGGATTTCGGGATTAGACTGCGCATGCGCAGTCTAATGCCGGGCAGCGTCTGAGCTGGTGCTCAGCAGCTGCCCGGCTTCTCCCGTCCCGGGCAACGCGACTCTGCGCAGCGTGACAACGTCAGAGGTCACGCTGCGCAGGCCGCACAGGCTGCCGGGCACCAAAAAACAAGTCCGCCCACCCGCACTGCTGCTGAGTGGACCAGGCAGAAGACCGCGGCGCGGACCAGCCCGCTCGCCTGCTCACCTGCCCACCAGATGAGATGACCAGTCCGGGCTGCATCAACCCACGTCGTCCCTCCCACCCTGGCTCCATCTCCCCGTCTCGACCACCCGCTCCACGCATCTGTAAGTAAACATGCGGGGCGGCCGAGGCGGGTTTTTTTTAATTAGGGAAGCCAATCCCGGGATCCCGGGAATCCCGGGATTGGGCATTTTTCAATCCCGAATTCCGGGATTGAAAAAATGCCCCGGGATTGGCATCCCTAATCTGCACTATATAGTCAAGATAGGATGCAAATCGGATGTGCCTTAAGATCCTATCCACGATCCTATCTGATCAGATCTTGGATAGGATCTTAAGGCACATCACCATAAATTTAAGGACGAGGGTCTAAGATCCGTAACTATGCACATCTGTACGGAAGAAAGGTCCTGTAACGGTTATATAGACTTAGGATTGAAGCATATGGGTTGAACACTATGGAAAGGAAGATCACCAAACAGAGTGATAAATTCTAGCCAAATTATAAAAAAAAAATATTAAGCATAATGTGAATGACTTTGTTGTAAAAGTGAGGCATGCCAGATCTGGATGGAATGGCATCATTGGATAGACAGTAACTTGGTTGACAAGCATTAGATCAACACCACTAGGTCAACATGCATGAAGGTTGACATGACTGAATGTCGACATGGGTTAGGTCGACAGGTCATTAGGTTGACACAAGCATTATGTCGACATGGGTAAACATATTGTACCACAGAGGAAATTTCCACAGCACGAACAGAGCATCTAATAGGAAAGCTCTGGGATCTTTGGTGTGGGACAGTATCTTAGCAGTTGATGGTTATGCCGAGATAACATCATGCAGTACCATACAGGATCTATAGCTACGAAAGTCTGCCTCCCAATTCTGCACTCAGGAAGGAACACCGTCAACAGGGCTGAAAAGGATAGCTCTACCCAGTGAAACGGCAGACCTCCTTCATGTCTCCGTAACTGTGATTACCATCCTGGTGATTTACATAAGAAACACCCATCACATTGCCCTGAAGGAGTGCTGAGCCATGCAAAAAGCCTTGTACTCCACCCTGAATTCCAGGATATTGATTGCTAGCTGGCACTTCCAAGGTGACCACCAGACCTTAAACAACTGTTGACAAGACACTGACCCCTACCCATGAATACTTGTGTCAGTGGTGCCCTCTCTCGGAACCACGATCACCCACTGGGATGGACACATCGTGTCGGGAAACCACACAGGAACAGATGTGGCAGGGGAGCCGGACACAGTGAGAGCTGATGTCACAAGCCCCGCCCTAACACGTTTCGTAATACAACTTCATCAGAGGGCGTGAGTTGTGACTGACGGCTCACAATATTTAACAAAATAATCCACCAATCGGTGCACTGAGGTGCTGCTGCATACTCTGTATAATATCAGTCATACTTATAATACAACTGAGCTTGTGTATATACCATAAAGTGTTCTATAAAAAGAACCATATACTAACACAACTTTAAAAATAATAGAAGAAATTTAGAATGAATAATAAACCATTCTGTAACACGGAGGAGCGGCCAGATGACAAGCCGCTAATCACTAGATAGAATGCTGCACACAAATAGGCATACAGTGCATCCGTGCAACAATGACATATAATAAATGCATAATTACACACAAGAATAATGAATGACAATATTCGTACACTATACATATACATAAAATAGTAAATAATTTATAAAAAAAGAAAAATTCAATCTTACAAGAACAGAGAAAAATAGACAGATCAGTATTTTAATGATTTATAAAAGGGGTTATTTCATAACCCTCATTAAGACCCAAGGAGTTAGAGTATTTAAAGTTAAAATCCAAAAGGTCTTGCGTCTTAAAAGGGCGCGATCCCTATCACCACCTTGTTTATTAGGTGTCACAATCTCGATCCCTTTCCACTTTAAACCTGATGGATCACTAGTATGGCTACTTTTAAAGTGTCTGGACACACTATGGTTCAAAACTGCATACTTGATGTTCCGTGTGTGCTCCAGATTCCGGGTCTTCAGATTTATTTTAGTTTTTCCGACATACCGGAGCCCACAAGGACACATCAGCAGGTAAACCACAAAACTTGAGTTTTTTTATGTGGAGTTTTTTTATACATTTGTTTTTTATATTTTTTGTGTTTGTTATTGGAGTCCTATTTAGAAGTAATTGTTGTGAACTTAATAAAGAGAGACTTCCTTGATTTTTGTTCAGGATACCTTGGAGTTAAAAAGGTGGATTGTATACAGAACTTTTGGAACATCTGGTTCACTCTATAATCTAAAAAATTAGCGCTGTAGGAAGCCCACAAGAACTTTTGTTTGAATATTTCTTTATCCTTTTAGTCTACAGTTGGACTATTTTTTCTTGTGGATATACAGCAGCAAGATTTAAAAGTTTTTTAGCGCTCAAGGGGGTTTTTTTTGTAAAATTTTCAAGCAATCAAACTTCTTATCATCACCTTTGTCCTTATCTTTATATAAAAGGATTTCTTCTCTATCATAAGTTCTAGCTCTTGACAATGCTGACTGCACCACTTCTTGGGGATAAACCCTCTCTCTAAACCTTTCTGAATACACCTTTGCCTGCTCATCAAAGGTATCCAGTTTAGAACAATTTCTGCGCAAACACAAAAATTGAGAGTACGGAATATTGTTTCTCCAAGGTTTAAAGTGACAGCTTTAATACTCCAAATAACTGTTACTATCAACACTTTTGAAAAAGGTACAGGTCTCTATACAGATGGAAAATTTTCAAAACTCAGGACAAGATCCAAAAATTCAATCTTTTCTCTTTGAGGTGAATGTCAGGTTATAAGAATTAATATTAATATCCTCCATGAATTTATTAAAGGATACCTCATCACCCCTCTAAATCAATAGGATATCGTTGATATATCAACAACAACAAAAAAAATTACATCCTAGATCTCCAGCTAATAAATGGGTCTCCCACTCCCCCATATATAGATTTGCTAAACTAGGGGCACATATCGTCCCCATAGCCGTACCCCACAATTGTAGAAAACACTCCCCCAAAAATTCAAAGTAATTGTTGTTTTAAAACAAAATTAAGGCAGTCACACACAAATTATTTTGCTGCAGATGACATAGAGGGGTCTCTGGAGAGCACTGCCTCAACTGCAGATAAGCCTCCCTCATGAGGAATAGCTGTATAAAATGACTGGACGTCTATACTCGCCCAACTATAACCTATTTCCCATTTGACATTCTTTAACAGTTGTAACATAAGTTTTCAACTGAGGTACATATGATTTTATAACTGCATCCACATATTCGGACACTCTGGATGTCAAATAACCTACCCCTGCCACTATGGGGCAGTCGAGGGGTCTATCTAATCCTTTGTGGATTTTGGGCAAGTGGTAAAATGTTGCCAGATTGGGTGTGGGGTTATATATATATTTGTATTCATCCAACATTAGGACTTTGGACTCTATCCCTCTTTTCAAAAGACTCTCAAGATTTTTTACAAACAAGGGGGTGGGGTCAGCGGCAAGCTTGTGATAGGATTTAATGTCCCCTAAGAGATGGTGCGCTTCTGCAACACAGTAATCCCTATCTAAAACCACTACCCCACCACCCTTGTCTGCACTCTTTATGACAATCTCAGTATTCCCCGAGAGGTTTTTAAGCGCCTCTGTCTCTTTCCTAGTGAGATTATTTATTTTTATAGGAGTTTTTCTTAATTTTTAGATTTTCTAAATCTTTTTGAACTGTCAGAGAACAGCATAGGGACCCCGAGACTCTACAGGGTAATATGTACACTTGTTTTTCAGACCTGACAATGAAGGTGTTGCTGCGGGGTTATTGTTATCACCCCAACTTTTTATAATCGCATCAGACTTTTTAATGAAGTGATGTTTGAGGGTCAACTTTCTTACAAAGAGATTAAGATCTATACACAGATCAAATTTTGATGGGCCAGTAGAAGGGGCAAAGGACAAGCCTTTTTGTAGCACACTAGTTTCTAAGGGGGTGAGGGTCTTTCTAGATAAATTAAACATGCCACCTCTATTATCATTTGGCTTTACTGTAGTATCCTCATTTTGGGTTCTCTTCCCCCTTGATCTTGCTCCTCTCTTTCCCCTCTTTGTCTTTTGATACCTACAGGGGTTCTGTTTTGCCTGAGTTGTGGATTGTGGCCATAAGGGGTACGAACCTGACCTAAAAAATCATCAGTATCTGACCAGAGTCTTTCAAACCAGTTATTGTGGGCAACACCCATAGGTTGTCTATCAGGAACTCCGTCCCGATTATGCCTATAGTTGTTGCGTTGATGTCCTCTTGTAAATGGGGTCCTTCTATTCCTATAGGGAACCTCCTGCCATTGATTGGGATCAGAGTGATTCTGATGTCTAAACCGCTGATTCCCTTCATATTTAGTGGGTTTCTCCACCGGGGGCCTCTCCAAGTTTCTATTCTGGATGTGTTCTGTATGCCATGTTCTAACTTTATTTGTTTTGTAATCTTTTTTATCCCTTTGGAATTTTTTATGTTTTGTGTCGATTACTTTAGTTTCAATGTTATTGACTCTTTTATCAATCTCCATTTAGTTCTTTTTAAACAGCTCATTATCTTTAATTTTATCAATCTCAGGTTTGAGTTCATCTAATTGTTTTTTAATCTCTTTAAGATTTTTCTTTTTCTCATCAACTAAAAGCTTCATCAAGCTAAAGGATCAATCGTCAAGTATTTTATACCATTCTGTCATAAATTTCTCATTTTCCTGGCCACTAGTGGGTAATTTGTTAAATCTGAGGCCCCGTGGGATTCTCCCACTATTTAGATAGTTGTCAAGGCCTTTGATATCCCACCATAGTTTTGTTTCACGGATTAATAGCATCTCAAGATTAGATAAAATACCTGAAGTGTCTAAATTAGATTCAGACAAAACTGGAATGCAAATTCGCTCATCAATCTCTCATCTCATTATTTTTAAAGTTGTTTTAATTTATGGTTCTTTGGATAGAACACTTTATGGTATATACACAAGCTCAGTTGTATTATAAGTATGACTGATATTATACCGAGTATGCAGCAGCACCTCAGTTCACCGATTGGAAGATTATTTTGTTAAATATTGTGAGCCGTCAGTCACAAGTCACGCCCTCTGATAAAGTTGTATTATGAAACACGTTAGGGTGGGGCTTGTGACTTCAGCTCTCACCGTGTCCGGCTCCCCTGCCGCGTCTGTTCCTGTGTGTGGTTTCCCGACATGCTGTGTCCGTCCCAGTGGGTGATCGTGGTTCCCAGCAGTGCCCCGGATCAGAGGTATGAGGTTGCCTGGCTTGTTCAATTTAAATCTTGTGGTACCCAGCCCACAGCAGTTTTTAATCTGGTACGAGTACACTGTTGCTCCATTGGATTTGTTTGGTACTTTTTTATTAAAATCACTTGTGATACACTATGGAGCGCCCCTGCTGTTCTTTATTTTAACAGATTGTCCGTGTTTCTCCTGTAAGTCCTGGGAGTACTGGAGGTGGCTGCATCACATTTATGGATTTAGGGCCTTATTCTGATCTGAGCTCAGTACAAATTTGTTCTTAAAATGGGCAAAACCATGTGCACTGCAGGTGGGGCAGATGTAACATGTATAGAGAGAGTTAGGTTTGTGTGAGTTATTTTGTTTCTGTGCAGGGTAAATACTGGCTGCATTATTTTTACACTGCAATTTAGATTTCAGTTTCAGCACACCCCACCCAAATTTAATTCTCTTTGCACAGGTTACATCTGCTCCACCTGCAGTGCACATGGTTTTGCCCATTTTAAGAACAAATTTGTACTGAGCTCAGATCAGAATAAGGCCCTTAGTGTGCTCAGCTGGGATTGCATGTTAATCAGCTGCCTCGTTCTGCTGGAGTGGAGGCATTCTTATCAGCGCCGTGGGTCCACAGTCTGCTTTTTCCAACTCCAGCTGTTCCCACCCACTTTATGCACAGTAGCCAATAGGCACTGTGTATAACCAATGGCAGCACTACCTTGCTGCATATTTCGCATTGCCTTTCTCTACAGCCTCTTGGCGCTCCCTGCAGATTCCGCCAGCCCTTGCTCCATCAAACCACTGTGGAGTCTGTAGGTACCCAGCTGCAAGTGAACACCGATCACTGCGTTTTGGTACCCTCAGATAAATAAATATATACAGTACAAAGACAAATGTAAGTGTAAAGCAATTACCCGATCCACTTCATATACTGACACATAGACTACAAAAAGTTTTTTTTATACATTTTATCAATCTAGAACATATAATATACACACAACGTAATACAAAAAAAGTATTAAAATACATTTCTGTACATAAAATCAACTACTATCCACCTTTAGTCAAATATTTGTAAGCATATAAATGGGTGATAGCATTTAAGCAGTCAAGGTGGCATAATGAACATATATAGTATATTGTCCTAACCAGCCTGAGAAGTACGGGGGTCATCTTTGCAGGGGCTGGCGATTCTATCGCCAGCCCCGCCAGTGGCCGGATACCACCAGGGGCGCACGCACGAGACGCTTGCGCGCCCCTTGGCAACGGAGCCTGCCGCCGGTCCCTGCCGCCTCCCCCGCCATCGCTGCCTCCAGTCCCCCTCGCCGCCCGACCCCCCCCCCCCCCCCGAACTGGGCAGCGTCTCTCTGAAGTGAAGACAGGCAGGGAGAAGCTGCCCAGTCGCCGTGATACTGGGGCGCGCGTGCGCGTAAGACGCACGCGTGTCCCAGTCCCTATCGCCGGCGCTCGCCAGTGAAAGGGATCTGGCAGGTGTCGGGATTGAATGAGCGGAGCTACATCTGTATATCCTTATCCATCCTATACTGGCATCCCAATAGGGGTTAGTTTCGCATCCTGGTACTGTGAAGCGAGCCCAATATTCTCCAGTGCATGACATCAGGTATAATTAGTACGGAGCAATATTACAGGTGCAAATACTTATAGGCATGTTAGTGCAAGTCCATGAGAAATATTTGCATCTGTAAGGAAGGTGAATATTGCCTCAATGAGATCCCCCAGAGGCTGATAATCAGCAAACAGGTTACTAACAGCCCTCTCCATGTATAGCGCATCAGGTGTGAGGACAAGTGGACAAGCTGCACTCATAGTGGAAAGGAGACCCAGTCCTCTTGTCCTTAGTAGCAGAGTGACCCAAGTAGAATATAGTCACCTCTCAGCACTCCCGGTGTGTACAATAGTGCGGGCATAAACATGGAGTGCCAGGCTGAACCAGTAATAGGACACTGGCTACCCAAAACTCCTCTCCTTGCAATGGTAACCAGATAGGTCAGAGCACAGTCTGTCAAGTCAATGTGTTTCGTCTCCTGACAATGGGAGACTTCTCAAGAGTGAGGGCAAGTTGAGTTGGTTTCTATGTTTATCCCAATGTTGGGTCCTGACTCCATTACTCCTCTGTAGACATGGCGAATAGTTGGGCAGCAGTAATTAATATGTATTAATTAAGACTGAGTCGGCTGTCTTGGCCGCACAAGTTAGATGCATCAAGAGCTATATCCACAGAGCATATATTTATACTTATATATATATATTGTACCATGCACATGCGTGGCCATTCGCTAATCGCTCTGGCCCATCGATCCGGTGTGAATCAGTCCCGGTGTGCTTATTGCTTGACTTTACCTTTAGATATTATCTCCCAGTGAACAAATCAGATAACAATTCCATGTATTACAGACCTTAGAACAATTGAGCCACATTATCCTCATTGCTCTGTGAGCCCTACACCATATCGGCATCTGGCAGTGACATTTCATATGTTTTGTAGCTGATGTTGCCATTAGTGATCCCAGTCCAACCCAAACCTCACCAAACCACAGATTGCAATGATCGTCATCATAGAAGACTCATAGAGGTTTATTTACTGAGATGGGAGTTTTATTGAAGATACAGATGTTGCCCATAGCAACCAATCCGATTGTATTAACTTCTAGAAGGTGCTAAAGAAAATATAATCTGACTGGTTGCTATGGGAAATATCCCATTTTAAATAGAACTCCCATCTTAGTTAATCCCCCCCCCCCCCACCACCACCACCCCACCCCTCCACCAAACAGGTGTTCTTCCGAATAGTCACATTGCTATTGCTTAAACTTTATATATAACTATTGGCTACTTTATACTCCACTTAAAACTGAATAGAAGAAGCCAAATATAACAGGTACAGCAATCTATAATGTCCTGTAGACCAACACGCTATCAAACGTAATCCATAAGTATGAGCGGAGGACGGGAGGCCAGTGGTCAGAAGACAATGCAGGAAATCCCGACAGAGGTCAGGTGAGCTGTGCCTGATAAACCAATAGACTGATTAGGCTGCAGCCTAGGCCACCAGGACTAGGGGGGGTCACCCTGCAGGTGACAACTGAGGATTACATTTAATGCTTGTTAGCTATCACCTGTCCCGATGTACTATGGGGGTAAAGTTATTAAGGTGACTGCCAGAGGACTGTGTCAATGTATTAGGCCTTGCCCCCCTAACCCTACCTTATTACAGTCTAACCCGAACCCTCTGACCCCCAGCGTTACCCTAACTATCCTTGCTAGTACCTAACCCTAACTGTCCCTGCTGGTTCCTAACCATAAACTTCCTAACCTGCAGCCTAAACATTGGCTCCACAGCTTCAGCCTACCCTCCCTTCTAAGTTCCTAACCCTCCCTCCCCGCAGACCTACCCACTCTTCTTAGTGCCTAACACACACCCCTTCTTATGACCTAACCCTTCCTGCAGCCTAAGTGTAACCACCACCACCACCCTCGCAGCCACACTAAAGCTTACACCTATCCCTCACCCCCCACCTAATGCTAAACTGGGGCACCAGCAGTCATACTGTAATTCCAGTGTCAGATTCCTCTTTGATGTTGGCATTCTGTTGCTGATCTTCTAGCCGCTTGTTGGGATGGCGGCATCAGTCTTACTGCCAGCTTCCCCTATGAAACATAGTTAATTAAGATTGATTTCTCTTGTGCAACACAAAGCAGTCATATATTGAGCGTTTCAGATTTCTGTTGCTGACTATTAGCACGATTGAGTGCAGACTTGGGTAAGAGATACCAACAATACCACGCAGATGAAGGTAAACTGGATTTGGGAGTCGAGCAACTAAAGGCATTAGGCTGGAACCTATATAAAAGAGAACATAGAGGAACAGAAAAGACGTCATATTTCCAATGGCCCTTATGTGGGCGACAAGCTGGGGTCTTGTGAACCCTGAATGTTTGCTGCTCATGTTCCTGGTGTGTTTCAGGAGTGACACAATAAGAAGGGAAAAAGCTGCACAGAATATGATGATCGGTAGGATAAATACTGCAAACTTGAAGATCATTAAATTGATTATTTGCATTTGGAAAATGATGTTTCCATCATTAGTACCATTAATGTTTTGGGTAGAATTCATGTGATGTACTGGATAGAAGAACAATCCACGAGGCAGACTGGAGAGAACAGACACCAACAGTGACGTCAGAAGCAGCCAGGGGACCATCCTGGAGATGTTCATCTTCAGTCTCAGGAATAACCTGTTGCTGTAGTTTGTGATCCTCACGCAGTAGAAGACACAGAGCACGGTGCCCCACCACAGGCTGCAGGTCTCCACAATCATCATAGTAGTGACCGCACTACGTGGAATTCTGTACACAGCTTTATTTATTAAATTAAAATAAATCCAAAAAATGATGAATAGCATCCTTACCGTTCCCAGGCTGGTCATTATAATGTCAATGGTTAGAAGAGTTTGACCCTTCCACCAACATGAACAGGTTTTGGCCACTATAAATGTATTAAAAAATAAGCCAATGATTATCAAAATCCAGGTAAAAGATAATAAAATTAATGTTGCATAATCCATGTTTTCTTCTCCAAAATCCTGCAATGTATCCGAGTCTGAGTTCTAGGGAACCGACCAGCGCTGCACGTCTTACTTGTGTACTCAGGGTGAGACAGGCGGCTCTGGGACACGTAAGTGACTGAGGAAATATTATACACAGAGATGCTGTAAGCTTTGCATGACATTTGGCTACTGAGCTCTATGTAACTAAATTGTCCAGACAACATGGAAATAACATCTGTTTCATTATCTATAGCCCATGTGACATTTACATATTCTTAAAATAGACATGGAAACAAGAGTAAAGTATTCCTATATGGGATAGTCATTGGTCCAATAATTTAGTGTAGCTTACATATAACAGTAGGGAATCAGATAGAACTGTAGAATTAACAAATAACTTGTATTCGTACATACTGAAGCTAAAGACAGGCGATATATACAGGGAATGTGAACATTTATAAGAAATAATCAATTATGAAAAGATACTGTGATTAATAAAGAATCAATAAAGAATTTAGAAACATGTCCACTGTCTCTGTGTATGTATTGTTAGGCACTGTCTCGTGTTTACCAATCAACCAATACTTTATACCCAGGAATTTTGACCCAGGATTTTGGCATTTGATCCAGGGCACCTCCTGCCTGGGCTGAAGCCTGGGGCTGTCCCCGGTGCCCCTGGGTGGTGGGCATTGGGCTGAAGCTAAAATGTAAAAGTAAGAATAATAAACTATTGGGTTATGCTGTGGAACTAAAAGTCCCAGCAAGCCTCCCCCGCATGCAGGGACTTTGCAAACCACCAGCATGGCAAACCACTAGCATGCAGGGCATTAAAGGGCCTACTGGGTCTTGTAGTTCTACAAAATAACCAATAGCCAAATAAAATACACACACACCTAGAAAAATGAAACTTTAATACACACTACAATCACCCATACATACTTACCTATAGGGTCCACCATAGGTCTGTCCAATTCTCCTGTAGAATCCATAGGGTACCTGTGAAAATAAATTATACTCACCATGTCCATTGGGGTAGGCCGCGTCCTCTATGTTCCAAATTAGGCATCCATGCAGGAAAAACAAACAAATCTAGAGTCCCGACACTATACAAACTGAGGAGCAACAAGTGCTTTTACACTTGTTGCTCCTCCCCCAAGATTTCCTGGTGACATCATTCACTGGGTCCTTCCCCAGACAATCAGGAGTGTGCTCCTGGGGAGCTCTGTGGCTGATTGGCTGTTTATGGCTACATAGAAGCCCATGTTAAAATTTAACATGGGCTTCTATGGTGGGACCTGCCCATGTTAATCTTTTACATAGGCGTCTATGGAGCCATGCACAGCCAACCAGCTGCAGAGCTCCCCTAGCGCCCACTCCTGTTTTGTTTTGGGGAGGATCTGGTTATTGCCATAACCGGGAAACCCCTTAGTTTGGGGCAGGAGCTACAAGTGTAAACACACTTGCAGCTCTTTAGTCAGTTTGGTGTCGGGCTGCTCGGTTTGAGTTTATTAACACCCGAGGATGCCTACTTGGAACCACGAGGACGTTATCTACATAGGAGAAGCTAGTGAGTATAATTTAATACGTTTTCACAGGTACCCCTATGAACTTGTACTGGAGAAGTGGACCGAACCTACGTGGCAAGATAGGTAAGTACAGATGTAGCGCTGCTCATCCAGTGCCGGGGCTCGCCAGACCACCCCCACTGGCGAGCGGAAACTACATCTGACTGAGACGCGCGCATCACAGTTTCCTGGCGGCAGCGGACAAGACCCCTGCCCGTCTCCGCTTCAGGGAGATGGACAGGGTTAGGGAGGAGCAGGGAGGTGGGGGAACACGTTGGGGACCGGGTGGTGAGGCGGCGGGGACCCGGGGGGAGCTCTGTTGTAAGGGGACGCACGTGCATCTCGTGCGCACGCGTCCCCTTCCGAAGGCTGGCGGGGATGGCGGCTGACGAATCTACTGCCATCCCCTGCCTGAATGAGGGACGCTCCATCTGTATGTGTGAATTAAAATTTTATTTAAATCAGTGTGTGTGTTTTATTGGGACATAGGTTTTTTTTGTACAAGTAAAAGACCCTGCGGGCCCTTTAATACCCCGCATGCTGGGACTTGTGGTTCACCAAGTCCCTGCATTTTGGGGGAGGCTTGCTGGGACTTTTAGTTCCACAACAAAACCCAATGTTTATTTGTATATACAGATGTAGCGGGATTCATCTTTGCAGGGGATGGCGTCGCCATCGCCATCCCCTGCCCCGCCGCCATCTGTATGCCGGAATGGGACGCGCGCGCACGAGGTGCGCGCGTCCCCTTCCGACGGTGCTGCCCTCGGTCGCCCGGTGCCCACACCGGGCGACCACACCCCCCCACAGTGGCCAGAGGTCCCCCCCAGCCCTGTCGAGCGGGAGGCGGACAGTATTGCGTCCGCCTCGCCATCCGGATACTGAGACGCGCGTGCGTGGGGGACGCACGCGCGTCTCAGTCAGATAGAGGCGCCGTGTTGCTGGCGATCGCCAGCAAGGATAAGGCCCGCTACATCTGTATATGTATATAGCCCGGGCTGGGATTCCCCTGGAGGGGGGACCCATTTCCTGGGGGGTCCCTACTCTCCCAGGATCCCGGACTTTTCTGACCAGCCATGGCTGTCATGTCTTGGGAGGGTGTCAAAAGTTTCCTCCGGCTGTGACATAACACAGCTGTCTGTTTGAGCCCAGTGCTGGTTTACGAAATATGGGGGACCATAGTCATTTTACATAGTTACATAGTTACATAGTAGGTGAGGCTGAATAAAGACTTGCGACCATCTAGTTCAACCTATGTTTATAGTAGTTTATCCCTTGTTGTATAGTATGTTCTGATATTTTAAAGACAGATTACAGTATGTTACTTATTTGTACCCAGGGATGTTTTTAACCAATAAATGTTTATCCAACCTTATTTTAATTGTATTTATTGTGTCTTTCGACACCACCTCTCCAGGAAGAGATTTCCAAAGTTTGACTGCTCTGAACGTAAAGAAAATTTTTTCTTCTAGATCTTGGGTCTTCAAACTGTGGCCCTCCAGATGTTGTGAAACTACAAATCACAGCATGCCTTGTCACAGTTTTGCTATAAGGGAGTGTTAAAACTGTGGCAAGGCATGCTGGGATTTGTAGTTTCACAACATCTGGAGGGCCACAGTTTGAAGACCCATGTTTTAGATCATGGGTCCTCAAACTGCGGCCCTCCAGATGTTGTGAAACTACAAATCCCAGCATGCCTCGCCACAGTTTTGCTATAAGGGAGTGTTAAAACTGTGGCAGGGCATGTTGGGATATGTAGTTTCACAACATCTGGAGGGCCACAGTTTGAAGACCCATGTTCTAGATCAGTGGTTCCCAACCTGTGGTACGCATACCCCTGGAGGTACGCGTCCAGCCGCTTGGGGGTACGCGGCGGCCGGGCGGCTGCGGCAGTTAGATAGGTTGCTGGAGGGGAGGAGAGTGCATTGCGCATCTCTCCTACCCCTCAGTGTGCTTCCCTGTGACTAGCCGCCCGTCTGCCAATCAGAGCTTGCGGGCCGGCAGCCAATCAGGAGCCGGCCCGCGAACTTTGATTGGCGGGCAGCCCAGTCACAGTGAAGGGAAGGAGAGATACGCAGTGTGCTGTACTCTCCTTCCCTGAGAGAAGCAGCGGCGACAGCTACACAGCAGGGGGACACTGGACTGTCCTCTCCCAAGCAGCAGCGTCAATGGTGAGTGTGCTGCTGCTGGGAAATACTATGGGGGCATTGCTGGCACTGTGGAGGCATACCATATTGCTGGCACTGTGGGGGCATATTTATTGCTGGCACTGTGGGACATACTTGTTACTGGCAGTGTGGGGCATTGCTGGCACTGTGGGGCATACTTGTTACTGACACTGTGGGGAATTGCTGGCACTGTGGGGCATACTTGTTACTGGCACTGTGGGGCATTGCTGGCACTGTGGGGCATACTTGTTGCTGGCACTGTGGGGCATTGCTGGCACTGTGGGGCATACTTGTTACTGGCACTGTGGGGCATTGCTGGCACTGTGGGGCATACTTGTTGCTGGCACTGTGGGGCATTGCTGGCACTGTGGGGCATACTTGTTACTGGCACTGTGGGGCATTGCTGGCACTGTGGGGCATACTTGCTGCTGGCACTGTGGGGCATTGCTGGCACTGTGGGGCATACTTGTTGCTGGCACTGTGGGGCATTGCTGGCACTGTGGGGCGAATCTGGTGCCCATGGCGGTACCAAGAATCTGTAAATAAAAAACACCATTATCCCATGGGAGTGTAATGTACCTTTTTTTTAATTCATTTTATTATATGTTGCATTTGATGTGATACATTTTTATTGCTGTTTATTTAAATAAATTTATTACATTTATAATTATCCAATTGTCTGGCGCTCTCTGGGTGTGTGTGATCAGTCATACACACTCCCTATTTCCCCTATTGTGTCTACCTATTTGCAAATCCTCCAATTTGCTAATTGGGAGCAGCCATATGTGAAAATAGTTATATATTCCCTAATTCCAAGGGTGAATTATCATAGTGTTTGCGCCCGATGTGGTTTTTTGTTTAAAACTGGTTGTTTACTGTGGGGGCATACCTGGCACCATTGGAGCATATGTGTATCTGGCACTTTTGGGAGGCTAACGTGATCCGTTGGAATGTCTGTTGCTTCAGTAATAGAGATTTGACAAGGTTCTGTTATTTTATATGCTGTCCGCAGAATGGGCTGAGCTTATATTGTGGTCAAGTGGTTGCACTTTTTTTTTCTCTCGTCATTGCCAGTATGACTTGCCCCTGTTAAGCCACACCCTTTTTAGGCCACGCCCCCTAAAAATTTCACGAGGGGGTACTCATAAATGAAAAGCCTAATCAAGGGGTACGGGAGACAAAAAAGGTTGGGAACTACTGTTCTAGATCATGGGTCCTCAAACTGCGGCCCTCCAGATGTTGTGAAACTACAAATCCCAGCATGCCTCGCCACAGTTTTGCTATAAGGGAGTGTTAAAACTCATGCAAGGCATGCTGGGATTTGTAGTTTCACAACATCTGGAGGGCTGCAGTTTGAGGACCCATGTTCTAGATGAACAAATTCTTTTTTCTTCTAATCTAAATTGTGCCCTTGCTTCCTAGATTCCCTTCTAGCAGAAAAAGGGTGTTTGACAGTACCTTATATTGGCCCCTGATATACTTGTACATGTTGAGCATGTCCCCCCTTAAACGTCTCTTCTCTAGTGTAAATAGTCCCACATTGCTTAATCTCTCCCCGTAGCTTAAATTCTCCATTCCCCTAATAAGCTTTGTTGCTCGCCTTTGGATTTTTTCCAGTTCTATGATGTCCTTTTTATAGTGTGTGGCACAGAATTGTACTCCGTACTCTAGATAAGGTCTCACCAATGATTTGTACAGAGGCATAATTACCCTTGAGTCCCTAGTTTCCATTCCCCTTTTTATACATGCCAGAATTCTGTTGGCCTTTTTAGTTGCTATATTACATTGAGCACTACACCCCAGTTTGCTGTCTATTTGGACTCCTAGATCCTTTTCGAGTACTGATTTACCCAATGCCTTCCCGCTTAGGTTATAACTAGCGCACTGGTTATGTCTCCCGAGGTGATTGAATGCATTTGCTGTTAAATAACCCAGTCGTGTTCATGGTCTGATGTCGGTGTAATCAGGGCCCTGTTTGTTGTTGCTGATGTTTTAGTGCACAAAATAGATGTAAATCAAATATTTTCAGGTTTTACTCTCATGTTCGTACAAAGCCATTAAACGTACAGATGGAGGTGCGCTCGTTCATTCAAAGGCGGCTCGGTGCGCTGTTCACCGCGAATGGGGTGCGCGAGCATCTCACATGCAGGTACATCTCATTCTCGGTGAATGGCGCTCCGAGACGCAAAGCTGTGGTGCAGCGACCAAATGAATGAGTGCGGCTTCATGTGTAGGGCTCGTGCACAGCTTAGTGCGCTCCTATTTTTGTCTTACTTGTCCACCCTTCCGGAATGGCCGGGATGATCCTGAAAATCATGTGGCCCTCACAGACCCCCTGAAAGGTGGACAAGTCCCCACAAACCCCCTGCTGATCTCCTCAATATCCCCCTTGGCAGCTCACTTACAGAACACAAGCGGGTAGAAGGAGGGGACCCGATCATGTGATTTGAGCTGATTTGCTTCCCCTGCCCATTTTAAAACCCTCTATATAGCAAGGGCAGAGCCACAATGAGGCAATAGTGTGGCCACATCCCCGATCCACCCACCCTGCTGACAGCCACACCCCCAATATACTGGAGGAGGGGCAGGACGTGCGGTGAGGTAAATGGCTCAAGAGTCCCTGGCAGGTTCCAGAGCCAGATTTGCACACAATATATGAGCCATGGGGTACATGCCAGCATTATACACATGTGCAGCAGTTTACACTGCTGGAGATTCCCTGAGATTTGATAAGAGAGGTGCAGAAAAGGTAGCAGGGTGAGGCACTGCCTCACCTGCCATAGACTTTTTATTCCAGAGTTTTGACTATAAAAATGATTACAATAATAAATATAAGAATTTTATTTATAAATTATTTGTATTTTTGACATAATTTATCAATTCAAAACACCAATTCTAGTATGACAGGAAAGGCTGTGCCTCACCCCACCGCATGCCACTGAGGAGGTGGAGCCATATCAGTAAGTGTATTTTCCTGCGTGATTGCAGCTGAGACAAATGCATTCTTGTCACGTCTATACTAACAGCTCAGACACAGTTCAGCAATGGCAAAGCAGCCCAGGCAGATGTTCTGTATGCATAAACCTGCCTGTATACAGAGGCGTAGCGAGGGTGGCTCCAGTGGAGCTCAAGTTCCAAGAGCCGGGGAGGAGAGAGTGCATGCCGGCTGCCCCATCTCCTCCCTCCTTCGCTGATGCTGCCTGTCCATGACAGCCCCTCAAAAAATGGTGTCTGCCTTGGAGTTGACAGACACAAGGTCCTACCAGACCTCTAGTGTCAGTTAGAGCAATGCAGCGCACCCATCGCTACTCGGAAGTGCTGTAAGTAGGTAACCCCGGGGCAACAAGCATGTAAACCTCCCCTTCATGGCAATGAGCATGTAAGTACCCTCAGCAACAAGCATTTAACTCTCCCTTGGCAAAGGGCATGATACCCCCCCCCCCCCCAGTGATAATGCAAACCCCCCTAGCAATGAGCATTGGTACTTGTGGAAAAAAAAAAAAGGAGCATGGCCTTGCAACATGAGGGCCATGGGTACCTAACACGGGGACATGTCACCCTATTTCTTGTCATTCTGGGAGGATTTATTCTGTTCTAAATAACCTTACCTACAGGTTGGTGTCACTGCAACAGGGAACCTTTGAAGAAACTGATCCTCCCTGGGCAGACAGTGTATCCCAATGGTGTACACTATTCATGTAGGAGATAACCAATATCATCATCATACAACAGAGATTCATCCAGACTCATGCTCTCCTGTGTCACTTTCTGTCCTCTGTATCCACTCCAGCCTCCTATCCCTTGTGTCTCTTCAACCTCCTGCTCCCTGGGTCTCTTCCGCCTCCTGCCCCTTGTGTCTCTTCAACCTCCTGCCACCTGTGTCTCTTCAGCCTCCTGCCCCTTGTGTCTCTTCAACCTCCTGCCACCTGTGTCTCTCCAGCCTACTGTCCCTTGTAACTCTTCAACCTCCTGCCACTTTTGTCTTTTCCATCTTCTGATTTTATTTTTATAAAAATAAAAACTAAATAAAATTAAATAAAAATTAAATAAACACATAGTAACATAATCTTTAATGTTTAACACCTACAGCATAACTTAT
Source organism: Crinia signifera (assembly GCF_055691185.1). Classification (NCBI taxonomy): domain Eukaryota; kingdom Metazoa; phylum Chordata; class Amphibia; order Anura; family Myobatrachidae; genus Crinia; species Crinia signifera. Next base: position 328,084,746 of record NC_139219.1, on the reverse strand, counting down.
ATAGCCCAAGGAATACTTCAGAACCCATCTATAAGATACCCCCACACCATATAGAGCACTCATCTACATTGGGACATTATGCCCCTTTTTCACGGACATTCCATGTAGTTTTCTTACAGGGTAAGCCTACTGGCTACCTTATAACAATAAACCCCCATTAACCATTCATTTTTATCCCATTGCGACACAGCACATTATAGGTTATCACACCCACCCAGTAGCTGTAATCATCACACCCGTATCCCTCTATATTAGTTGGATTCCCCCGCGGTCCCGATTCCATGTCCCTAGTACATGAGCATACAGATGGGTCAGGTCCCATCTTTGCAGGGGATGGCGCTGGCGTCGCCAGCCGCCATCCCCCGCCAGCGCCATGGCGATGGTGAGAAGGGGACACGCGCGCACGAGCGGCGCGCGCGTCCCCTTCCTACGGCGCTTCCATCCGTTCCCCCGGGTCCCCGCCGGCTTGCCGGCGGTAACCCGGGGTCCCCGCCGCCTGCCCGCACCCCCCCTAACCCTGTCCGTCTCCCTGAGGCGGAGACGGACAGGGTTTCCGTCGCGTCTCAGTCTCCTCGCTGGCGAGGCTGCTGGCGGGTCGCCAGCGTGTACGTTCTGGCGACCCGCCAGCAAGGATGAACAACATAACATACTGTATATACACAGCTCCGAATCACATGGAGGCTGTGCCATTCAGATTTGTGCAGGAACAGACAGGGGATTCCAGCTGGAATGCCCCCGTCACCACACACATCATTAGCCCCGGTCATCCCGTTTACACACAGCTCCGGACTACCCGGACGCTGTGCGTTCCAAATGTGCGCTCCACTGACAGGGGATTCCAGCCGCCGCACTTCCAGTATAACCGGAAGAAGGGTTCTGACAGCGTGTGAGCCGCTGACGCGGCCGCAGCATGTGTTCTCATTTGCGCTATTCATTACAGCATAAATACTGGGTCACGGCAGCCACCTGACCACTGACCAGTATGCTGTTCAGACCCCAAGCAGGGCTACTACGCTGATTATAACGTACCTCATTGCTTCAAGTAAGGAATTGATTTTCTTCTGTCACCAGGATTCATTGCCTTAGGATTACACCTAGCTGCACCTGGTCACTTGTATTCTGTATATTACGGTATGATTTGTGTTTTCACACACATTTACCTTTTTGTATGTATAGGCTCCTTGATAAAGGTCCTTTAATAGGACCAAACGTCGGAGCATTTATGGAGAGTAACACTACATTGCTAATAAATTGCCTACTATTGGAATACTAGGACGAACCCTCTTTATTCATTTAAAGAAACTGGAGAGTGCTCCATCACCACCCACCTCTTGGTGTGTGGATTCTAGACTACATTTGGTGCATGTTGCCGCATGCAATTTTGATGGGCACCCCATTGCTGTAAGGGTGGGTGAGAGTGCAGGTTTCCCTCTTTCTTTATTATCTATATAATAAGTTGAAGAGTCTGTGTGTGTGTGTGTGCGTGTCCGTCGCATTGCGGACACACCGTGACACTCAGAGACACCAAATTCAGCAACAAGATACCTCTGGACCCGGTGGTGTGCACCTCGAAGCCGTTTTTGGGAAATTTCACTTAGAAATTTAAAAAACACCAAGTTGTAATTTTCCTTCATTGATGTTCTGGGGAAAAGATCGATGATCTGGGAAACCGTCTGCGAATGAACAACTCCACACCTGATTTCATTGGTGTCGTTGACTATGACAGACACATTCTAACATTATGGTGAAGGCTTTAAACAATTAGGAAATAATTGAGGATATACATAGACCACACAACACACACACACACACATACACATTGTACATGCACACACACACAGTACACCACATACGCACACATAGCACACAACACACACATTTATACGTAGAGCACCTCACACACTTACACATTGGACAGATACACACACACACACAACACACCACATGCAGTACAATACAAATCCATACACACTACAACACACACCGAAAAACAGTACAACAAACACACAGAACACACACACTTAAACATTGCCAGGATACGCAAAGCACACTACACACACATATATACGTAGCACACATCACAAACTTACACATTCGGCAGATACACACAACACAACACTCACAGTACAACACACACTCACATTCACTACAACACACACCCAAAAACAGTACAATACACAAAACACACACTTAAACATTGCACAGATACACACAGCACACTTCACACACACAGATTTATACATACTGTAGCATACCTTACGCACTTACACATAGGGCAGATACACACAACACACACTCATAACATACCTCTAACAGCACAACACACACCCACATTCACCACACACACCCAAAAACAGTACAACACACACAAAACACACACTTAAACATTGCACAGATACACAAAGACACAACACACACATACTGTATATACGTAGCACACCTCACACACTTACGCATTGGACAGATACATACAATACAACACACACAACCACATACACTACAACACACACACAAAAACAGTACAACACACACAAACACACAGAACACATAAAAAATAAGTTGCCGTTTATTTAACTGTCTGTACCGGCAAATAAAAACTGTACCTAATGTACCGTTTCTACTTTGTTCCCCATATCCGTCTCTCCAGTCCTCCAGCCTGTCACTGCGCTCCCCGGCCAGTTGCACTGAGAAATCTTTGTCCTGGCCAATGCACCCATTGATCAATACAAAGTGGGTACACTGCACTCACCCTGTTAGTCTGTTGGATGTTAGGCACTGCTCTGCCTTAAGGGTTACCCAGACTCTTTTGGTTCATAGATAATGTTTGGTCGATGGGCATGAGCGCTGCATGTATTTGTTTGAATGTTATGAGTGTAAGAAGTTGAAGAATAAGACTGAGATGAAGATTTGTCACGTTATAGTGTACAATTTACTCAATAAATCGTGAAAAAAATATGTGTACCTAGAAGTACAGTACAATCAAGAAATGAAAGTAGGATTAAAAATAAATTCTGATTCAAACTGATAATTGTTTGGATGGCGGTGGGTTGCGAAACAAATCTATAGGTGGAGGGGGTATGGATATTTGTGGGCTTAATTGGAGTTTGGTACACCTACAGGGGGTCCCCAGTTGATGAGAAATTCTCACTACAGTGTCACCGTAGGGGGATTTCCAATTGGGGTTCAGGTGGTCTTTTAGGGACCACTTTACAATCCCGTTGGTCTCTTCTCCTGGAGCCTACGGTCTCCCTCAGTGATTGACTATCATTAAGGGAGACTGTAAGTTCAAGGAGAAGAGACCTACAGGATTGTAAAGGGTCCCTAAAAGACCACCTGGACCCCAATTGGGAATCCCCCTATGGTGACACTGTGACCGTGACACTGTAGTGAAAATCCCATCAATTGAGGGCCCCCTGTAGGTGTAACAAACATATGCCCACAATATCCATACCCCCACCTATAGATTTGTTTCACAACCCACCCCATCCAAACAATTATCAGTTTGAATCAGAACTTATTTTTTAATCCTACTTTCATTTCTTGATTGTACTTCTATGTACACTTACATTTTTTTCACGATTTAATGAGTAAATTGTACCCTTTGTAACATACCAATTCTTTTTCTCAGTCGTATTCTTCAACTTCAACTCCAAACCTTATCAATGCATCCACTGATGATTGTGATGGCTGGATCAGTGGATTGGCCCGGCAGGTGTAGGGAAGAATTTGGCCCAGTGGTGCGGATAGTGTGCGTCGCATCATGACATCATGTGGCCAGGCCCGCGGACCTGCTCCCAAACTCAGGGGCTGCCCCACTGTTTGGTAGAGATGCTCGGTGCCATTGCACCCATTCCCAGTGGTGCATTACAGTGGTGCGGATAGTGTGCGTCGCGTCATGACATCATGTGGCCAGGCCCGCGGACCTGCTCCCACACTCAGGGGCTGCCCCACTGTTTGGTAGAGATGCTCGGTGCATGTGCTTTACAGATCCCCAGACCTCAGAGACTGCTGCAGGCAGGATCGGTGAGGGGAGTGGCAATGGCAGGGAGCAGTGAATTTTTAATTAATTATGGTGCGGTAAGTAACGCCCACCCCGGACCCCACACACTCAGCGCCTGTAATTACACACCCTAGAAACTGTACCATTGAAAGTATAGAAATTGAGGTGTGGACATGTCCCTTTCTGATTTTGTACCGATTTCTGACCCTCAGATGTTGGAGGATATGTCATACAGTAGGTGCTAAATCTCAGGAGTGGATGTGGAATTCATCAACACATACAAGTTATCAACTCAGGAGCGTTGTGTTTCAAACAACAACACCACACCTGATTTCATTGCCATCATTGAGTATCAATGCAAACACATTCTAACATTATGGTGGAATCTACAACAAATTACAATCTTAGGTCTTTGTCACAGCATACTGTAAGATGACATTTTTCATCAATTTTGGAAATAAAGAAACCCCAAGGTTTTCCCGGGCAACGCTGGGCGGGTCAGCTAGTATATACACATATATATATATATATATATATTTATAACAAAACATATCCTGGCAGGCACAAGACATCTCTTTTTTTACCTTTAGGTGCACATCTCTGCTTATCTAACCTCCTCTCCAGCATCGCCATCCTTGTGATGTCATCTGCCCATGTGTATGTTCAATGACCTCAGCACAGAGGAAGCACTTCACAGCAACTCCAGCTGTTCCCACCCACTTTATGCACAGCAGCCAATAGGCAGCACTACCTTGCTCCATATTGCGCATTGCCTTTCTCTACAGCCTCTTGGCGCTCCCCGCAGATTCCGCCAGCCCTTGCTCCATCAAACCACTGTGGAGTCTGTAGGTACCCAGCTGCAAGTGAACACAGATCACTGCGCTTTGGTACCCTCAGATAAATATATACAGTACAAAGACAAATGTCATTGTAAAACAATTACCAGATCCAGTTCATATAATGACACACAGACTACAAAAAGTTTTTTTTATATATATTTTATCAATCTAGAACACATAATATACACACATCATAATACATAAAAATAGTATTAAAATACATTTCTGTACATAAAATAAATTACTGTCCACCTTTAGTGAAATATCTTAAGGTGAAGTCAAGCAATAAAGTAATTTGTAAGCATATAAATGGGTGATAGCATTTAAGCAGTCAGGGTGGCGTAATGAACATATACAGTATATTGTCCAAACCAGCCTGAGAAGTACGGGGGTCATCTTTGCAGGGGCTGGCTATTCTGTCACCAGTGCCGCCAGGGTCGTGCGCATGCGAGATGCTTGCACGCCGCTTGGCAATGGAGCCTGCCGCTGGTCCCCGCTGTCGCCGCCGGTCCCCCTCGCTGCCCTGACACCCCCCCCCCCCGAACTGACCAGCATCTCCCTGAAGCGGAGACGGGCAGGGAAACGCTGCCCAGCCGCCGTGATACTGGAACGCACGCGTGTCCCAGTCCCTATCGCCGGCGCTCGCCAGTGAAAGGGACCTGTCAGGTGCCAGGATTAAATGAGCGGCGCTACATCTGTATATCCTTATCCATCCTATACTGGCATCCCAGTAGGGGTTATTTTAGCATCCTGGTACTGTGAAACAAGCCCAATATTCTCCAGTGCATGACATCAGGTATAATTAGTATGGAGCAATATTACAGGTGCAGGGAAGGTTAGTGCAAGTCCACGAGAAATATTTGCAGGACATCTGTAAGGAAGGTGAAGATTGCCTCAATGAGATCCCCCAGAGGCTGATAATCAGCAAACAGGTTACTAACAGCCCTCTCCATGTATAGTGCATCAGGTGTGAGGACAAGCACCAGCAGTCATACTGTAATTCCAGTGTCAGATTCCTCTTTGATGTTGGCATTCTGTTGCTGATCTTCTAGCCGCTTGTTGGGATGGCGGCATCAGTCTGACTGACAGCTTCCCCTATGAAACATAGTTAATTAAGATTGATTTCTCTTGTGCAACACAAAGCAGTCATATATTGAGCGTTTCAGATTTCTGTTGCTGATTATTAGCACGATTGAGTGCAGACTTGGGTAAGAGATACCACCAATACCACACAGATAAATGTAAACTGGATTTGGGAGTCGAGCAACTAATGGCATTAGGCTGGAACCTATATAAAAGAGAACATAGAGGAACAGAAAAGACGTCATATTTGCAATGACCCTTATGTGGGCGACAAGCTGGGGTCTTGTGAACCCTGAATCTTTGCTGCTCATGTTCCTGGTGTGTTTCAGGAGCGACACAATCAGAAGGGAAAAAGCAGCACAGAATATGGTGATCGGTAGGATAAATACTGCAAACTTGAAGATCATTAAATTGATTATTTGCATTTGGGAAATGATGTTTCCTTCGTTAGTACCATTAATGTTTTGGGTAGAATTCATGTGATGTACTGGATACAAGATTAATCCACGAGGCAGACTGGAGAGAACAGACACCAGCAGTGACGTCAGGAGCAGCCAGGGGACCATCCTGGAGATGTTCATCTTCAGTCTCAGGAATAACCTGTTGCTGTAGTTTGTGATCCTCACACAGTAGAAGACGCAGAGCACGGTGCCCCACCACAGGCTGCAGGACTCAACGATCATCACAGCAGTGACAATGTAGTCTAAGAATATACTACGTGGAATTCTGTACACAGCTTCATTTATTAAATGAAAATAAATCCACAAAATTACGCATAGCATCCTTATCATTCCCAGGCTGGTCATTATAATGTCAATGGTTAGAAGAGTTTGACCCTTCCACCACCATGAGCAGTTTTTGGCCACTATAAATATATTAAAAAATAATCCGATGATTACCAAAATCCAGGTAAAAGATAATAAAATTAATGTTGCATAATCCATATTTTCTTCTCCAAAATCCTGCAATGTATCCGAGTCTGAGTTCTAGGGAACCGACCAGCGCTGCACGTCTTACTTGTGTAGTCAGGATGAGACAGGCGGCTCTGGGACACGTAAGTGACTGAGGAAATATTATACACAGAGATGCTGTAAGTTTTGCATGACATTTGCCTACTGAGCTCTATGTAACTAAATTGAGACAACATGGAAATAACATTTGTTTTGTTATCTGTAACCTATGTGACATTTACATATTCTTTAAATCAACATGGAAACAAGAGGAAAGTATTCCTATATGGGATCCTCATTGGTACAATAATTTAGTGTAGCTTAAATATAATAGTGGGGAATCAGATAGAATTGTAGGCGAGATATACAGGGAAATGTGAACATTTATATTAACCCCTTCAGTGGTGTTTTTTTTTTTTTATTAGGGAGCGCTCCCCACTGGGCGAGTTTTTTGGGTGGGAGTGTTAAGTAAAACGCAGACGTGCCAAGGAAACCGCTGGGAGTGTCTTGGGAAAATACAGGTGTGCCCAAGCATTTTAGGGGAGGTGTGTGACGTCAGCTCCAGGCCGAATATGCCTGTACATTGCAGCCTCCGTGTAAGTCCAGGGTGACACGGTGCTTGCGATGAGAGGTGACCAGTGTAAAAATTAATCGGAGGTGAGCGGTTTGCGATGGGATTTGGACATTTTTTCTCAGCTGGGAATTATTCTCTAGCCGTACACATCACACATTAATTCACAATGAGAGACTTCTTTATAGCGGGGTGGCGTCTAGCTGTTCAATGGGCACCGCAAATCAGCACAGCAGTCCTCAGGTCTGAATAAGGCCCATTGGCATCAATGGTATCTACTGAGAACTACGTTATATGATTCAGACATTTAACTGCATTCCAGAAAAAAATAGAAGCAAAGGATTATGGGTTAATTCTAGACAAAGAGCCTTAGAAAACTGACGGTGTATTTCTGACATTTATGTGCAAAAGATAAGAACTGGTGCCAGCAGACCTGCATCGCTGCCTAAAGCTACATTCAGCCCAGTCTCTACAAGAACTGACATCTATGGCACCAGCCAAGCAGTTACGAAAGGTTTGAAAGATACCATACAAGTGCGCAATTAAACAGAGTGCAGCCACATGTAAAAAACACCAAAGAGGGTAAACATCCAATTATACCCCAAAAAATGGTAAACCAGTGACAACAAATAGGTGTAAATACTAGGGCGCACAGTGTAACCTTTCCACAATAATAAATTGGACAAAATCACCGTATTTGAGTTGATGATCAGGAATAATAATGTAATAGCAGGATTCAACACCTGAAACGATAGCCTCCTATTCACACAACATATGTGATATAGGGGCAAAATAGATAGGAGAGAAATAGTGCAGATTATCCTTGGTAAAAAAGATTTTTAATAACAGTCCACACTTACAAGGGTAGACGTTTTGTAAAGCATAAAAGATATCCCCACAAGGCAAGACAGCTGGGCACAAGATGAATTAGGCAGGCTGGAATGGGATCCCACATACGAGTCCGGAACAGGCAGATGGAGTCCCAAAAGTCACTACCACGGTGTCCACGGCTGCAGGCTTGCTTCTCAGGCGGGGGTATCGGTAACACTCAACGCGTTTCGATATCCTTCGTCAGGAGTGTATAGTAAACATGTCCCAGAGTCCAGTTTTTATAGTGAGTGGCGGTTACCGCCATCAGCGTCACGGCATTTAGCCGGCGGATGTCCGGGTTTCAGTTGCCGGAAGTAAGATGGCCGTGCGTTCCACGGCTTATTCATTTGGAACGCAAATACGTAGTTGGAACGCAAGATGGCCGTGCGTTCCACGGCTTATTCATTTGGAATGCAAATACGTATTTTCACACGGCAGATACCTCTTATTTAGAGCACAAGTTAATTGAGAGAATTTTCCGACTGCACGGCAATCTTACTTCAGCACATTGTATATAAATACATTGTATATAAATACATAAATACAGTTAAAAAATACAATAAAAAGACATTAAAAAATCTGCACTTAAAATCGTAAAGTAACTGATTCTAACAGCTACATAGATATAACGAGTGAGCATCATCACAACTGGCTAAGTGGTATTCCATTTGGCCAGTTCACTCGTATTAAACGTAACTGTACAGATGAATCAATATGCAATGCCCAATTGGATGATGTTACAGAACGTTTAGCTATAAAGGGTTATTCCCATGAATCTTTACAAAAATCAAGGTCAAGAATAAATAATATTGAGAGATCAGATTTATTGAAAATCAAAGAGAAAGAAATTGAGCACGATGATAAATTTAAGTGGGCCTTTGTAAGCCAATATAATTCTAGACATAAAGACATTGAACATGTTTTTAAAAATAACTGGAAACTTTTATTGAGGGACCCTATTATTGGTGGATCACTACCAGAAATGCCGAAATTTATTTATAGGAGAGCACCCTCATTGCGCAACCATCTAGTAAAAAGTTCATCTGAAATAGCGACACGAAAAAGCACTAGAACAAATGGTTTTCATAGGTGTGGCACGTGTCAAATGTGCAAAACAGTTAAATGTAAGTCTAGAAAAATGACTGAATTTAGTATCAATAACACCAAGAGTTATAAGATTAATCAATTTATAACTTGTCATACGAAAAATGTTATATATGTTCTGCAATGCGAATGCGGCCTTGCTTATGTCGGTAAAACATCTCGACAATTGAAAGTAAGGCTCGCAGAGCATATTTATAACATTAAAAAAGGTGTAACTACACACACTCTATCTGCCCATTTTAAAAATCATCATGACTCCAATCAGTGTAAACTAATAAATTTTTGGGGAATTGAACAGGTTGCAACAAATTGGCGTTCAAATAATTTGGAGAACAAGTTGTCAAGAACTGAGATGAGATGGATCCACCGTTTGGGAACCCTGGTTCCACAGGGTCTCAACGGGGATTTTGAGCTCAGACCATTCTTGACTTAAAACTTGCCTATTCAAAAAACCCCCTCACTTTCTCTTTTATTCTGCTCACTCCTTTTTCTACCTATTTATTGATATGTACTATATATGAATTTGTTCACGCTGTATATTGATATTTGTTTTATCTTTTGCAGATCATTTTAAGTGCAGATTTTTTAATGTCTTTTTATTGTATTTTTTAACTGTATTTATGTATTTATATACAATGTATTTATATACAATGTGCTGAAGTAAGATTGCCGTGCAGTCGGAAAATTCTCTCAATTAACTTGTGCTCTAAATAAGAGGTATCTGCCGTGTGAAAATACGTATTTGCATTCCAAATGAATAAGCCGTGGAACGCACGGCCATCTTGCGTTCCAACTACGTATTTGCGTTCCAAATGAATAAGCCGTGGAACGCACGGCCATCTTACTTCCGGCAACTGAAACCCGGACATCCGCCGGCTAAATGCCGTGACGCTGATGGCAGTAACCGCCACTCACTATAAAAACTGGACTCTGGGACATGTTTACTATACACTCCTGACGAAGGATATCGAAACGCGTTGAGTGTTACCGATACCCCCGCCTGAGAAGCAAGCCTGCAGCCGTGGACACCGTGGTAGTGACTTTTGGGACTCCATCTGCCTGTTCCGGACTCGTATGTGGGATCCCATTCCAGCCTGCCTAATTCATCTTGTGCCCAGCTGTCTTGCCTTGTGGGGATATCTTTTATGCTTTACAAAACGTCTACCCTTGTAAGTGTGGACTGTTATTAAAAATCTTTTTTACCAAGGATAATCTGCACTATTTCTCTCCTATCTATTTTGCCCCTATATCACATATGTTGTGTGAATAGGAGGCTATCGTTTCAGGTGTTGAATCCTGCTATTACATTATTATTCCTGATCATCAACTCAAATACGGTGATTTTGTCCAATTTATTATTGTGGAAAGGTTACACTGTGCGCCCTAGTATTTACACCTATTTGTTGTCACTGGTTTACCATTTTTTGGGGTATAATTGGATGTTTACCCTCTTTGGTGTTTTTTACATGTGGCTGCACTCTGTTTAATTGCGCACTTGTATGGTATCTTTCAAACCTTTCGTATCTACTTCTACATCCTTGTACCTGTTATAAGTGCTGCAACCATGTTCACATATAAAGAGAGCAGAGACCAGATCATTAAAAATACCTTCTCTTTGTCAGGGGAACCCATAGACATAGTTGAGGACAATGATTTGGGATCTGCTTTCCTGAAACTTGAAATCCTTATGTTAAAGGAAAATAAAATGGTGTGGGAAATTGCTACCCTTGAACATTATCTCACCACCAAGGTTATCCCAAAGGGCTTAAAAATCATCAAACCACCCTCTTTTGATTCTGCGGAAGGGGATTTCAAGAGGGAATGGGGAATGATCTTAGATGATTGCTCTAATGCCTTGATGGTCCTTATTATAAAAAATCGAACTAATTTGTTAAAAAAATTGAATGAGGATATATCTGTAATGCATACAATGTTACGTCCATTTCAGGCATCTGATGACTTTGGTTATTATGAAAAATCTCTTTTACAAAAGATTTCTAAAAGCAATAAGGAATTAAAAGAGAAAAAACATAAAAAATACCAGAGAGATCTAATTAAGCCCCCTGTAATACCATCTGAACCTATTAGCGAAATTATTTCATTAAAACCCAAATTTAGAGAACCTGCATGGAGGAAAAAAGGTGGGAACCCCATGCAACAACAACAAAAAATAAGGATTAATCGTAATGTTAACCATTATGAGAGATCCTTTGAATCACAAGGGAATATTCCCAGAAATACTCCTTTTAGAAAATTTAGATCTCAAAACATCAATACTGGGTATAAACCGAACAGAAGATTTAGATATCAAAACTATCAAAATACTTCAAATTGGATTGATAATGGCAATCAAAACACACAGAGAAGTAGATTCCCTGATTTAAGGACTAACCCACCCCCTATTACCATGTATAATAGATATGGCAACCTTGATGAACTAAATAATGAAAAAACACAAAGGGATAATTCTTTTTTATCCCGGGATCACTGGACACCCCGGAGGGACCGATTTTGAGTAAATCTAGAACCAGAAGAGGTAAGAGAGGTGGGCAAAAAAAGAGCAGATCAAAAAAGAAAAAGAAAAAATTAAAAAACCCTAAACCAGTAGATACTGAGGAACAAAATAAAGGAAAAATCTTTAATCTAACAGATAGAGATCTTAGTGAAGAGGAAAAAAGTATCCTCACTAAGGGTTTAAAATTTGCTCCATCGTTTCAACCTAACTCTTTCGATATTTTTCTGGATGTCCAGAAATATATTCGAAAACTGGCTTTAAAGCGTTTTTTAAAAAAAAACGCAGATGATAATCCGGTACAATCTGTTGAGGATGAAACGACTCCTAATGAAAGATCTAAATTCAAACCCACTTCAACCTTTAACCCTACTCACTGTAGAGGTCCATTTTTGGACTGTTTCAACAAAGTTGTTTGTGAGGAGATTGAAAAGATTTTAAGGAAAAAAAGTAAAAAGAAAATGAATTTAAATAAAAAAGAGTACCAGGCATTAAAAGTGTTAAAAGATGATACGTCCCTGGTCATAAAACCCGCTGATAAAGGGGGAGGGGTCGTAGTGATGACCCGCGACTCTTATCTGAATGAGATTAATAAACAATTAACATCAGGGAATACTTATAAAAAATTAAAAACCGACCCCGCTACAAAAATCAAAAAGGCCTTGTTGGAATTAACTAATAAAGCATTAACCAACAAAATTATTACTGAAAAAGAACATAGCTTTCTAAACATTCAAAACCCATCTACACCATGTATTTATGTCCTTCCGAAAGTCCACAAGGACCCTTTAAATCCCCCTGGACGCCCCATAATTTCGGGCTGTAACAGTATAACGAGTAATTTGTCAGCAATGATTGACCACTTCCTCCAGCCCCTTGTTCAAAAAACTCGAGCTTATTTAAAAGACACGGGTGACATCTTGAGAAAATTATCTAATATCACCTGGGAAGAGAATTTTACTTTAGGGACTGCTGATGTCAGTACTCTGTATACAGTGATAACCAATGAAAAAGGGTTGGAGGCAGTGTCATTCTTCCTAAATATGACTGACTATGATGAATTATTAAAGGAATTTATTTTGGAGGGAATTCTATTTATTTTGACAAATAATTACTTTTTTCACGAGGGTGATTATTATTTGCAGTGTGTGGGGACAGCCATGGGCACCAGGTTCGCCCCCAGCTACGCCAACCTTTTTATGGCCTACTGGGAGGAACATGCTGTTTGGTCAGGTGGCGAGCTGGGGACGAACCTGGTGGCCTGGCATCGCTTCATCGATGATATTTTTTTCATTTGGCGGGGGAGCACTTCTGATTTGGATTCTTTTGGGATTAATCTGAATACGAATTCTTTTTCAATCAATTTGAGTTACTCTTGTAGTCAGTCTTCAATATCTTTTCTTGATCTATCTATATACATAGAGGATAATGTTTTGAAGACAAAAACTTATCGTAAAGTAACTGATTCTAACAGCTACATAGATATAACGAGTGAGCATCATCACAACTGGCTAAGTGGTATTCCATTTGGCCAGTTCACTCGTATTAAACGTAACTGTACAGATGAATCAATATGCAATGCCCAATTGGATGATGTTACAGAACGTTTAGCTATAAAGGGTTATTCCCATGAATCTTTACAAAAATCAAGGTCAAGAATAAATAATATTGAGAGATCAGATTTATTGAAAATCAAAGAGAAAGAAATTGAGCACGATGATAAATTTAAGTGGGCCTTTGTAAGCCAATATAATTCTAGACATAAAGACATTGAACATGTTTTTAAAAATAACTGGAAACTTTTATTGAGGGACCCTATTATTGGTGGATCACTACCAGAAATGCCGAAATTTATTTATAGGAGAGCACCCTCATTGCGCAACCATCTAGTAAAAAGTTCATCTGAAATAGCGACACGAAAAAGCACTAGAACAAATGGTTTTCATAGGTGTGGCACGTGTCAAATGTGCAAAACAGTTAAATGTAAGTCTAGAAAAATGACTGAATTTAGTATCAATAACACCAAGAGTTATAAGATTAATCAATTTATAACTTGTCATACGAAAAATGTTATATATGTTCTGCAATGCGAATGCGGCCTTGCTTATGTCGGTAAAACATCTCGACAATTGAAAGTAAGGCTCGCAGAGCATATTTATAACATTAAAAAAGGTGTAACTACACACACTCTATCTGCCCATTTTAAAAATCATCATGACTCCAATCAGTGTAAACTAATAAATTTTTGGGGAATTGAACAGGTTGCAACAAATTGGCGTTCAAATAATTTGGAGAACAAGTTGTCAAGAACTGAGATGAGATGGATCCACCGTTTGGGAACCCTGGTTCCACAGGGTCTCAACGGGGATTTTGAGCTCAGACCATTCTTGACTTAAAACTTGCCTATTCAAAAAACCCCCTCACTTTCTCTTTTATTCTGCTCACTCCTTTTTCTACCTATTTATTGATATGTACTATATATGAATTTGTTCACGCTGTATATTGATATTTGTTTTATCTTTTGCAGATCATTTTAAGTGCAGATTTTTTAATGTCTTTTTATTGTATTTTTTAACTGTATTTATGTATTTATATACAATGTATTTATATACAATGTGCTGAAGTAAGATTGCCGTGCAGTCGGAAAATTCTCTCAATTAACTTGTGCTCTAAATAAGAGGTATCTGCCGTGTGAAAATACGTATTTGCATTCCAAATGAATAAGCCGTGGAACGCACGGCCATCTTGCGTTCCAACTACGTATTTGCGTTCCAAATGAATAAGCCGTGGAACGCACGGCCATCTTACTTCCGGCAACTGAAACCCGGACATCCGCCGGCTAAATGCCGTGACGCTGATGGCGGTAACCGCCACTCACTATAAAAACTGGACTCTGGGACATGTTTACTATACACTCCTGACGAAGGATATCGAAACGCGTTGAGTGTTACCGATACCCCCGCCTGAGAAGCAAGCCTGCAGCCGTGGACACCGTGGTAGTGACTTTTGGGACTCCATCTGCCTGTTCCGGACTCGTATGTGGGATCCCATTCCAGCCTGCCTAATTCATCTTGTGCCCAGCTGTCTTGCCTTGTGGGGATATCTTTTATGCTTTACAAAACGTCTACCCTTGTAAGTGTGGACTGTTATTAAAAATCTTTTTTACCAAGGATAATCTGCACTATTTCTCTCCTATCTATTTTGCCCCTATATCACATATGTTGTGTGAATAGGAGGCTATCGTTTCAGGTGTTGAATCCTGCTATTACATTATTATTCCTGATCATCAACTCAAATACGGTGATTTTGTCCAATTTATTATTGTGGAAAGGTTACACTGTGCGCCCTAGTATTTACACCTATTTGTTGTCACTGGTTTACCAGCCAAGCAGTAGCAAAATATAAAGGTGACTATAATAAATGTACCTACAATGTCATGTGCTGCAACATATACTGTACCTGTCTTATAATGGGTATGGATCATTAGGTCACCCAGCAAGTAGGTCGACCGGCATTCGGTCGACACTACAAGGTCAACATGCAGTAAGTTTAATATGACTTAAGGGTGACATGCAGAAAGGTCAACATGACTAAAGGTCAATATGGGTTAGGTCGAAAGGGTCATTAGGTCTCATATTCCGGGTGTGTTTCAGCAGGGACACAATCAGAAGACAAATGGCTGAGCAGAATATGAGGAATGGGATGAAGGATTGATCAACCATAACATGATGATTTGTATTTCCAAATTTATGTTTCCATCATTAGTAGCATTAGTGGGTTGGGTAGCGTTCATGTAATTCACCGAGTACATGAACCTTACACAAGGCAGACTGGAGAGAAGAGACACCAGCAGTGACGTCAGGAGCAGCCAGGGGACCATCCTGGAGATGTTCATCTTCAGTCTCAGGAATAACCTGTTGCTGTAGTTTGTGATCCCCACGCAGTAGACTCAGAGCATGGTGCCCCACCACAGGCTACAGAACGTCACACAAATAATTGCAGTGATAAGACATTTTGCCAAGATCTTATCTGGACTTATAGTTTCAGCATTAGGTGTTAAATTAATAGGAATCCACAACATGAGAAAATGTGTCTGTACTGCTCCCAGGCTGGTCACGATGATGTCAATGGTGTGTAGAGGTCCTTTCCACCACAACGTGCAGAATTCGGTCACTATAAATTCATTGAGAAATAATCTGAGGACTATCAAAAGCCAAATAACAGACATTAGAAGAATTAAGGTTGCTTGATCCATCGATTCTGCTCTGGAGTCCTGCACTTCTGTCAGGATGAGCCAGGCGGCTCTGGGACATGCAAATGACACGGAGCTAACATTATACATAGACTTGCTGTCATCTATGCATGATATTTGGCTACCGATCTCTAGGTAAATTAATTAGCCCCTGGCGGCATGAAAATAACATCCATGTATTTATAGAGTTGTAAAATCTCCAGAAAGTTTTGAGGAATAGACATGTAAGGAAACAGGGCTCGGATTTGTGATTGAACGCATTTGCTTTTAAATAACCCAATCTTGGTCTGTGAATTAAGTGCCCTGTTTTTGGTTTATTGTTGTTGATGTTTCAATCCACAAAATAAATGTAAATCAAATACTTTCAGGTTTCAATCTCATGTTTATACAAAGACATTTAAGAGAACAGATGGAGCCGCGCTCATTCAGTCGATGGCGTGCCACAGCTTTCTGGCTTGGTGCACCGTTCACCGCAAATGGGGTGCACGAGCATCTCACATGCATGTGCATCTTATTCTCAGGGGAATGGTGCACTAAGACAGAAATCTGTGGCACGCCATCGAATGATGGTCCACCCTGCCAGAATGGCCAAGAGGCTCCCAAAAATCATGTGACATTCACAGCCCCTCAGAAAGGTGGGCAAGTCCCCACAAACCCCTAACCTTCAAACATTCCCCCTTGGCAGCTCACTTATGGAACACAAAATAAGGGGGACCGATCATATGCTTTGAGCTGCATCTACTTAGCCCAATCCACAAAATATTATCACATGAGTACACTGGAGTAAAACAAGGGGCAGGTAGTTAGAGACACATAAGAAGCAGGAAGCTGGAGAGACACACAAGAAGCAGGAGGCTGGAGAGACACAAGGGGCAGGAGGCTGGAGTGGATACAGGCATGTCAAATGGTTTACACCTCTGTATCCACTCCAGCCTCCCTCCCCCTGTGAATCTGCAGGCTCCTGCCACCTGTGTCTCTTCAGCCTCTTGTCCCTTGTGTCTCTTCAACCTCTTGTCCCTTGTGTCTCTCCCGCCTCCTGTTGCCTGCGTCTCTTCAGCTTCCTGCCCCCTGTGTCTCTCCAGCTTCCTGCCCCCTGTGTCTCTTCAGCTTCCTGCCCCCTGTGTCTCTCCAGCCTCTTGCCACTTGTGTCTCTCCAGCCTCCGGCCCCCTGTGTCTTTTCAGCCTCTTGTCCCTTGTGTCTCTTCAACCTCCTGCCACTTGTGTCTCTCCAGCTTCCTGCCCCCTGTGTCTCTCCAGCTTCCTGCCCCCTGTGTCTCTCCAGCTTCCTGCCCCCTGTGTCTCTTCAGCTTCCTGCCCCCTGTGTCTCTCCAGCCTCTTTCCACTTGTGTCTCTCCAGCCTCCGCCCCCCTGTGTCTTTTCAGCCTCTTGTCCCTTGTGTCTTTTCAACCTCCTGCCACTTGTGTCCCTCCAGCTTACTGCCCCCTGTGTCTCTCCAGCTTACTGCCCCCTGTGTCTCTCCAGCTTCCTGCCCCTTGTGTCTCTCCAGCTTCCTGCCACCCTGTGTCTCTCCAGCTTCCTGCCCCCCTGTGTCTCTCCAGCCACCTGTCACTTGTGTCTCTCACGCCTCATGCCCCTTGTGTCTCTCCAGCATCAAGTTGGGCAAAAGCACAGGAGGATCAAAACGTTTTGTAGTACTCTGTCTGCACAGGAGAAAACCTGGGGGATATACCTTAAAGGGGATGCGGTCTGCAGGTCAACAATAAATTGGTAGACATTCAATGGGTTGGCCACTGTCGGTTGACACATGAAAAAAGTTGACATATCTTAGGTCAACATGGTCAAAAGATTGACACATACAATAGGTCAACATGGAGAATGTCGATATGCAAAAAGTCGACTTTAGTTTTCATGTTTTTTTCCCAGAACAGGTGTTTTTTCATACTTCACTATCCACGTGGACATAGAGCAGTGGTGAGCAATCAGTAGCCCTCCAGCAGTTGATAAACTACACATTCCAGCATGCCTTGCATTAGTTTCATAAAATATATTAAAGAAATAATGTTTTTCAAAGACTGTATAGAGAATCACTGGAATTCCAGAGACCGGAAATGCCTGTAAATGAACCCTCAGGATTAATTAAACAAGCAAGACTCTGCTCCTTGGAAGAGTTCAAAATCTTTGATGTAAGATCACTTGGCAACATCTAATTACTACAACTATTGCTGAAATAGTAACATAATATACTGTATATGCTGCCCCATAATGACCTGGACTCCATTATTTCGACTATGGACCAAGGCCCTTGTTCTGGTTCACTCGCAAAAGCAAATTCCTTCTCAGATGGACAAAACCGTGCTGCACTGCAGGGGGTCAGATGTAACATGTGAGGAGAGATTTAAATTTGGGTGGGTTATTTTGTTTCTGTGCAGAGAAAATACTGGCTGCTTTATTTTTACACTGCAATATAGATCTCACTTTGAAGTAAAACCCCACCAAATCTAACTCTCTCTGCACAAGTTACATCTGCCCCACCTGCAGTGCACATGGTTTTGTCCATTTGAGAAGGAATTTGCCTTTACGAGTGAACCAGAATAAGGCCCTAATTTTATTAGCCTCCAAGTTTGGCTGCCTTATGAAATCCCGATCCGAACTTGGAGGTTTTTTTAAGGGGCAATCATTTACAAGGCAAAACAATGCCCTTTAAAAAAACCTCAGAGTTCAGCTAGCTCCACCCTAACCTCACCAAACCTCAGAATGAAACCATGGTCATCATTTTTGCTATATGAGTAGAATAATAACTCAAAATGTCCAGTGCAACAATTATAATCATAAAATGGGAAGAATATGTTGAAGAATAAAGTTGTGTGAATGGAACATGGCACCTCTACGGAACAGACGCTTCTGCTGTATATCTGCTAAACTTTTACTCATCAAATACATTAACATTACAAAAGATACATTGTTATAAAGCATAGACAGAGCAGCAGAGACATAACTCTGGAAGGCAATGGAGTCATCTGCGGCCAGGCTCCTGCTCCCAAGGGGGCACCTCTCCTCCCCTGCGAGTTTGAATCGGTTAATTGAAAGCCATCGATATCGCTTCTGTGGGTGACTCCTCCTCCTTGCAGAACCTTAGACAGCACACTCTCTTTATTCTAAACATCATTTTTGTGAGTGTCACAAACTGTATTAGAACAAGTGACCTGGTCCACTGTATGCAGACACCTTACTGATTGAGCTGCTGTATTTACTCCTGTATATACTCCTGTATATTAAATATACAGGAGCAAATAGCTTCATATAGCGAATTCTAGCTATAACAAGTTACTACACTGCATAGCTCTGCCTAAAAGTAATGGTTTTGAACTAACTCTTATACATAGTCAGAATCTGCATACATACAGTACAGGAGCAACTAACTCAATCAGTAAGGTGTCTGCCTCCAGTGAAAGTGTTCACAGGTTCTAACCCTAGGCATGACTGCTAAGCAATGTACTTGTTTAAATTACATGATAATGTAAATAAATGTGGTGCATTATTTATCTTGCTTCCGAACAACTGGGACAAACTTACACCACTGCAGAGCAGGACCTATGATTGGTCACAGTAGATCTTCAAATTCATCCAATTTGTTACTTATTTGGTGCTTGGACCTCTGTAATTAGTAAACCAGATCTTTGAGCTTAGAAATATCTGAAGAATGTAGAAATAATAAAAGGGGAATTTGTAAGCAGCAATGTCATACGCAGGATTGACCACTAACTAAGGATCTTATAACAGCAAAACTTACATTATGGAGGTGAGTTCGTCCAAATTAGAAGCATAATTTATGGAGTTAAAAGGAAAGTCCCCAGGAGCACTCACCCTACTTCCTCTTATAAAAGTAGGTCACAAGTCAGAAGGTGGACAGCAGACAGGGAGATTGTAGTCACAGGTGGTTGGATTGAGAAGCCCAGGTACAGTCATGAGGAATAATGCTACAAAATAGATCCAAATATAGAGAAGGCCAATCAAGTCACAAAGAAATCTAGTGGCAATCGACAAGCAGGTAGAGACCATTGTGAATCCTGTGGGATTCGGACACCAAGGAGGTGATGAGTAGAAGTAAGGGATATGGGTGATCCAGGTAAATTCAGCGAAACAGTCACACAAGTGGTCTCTACAGGCCAGAAGTCCTTTGAACACCACTTGGACAGTGATAGACAGGCAGCCGGTGATCTGTGTCATTCCCCCCCCCCCCCCCCCCCCACACACACTAATGCTTCTATTTAAAGATAATCCTTTGAATATCATATAAACAAATGTTTGCAGTAGGCAGGATTGAGCACTAAAATAGATAATGTGGAGCATCTTTTATAGAATGGCTTATGTCTGTTGTGTGGTTAATTCCCATATAGAAACCAGAAGTAATTCCTTTTATAGAATGTGTTCATTTTTTTTTATTTATTATTATTTTTTTTTTTTATGATTTTTATTAAAGTATTTTTGTTCAAGCATAAAATACAAAAAGTAAACAGCTTAATGTTTGTTACATACTGTGACAATTTTACATAAAAATTACTATGTTATCTATTATATTATATGTCTCCTAAGCGTCTTTTGTCCAAAAATAAAGTTTTACCAATTCTAATAAACCTTGGGTCTTTTTATTTTCAGACTCCATTAGAGCAGTTAACTAAAGCTCGTGGGATTACTATGCCTAGAAAATATCTGAGAAGATATATAAAAAGATATATATTTGAGATACAAACACTTCTATTATACTAAACATTTATACATATAGACACTACTGGGAAGACAAAGGAAAGTAAAGCGGAGAGTATGAAATAAAAGTGGAGGGGGGGGGGGGGTGTCTTAGCCCATCCAGGCTTCACATTACCATTAACATAAATAACAATTGAATTATCCATTATCTATTATTCCTGTGTTACAAGTTAGCATTACACACAATATAGTATATAGCGACAGAGGTATATACAATAGCTTCCTATATTCAACAGTAAAGACATTCAGCTTAGATTAAGGGATGATGTGCGGTATCTTATTCTCAAAAATGGAAGAGATATGTTCTCTTTCCTGAACATCTAGTGTATTAATAAAAATAGACCATTTTTGATAAAAGAATTTCGCACCATTTATCAAATCCAGCCTAGCATAGCGTCTTTCAAAAAACAATATTTGTAAGAGTTTTTGTTTAAGTTGCATTATAGTAGGTGCAGATTTTTTAGTCCAATGTATTAATATACATTTTCTTGCTGTTGTTAGTATCATTATAAGTAAAGATAGTTCCTGTTTGTTGAAAGCCTGAAGAGGCCATGCTTGATATGATATTCCCATATAGACAGCTATGTGCAGAGTGAAGTTAGTATGAAACATATTATTTATAAATTGCAGAACTTTGTTCCAATATATTTTTATCTTATAACAGTCCCACATACAATGTGAGAAATCGGCATTGCTTTTTCTGCATTTAGTACATTGACCGGTTTCTTCCGGAACCATATGCTTTCGTCTAGACCAGTGTTTTTCAACCACTGGGCCGTGGCACACTTGTGTGCCTTAAGCTGTTCTCAAGTGTGCCCCCAGATCTAGAGATGCCCAAACTAGTTTACAGCCACCACCAGTTCAAGTGTTATTTACGGGTCTCTTCTTTTCATTTAAAGGGCCAATGTATTTTATTTGTGTTACCTGTGGGGACCAGTGTGATTGTTTTTATATGGGGGCAATAGGTTTGTTTTTTTCCTGTGAGGGGCAATGTGTTTTGCCCTGTGGGGATCTCACGGTGTGCCTTGGCAATTTTAAAATCTTATTTAGTGTGCCATAAGGTAAAAAGGTTGAAAATCACTGGTCTAGACGGTGTAATATAGGCCCTATGTAGGGTTCTCACATAAACCTCCTGTAGGTAAACCGATTTTAGAGACCTACAGTTTAGTTCGTGTGATTCTAACATTGAGCTCACTTGTGACAGTTCTGGTATATCAATATTCCATTTAGTCCACAACATTTTCCATTGCGGATCTTTGTCTAAATCAGAGGTCATTAATATATTGTATAAATATTTCACCTTGTAAGGTTTAGCTATAATATAATTTAATAAATAGTCCAAATTCGTAATTTGGGTTATAAGGGCTGTAGAGCTGGATGTCTTTTTTGGTAATTTTAAAGATTGCAAGTAATGTCTTACTTGTAAAAACATGAATAAATGCGAGTTAGGTAAGCTATATTTTGAGGCTAAATATTCAAAAGAATGTAAATTGCCTCCTGGGTCAAACATTTTTGACGAGTTGTCCAAACCTTTCTCTTTCCAAGTTACATATCCCAAAGTCAAAAGAGAAGGAGGGAATAGTGGGCTGCCCCATAATGGGACATGTGATGTAAGGAGCGGTTTTCTACCTGATTTTTTGTTGATTTTTGTCCAAGCCACACATGTATCATGGAAGAGTATGTGGGATTTTATCTTCTTTGGAATCTTAGATGTGTTTGACTGAATGAGTGCACTAGGAGAATAAGGTGAAAATATGGCACAGTCTAATTTATAATCTGTGTAGACAGACTGTGCAAGTATCCAGTCTGCTAAATATCTGTAGTGTATAGCCAATGAATACGCAAATAGGTCAGGATATCCCAGCCCGCCTTGAGGCTTCAATGTTTTAAGCTTGCGTTTAGCTATTCTGGTTCTATAGAATGTGTTCATTAAGACAGATTTTCCTGGTACAACCCAGAGCAGCAACAATGGCGCGTTTCAGATTTCCGTTGCTGACTATTAGCATGACTGAGTGCAGACTTGGGTAGGAGATACAGCAGATACGGCAGAGATGACGGAAAACTGGATTTTGGCGTTGGACAGTTAAAGGCATTAAGCTGATACCTATAACAAAGAGAACATAAAGGAACAGAAAAGACATCATATTTACAATGACCCTTATGTGGGCTACAAGCTGGGGTCTTGAGAACCCGGAATCTTTGCTGCTCATTTTTCTGGTGTGTTTCAGGAGTGACGCAATCAGCAGAGAAACAGCCGCACAGAATATGGTGATCGGCACGAAGGAGGCTGCAAACTTGAAGATCATTGAAGCAATTTTTTGCTTTTGTACAGATAAGTTTCCATCATTGGTGCCATTACTGACTTGGGTAGAATTATCGCTATGTACCAAAAACACGACCCATACAAATGGCAGACTGGAGAGAACAGACACCAGCAGTGACGTCAGGAGCAGCCAGGGGACCATCCTGGAGATGTTCATCTTCAGTCTCAGGAATAACCTGTTGCTGTAGTTTGTGATCCTCACGCAGTAGAAGACGCAGAGCACGGTGCCCCACCACAGGCTACAGAAATCCACAAATATCATTGCAGTGACAATACAGTTTAAAAACATAGTACGTGGCAGTCTGTACAGAGAATCCTGTAATAAAATTTGATACATCCAGAATATGAGACATAGCATCCTCACGGTTCCGAGGGCAGCCATGATAATATCAGTGCTTAGAAGAGTTTGACCCCTCCACCACCATGTGCAGTTTTTGGCTACAATAAATATATTGAGACATATTCCCACGATTATCAGAAGCCAAGTAACAGATGATATCAAAATGTAAGTTGCATGATCCATTTTTCCGGAATCCTGCTCTTTAAAACCGACCAGCACTGTACGTCTTACTTGTGTATGAGATAGGCGGCTCTGGAACACATAAGTGACACTGAGCTAATACTATACATAGAAGTGCTGTAAGCTTTGCATGATATTTGGATACCGATGTACAGTACATCTTCCAGGCTGCATGCAAATCATTTTAAGGAATAGCAATGAAATGTAACCAAACAGGGTTTTGATTTCAGATTAAGTAAATTTGCTTTGGAAATATTTAATCTTGTCGATAAAGTCAACGCCCTGTAAATCAACAGAGTGTTCAGAAATGTTATCAATGAGGTAGTGTTCAATAAGTGCACCAATATACAAATGTGCAACCCACATTTGTTATTTATTCAATGTTATGCCAAGTTTTGTCTCCCTGTACTGTTCCTTTGTACGGTGCTGCAAAACACTTGTGGTGCCTTATAAATAAAATTATAATAATAATAACCCATTCAGTCCAGCACGGGAGCCTTCAGAAGCCTGTAAGGTATCTGAAATAGAGAAGGTTCAAGAACTTGTTGATGATGATGACTTGCAGAAAACCAGGGGTATAAGCTGCTGTATTTGCCAAGACCGCTTGCAGCCAGGCCTCGCACATTGCGGCCAATGTGCATGCACAGGAGCGCAAACATCGGTCAGCATCCGAACTCAGACCTGGTGGAATGGGTCTGAATCGGGCACAATGTACACTTATATAGAATATTTATAAGCAGAC
Organism: Crinia signifera; assembly: GCF_055691185.1. Lineage (NCBI taxonomy): Eukaryota > Metazoa > Chordata > Amphibia > Anura > Myobatrachidae > Crinia > Crinia signifera. The sequence continues at coordinate 328,060,255 of NC_139219.1, read as the reverse complement.
AATACACTTAACAATACACTAACGATAATGCACGACATACGCTTTAGTACAGCTTTTACAAGGAAAATTCTTTAAAGCCTTGGAAAATACAGAAGATAATATTTTAGAGAATAAGAGAGTAAATACAAATTAGAGAAGTTCAGTTTGGTTCTTTAAAAATCCAAATTAACACAAGTTTTGTGATTCCGAATGACCTGGTCCGGTTCTGCCGAGGAGATCTGAACCACGTCCTGATTTGGATATTCTCAAAGTTTGGAATTTGAGATGGTACTTGTTTCCTAGCATGGCGTCCATCATATGCCATCGCATACCACTAATTAAGGTATGCGATGGGACCCGATTTTCATGTAGTAAGACCCGCACTGTACAATTTTAATGTCGCATCGCAAGCCATTACAATCATTATGATCAGACCCGATTTTTAATTGTACAGGCACCCTGATGGGTGATTACTATGTTAAATGCACCCCCATTGTTAACCCCACCCCCACTATCAACGCCAACTCGAAGCGTGGGGAGCGCAGCAAGCCCGTGAGGGGCGGCGGTATGCGTTCTCCGACCTTTTCATACCCCCACTATCCACGTCGGCGTGGAGTTGATGTTATATAGTGTGGCGAGCGCAGCGAGTCACCGTGCCCGAAGCGTGGTGAGTGCGGCGAGCCCCACGAGGAATCCGCGTCCCCTCGCGGGGCTCGCTGCGCACGCCCTGCTTCGGGCTCGGTGGCTCGCTGCGCTCGCCACACTATATAAAATCAACTCCACGCCGACGTGGATAGTGTGGGTATGAAAAGGTCGGAGCTCGCCACGCTTCGGGTTGGCGTTGATAGTGGGGGTGGCGTTAACAATGGGGGTGCATTTAACATAGTAATCACCCATCAGGGTGCCTGTACAATTAAAAATCGGGTCTGATCGCATCGCATCACATTGCATGTGATGGCATAAGATCGATACGTGGGCACCGTGCTAGGAAACAAGTTCCTTTGAGATTTTCATACCGACTTTTGGGTTTGGGATTAAAGAAATTAAATGTCTTTTTTTTCTGTTTTTAGCTGTTTTAAATAAATCTAAAACTTAAAATTTAGATTTTATTTTACTTAAGGCTGATTATGCAAAACCAAAAGACGACAATGAAACTGAAACAAAAACATGTGACTCCGGGCACATGACTAATACTAAGGTATAAAACTACTGATTCCGGCACTTCCTAGTCATAATGACATATTTCGGAAAAAAATATTATGTACGGTACAGAGTAAGTCTATACTTACATTTCAGATGACCGCATTCCACCGCATTGGGGGTGGGTGCTGACGGCATGTGATGTCACCCGCCCGCCCTGAGGTTGCATGGGCACACCTGCATTTGCAGAAGTACGCCCATCATTTCTATAGATGCGCCCAGTTTTTATGGGCACGCCCATAAAATGGTGGGCGGTCGCCTGAATCCACCCCCTGCCGATCCCCTGCCTGCCCAACAGTGAGCGATCGCCACGGCAAGTGTGAAACTCGATGAAGCCTGTCGCTCCAGGGGTTCGCACACGAGCATATTTGTGCATGCGCAAGCCCCCACCATAGGTCGGGGGAGCGAATTTGGACCGCACAGAGCAAGTCTGAATCGCCCCAAAAGACTGATCATGTTTCACCAATGACTATGGCCCTTATTCTGGTTCACTCACAAAGGCAAATTCATTTTCAAATGGACAAAACCATGTGCACTGCAGGTGGGGCAGATGTAACATGTGCAGAGAGAGTAAGATTTGGGTGAGTTATTTTGTTTCTGTGCAGGGTAAATAGTGGCTGCTTTATTTATACTGTACACTGCAATATAGATCTCACTTTGAAGTAAAACCCCACCCAAATCTAACTCTCTCTGCACAAGTAACATCTGCCCCACCTGCAGTGCAGCATGGTTTTGTCCATTTGAGAAGGAATTTGCCTTTGCGAGTGAACCAGAATAATGGCCTATATGCAAAAGACCAAATCAAATCCAGTAATGCGGGAAAATTGAACCCTGATTGCCACCACAAAGCCATAAGAGCTAACCCTCAAAATTATTAAAAAAGAGAGAAAATTGGAAATTGATTAAAAAAAAAATCATCTCACTGCCACAGAGTCATAGGGATTGTAAATTATTACAATTGATTTGCAGGTAGATAAATTTAGGGGGACATTTACCAAAATGGATTCGTAGAAAAAAGGTGTATTTGCAGGGAGAAATACACCTTTTTTTTACGAATTTTTATTTTCGGGATTTACAATCCCAAAAATACAACAATTCGTAGTCCTAAAGATGGAACATTCGTATTTGTAGTTACAAATACGAATGTCTACACCATCGATAGGATACGACAGAAATCACCATTCAAAAGAATGGTGGTTCCTGATGTACTAAGCAGCCGTACTGATAATACGGCTGCTAAGTGGTGTAAAACACCCACGCAAATACGACAGGAAAATAGAACACCATTTTCCTGTTCTATTTGCTTTAAGCCTGCATGGATCAGTCAGATCCGTGCAGGCTGCAGTGTAAAAAAATATAAAAAAAAATAAATATAAAAAAAAAAAACGGCGTGGAGTCCCCCCCACAGCCGAAACCAGCACCAGGCTGAAGGAGCCGGGGCCGGTAATTAAAAATCAGGGAACCCGACAAATAGGGGTTCCCCGATTTTTAACAACCAGCCCCTGGCTCCAGGTCCGGGGCTGGTTCCCAAAATACGGGGGACAAAATGACTAGGGGTCCCCCGTATTTCAAGAACCAGTCCCAGGCACAACCAGCCAGCAGGGTAATGTCACAGCCGGGGGACACTTATGATATAAGGTCCCGCGGCCAAAACATTAACCCTACCGACCAGTCAGCCTGGCCAGGGGCCCTGGGGGAGTGGGGACCCCCCCAATGAAGGGGTCCCCCCCCTCCAGGACTTACCTGACCAGGCTGAAGCCTGGTACTGTCCCCGATGCCCCTGGGCGGTGGGCATCGGGCTGATTATGGTGTAAAAAATAGATTAAACTATTGTTTTTTACTGTGGCACTACAAGTGCCAGCAAGCCTCCCCAGCAAGCTGGGACTTGGAGAACCACAAGTCCCAGCCTGCTGGGCATTAAAGGGCCCGCTGGCACTTGTAGTTCCACAGTTAAAAAAATAGTACACAAAACACACTGACACACTTTAAAAATAAAACTTTAATACATACAAAGCCCACACATACTAATACTTACCTATCTTCTTTCCGTAGGTAGCCCTGGTCCTGTGTCGTCGTCTTCTGGTCCTGTGTCATCTTCTGCCTCCATGTCGACCGTCGCCGTCCGGATCTGACGAAATCCATTTGGGAAGCTGTGGAAGGAAACCATACTCACCTGTCCCAGCGCGACGTAGTCCAGGTAAGGGTCTTGGCAAAAAAACAAACCGAACACCCCGAAACCAGCCGGACAGGGAGACGCACGGTACTCTGTGTACATCGTGTGGCTCCGCCTCCCGAATGCCGCTATTGGCCGCCTTGCGGCCTAGCGGCCAATCAGGAGCCACTAGGCCGCAAGGCGGCCAATAGCGGCATTCGGGAGGCGGAGCCGCACGATGTAAACAAACACTGTGCGTCTCCCTGTCCGGCTGGTTTCGGGGTGTTCGGTTTGTTTTTTTGCCAAGACTCTTACCTGGACTACGTCGCGCTGGGACAGGTGAGTATGGTTTCCTTCCACAGCTTCCCAAATGGATTTCGTCGGGTCCGGACAGCGACGGTCGACATGGAGGCAGAAGACGACACAGGACCAGAAGACGACGACACAGGACCAGGGCTACCTACGGAAAGAAGATAGGTAAGTATTAGTATGTGTGGGCTTTGTATGTATTAAAGTTTTATTTTAAAAGCGTCAGTGTGTTTTGTGTACTATTTTTTTAACTGTGGAACTACAAGTGCCAGCGGGCCCTTTAATGCCCAGCAGGCTGGGACTTGTGGTTCTCCAAGTCCCAGCTTGCTGGCACTTGTAGTGCCACAGTAAAAAACAATAGTTTAATCTATTTTTTACACCATAATCAGCCCGATGCCCACCGCCCAGGGGCATCAGGGACAGTATCAGGCTTCAGCCTGGTCAGGTAAGTCCTGGAGGGGGGGACCCCTTCATTGGGGGGGTCCCCACTCCCCCAGGGCCCCTGGTCAGGCTGACTGGTCGGTAGGGTTAATGTTTTGGCCGCGGGACCTTATATCATAAGTGTCCCCCGGCTGTGACATTGCCATGCTGGCTGGTTGTGCCTGGGACTGGTTCTTGAAATACGGGGGACCCCTAGTCATTTTGTCCCCCGTATTTTGGGAACCAGCCCCGGACCTGGAGCCTGGGGCTGGTTGTTAAAAATCGGGGAACCCCTATTTGTCGGGTTCCCTGATTTTTAATTACCGGCTCCAGGCTCTGTCAGCCTGGTGCTGGTTTCGGCTGTGGGGGGGGACCCCACGCCGTTTTTTTTTTTTAAATTTATTTATTTTTCTATTTTTTTTTACACACTGCAGCCTGCACGGATCTGACTGATCCGTGCAGACTGCCAGAAACATTCGTATTAGCGGCCGTATATATGGCCAGCTAATACGGATGCTTACACCATCGGAGGGTTACAAAGCAGTCGTATCTGACTGCTTTGTAATTTCCCCTCCGGAACACGACTTTGCATACGACTTAAACAGTCGTATGCAACCGTAGGGGAAATACCAATACGAAAAACTAGGTTTTTCATATTGGTAAATTTCCCCCTTAAGTGTCCAATGTCCAATACATTTATCAGCGGAAGAGTTTGCAAATCATTTCTTCTAAATTCTCAATGATTTCAGTTTGTAGGTTAGTCCTAGCATAGAGCCATGAAGAGGTAACAGGGGGAGCCAAGAGGCAGGACAGGACCCACCTGCAACTAAACATGACAGGCATCAAACTGTGCACAATTTGAAAACTCCACTTTGGGGCTATGTGGAGTTATGTGGGGTGACTGCTGTGATTACCTAACCAATAGTATTGCTAGATTTTCCATGGTTCTTTTAGTTAGTGTGGAAGAGTGTATGGGTTAATGCTGCCAGGCCTTTACCCTGGGTTATCATGGTTAGTTATAATGGGGCAGATGTATCAACCAGCGTTAAGTGCAAAAATGCACTTAACGCTGGTTAACTGGGGGGGATTACGATTTTGCTAATGTATTACTAGTGCACCTAACGTGCGCTAGTGACAGCCCGCCGAGTTACGCTCGGCGGGGCTGTCCCTGCAATCCCCGCCAGGGATTAACGGCCGGGGCGATGTATTAACAGCCTTCAAGGCGTTAATTCGCCCCGGCCGCTTCGCCAGCTCAGGGCTAGCGTTGTCCTATCCCCCATTATGGGGACAACGCTAGCCCTGCGTATGGCTTGGGCTGCGCTGGAGATCTCGCGGCTTTAGCGAGATCTCACGCATGCCCAGAAAGCCGGGCCCGGGGTGCGACAGCGAGTGCGCATGTGAGGGGTGGCGAGGGAGCCGATAAGGAGAGCCGTTAACGCTGGGGATAACGGCTCTCCTTATCGGCTTTGGGGGGGGGTTAATACATCTGCCTATAACGTTTGCCCGCTTCTCCACGTTATGCTGGCAAAGCGGGAATCGTTATTCGCCAAACGTTATAGGCAGATTAATACATCTGCCCCAATGAATTGTTCAGCAAAGCAACCTTGTTTTATTTATTTATTAACAGTTTATTATATAGCGCAGCATATTCCATTGCGTTTTACAATAGAAGACAATGATACAACAAACTGGGTATTTACAGACAGTCAAAGGTATGAGGGCCCTGCTCGCAAGCTTATACTCTATAGGGAAATAGGCATTGATACATAAGGATAGATACTGTATTCTTTATTTCATCGATTCCACCGGAATGCAAGGTTCTATGACTGGTTCTGGAATTTGATAAGCTTGCCTGAAGAGATGAGTTTTTAGGGAACGCTTAAAGGTTTGGAGACTGGGGGAGAGTCTTATTGTGCTTGGGAGGGCATTCCACAGAGTGGGTGCAGCCCAAAGAAAGTCCTGCAGTCGGGAATGGGAGCGAGGAATGAGTGTGGATGAGAGACGCAGATCTTGGGAGGAGCGTAGAGGTCGTGTTGGATGATATTTTGAGATAAGAGAAGATATGTATGTTGGTGTAGTTTGGTTTATGGCTTTGTGTGTGAGTAAAATAATTTTGTATTGAATACGGTAGAATACAGGTAACCAATGAAGTGACTGACAGAGTAGCTTTGCAGACGATGAACGTCTGGCTAGGAAGATTAGCCTCGCAGCTGCATTCATGATGGACTGTAATGGTGAGAGTCTGTATTGGGGAAGGCCAATAAGGAGACTATTGCAGTAATCAATGCGTGAGATGATGAGAGCATGGATTAGAGTTTTTGCAGTGTATTGTGTAAGGTAAGGGCAAATTTTTGATATGTTTTTTAGGTGCACGTGGCATGATTTCGAGACAGATTGAATGTGGGGAACAAGGGAAGGTTCAGAGTCATGGATAACACCTAGGCAGCGAGCTTGAGAGGTAAGGGTGATTGTCATATTCTCAACAGCAATAGAGATATCAGGTTGGTAACTACTATTTATTGGCGGAAATAGAATTAATTCTGTTTCAGAAATATTCCGTTTGAGGTAGCAGAAAGGCATTCAGAGACACGGCCTAATACAGATGGGGACAGGTCCGAGGAGGATAGGTAGAGCTGAGTATCATCCTGTCTCAGCATACCAATCTGCCACTATGCACCACTGGCGGCTCAGTACATTAGGGTGCAACCCAGGCACGCCCATTGCACCCAACTATGCTCCATTTCTGTCACATTGCCCTTACTAGAACTCAGTAAACAGCTAGTAGCTGATGATTACTGCATAGAAATACATTAAGGGTCAACACAGAGAACTTTCAGGGAGAACTTTTACCCCAAGTTCATCAAATAAGGTTAGAGGAAAAGAAGATTCACAATGAGCAAAGGGAGAGATTCTTTACAGTAAGGGCAGTAAGATACAGTATGGAATACCGAAACGGGTGTGACGGTTATTCATTGACTGATATGTTTAAGAAAGGGTTAGACAACTTTTTACCATAAAAAAGAGTATCCAGGATTACTGTATAACTGTTAATTAAATTGTATAGTAGTCTACAGAGAGAGAAATAGGACGGCCATCTTGGGTCAAGAGGGATTACAGGTTTCAAAAAGATTGGTGGATGCTTCATCTGCGTCATTTACAAATTCATTAGCTGGGGTGCTCACTGCCTGATTGAGAGGCAGGGGGTGTTCCAGGGTGGACACCCGGCATTTCAGGGGTGTGCCCATTGAAACACCAGCCCCTGGGGAACGCAGGCATTCCCAATTTGTGGAACAGCATGTAGGCGAAAAGTAGCTCATGCGCTACCTTTGGTCTGTGAACAGAGGAAATGTTTTCCTCTGCACGGGCGCATGCGAGCAGATGTGTAAGCGCACACATCAGCTCACCGCTTAGCGACGGGATCCAGACAGCAAAGTGGGGGCTTGCATGCGGCGGAGCAGCATTAACCCGCTATCAAGGCTACGAATAAACGCAGCCTAGCGAGCAGGTCCGAATTACCCCATAAGCTGTGCAAGGCATGAGATCCAATATACTGTAGGTTGAACTTGATGGACTGATGTCTTTTTTCAACCTCATGTAACTGAAAGTCTACAATAACTTATCACATCCTATAAGTCGTTATATGTCCTATAACTGCTATTATTTAGAGCTTCTAGTCCCAGATACGTAATGTTTATTTATTTAAAACATTTATTGAGAAATTACAGGGACATAAAATTGCCAATCAGAGAAGTATACAGTTACATACAATGTACGTGAAGAAACCGTGAAACAGATACATCAAAAACGACACCAAGACCAATGACAGCAATGACAGTTTTATCATCTGAAATGTCAACTTTTTGTTGTAAACAAATGATATTGGTTTTACAATTAATTGAAGTTAAAAGCCTATATAATTCAAAAATACTTCAAATCTATAATTCAAAAATACACAGAACTGACATTCCAAGAGGAGATTCCTTACTGGAACAGGGTAAATTGGTAAAAGGAGCTGGGCATTAGAAAGACAATCAAGAAACGCCAAGAGAGAGAAGTGGAGGAAAGAGGTAAGGAAAGGAAGGGGAGGTTAATGACAAGGAGGAAAGGAAAGGGAGAAGAAGTGACAATATGGGAGATAGTAAGAAGGAAAAGAATGACAGTAGTTCTCAATAATTAGGTCAACGAATAGGGGTAGAGTCATATAAGAGTAGACAGATATCTGTAAGCAGGCATAATATTGTGTTATCTGGACACAGTGGAAGCCGGTGTAGAAGCTTTGAGTAAAAGATAGCATGTAGTGTTAACAAAAGGACTTCAAATATCAGATAGGGAATTGAGAGGAAGTGTGTTTATGTAGAGGTCCCATTTGCCGCTGAATAACAATTGCAGTAGTTTTTTCGGTACTTTGTTCAGAGTGGGGGAGGTGCGAGAAGCCCAATGAGTCAGAATAATCTTTTTAGCTACGGTGATAATGAAATATAAACTTTTCAACACTACAATAGCAGAAAAATAGGAAATGAGAAAAATAGGAAAAAAGAAAGTTAGGGAGGATGTTTTATAGCTCAATATCAAATATCTACGTCAACATGTCCAAGGTCTACCTTGACAAGAGTATGGGTCATTGGGTCGTCCCTCTCTACGCACTTGTGGATGGTAGGGCATGAAATACAGATGAGGTCGTTCTCCATTCTGGTGGATGGTAATCTGGCGGACATGAACACGCGAGAATCTCATGTGCTCATGCTTCCATTGCCAAGAATGGGCCGTGCATACGTCTTGATGTGCACGTGCCCCTATAAGCGGATGGTGGTCGGCACCCTGGGAGCTGCTCTAAAGAGAGTGGCTCCATCTTTACCGCCTGTTAGCACATATCGGCTATTGACCTTTTAATTTTCGACATTCCCATTCTCGACCTAATGCTTGTGTTGTCCTTCCAACCCTGTCGACCTTAGCTTATTACATGTGTCAACCTAAGCCATGTTGAGCTTCAATGGTCAACCCAATGCATGTTGATCCAATATATGTTGACTCAATGAACATATTCCGTTATTGGATAGAGAAAGGGTTACAGGGAGAAGAAGCATCAAAAAGGAGCAACACACCGAACACTTAAACTCAAAGTATTGTACAAAGGACCTAGAACAATAAACAATGTCATTCAGGTGAGAGACAGGAAACATGAAATAAAGTATAGGGTCCTTTTCAAAGTCAAGTATGGTCACGATAATCATAAGTCTGGCAATTTGGCACAGCAAGTACCATGCGGTTGATTTACAGACCCAGGAAATTTGGTATTGGAAACTGGATTGGAGAGTATAAGGTTCCCATTTCTTAATCAGAAAATGTATCTCTCCAGTTAAAATAAATAAGGTCCAGTAGAGGTCCAGGAATGATACGTGGAGCTCAAACAGTAGTTGAAATGTCAAAACCATGTTCCAATAGTGGCGGATCTTTGGACAATACCACACGTTGTGAATGAAGTCTGTGCGAGTTGTCTAAACAAAGATGTCTACAGTAATTCAAAACATATTTGAGGTCAAGAAATGTAGTAGAAAGCTAAACATCTCAGTGCAAGAGGTATAATGGATATACTATTGAATGGATTCAAATACAGTAGCACAAAATGACAAAAAAGTTGGAGTCATAAAGACAAAACTTGTACCAAAGTTGTTAAAAAGAGAGCTTGTGGCCTCCTTGATCTGAAATTTCCATTAAAGAAACTATGGGAGAGCAGAAAGTCAGAGTTCACCCATATAGGAATGGAACAGGAACTACTGTAGCTTCCCTAATTGTTTGTTCACTGCAAGCCATGCTGTAGAGATATCTCTAAAAAAGAGGTTATTCTGAAGATAAGGAGGAAAAAGTGCTCAAAGGCGGTGCTGCAGGGGTGTATGGATCGAACAAGGTCCCATTGGGGGAATGTTGGTGAAATGGCCAAGATTCAATAGCTGTAATATCATCTTGTGATGGAATTTGAGGCACCAGAACATGACAACCCTGGTTCTGGAAGCGAGGTACTGCAATGGACCAAGAATGCGGGCTTGCTCTATTTTAAAGCCCTCCATTGTTTTGGGAGAAGAGACAGCAGAGCAGGACTTTTTAAAGATTCCGGAAGCCCAATCAGGCTGGGGGTCTTGCCTCGCAATCAGTTTTTCCAAATCATCAAATTTTGTTTCTCATTTGGTGATTGGATTTCTGCTAGGAACTAGGAATCTAGATGTTTGAGATCTTGGAAATATCTTGGAACTTTCCTCCAATATGTTGTCTGTTTAGAAGTGTTCTGCAGTTGAGCTTGATCTTGGAAATAAGCAGTAAAGTCAGAAATGAGGCTGCAAGGTAGAGTCCACAGACAGAGAGGAGCAGTCCAGTTACATTTAATGCCAAGGGGTAAATGAAAGGCAGCAGCAGCAGAATCCTGGGTTAGGGAGCCCCAGGTCTCCCGATAGAGCAGAATGGTTAGAAGAGACGGAGCTCTGGCATCATGCTGCCTCCTGCGTCCAATCTTGCCAACCACTGATGTTTCTACTTAAAGATAATCAATTGATACTTATATAAATGGATTTACAAACTGCAGTAGAGAAACCGGAGCACTGACATTGTCACTGTGAAACTGCTGTTGAACTGACATATATATATTACAGTCTATGACTGCTGCCTGCTTGCTGCCCACATAGAAAGCAGCAGCAATCTCTTTATATTATGTTTTACTGAAGATTCATTCTCCTTCTATAACATAGAACAGCAACAATGGAACGTTTCAGATTTCCGTTGCTGACTATTAGCATGACTGAGTGCAGACTTGGGTAGGACATACAGCAGATACGGCAGAGATGATGGTAAACTTGATTTGGGAGTCGCACAGTTAAAGGCATTAAGCTGATACCTATAAAAAAGAGAATATAAAGAAACAGAAAAGACATCATATTTACAACGACTCTTATGTGGGCCACAAGCTGGGGTCTTGAGAACCCGGAGTCTTTGTTGCTCATTTTTCTGGTGTGTTTCAGGAGTGACGCAATCAGCAGGGAAACAGCCGCACAGAATATGGTGATCTGCATAAAGGAGGCTGCAAACTTGAGGATCATTAAAGTGATTTGTTGTTGTTGTGTATATATGTTTCCATCATTAGTGCCATTATGGACCTGGGTAGAATTCATGTTATACACTGAGAACACAATCAATCCACGAGGCAGACTGCAGAGAAAAGACACCAGCAGTGACATCAGGAGCAGCCAGGGGACCATCCTGGAGATGTTCATCTTCAGTCTCAGGAATAACCTGTTGCTGTAGTTTGTGATCTTCACGCAGTAGAAGACGCAGAGCACGGTGCCCCACCACAGGCTGCAGAAATCCACAAATACCATTGCAGTGGTAAGATAATTTAAAGGCATAATATGTGGGATTCCATACACAGCATCTTTTACTAAATTATGATACATCCACAAAATGAGATAAAGTAACCTCACTGTTCCGAGGGCGGCCATGATAATGTCTGTGGTTAGAAGAGTTTGACCTTTCCACCACCAGGTGCAGTTTTTGGCCACAATAAATATATTGAGAAATAATCCCACGATTATCAGAAACCAAGTAATAGATGATACCAATATGAAAGTTGAATGATCCATCTTTAATTCTCGGAATCCTTTACGTCTCTCAGAGTCTGAGTTCTTCTAAACCAACCAACGCTGTACGTCTTACATGTATACTCAGTGTGAGACAGGCGGCTCTGGGACATGCAAATATCAATGGGCTAATATTATACATAGACTTGCTGTAAGCTTTGCATGGTACTTAGCTGCGGATCTCCATGTAAATACATGTTCCAGGATGCATGCAAATAATTTTAAGGAATAGCAATGAAATGTAACTGAACAGGGCTGTGATTTCAGATTAAGTAAATTTGCTTTGCAAATATTTAATCTTGTCTATAAAGTCAATGCCCTGTATATTATAAATGAACTCAGACAGAGAATAAGGGCCCTTATTCTGGTTGGTGCGGTAATATCCGCGTGCGTTCGTGCCGCCGATGTTTTGTGTCTGCGCATGTGCAGAGGCGTCTCTGCGCATGTGCGAGCGGGGCATACGGCCAAATCCCGCATGAAATGTGAACACTCCGAACAGGGGGTGGAGAGGGGCGTGAATGGCTATTTGGGCTCATTACCATATGCATATGCCCCGCGTTTCATGGGCGTTCCCATGCAAACGCTGGGCGTACGTATGGTAATGCGGCCGTGACGCACGTGTAGGGGGCGGACATATGACATTGCCGGATGTCAGCTGCCCGCCCAGATCCCTGCTTTTGCACAGAAAAATGTCCGTGTGGTCTGAGGTTGCGGGAGCTGGTGGACCACTCAGTCCTGCATTCGATGGTCTGCGACCATCGAATGATGGGGGAGGTTCCCTGAGATGGAGGAGGCGTATTCCATGAAAAATACACGTGCAGTCCGTTCGGCCAGCTTCTTACCGCGTACGGACGGAGTTGGCGATCCGTATGGAAGGCGGGTTTTCGCACGCACGGTCCTGGCCGCATATTCGGATCCGGCCGCACCAATCAGAATAAGGGCCAAGGTTACAGTGTACAGAAATATTATCTATTAGGTAGTATAAATAAGTACACGATATACAAATGTGCAACCCATTCAGTCCAGCACGGGAGCCTTCAGAAGCCTCTGGTATAGAGCAGGTTCAAGAACTTGTTGATGATGATGACTTATTGCAAACCAGAAGTATAAACAGCCGGTGAAGAGGCATATCCATCTTATTTATTTTATTACCATTGACGTATATGCCATTGTGCTTTATAATTGGGAACGACCAGTAATACAGTAAAACGAGACTGGGAATTAACGGACAGACAGATCCGAGGACCCTGCTCCCAAGCTTATGATCTATGGGGAAATAGGAATGTATGCAAGAGAATAATGGCTACATTTGCATAATGGTCCAGCCAGATCTCAAAGGTTCTAGGTGGACTTTATAATCTTAAAGATAAAGGTGCATGAGTTTGTAATCAGAAACTATGTATATAGAACAGTGGCGGAACTTATAAGTGGTTGGCCCAGGTGAAAAAAACAAATTGCCCAGCCAAAGTTTAAAATATGCCATACAGCAATGGGTGACAGGGGGAGGCAGAGGGTGACAGCACATGGCAGGGGGTGGCAGATGTTGACATAGAGAGGAAGAGGGTGGCAACGAAAGACAAGAGGTGACAGAGGGTGACAGTGGAAGGTTGGGGGAGGCAGAGGGTGACAGCAGATGTCAGGGGGAGGCAGAGGGTGACAGGGGGAGGCCAAGGATGACAGAGGTTGAGTGAAAAAAAGTACAAGCGCAGAGAATATGGGGCACGTACTGTACCTTGGTGGGAGCTGCCTAATTTTGCCTTATGGTAGAGCCGGCCATGTATTATTCCCTTACCCATGCACAGTGAAGAGCTGCAAGAATGCAGCGTCTGAGCTCCCCATGGCTGGCTATTAATATGACAGAGTGCAGGCTTGGGTAGGCAGATGAACAAATACTGTAAATTAACATATAAAAAGCCTCAGTAATCTGTAAACTAAGCAAAATATTTGAACTTGTAAAACAGAGCGCATATAAGAACAGAAAAGAGACCATGTTTCTAATGGCACTTATGTGGGCGTCTAGTTGGGTTTTAGTGAATCCTGAATCTTTGCTGCTCATATTCCGGGTGTGTTCCAGAAGTGACGCAATCAGAAGACAAATGTCTGCGCAGAATATGAGGAACGGTGCGATGGATCCAGTGAAATATATGATGAATATATTGGTAAAATATATTTCCAATATTAGAGTTTCTAATGTGAGAAGTAGAATTAATGTAGTCTACTGAATATTTGCACCATATGCTGGGTAGACTGGAGAGAAGAGACACCAGCAGTGACGTCAGGAGCAGCCAGGGGACCATCCTGGAGATGTTCATCTTCAGTCTCAGGAATAACCTGTTGCTGTAGATTGTGATCCTCACGCAGTAGAAGATGCAGAGCAGGGTGCCCCACCACAGGCTGCAGAACACCACAGTCATAGCCAAATAGTCAACATTTATTGGTATAACTAATGAATGATCAACACTCAAGGAAATGGTTCTCCTGGAATTTGTTGGAGTATCCAACTTCTCATCTAGATCTGTCTCGTTCTTTGTGGACAGGAGTTTGGGGAATAACCTAAAATGATACAAAGTTAATATTAATTATAGGATCATTTACATCGGGTTTTGCATGGCATTTGCCAGCCAAATAAAATAGAATAGAAGCTACTTTATTGGCCATGTGTGCTTGCGCACACTAGGAATTTTTTGTGGATTTACAGTGCTGCATCAGCAGGGATGAGTAGGGGGGGGGTGAAGGCGTTACATACATTACATACATTACATTGAGACATTACATGCGGGGACCACATGCCCGCTGAGCAGCTCTTGGCGGCGCCACTGGTCGCTGCAGCAGACGGGTAGGTAACGGTATAAACAGGGACAGTATAGTATAACACAGGGAACACATAGCACAGCTCCTAGGCAGCAATTAGCGGTGCCACTGGTCACTGCAGCCGCCAAGTAGGTAACGATATAAGCAGGGACAGTACATTATGGGCAAAGACAGATCAGTTACAGCAGGGACATTACAGTTATCACACAGGATTATACATAAGGTTACATGTGGCTGAGTGCACAGATCCCAGGCAGCCATTTGCGGCGCCAACTTCCTGTAGGAGAACCTGTGGTGGTGATGGTGGTGGTGGTGGGGAGAGAGATTCACTGAGGCCTAGGGAGAGACAGTGAGGCCTGGGGCTGGAGTTGGACCCTCCCCAGGCTGAGTTCCATGCCGCTGCCCCCTGTAGTCTAATCGTACCTCCTCCGCAGCATAGAAGGCACCTGCATCTGCGCTGATGCTGGGGGACAGCCGCTAGGTCCTTGGTGCCTGAGCATCCTATGTCGTGCCCGGTAGCTGCCTCCAGGTGCTGATGGGGGTCATCATGCCGGGGTCTAGAGCCTCTGGTGCCCTGGGGGCTGGGCTGTGCACTGCTATGCCGCTGCTGGTGTCACACCGGCGGCTGCGGCCTGGTCCAGTGCCGCGTCTCCTTGCTTCTCCTGCCAAGGCAGTGCACCCATCCTGGCCGGGGGGGTTTCACCATGCCACCATCCGTCCACCCCCTCCGTCCTCCTCCATCCAGGGCACCCTCTCTCCGGTGAAGGAAGCACCGGTGGATGGGAGCTCACATGCGTGCGACCATCCCCGGCCCTGACCGGAAGCAAGCCAAATGTGCCTATGGCAGTCATCGTGATATTGTGTGGAAAGGAAGGAGATTAGTCTGTATGGATATATAATTTTACCTGACACTGTCACTGAAATGTTTGCTCCCATAGATTGTTGGCATAATGAGTTCCCTTGTTTGTTTCAAAATAAAATGAGCTGATGCCAAAGCTTGGTTAATCACTATTGCAGTTTCTAGTGGAAGACCCTCCCTTCCAATGTCCCCCTTTATCTCCAAGTTAGTGTCAACAGCTTTGTTGGGTAATAGTAATGGGAAGATGGACGTCCAAAAATCGCACATGTAATCGGATGTGAATTGCGGTAAAACGTGCACTTTTGCCCCAAAAGTCGCACATTTTGACTTTTTGTAACACTTCAATTCGCATCCAGATGTTTTCCATTATAAAGTATACAACTCACAAATGTAATAGGGTGTGATTTATGGTAAACATTGCCACAAAAAGTGTGATTTTTCCTGCAATTCACATCTGTGCGAATTGGCCATTTTTGACCAAAAATCACACATGTCTAAAAAATCACCCCCTATTGCATCTCGCCCCAGGTGTTTTTTCATACTTAACTATCCATGTGGACATAGAAGGCAGAATGATCTAAAGCAAAAATGCGGTAAAAACCTTGTTATCGGGTTTTTACTGCATTTTCGTATGCACTAAAGCGGTTCTGTCAAGGCACCACTGTGGAGGGAATCCTGATAGAAACCTATGGATGTCACTCTCTTGGCCAGAGAAGGTATTATTAGAAACATAGAAACATAGAATTTGACGGCAGATAAGAACCACTTGGCCCATCTAGTCTGCCCCTTTTTTTAAATATGTTACCTCAAACCATATTTGATCCTTATTTTTTTGTAAGGATATCAATATGCTTATCCCAAGCATGTTTAAATTGTACTACTGTATTTGCGTCTACCACCTCTGATGGTGGGCTATTCCACTTATCTACTACTCTTTCTGTGAAAAAATTCTTCCTCACATTTCCCCTGAATCTTCCTCCCTCTAGTTTCAGTGCATGTCCTGTTCTGTTGATCCTCTTCCTGTGAAGAATGTCTCCCATCTGTACCTTGTTAAAACCATTGATATATTTGAAAGTTTCTATTATGTCCCCCCTTTCCCTTCTCTGCTCTAAACTATACATATTAAGATCTTTTAGTCTTTCCTGGTACGTTTTGTGATGTAGGCCATGCACCATTTTAGTTGCTCTTCTTTGTACAGTCTCTAATGTATTTATATCCTTCTGGAGATATGGCCTCCAGAACTGAACACAATACTCTAGGTGAGGTCGTACCAATGACCTATACAGTGGCATTATTACTTCTTTCTTTCTACTGCTGATACCCCTCCCTATGCAACCAAGCATCTGACTTGCCTTCTTCATTGCTTTGTTACATTGCCTACCTGCTTTTAAGTCCCCTGAAATAGTGACACCTAGATCCCTCTCTTCCTCAGTAGTTTCCATTATAGTGCCATTTATACTATATTGAGTCTTTGGATTTCTGAGACCCAAGTGCATGATTTTGCATTTTTTGGCATTAAACTGTAGTTGCCATGCTCTTGACCATTCCTCTAATCTACCTAGATCCTCAATCATTTGTTTTACCCCTCCTGGTGTGTCTACCCTGTTGCATACCTTTGTGTCATCTGCAAAAATGCACATTTTACCCTCAATTCCATTTGCAATATCACCAATAAAGATATTAAAAAGCACCTATCGGAAGGAGGTAGATTGTCATAACTTCCTGAATTTTAAGAGCAGTCACCATCGGCCTTAGGTTATGAAAATACCCAAGAGCCAGTATATGAGGAACTGGCAAAACTGTTCAGAAGATCATGATTTTGTCAGGCTGATGAGCTTACAACTGCTTTCAAAGAGTTGGGCTATCCTGAATGGCTCCTGACTAAAGCTATGAAAGTTGTCTCCGAGACCACCCAAGATTCCATACTAGCTTACCGAAACCAAAAACCAAGACTTCTTAGAAAACTACACACCCATTTTAGTGTCAAAATATAATACTTATTCAAAACAGTTGAAAAATGTTATTAGTAAAAACAGGATACTAAGAAGTGGTAAGTTTTTGACCAGATCTCTAGAGGAACATCCGAAAGTGTTTTTTTTTTTTTTTAAAGAATACCACATTAAAGAATTCCCTTGAACCTAGTTATTTTCTGTTGTCCTCGGCAGTTGTTAAAGATGGAACAAACATGAAAAATAAAAAAAGGTTGCTTCAGATGTTCAAGACCAAAATGTATTACCTGTCAATTTATTAACATTAGTTCTAATTGTTCCTCTCCTGCTATAGGTATATCACATACCATTAAAAATTATATTGATTGTACATCTACCTATGTTATACTGTATACTTTCAGAGTCATTTTATCAGATAGCATGCCATTCCTTCATTCTTTCAGTTTTTTCTTTTTGTGTATATGTTTTTTATTGATTGTTCTGACTGTTATTTTGTTATTATACCACACTATTACATTGTAGGACTGTATTAAATATTTTAATGATTAATATGATATTTTTGAATGTTTGCACAATGTCGAATTACCTTCTATGGCTGGAATGAGCTATATTATCCAAAGAGGCACTGAGTAATCCAACCTGATATGACTTAAAATACACCTGGACTCACTAATTGGATACTGATTGGATGTTTACTACGATTGGATGTTCTATCTTTTAAATATCTAGGTCTGCGGCCTCTGACTAATCCCTTCTGATAAACCTGCTGCATGAGACGATCGCGGAAAAACGCGTCAAATACTGAGGCTCTTTCTACACTCCCTTTGCTACACAAAAACTTTGGATACATTGTTGTAACCCTCTGTGCTTGGATAACCTTGTATTGCCGGCTCTCACACCATTAATAGCTACAGCCGTCTTCGGCGTGTTTGTGCCTGCCAATTATGTGTATCAGCCTCTTGCGGTGAATATTCTGCACCGCTGGCTCATCAACCATCAATAGCCACAGCCGCCTCCAGCGCTTCCGTACCAGCCACCTGCGGCGGACAGCCCCATACTACCGACTTGCACACCACCAACAACTTTGGGCATCTCTGATGCGTTGGAACCAGGGATGTGCGGTGAGGTAAATGGCTCAAGAGTCCCTGGCAAGTACCAGAGCCAGATTTGCACACAATATATGAGCCATGGGGTACATTCTGGCATTATACACATGTGCAGCAGTATATACTGCTGGAGATTCACTGAGTTTTGATAGAATTTTTACTGTAAAATTTATTAGAATAATAAAAAATAAGGATTGGTATTTAAATTCTTTGTATTTTTGATGTACTTTATCAATTCAAAACTCCGACATGTACGCTAGTTTGACAGGAAAGTCTGTGCCTCACCTGCCTTACCCCACCGCACGCCACTGGTCGGCACATACCATTTGGTGCAAACTATCAGCGCCCAACATCTATGGTGGACAGCTCGCTGCCTGCTGACTCCATCATCAGCGGCATGGCAACAGGCGGCGGCCGCTGAGCGGGTGTAGCTGGAGCTGTCTGCAGGCTCCTGTTCCCTGCTGTGGCTGGACCTGACCTTTCATCTATTTCAGGCTGTACACAGATACCAAGAAAGATTCTCCAGATCACTGACATTTATTTCAAGGAGTGCGGTCAAATTAAATAAAACACTAAATTGGAATAATATCAATCTGCATCATTACACAGGATGGGACATCAGTGGCGAAATCAATCTCAGGGTGAGAGAATTTAATCTACCCAAACCAAACATATGACATTTAATTATATTCGTTTGAATAGCCATAGGGAGTGTATGAAATTATATTTTATATATTTTTTTTTTTTATATTTTTATTGTATGTGTATTATTTATTCATGAAATTTATATATTGCCTATGCAAATTAATAATAAATTCTATTAATTACTCTTCCGATTGTGTGGCGCTCTCTAAAAGCATATACACGGGTGTAAAATCCTTGTGTATAGATGATCTGTGTTTGCTTGTAGTAATCGCATATGCACTAACATATGAGTAGTAAATCAAATGACAGCTCTTGTGTTAAGAGCTGTCCAGCACAGTCCCTGGACTGAGACCCAGGAGTCCCTCTGTGCATGCCCCAACTGATGGTGCCAGCAGCAGGGAATGCTGGGAGGTATCTGTTATGGATCCCTCTGACAGTGCTGCAGAGAGAAGCCCAAAAAGGTGATTTTGGTGATACTGTATGTGCAGTGTGTGCAGTGCTGGTGTTGTTATTAAGACGTGAAACAAAATTGTGCACAGAAAAAGTGTCTCCATTCCAAACAAAGAATAAATCATCAATGTACCACCATAGAACAACAATTTTGCCCCATATAGGCCACCCCAAATGTTTTCTTCTTCGAAGCAACCCATATAAATATTGGCAAAACTGGGGGCGAACCTGGTGCACATGGCGGTACCAAGGATCTGTAAATAAGTTAACCAGTTAAACATGAAATAATTATGTGATAAAATATAGTGCACAGAATTAAATAAAAATTCTCGTTTGGTGTCACTGAGGCCCTCATCAAGATTTAGATAGTATTGCAGTGCTTCGGTACCTGCAATATGAGGAATGTTACTATATATAGTGATTCAACATCACAGGTCAAAAAAAAGAAAATTAGATTTCCAGTTAATGGTTTTGATATGGTTAAGGAATTGTGTAGTATCTTTGATACTCAGTGACACCACCAAACCTTGAAGATGTGCATCTACAAATGCTGATAAATTAGACGTGAGGGACCCAGCACCAGAAATAATGGGACGCCCGGGTGGTGAAGTGACTAATTTATGAATTTTTGGCAAATGATAATACGTGGGAGTGACAGGAAATGGGTTGTGCAAAATGTGTGCTCCTTCTTGGATATCACTCTCTCGGCCAAAGCCTCATCTAACAATCTTTTTAGCTTTTTGGTATAAGGGGTGGTGGGATCCTGAATTTCTTATTATTCAGTTGACGGTATCTTTGTGAATTATAGTCAACTTTATTTTGAATTACAGTTCCACCCCCCCTTATCTGCTTTGCGGGGAGTGAAGTACAGAGGAGTTCTCGGGAGAAGTCGGTAGTTCTTGCGAGATTCCTCTAAATCTGCAGCAGCCGGAGGACTGTGAGTCCCATTCAGGGGCAGCAGCCGGAGTGTGGGACGGCTAGAGCAGGACAATTAGTAAGTGACATTTGTACATATGGCCCCGAAGGATTTTTTCCCCCATGCAAATGGCCCTTGGCAAAAAAAAGACACCTTGTGAAGGATAGAACTGCACAATAATGGGGGCGATATTCTAAGAATAAAAAATACATTTATTTACTTGTGTCCAATATATGGAACAATATCCTAATATATCTAACATACAATATATAAATGAACCATATAAAAAACAAAAAAACAACCGGTTGTGATATAGCGTTTAAAAGATCATATTATTAAATATAAACATGCAGATAGACTTAATTAGACACATTCTACTTAAAATTAGGGATTAGTAGATAAGCAGAATGGATTTTGCTTAATCCTTGGTAATTTGTTAGTGAACAGTTCTGTGTCACAGATAAGCAGGTTGTTAATATGCAATTCTGTGTCTTAGATAAGACACCACAGAGTTAGTTTTATTAGATATCACCGGTTAAGCTTTATGATATTTTCAATTTTCATAGTTAGTATGCAGGCGATATGGTTGAATTTGTCCAATTTTATATGTCTGGCCAGACATTAACAGGGGTACCTTATACAGTGTCACCTTCCTTTTCTCAAGCCTCCCAGCTACTGGTGCTCATTAGCCCTTGTAATAACTTATCCGGAGTGAGCTTTTCAGAAGTGTGACATGGTTGTTATACCAATGAGGGTATCCCTCCAGTTTACTTCAATAATTGGTGACCTCCAACGCGTTTCCCCACCTCTTTTACAGTGTCAGCGGCTTCTTTAAGTAGAAAAAGGCTCCCTTACTAGATTGTAAGCTCCTCCGAGCAGGGCCCTCTTCCCTCCTGTTGTCAAAGCCCACTTCTCTTCACATTTCACTCACAGCTCTCCTATACTCCAACACTCAATGACCATCTTCGTCCGCATACTCATCTCCATCATTGGTCACCAGCCTCTAGTTGTATGTTGATTGAGTCCTCACTACTTATATTTAAGCTGTAATGTGTATTGATCTGTGGCGCGCTTTATTTGTACTGTATTTTTGTTATTTATTCAATGTTATGCGAAGTAATGTCTCCCTGTACTGTTCCTTTGTACGGCGCTGCGAAACACTTGTGGCGCCTTATAAATAAAATTATAATAATAATATATTAGGATATTGTTCCATATATTGGACACAATTAAATAAATGTATTTTTTATTCTTAGAATATCGCCCCCATTATTGCGCAGTTCTATCCTTCACGAGGGGTCTTTTTTGTTTGTGGGATACTGAGCCATCCCAATTAGAACAGCTGTAAATAAATGGGAAGCTAGATTTATTTAACTAAGTCTGGCCATGCTGCATATTATAAATCTTGTAATCAGTCGTCTATTTGCGGCGCAGGACTTCACCTGTTTTTTCCTGTTCTTGGCAAAAAAAAAAAGGTTCCCCACCCCTGCTCTGGAATATTTATTCTTGTTGACTATGACTATCACTATTAGAATAGTGATAGTCATTGGTGTCTCTACTGGAGAGTCTCCTCCTGTTCTGTCGTACACGGTAATGTTGATTATCATAATTAGGTTCAGTATAATTTTGTTTTCTAAATTTTCTGTTATAAGTCCTGACATGATTGTTATTATAATCCACAATATCTCGTGACAATTTGCCATTTTTAGTTTTGATCAAAAATTCTGTAAGCAAGTAAAAGTTGGTCATACTGTATTGCTCCAATCAAATGAAGTTATTTACACAGCGCCCTCTGCAGGCAACTACGTGACCTGTGCATTTGTTTAAAAACCCTAATCTTTAACACTGAGAATATTTAACAAAATTTTAAAAAAAAATTCTCAAAAACCTTAATCCCCACAAAGCTCTAAACTCAAACAAGTTTTATCTCACGAAATAAACCCACTGGGGTAAATTTACTGAAGCTTCTAAAACGAAAAAGCGGGGGCAATCTCTCTACAACCCTCCCCAGTTCCGTTCATTAGCAGCCGCACTCATCTGTGTGTCATTGTAAGCCACGGACAGTGAGGCCAGGCATGTACTGCTGTCATTTGGTTGCACTCCCCAGCTCCTGCCTCCCAGCAGGCTGGCAAAGTGGGAAGCAGCGCAGTGGTAATGGCTGACCGGGACATAGGTACCACGGTACCCGAATGTACTCATCCGCACACTTCACCACTGAGGATGGAAAACCACCCTGGCAAATTTCTGAAAACAGCCCTAATATGGGCGGGCCTGTTGAGGCAGCAGGGTCTGTGCAAGTATGGGATTCTCCTTCCCCATAGGGTCTATTGGTGTGTCTGAGGCAACTAAGGCCTTCGTTGTGACTTTATACGTGCATCAGGGACAAACATGGAAAGTGCCGTGCTTCAATTTTCAAACCAGGAACCAGCATTCGATATCAGAGGTTATCAGAGGCTATCAAAGGATTGCAGAGGATTGCAGAGGAAAGCAGAACCTGGTTCCTAGTTTGAAAACTGAGCCACAGCACTTTCTACTCGCCGGCTTGTTTGCCCCTAATATGGCAGTTTTCATCTTATCTGATGTACATCTGCTTTATTCTACGTAAACCATCATCAGACATGATTGTATGGTGTCAAGTGCCCAGCGTGGAATGACCATTCTGCCCCATTAGGCACCAAAAGATGCCTGTAATGGTGTCATGACAACAAATATGGCATGTCACATATGTTCTTTAAAACTTCATCCTGGTGGTATAAAAACTATGCACTGACTACAAAAGTGCATCTAGTGCCTACAAGTATCATGTGCTGTTTTAAGCTAAAAAGAAAAACAGTATTTCATAAAATAAGTATATATATACCTGGAGTCTGGTCCCTGATCTGGCTGCTTAACTGAGCGAGTGAGATTCATTGGAATATAACTATTGTTGATCTGTTGCTCCCTGCTGTGAGCATGTCACATTGATTGTGAGGTCTATTTGTACCACACCTAAGAGTAATCCTGAATTTCTTCAGGACATTACCCCATCTTTCATCCTTCATTTAGTATGGAAATTGTTCATGTTCTAGATGCTGACAGGCATAAGGATTGAGATCTGCTTAGGATCCACTCCCTCTCTCTTTAATGAAAGCTGTATTACACTTTGACTGAGAGACATTAAGTTACTTGTAGACGGTTACCCCTGAGGAAGTCGTTTTAGCGACGAAACGCGTTGGGTTTTGTGCATGATTGACCGTTTTAGAATCCATGACTCCACACAGATGAATAAATTGTTTTATTGTTATATTTTATCCATTTTATACATTAAATCTGTTGTATTGTGACCGAATTGTCACCTTTTGTTCTATTTGGTGGTGGATATATTTCAAGAGGGCGCACTTTGTCCATTGTCTGATATATATATATATATATATAAATGGGGAGAGGTGACGGCGGCACTCGTAAATAAATTGACAAACAGTCAGGTTTAAAATACCGACGTTTCAAAGCCGGGTGGCTTTTTTATCAAGGTGCTTAGAGAACAATTTGTACAATGAAAAACACTCACCTAAATACTCCTGGTTCACCGCCGCGAGTCCCGTCAGCGTCAGTCAGAGGAGGCGCCCGATGATGACGTCATCTCCTACGTACATGGCACAGAGGGATGCACGGAGGGAGCCAGTTCACCTAGTGATCACAATACAAAACAGTTTTGTTTATACATGTTGTCAAGGCAACAGATAGTGCTGGAAAAATATATGCTCAATTTGCTGCAATGTCATTTATGCTGGCTGTACTGCAACTTTAGGGTTGCATCGTGAGCCACTAATATTAAAGTGATAAAAAACACACAAAAGGGAAAAATACATGAAAAAAATACAAAAAGTGAAACTATAAGGCTGGTTTCACACACTCCGGCTCCTGCCGGACGGCGAAAACCCGTACGGCCAGGGAGCCGTGCCGCACACATTAGTTGTGAATGGACACTATTGTGTCCATTCACACGGGACGGCCACGGCCCGGCCGCACGGCTGCAGCCGGATCCCGCCACTGGAAGGGACGGCTACCGGGCTGTGGCCATCCCCTTCATGATAAACTAATGTGTGCGGCACGGCTCCCTGGCCGTGCGAGATTTCACCGTCCGGCAGGAGCCGGAATGTGTGAAACCAGCCTGTGACATAAATATGAAAAAGTAAATGATGTTATACATAATTCTGAACTGTCTGCCATTTATGCACAATGTATAATCTTATAAGGCTAACTTGCCCATATGATGGTTTCTCTATAGTAATCATTATAATATATAAGAAGCATATAGGCAGTAAGAAAAGCTGTGGGTCAATACAATAAAAAGGCTAATGAAAATAATCAGCAGTAATTATCTTTATAAAAAGTTAGACAGGCCGAGATGGTCATTCAGACCTCTCGGTACCATTGTTTGTAGCGTATGTATCCATCTACTCTCTGCCTGAAGCAATTTCAGAGATCTGTCACCCCCTCTTCTCAGCGGGGGGACATGATCAATGATCTTGTAACGGAGAGAGGTAAGGGGGTGTCTGGCCTCCACAAAGTGACGGGCCACCGGATGTTCGCTGTGGCCCTCAGAAATGGCAATTTTGATATTAGAACGGTGTCCAGCGGCACGCTCTTTAAATGTTCTGTCGGTTTTACCGACATAGTGTCGGCCGCATGGACAGCTTAAAAGATAAATAACGTACCTGGTTGAACAGGTTAACCTATGCTTTATTTTGTATTTTTTGCCTGAATATGGGTGGCAGAAGGTGTCTCCCTGCAGCAAATAACTGCAGGTCGTACACCCGCTGCACTTAAAGCAACCCAATTTTGGAGTTCCCAAAAAAGTGTAAGGTTTTGGAGGAGGAAAGCGTATGTCATTCTTGACCAGGTAGTCCTTAAGGTATAGGCACTCATGAGTTTTTTGCCATGTAGTGATGGTAAACTAGGGTCTGTCGACACAATTGGCCAGTGGTTTTTACAGATGCGGTTGACCTCAGAACTTTTAGTATGGAATGCATTAACCCAGATGATTTTATTGTCAACATTGTTTTTATTGTTGGATTTAAGGGCTTGGTCACGTGTTAATTTTAACACTCGTTTTTTAGAGTGTAATAAGCTTTTAAGGTCATATCCTCGCACACCAAATTTGTTGATCATGTCATCAAGTGCAGACTCCAATTTGTTAGGGTCACTATTTATTCGGCGAACTCGTAACATCTGCGAGTAAGGTAACCCTACCTTGAGGGGCATAGGATGATGGCTGGAGGCCAGTAAGATGTTGTTCCTGTCAGTGCACTTTCTACTCACCGGCTTGTTTGCCCCTAACATGGCAGTTTTCCTCTTATCTGATGTACATCTGCTTTATTCTACGTAAACCATCATCAGACATGATTGTATGGTGTCAAGTGCCCAGCGTGGAATGACCATTCTGCCCCATTAGGCACAACAAGAAGCGCCAAAAGATGCCTGCAGTGGTGTCATGACAACAAATATGGCATGTCACATATGTTCTGTAAAACTTCATCCTGGTGGTATAAAAACTATGCACTGACTACAAAAGTGCATCTAGTGCCTACAAGTATCATGTGCTGTTTTAAGCTAAAAAGAAAAACAGTATTTCATAAAATAAGTATATATATATATATATATATATATATATATATATATCTGAAATAAAAAAAATTATGAAAAATATAAAGTTTAAAGAAAACATTCTATCTGGTGTGAGGTACCGTGTAAATGGTTACGGTAGACAATGTCTACATACCCTCCAACATGACCCATTCCATTAGGTACAAAATGCTCTGTTCCTGGACTTCCCTGACAGTGGCAGTTAGAGGTTGGACTCCAGCACAGTCCAATATTCGAAGAGGGGGGGTCACATCAACTGCCAGTGAGTCCAGGACAGTTATGTTTGGGGTGGCAGTAGGTGTGGCTCTCCTTTTTGAATATTGGACGGTGCTACAGGCTCACATCTGTAACTGCCACTGGCAGGGAAGTCCAGGAACAGAGCATTTTGTACCTAATGGAATGGGTCCTGTTGGAGGGTATGTGTCTAGATCGACAGTCCGAGACACAGTTGACCAATGATGGTGACTAGATCGACACCTAGAAATGTTTGACATTCCCAAGGTAGACATTAACAAAAGGTCGACACAACCTTATGGCCGACATGAACAAGGTCGACATGAGGTTTTTTTTACAGTTTTTTGGTGTCTACCCTGACTTATGGCTCCACCTGTAAGATGTGCAGTACGGGAGATCCAATGTAGGTACCGTGTTTCCCCGATTTTAAGCCCTCCCCCGAAAATAAGACCTCCCCCAGATTTGGGCTGCTGCTCCAATATAAGCCCTCCCCGAAAATAAGACCTCTCCAAATACCTAAATTTTCAGTTTAGATATTCCCCCTTGATGTCCCCGTCCACCAGCCCTAACTCCCCTCACCTGCATGGTGTCGGTATGGTGTGCAGTGGCTTCTACTGAAGCCACTTCTCCCTTGCTCGCGGTCCCAGTCATGCTTTGCGAGCCGCGCATGACGTCATCGCGCAGATCACGTGGCTGCAGAACGGAGTTCTGTGGCGCAGTTCTGTGCTGTGTGTCCCGTTACCCGGATTTATTTTGACTCAGTAAGTTTATTTGATTAGCACTGGGGGCATGTTAATTAAGGAACACCGGGGGCATGTTAAGGAGCTCTGGGGACATGTTAATTAAGGAGCACTGGGGGCATGATAATTAAGAAGCTCTGGGGGCATGATAATTAAGGAGCACTGGGGGCATGTTAATTAAGGAGGATTGGGGGCATGTTAATTAAGGAGGACTGGGGGCATGTTAAATGTCTGGCACCTGTTTTAGGACATTTGCTGTCAAGGTGTATTAAAATAAGCCCTCCCCCGAAAATAAGACCTATGGTCTTTTTTGAGGGTTAAAAAAAATAAGACAGTGTCTTATTATCTGGGAAACACGGTATAACTTGATGGACTGATGTCTTTTTTTCATCCTCATGCAACTGCAACAATACAATTAATGATCGTGTCCTATAAGTAGTTATATGTCCTATAACTACTATTATTTTAAAACTTTTACTCCAAGATACTTCAGATACTTATGTTTCTTTAAAAAAAACATTTATTGAGAAATTACAGGGACATAACATTGCCAATACAGAGTAGGAACATAACTATACAGTCAGAGATGTAGACAGTCACATACAATATACATAAAGAAACCATGAAACAGATACATCAAAACAACATCAAGACTAGAAAATAGGATAAAAGGAAGTACAGTATGAAGTTAGGGAGAAAGGGACATAGCTTACTAGCAAATATCTATGTCGATATGCCCAAGATCTACCTAAAGGACGACCCAAGCAAAAGTTTTCACTGGAAAAGGACAACACATTAAGAGGTCATCATGGGTTTTTCACATGTTTTTTGTGTCAATGCCGGCACCTGAGCTACTTGACCCCCAAATAGTGTATCACATTTCTTCACATGGCCCACTTGCTCACCATGCTTTGGCCCAAGACCATGTACTTCACTGTTCCCATTCAAGTCCAAGTAGATTGTAAAGTGTGAAAAAGTGCATTACTGGGAGTTGACTAAGTCCCATGAGACTAGAAGGTCAGAGGCTGAGAGACTTGCACTGAGCTCTGATTGGTGGAGTACATCATACAGTAAGCTTCTCAAGCAGCAGCAGCTGCCTCATCATGGGAGGGTTTGTAATCAGAGGCAACATTGAGCCTATGAGGTCTCCTACAGAGTAAGGTACAGAGGGACTATCAGGCTTTTCATGTGGTGTATGTATATATATATATTTTTTTTTTAACCCCCTCCCTGTATTCTACTGCGCAGTTTGTGGCCAGTAATGACAAGTGGGAGGGGGCCCCCCTGTCTAAAGTATCCCGGGCCCCCGGAAGGCTTAATCCAGCACTGCATTTGGTGATTGGATTTCTGCAACTAGAGAACTAGTTCTTTGAGATAAGAAATATCTTAGAACTTTCCTCCTATATGTTGTTCATTTGTGGACGCCCGTTTAGAAGTATTCTACATTTGAACTTTAAAATCTTGGAGAGATGCAGTAAAGTTATCCACTTATGAATGCAGTAGAGGCTTATTGGTTTCCTTAATTGCATGTATGATATCCGCAAAGGTGGGACATGGAGGAATCATGATGAGCAGAGCCATAAAGTGATTTCGCTGTAATGGGTGAGGAAGGCAGGGAGATTTCTCGCATCCTGTAAAGCACAAATGTAGAATAAATAAAAGGGATATAAAATAACACAGCACTTTCAAAGAAAACGGAGAATAGGAATTTGTAAACAATGCAATAAATGGGGGGCTTATAACAGAAAAAGTTACATAATGAAGGTGGGGTCTTCCAAACAAAAATAAGAATTTATGAAGATGAAAGGAAGGTCACCAAGGATTACTCACCCAATGTCCTCTTGTCCCTAGAGCTGGAGGTCCCCACCAGGTGGCGAATAGCCTTGGTACAGGTAGGAATGAGGGTGCAAGGTAGAGTCCACAGACAGAGAGGAGCAGTCCAGTTACATTTAATGCCAAGGGGTAAATGACAGGCAGCAGCGGAATCCAGGGTTAGGCAGCACAGCAGGTCTCCCGATAGAGCTGGAAGGGTAGAAGAGACGGAGCTCTGGCATCATGCTGCCTCCTGTGTCCAATCCATGCCAACCACTGATGTTTCTACTTAAAGATAATCGTTTGATAGTTTTGTAAATGATTTGACAAACTGGAGCACCGACATTGTCACTGTGTAGCTGCTGATGAACTGATATGTATATTACTATGTCAGTGACTGCTGCCTGCTTGCTGCCCACATAGGAATGAGCAGCAATCTCTTTATATTATGGACGGTATTCAATGAGGCAGAATCGCCAAGTTTTATGGCGATTCTGTGTTTTTTTCGTGTGTGCCGGCGATTTTTGAAACTGAAAAAGCGAATCACCCTATTCAACGACCTCTATTCGCCGATGACGACCGGTGAATGAAGCCCCAATCGCCAAATGTTATTCTCTACAAATCGCCGGTTTTTGTCTATAGGAATTTTCATGGGGATTCGCCGGTAGTCGACGGGAATCACCATGAATCGCCAAAAGTGTATTCAATGAGAGGTTGGCGATTCTTATTTCTTGTTTCATATCGCCGTTCCTCACCGAGTGTCCCTCGTCATCTTTTTATGGTGAACTTTTATAGGAACCTGTGAAATAATTGGTTTTAAGTGTTCAATTTAACTCTGCAAGTGTAATGTATTATTATTTGCTGCCCTTGTGTGATGTGATGGTCGTAGAAGTGCTATACAAATATATATTTAATTTTTTCTGGTATTTTTTTTTTCTCCCACAAAGCACTGTTCTTACCCATGGTGCACCTCACTTACCCATGATTCTCCTCCCCACCTCACTCCTTCGTTTGGCCTTTGCGGAGATTACACAGCTTTTGCAGTCTGCTGTATTGGAATCGTTTTTTCAGGGTAAATTGCATTTTTCTTGCATTTCACTGCAATTTCTTACAGTACTGAAGCTGTTTAGGGAAACGCCGGATTGGCTGAGAATCGCCGTTGGGGGCGGCGATTCTCAGCCACGTTGAATAGGGTGACACAGCTAGTCCCGGCGACTCCCGACGAATCCCTACGCTTGGCGAATCGCCGTCAAAAAAACGGCGATTGGCTGGCGAATGTAAAATCTGAATCGCTGTGACCAACGATTCAGGTCATTGAATACCGCCCTTAGTGTTAATGAAGATTTTGTCTACTTGTCCTTGTACAACGTAGAGCAGCAACAATGGGCGGTATTCAATGACCTGAATCGTTGGTCACAGCGATTCAGATTTTACATTCGCCAGCCAATCGCCGGTTTTTTTACGGCGATTCGCCAAGCGTAGGGATTCGTCGGGAGTCGCCGGGACTAGCTGTGTCACCCTATTCAACGTGGCTGAGAATCGCCGCCCCCAACGGCGATTCTCAGCCAATCCGGCGTTTCCCTAAACAGCTTCAGTACTGTAAGAAATTGCAGTGAAATGCAAGAAAAATGCAAATTACCCTGAAAAAACGATTCCAATACAGCAGACTGCAAAAGCTGTGTAATCTCCGCAAAGGCCAAACGAAGGAGTGAGGTGGGGAGGAGAATCATGGGTAAGTGAGGTGCACCATGGGTAAGAACAGTGCTTTGTGGGAGAAAAAAAAAATACCAGAAAAAATTAAATATATATTTGTATAGCACTTCTACGACCATCACATCACACAAGGGCAGCAAATAATAATACATTACACTTGCAGAGTTAAATTGAACACTTAAAACCAATTATTTCACAGGTTCCTATAAAAGTTCACCATAAAAAGATGACGAGGGACACTCGGTGAGGAACGGCGATATGAAACAAGAAATAAGAATCGCCAACCTCTCATTGAATACACTTTTGGCGATTCATGGTGATTCCCGTCGACTACCGGCGAATCCCCATGAAAATTCCTATAGACAAAAACCGGCGATTTGTAGAGAATAACATTTGGCGATTGGGGCTTCATTCACCGGTCGTCATCGGCGAATAGAGGTCGTTGAATAGGGTGATTCGCTTTTTCAGCTCCAAAAATCGCCGGCACACACGAAAAAAACACAGAATCGCCATAAAACTTGGCGATTCTGCCTCATTGAATACCGCCCAATGAAGCGTTTGAGATTTCTGTCGCTGACTATTAGCATGATTGAGTGCAGAGTTGGGTAGGATAAAAACCAGCAGAGATGGCAGAGATGATGGAAAACATGATTTGGAAATTGCACAGTTAAAGGTATTAAGCTAAAACCTATAAAAAAGAGAACAGAAAGGAACAGAAAAGACATCATATTTACAATGACTCTTATGTGGGCTACAAGCTGGGGTCTTGAGAACCCGGAATCTCTGTTGCTCATTTTTCTGGTGTGTTTCAGGAGTGACGCAATCTGCAGGGAAACAGATGCACAGAATATGGTGATCGGTAGGAAGGAGGCTGCAAACTTGAGGCTCAATAAAGTGATTTTTTGTTTATGAGCATTTACGTTTCCATCATTAATGCCATTATGGACCTGGGTAGAATTAATGTTATATATGAAGAAATTGACCGATGCATATGGCAGGCTGAAAAGAGAGGACAATAACAGTGACACCAGGAGCAGCCAGGGGACCATCCTAGAGATGTTCATCTTCAGTCTCAGGAATAACCTGTTGTTGAAGTTTGTGATCTTCACGCAGTAGAAGACGCAGAGCACCGTGCCCCACCACAGGCTGCAGAAATCCACAAATATCATTGCAATGATAAGATATTTTAAAGACATATTATGTGGAATTCCATACACAGCATCTCTTAGTAAATTATGATATATCCACAAAATGAGACATAGTAACCTCACTGTTCCGAGGGCGGCCATGATAATGTCTGTGCCTAGAAGACTTTGACCCTTCCACCAACATGTATAGTTTTTGGCCACAATAAATATATTGAGAAATAATCCCACGATTATCAGAAACCAAGTAACAGATGATACCAATATGAAAGTTGAAAGATCCATCTTTAATTCTCGGAATCCTGTACGTCTCTCAGAGTCTGAGTTCTTCTAAACCAACCAACGCTGTACGTCTTACATGTATACTCAGTGTGAGACAGGCGGCTCTGGGACATGCAAATAACAATGGGCTAATATTATACATAGACTTGCTGTAAGCTTCGCATGGTACTTAGCTGTGGATCTCCATGTAAATACATGTTCCAGGATGCATGCAAATCATTTTAAGGAATAGCAATGAAATGTAACCGAACAGGGCTATGATTTCAGGATAAGTAAATTTGCTTTGCAAATATGTTATCTTGTCTATAAAGTCAATGCCCTGTATATTATAAATCAACTCAGAGAGAGAATAAGGTTACAGTGTACAGAAATGTTATCATTTAGGTAGTATAAATAAGTACACGATATACAAATGTGCAACCCATTCAGTCCAGCACGGGAGCCTTCAGAAGCCTCTGGTATAGAGCAGGTACAAGAACTTGTTGATCAAAATGACTTATTGCAAACCAAAAGTATAAACAGTCGGTGAAGAGGCATATCCATCTTATTTATTTTATTATCATTTACTTATATCTCATTGTGCTTTATAATTGGGAACAACCAGTAATACAGTAAAATGAGACTGGGTATTAATGGACAGACAGATAGGTCAGAGGACCCTGCTCGCAAGCTTATGTTCTATAGGGATATAGGGATTTATACAAGAGAATAATGGCTACATGTTGCATAATGGTCCAGCCAGATTGCAGTGGTTCTAGGTGGACTGTATGATCTTAAGATAAAGGTACATGAGTTTGTAGGTTTACCTCATCAGAAACTATGTATATAAAACAGTGGCAGAACTTGTGAGTGGTGGGCCCCCACAAAATTGGGCTCCCCTCCTTTAGCCCAGCCAAAGCTCAAAATATGCCAATCAGCAGTGGGTAACGGGGATGCAGAGGCTGACAGAATATGGCAGGGGGAGGCAAATGTTGACATAGACAGGAAGAGGGTAGCAACGAAAGACAAGAGGTGACAGCGGCAGGTTGAGGGAGGCAGAGGGGGACAGGAGATGGCAGGGGAGGCAGATGGTGACAGGGGGAGGCCAAGGATGACTGAGGTTGGGTGACAGTTAGTGAAAAAAGTACAAGCACTGAGAATATGGGGCACGTACCTTGGTGGGAGCTGCCTAATTTTGCCTTATGGTAGAGCCGGCCATGTATTATTCCCTTACCCATGCACAGTGAAGAGCTGTAAGAATGCAGTGTCTGAGCTCCCCATGGCTGGCTATTAATATGACAGTGTGCAGGCTTGGGTAGGCAGATGAACAAATACTGTAAATTAACATATAAAAAGCATCAGTATTCTGTAAACTAAGCAAAATATTTGAACTTGTAAAACAGAGCGCATATAAGAACAGAAAAGAGACCATGTTTCTAATGGCACTTATGTGGGCGTCTAGTTGGGTTTTAGTGAATCCTGAATCTTTGCTGCTCATATTCCGGGTGTGTTCCAGAAGTGACGCAATCAGAGGACAAATGGCTGCGCAGAATATGAGGAACGGTGCGATGGATCCAGTGAAATATATGATAAATATATTAGTAAAATCATCTTTCTCAGTGTTATTTCCAATATTAGAGTTGCTAATGTGATAAGTAGAATTAATGTAGTCTACTGAATATTTGCACCATATGTTGGGCAGACTGGAGAGAAGAGACACCACCAGTGATGTCAGGAGCAGCCAGGGGACCATCCTGGAGATGTTCATCTTCAGTCTCAGGAATAACCTGTTGCTGTAGTTTGTGATCCTCACACAGTAGAAGACGCAGAGCACGGTGCCCCACCACAGGCTGCAGAACATCACAGTCATAGCTCCTGTGACGTAATAGTCAACATTAATTTGTATAACTAGTGAATGATCGAAACTCAAGAAAACAGTTCTCCTCAGATAGAAAAGTAGCATAAAAATCCTCACCATTCCGATGCTGCTCATGATGAGGTCAACGGTTTGAAGAACTTGACCCTTCAGCCAACAAGTGAGGTTTTTAACTGCAATGAATGCATTGAGGAGCAATCCAATTAATATCACACAATAGCTAACCACTAATAAGAAGACTAAAATTGCAAAACTCATATTTGCTTAACCAGATGGGGAGCTTGTTGTAGCTAACTTCTCATCCAGATCTGTCTGTTCCTTGAGGACAGGAGTTTGCGGAATGAAGTAAAATGATGCAAAGGTAATATTAATTATAGGATCATTTACATGGGGTTTTGCATGGCATTTACTAGCCAAATGTGCTAGACGCAGTCATCATGATACTTGTGTGGAAACGGAAAGTCATCATGATACTTGTGTGGATAAGGAAATTAGTCTGTTCGGAGATATCATTTTACCTGACACATTCACTGAAATGTTTGCTCCTGTAGATTGCTGTCATAATGAGTTCCTCATGCCAAAACTCTGTAAATCCCTTTTTCATGTGTCGACCTAGACCTCTGTCGCCCTAGTCTCTTATCGACCTAGACTTCTGTCAACCTTCACCCATGTTGCTGTATGTCGACCCAACAGTGTCGACCTAATGACTGTCAAACATCTTACGGTCGAGCAAACAATCCCAACCCCTATATCTATATACTCAGTGGCGTAGGAACCGTCAGGCAGCCCCTGCAGCTGCTTGGGGGAGCGACGGCACCCAACCGGGGCGCACTGACTGCTGGCTGCAGCGCTGCTGCGTGTCGCGGGTGCCCAAGCGCTGGCTGAGCTGACAGGAAGAGAAATACAGTCTGATGCCCGGTGCCGTCCGGCAGCCGTGGCAGCGCTGCCCGTGTGCGGCATGAAGTTGCACTGGCTGCCGCTGGCCCGGCCTGGTGAGTGAGACATGAAGGGATAAATCCCCATTCCCCCCTCCTGAAGCTATACACAGTTGCCAATGGGCAGGCTGGGTAGCTGTAAACATTAGCCAATGGGTGGGCTGGGATGGAGGGGAAGCAGGCTGAGCTGCAGCAGCCTCCAGGTTCTCCATTGTCACACGCAGGGGAAACATGTGGAGAGGAGCCGGGAAGCCAGAGAGGGAGCAGCACATGAGCAGAGTCCCAGTCGTCACAGTGAGACTCAGTCTACTGGTGCCACTGCCAGTGCCTACCTAGGCTATTATATTTAATTAATAATAGTATACCTGCAATGCTGTAATAAATTCCAGGGTGATGGTGCCCTGCCAACCAGTACCTACTGTAATATAATTATCATTCTGCTGGTGCCTAGTATCTACAGTACCTGTCTGGTGCCTAGTACTGCCGTATCTACTGTACCTGTCTGGTGCCTACTACTGCTGTATCTACCTGTCTGGTGCCTACTGCCTAGTACTGCCATATCTACCTGTCTGGTGCCTAGTACTGCCATATCTACCTGTCTGGTGCCTAGTACTGCCGTATCTACCTGTCTAGTGCCTAGTACTGCCATATCTACCGTCTGGTGACTAGTACTGCCGTATCAACCTGTCTGGTGCCTAGTACTGCCGTATCTACCTGTCTGGTGCCTAGTACTGCTGTATCTACCGTCTGGTGCCCTCTGCTTATTACTGCCGTAACTACCTGTCTGGTGCCTAGTACTGCCATATCTACCTGTCTGGTGCTTAGTACTGCTGTATCTACCTGTCTGGTGCCTAGTACTGCCGTATCTACTGTCTGGTGCCCACTGCCTAGTACTGCCATATCTACCTGTCTGGTTCCTAGTACTGCCATAACTACCTGTCTGGTTCCTAGTACTGCCATATCTACCTGTCTGGTGCCTAGTACTGCCGTATCTACCTGTCTGGTGCCTAGTACTGCCGTATCTACCTGTCTGGTACCTAGTACTGCCGTAGCTACCTGTCTAGTGCCTAGTACTGCCATATCTACCGTCTGGTGCCTAGTACTGCCGTATCAACCTGTCTAGTGCCTACTACTGCCGTATCTACCTGTCTGGTGCCTAGTACTGCTGTATCTACCGTCTGGTGCCCACTGCTTAGTACTGCCGTATCTACCTGTCTGGTGCCTAGTACTGCCATATCTACCTGTCTGGTGCCAAGTACTGCCATTTCTACCTGTCTAGTGCCTAGTACTGCCATATCTACCGTCTGGTGCCTAGTACTGCCGTATCAACCTGTCTAGTGCCTAGTACTGCCGTACCTACCTGTCTGGTGCCTAGTACTGCTGTATCTACCATCTGGTGCCCACTGCTTAGTACTGCCGTATCTAGGGGGAACACACACAGGCACAAACATCACTCCAATACAGCACTTATCATCACTGAATAAAACAAAGCTGGCTACCTTATCCTCCGAGGAACTTCCTACTTCAAATAAATGTATAATTTCTGCATTATTCATAACCAGGAGCAGCACCAGGTCCCTACCCGTAGTAAAATTTGCGGACACTTTCTGCATTCTGCCACTGCCTGCCGAAGGCTGGAGCGGCAGCAAAAACTCCTCTACCTGCCCATCCATCAGCTTAAACAAGAGGTGGTGACGCACTGGAACTCCACCCTCTATATGCTGCAGAGGATGGAGGAGCAGCAAAAGGCCATTCAAGCCTACAGCTATGACATAGGCAGAGGAGCGGGGCTGCACCTGACTCAAGCTCAGCAGAGGCTGATTTCCGTGTTGTGCAAGGTTCTCCAGCCATTTGAACTAGCCACACGTGAAGTCAGTTCCGACACTGCCAGCTTGAGTCAGGTGATTCCCCTGATCAGGCTGTTGCAGAAGCAGTTGGAGAAAGTGAAGGAGGAGCTAAAGCGTAGTGATTCTGCAAAGCATGTTGCTCTTGTGGATGAAGCCCTCCATACGCTTTGCCAGGATACGAGGGTGGTCAGTCTGTTAAAGTCAGAGGAATACATTTTGGCCACCATGCTCGATCCTCGGTTTAAAGCGTATGTTGTGTCTCTGTTTCCGGCGGACACAAGTCTACAAAGGTGCAAAGACCTGTTGGTCATGAGAGTGTCATCTGAAGGGGACCGTGTCACGGCCCTAGCTCCTCCTTCATTTTCTCCCACACCTGTGTCTGCGAGGAAACAGCTGCGATTTCCCACACAACCCACTGGCAGGGATGCAGGGCAGGCAGGAGGTAGTTTTGACATCTGGTCCGGACTCAAGGACCTGGCAACAATTGCTGACATGTCTACTGTCGGTGCATTGCATGCTTTTACCATTGAAAAAATGGTGGAGGATTACTTTGGTGACAGCATCCAAGTAGACATGTCACACAGTCCTTACCTGTACTGGCAGGAAAAAAAGGCAGTTTGGAAGCCCCTGTACAAACTGGCTCTATTTTACCTGAGTTGTCCCCCCTCCACTGTGTACTCTGATAGAGTTTTTAGTGCAGCGGGGAACCTGGTCAGTGAGCGGCGAAGGAGGTTGCTTCCACAAAATGTGGAGAAGATGATGTTTATAAAAATGAATTATCAATTATTCAATGAAGACCAGGAATTGCCTCCAGAGATTATAACAGGACCTGTGATTGTGGAGTCCAGTGGGGATGAATTGATAATCTGTGAGGATGAGGAAGTACTGTACACACTGAAGGGGGCGAGGAATCAGTGGAGGAGGATGACGAGTGACGATGACATCTTGTCGCTGTAGAACCAGTTTATACAGGGAGATATGAAATTTTTTTTGTGTGGGGGCTCCAAACAAACCAATCATTTCAGCCACAGTTTTGTAGGCCCTGTCGCTGAAAAGTTTGGTTTGTTAAAGTGTGCATGTCCTATTTTCACAACATAAGGGTGGGTGGGAGGGCCCAAGGAGAATTCCATCTTGCATCGCCATTCATTAATCCCACTTCCTACAGTCATTCATGGGGTAACTGGACTTGTCTTTCAATGCATACAACTGTTTGCATTCTTCTTGACAGTGGTAATAAATTTAATAAATTATAATCAATCACAGAGCTGACCAATCCCACTGCTGAGATTAATTGATTGCTGCACGAATCGCCCACTGCCCCTCGACTGCACATCGTAAACACGATCAAGCCGGATACGATTAGGAAGGAAGCCACCCGTAAGAAATGGTATACAGCTCCAACCCAGGGGTAAAAGTGGTCCTAGAGAGGTGGGGGAACTCTTTTCCATCTGCCACCTAGTAATTGATTAGCCCCCTCCCCTCCACCCATTAGGCAATGATTTAAGAGACCACTGGTAATAAATGAATAATAATCACAAAACTAAACAATCAGATTACATTAATTAATAATAATCATAATCACACAATCAAGCCAGATAGGGGTCTTGTTGGATATTAAAATGATCGAAACAGTTACACACTTGCAGAGAAACTCTGTGCTGCACGAAATGCCCACTGCTCCTTGGCTGCACATGGTAAACAGTGCACAATCAAGCCAGATAGGGGTCTTGGTATTTGTTTTGAGGTTCTAGCAGTGGAGCGCAGCTACTCGTAAAACCATGAGCGAAGATCGGTGCTTCTCTCTCCACATCATCTATTATAGATGAAAAGATGTCATCGGGGACATCCATGATCTCCTCTTTATCCTACTTCTTTTTGGATAGGATGTCCAGGATGGATGAATGGATGGATGGGTGGGTGGGTGGGAAGAAGGAGGCCTAGAAACAGCTGGGGATGGTCATCCTCCTCGACCGAGCGTGCAGCTTTGGGAGGGAAACATGTGAAGCGGTGAGGGAGGAAAGGGAACACCCGCCTAGCCAGCCAGATCAGCTGAATCCACCCTAGCGATCAATTGTGTGACAGATGTCGCAGCCAGATAGCCCTCACAACCCAGATAGGGGTCTTGTTGGCTGCTTAACTGTACATATATGGTTAGGTAGTGAGACCGGACGCCTGCCCTTATGCTCTGGATACGCCCTTCGGGTCCCCAGATAGCTGTTCCTGGTCTCACGGGACCTGGCCAATAGGGGATTCCCTGTTACTGTCAGCAACCGCCTGTTACTGACTCTGCCCACTACGCAGTGGGCGGGGATATCGCTGCCACCACCAGACTCCTGTCAGACTCCAGTCATGGACAGGTCAGTGTGGTCACTCATACTCACTGCTGGAGTTGGCAAACCACTAGGAAAAGGAGCATCGCTGGGCACCCTCACAGGATACAACAAGCTGGCATACACATCCTCTGCGGGACACAGGGATCATGGCCATGCTAGGGAATGTTGGGAAATGTGACTGCTTCTAGAGGGGGCGGGGCTTGTGAGTCTCACCGGGTCCAGATGAAGGTCCTCTGTGTGGCTGTCCTCTTGGACACTGTCACCATCAGCGTGCTGTACCTCCTCCCGATTCGACTCCTCCAAGCGCTTGAGCGCCGCCCTCATTACGTTTGCAGTTTCTTTCAAAGGGATCTCCACACCCTTTTTGCCAACACACGATCTTGAGGTCATCCTTCGACATTCCATTGAAGTCTGCCATCTTGCACGTTCTCCTTGCTGCAGTTACTCCTCCCTGAGCAACTCGGCTTCTCCAATTGGGTCACCGAAAAGCCGCCTGGGATATCCCACCACTTCCCACCAATTTCTGTGACCGGATGCCTGCCTTTACGCTCTGGCTATGCCCTTCAGGTCCACAGATAGCGGTTCCTAGTCTCACGGGACCTGGCCAATAGGGGATTCCCTGTTACCGTCAGCAACCGCCTGTTACTGACTCCGCCCACTATGCAGTGGGCAGGGATATCTCTGCCACCACCAGACTCCTACGTGGCGTCTGGAACCACGGATACTGACTCAGGCCCAAACGCTGGCACCTGAGTACTACCTGCATCGACACGCTGCTGACACCCCCCAGACTGGCGTTGATTGGTTCCCCACTGGTCACGGACCAGACCTCTGCTTCAGTAGCTGGCAGAGCGGAACTCGGAGACACTGGATGCTATACCCAGAACAGCCGGAGAAAGGAATTATTGCAGTAATTCTGTTGGTCGCAAGATGAAAGTAGTCGTCTTGGGCAATAGATGTTTTATTTGCCAATAGCTCTTAAGAGATCTGTTCTCCTATCATAGGAGGCACAGCATACAGATGTTACAGCATTCAGATACAGGCAGATGTACAACTATACAGGCAAAACTTGTGCCTTCTTATCCAAAATCCACACAGCATACCACAGGGGGTAATTCCACCCTGTTCTCTCAGCATTGTGCAGGAGGTGTACATGCCTAGGGCATTTACATTCACATATCAATTGGAACATTTTCCTGTCATAAATAGATCCAGTTTACATGTCAAAGGGTTCACTCCAATTTCCTTAGAATATTTACCAAATGGACGGGATGGCATAGATTCAGTGACCCATCACATATACAAGTTTCCTTATTAACACCTTTTACACAGGACTTCAGACACAAAGCCTACTCCCTGTTGTGTATTGGCCACTCACAGGCCTTCTGACAGGAGGAGGCTGTTTAGAATCTCATTTCCTCGTCACAAAGATTTGCTAATTTTCTTTCTCCAGAAATGCACAAAGTGCATTTTAAGTCCTGAATGCATTCCTCAATACAATGTACAAAAATATATGGAACAGTCCCAGCTCAGTGCTAAACATATATTTCATAAATACGT
Source organism: Crinia signifera (assembly GCF_055691185.1). Lineage (NCBI taxonomy): Eukaryota > Metazoa > Chordata > Amphibia > Anura > Myobatrachidae > Crinia > Crinia signifera. The sequence continues at coordinate 328,019,756 of NC_139219.1, read as the reverse complement.
ATACTTTGTGCTTTGTGCCCAGCAGCAGGCTACAACTTACAGCAGTACTGCAGAAGGGGTCCTGTCCCAGCTCAGTTCTGCTCATACAGTTTAAAACATGTCAAGTGCCCTTGTTCCGAATGACGGTGTAGCATGGAGGGTTAACCCCTTCAGTTCTGTGGCCATCATTAACCCCTTGTGCCGGGCTCTCCGGCCACAGGTAGGAAGCCACCGGTTGCTGAAAAGCGATACATCTGCAACCCAGGGGTCCTAGAGAGGTGGAGGAACTCTTCCATCTGCCACCTAGTAATTGGTTAGCCCCCTCCACCTTGGTCCTCAAGTACCCCTAGCAGTGCACGTTTTCCAAGTCTCCACACAGAATCAAAAGTGATCATTAGCTCCACCTGTGGATCTTTTAAAATGTGTCTGAATAATGAGTCCACCTGCCGTGTGACCTGGAAAATGTGCACTGTTGGGGGTACTTGAGGACCAGGGTTGGGAACCACTGCATTAGGCAATGATTTTAGAGACAACTGGTAATAAATGAATAATAATCACAAAATTAAACAGATTACATTAATTAATAATAATCATAATCACACAATCAAGCCAGATAGGGGTCTTGTTGGAGGTTAAACTGATCGAAACAGTTACACACTTGCAGACAAACTCTGTGCTGCACGAAACGCCAACTGCTCCTTGGCTGCACATGGTAAACGATCAAGCCAGATAGGGGTCTTGTTGGCTGCTTACCCGTACATGTACGGTTATGTAGGAAGCCCCCGGTTGCTGAAAAGTGATACATCTCCAACCCAGCGGTCCTAGAGAGGTGGAGGATCTCTTCCATCTGCCACCTAGTAATTGATTAGCTCACGCCCCTCCACCCATTAGGCAATGATTTAAGAGGGGTATTGTTGGATGTTAAACTGATCGAAACAGTTAAACACTTGCTGCACGAAACGCCCACCGCTCCTTGGCTGCACATGGTAAACAGTGCAGAATCAAGCCAGATAGGGGTCTTTTTGGGGCCTAGTTTTTTAAACTGCCATCCTGTCTGCCGCTGCAGTGCCACTATTACATAAGCCACGTGTTTGTGCCGCACAGTTGTGAGGCTTAGCATAGTTATCCAGCTACCTCGGTTCAACCTTTTGCCCTAAAAACAATATTGTGAGGTGTTCAGAATAGACTGGAAATGAGTGGAAATGAATGTTATTGAGGTTAATAATAGCGTAGGAGCAAAAAAAAAAATTCTGCGATTTTAGCAGTTTTTATGCTTTTAAAAAAAAAATCAGAAGCCTAACCTCAAAACGTTTAGGGGGTGTTTTGGAAAAACCCATTAGAACCCAAAACCTGAAGGTAATCAGAACCCAAAACGCGAAAAGTGGCTGGTGCACATCCCTAACTTATATATGTTGTTATTTTCTTCTTTCTGTATACAATTAATTGTATGTGTGCAATCTCTAATACTTTATTATTAATTGGTTTATTCTATATATTTATATATATATATTTTAGGTACTTGTGTAGTTTCACGGCGCCACAGCCGTGGATCACATCGCATATTTAAGGTTGGTTTATTCACTTATTAGTTAGCCTGATGACAACATGTCTATGTTGAAACATTGCTGGATATGATTAAACACTACAGCATCTACATTTACTGCTAAGGCTAGAGTGCTGTACGCTTTGTTCCTTGTATAACGCTGTTGTGTAGTGTGGGCACCCGCTGGAATTGGTGGATCACTGTGGCTGTGCCGGACCCTCAGTGCTTTTTTTTTTCTTTCTCTCTCTCTCTCTCTCTCTCTCACTCTCTCTCTCTCCCTCTCCCTGTCCCTCTCTCCCTCTCTCATCAAAATTGCCACAAGTTATTTAGTGGTGGTATAATACTGTATATAAAAATAGCTTTTCACAGAAAGGATTTACCATCTAACAGTCCTTTTGGAGGGAGAAAATGCATATTAAAACACCCCTCAAAGCATGAGGGGAGGATTTTTGGAGCAATCCCAAATGCAAAAACTTAATAAAGTTAGGGTGCTCGCGACTACAGCGGGAACCCCTACACGCCCAATGGGAGATTATAAAAGGTGTGCTGAGGAGATAAGCAGTGGCCCTTATTCTGGTTGGTGCGGTATTATCCGCGTGCGTTCGTCCCGCCGATGTTTTGTGTCTGCGCATGTGCAGAGGCGTCTCTGCGCATGTGCGAGCGGGGCGTACGGCCAAATCCCGCATGAAATGTGAACACTCCGAACAGGGGGTGGAGAGGGGCGTGAAGGGCTATTTGGGCTCATTACCATATGCATACGCCCCGCGTTTCATGTGCGTTCCCATGCAAACGCTTGGCGTACGTATGGTAATGCGGCCGTGACGCACGTGTAGGGGGCGGACATATGACATTGCCGGATGTCAGCTGCCCGCCCAGATCCCTGCTTTTTCATGGAGAAATGCCCGTGTGGTCTGAGGTTGCGGGAGCTGGCGGACCACTCGGCCCTGCATTCGATGTTCTGCGACCATCGAATGATGGGGGAGGTTCCCTGAGATGGAGGAGGTGTATTCGTGAGAAATACACTTGCGGTCCGTTCGGACAGCTTCTTACCGCGTACGGACGGAGTTGGCGATCCGTATGGAAGGCGGGGTTTAGGACGCACGGTGCTGGCCGCATATTCGGATCCGGCCGCACCGATCAGAATTAGGGCCAGAGTCCCTTAGTAAAGTTAAAGAGGCCCTTATTTAGATCTGATTGCAGTACAAATTTGTTCTCAAAATTGGCAAAACCATGTGCACTGCAGGTGGGGAAGATGTAACATGTGCAGAGAGAGTTAGATTTGGGTGAGTTATTTTGTTTCTGTGCAGGGTAAATACTGGCTGCATTATTTTTACACTGCAATTTAGATTTCAGTTTCAACACACCCCTCCCAAATTTAACTCTCTATGCACATGTTACATCTGCCCCACCTACAGTGCAGCATGGTTTTGCCCATTTTGAGAACAAATGTGTGCTGCGATCAGATCAAAATAAATGTGCCCATACACGGTACAGTTGCTGGGTGTGATGAGATGCGCGCTCCCGTCACACATCTCATCGCACAGCTCAAAAAGTATGTGCTGCACTTACTATATGTAATAGGTCTCATCTCATCTCATTGCATTGCAAAACCTATACAATAATTGTACCGTGTATGGGCACCTTAAGGGCCATAGTCGGGTAGTGCAGTAGTGGCACGAGAGGGGTCTTACCTGACTCACTCAGTGTTGATTGAGTGCTAAGTTCCTCCATTGTTCCCAGCGGTTGTCCGGTCGGAAGGTGCCACGGAAGTTGAGGAGCAGCGCGTCTTCAGTGACAGGCGGCCTTGATGGTGATACAGCGGCTGAGAGGACCACATCAGGTGGAGTTAGTGTGGGTGGTCGGAGCTAAAACAAAATATTTACATTTGCCCACCCCCCCTTCCATATTCAATAAAAGTACAGTGCACAACAATACTATTAATTCAATGAAACCATACATTAACACACTCTTATATACAGTACATTACATCAAACATAGCTCCCCTGATTCACATTGCACACCACAGAAGTGGCCCTTATAAACAATGCCAACAGTAGTGGCACTGATACACATAATGCCCTCAGAAGTGATGCATAAACATATCGCCCACCGTAGTACCACTTAAACAGGTAGCACCCACGGTAGTATTGCCCCTTATACATAATGGCCATAGTAAGTTCCACAAAAGTAGTGCCCCTTATACATAATGCTTACAGTAGTGCTACTTAAACACACAGTGCCTGCAGTAGTGCCTGTTACACATAAAGCCCACAGTAGTTTATGATGCGTTTGTGCTTTGTACTCCCTACTGTTATTTCTATACAGGTGGGTGTTTGTGATTAGAGGTAAGTTAACCATGCAGCCTTCAGCTAAGGGTATCTCGAACTAAATAACCCCTGTAAGAAATGGGTGTAGAATAGACTGTTGGGGCAACAGAGTAATGAAAAGGAAGGAGTGTGAATAAAAGATGGGAGTACGGCTCTATTAAAAAGCGTTGGCCGTACCTATTGGATGTTCAGCGTTATAAGTTCCTGCCCTTGGTGGAGATAGGGTGAAGTAGGTGCTTACTTGCTGAGGTGTCCTGTCTCCTTTGGTGTTTAGTCCAGGTGGATAGGTGTCTGTGTGAAGGTCCCATCAGGTATTCAGTTCCAGGATAAACAGAGCTTTCAGCTCTGGGAGGCAGTTGAGTAGCAAAGTGTCCAATGTAAGATGATGGGCATAGAGATGGGGGAGAGATGCTGGGCAGAGAGAGGATGTAAAGATGCTGGCCAGAGATAGGGGGAGACAGATGCTGGGCAGAGAGGTGGGGGCAGATGTAGGGCAGAGAGAGGGGGAGACAGATGTAGGGCAGAGAGGTGGGGGCAGATGCTGGGCAGAGAGAGGGAGTACAGATGCTGGGCAGAGAGAGGGGGAGACAGATGTAGGGCAGAGAGGGGGGAGACAGATGTAGGGCAGAGAGGTGGTGGCAGATGCTGAGCAGAGAGAGAGTGTACATATGCTGAGCAGAGAGAGGGGGAGACAGATGTAGGGCAGAAAGGTGGGGGCAGATGTAGGGCAGAAAGTTGGGGGCAGATGTAGGGCAGAGAGGTGGGGGCAGATGTAGGGCAGAGATGTGGTGGCAGATGCTGGGCAGAGAGAGGGAATACAGATGCTGGGGAGAGAGAGGGGGAGACAAATACTGGGCAGAGAGGTGGGGCAGATGTAGGGCAGAGAGAGGGGCAGATGCTGCACTGAGAGAGGGGGTACAGATGTTGGGCAGAGAGATGGGGCAGATGCTGTGCAGAAAGCGGGAGGGACAGATGCTGGATAGAAATAGGGGGGACAGATGATTGGCAGAGAGTGGGGGGGGCAGATACTGGACAGAAAGAGGGGGGGACTGGTGATGGGCAGAGAGAGGGGAGGCAGATGCTGCATAGAGAGAGATGGTACAGATGTTGAGCAGAGAGGGGACAGATGCTGGGCATAGATAGGGGGAGACATATGCTGGGCAGAGAGGTGGGGCAGATGTAGGGCAGAGAGAGGGGCAGATGCTGCACTGATAGAGGGGGTACAGATGTTGGGCAGAGAGATGGGGCAGATGCTGTGCAGAAAGCGGGAGGGACAGATGCTGGATAGAAATAGGGGGGACAGATGATTGGCAGAGAGCGGGGGGGGCAGATACTGGACAGAAAGAGGGGGAACGGGTGATGGGCAGAGAGAGGGGAGGCAGATGCTGCATAGAGAGAGATGGTACAGATGTTGGGCAGAGAGGGGGCCGATGCTGGGCATAGATAGGGGGAGACAGATGCTGGGCAGAGAGGTGGGGCAGATGTAGGGCAGAGAGTTGCTGGCAGATGCTGGGCAGAGAGAAAGAGTACAGATGCTGGGCAGAGAGAGTGTACAGATGCTAGGCATAGATGGGGGGAAATGCTGGGCAGAGTAGTGTGACAGATGTTGGGCAGAGAGATGGGGCAGATGCTGGGCAGAGAGTGGGGGGACAGATGCTGGACAGAAAGAGGGGGGGGGGGCAGATTAGGGCCAGACAAAGGGGGAGGCAGATGCTGCACAGAGAGAGGTGGTACAGATATTGGGCAGAGAGGGGGCAGATTCTGGGCAAGAAGCGAGGGGACAGATACTGGGCAGATAGCGGGAGTTAGGAAGATGCTGGGCAGATAGAGGTACAGGTGCTAGTCAGAAAGAGGGGGACAGATGATGGGTAGAGCGAGGGGGACAGATGATGGGCAAAGGGAGAGGGGGAAGATGCTGGGCAGAAAGAGGGGGCCGATGATGGGTGGAAAAATAGGAATGCAGTAGATTCTGTGATGAGAGGCAAGATGCTGGGTAGAGAGAGGGAAGACACATATTCTGGGCAGAGAAAGGGAAGGGGGCAGTTGCTGGGTAGAGAGAGGGGGCAATTGCTGGGCAGAGAGGTGGTGCAGATTCTGGTAGAGAGAGGGAGGCAGTTGCTGGGCAGAGAGAGGTGGGGCAGATGGTGTGTACAGAAAATGGAAAAGAAATCTGAAATGTGAGAGAGAGAAAGAGGAGCTACAGAGACAGAAATGTCAGGGAACATACTCACAGAAGGGTGCCATGCTGTGAGATCCCCAGTTTTGCAGGTCTGCAGTGGTCAGAGGTGCACATGACCACACTCAGGGGCTCTTCTAATCAACATGTGCCAAGCTCCTCCAATCACAGCTTGGCACATGTCGTCTTGATGCCAAGATCAAGGGGGTGGGGCTCGGAACTGAGGGAGATGCAGGGACTTCCCCTGCTGCTGATGCAGGGACTTCCCCTGCTGCTGATGCTCTCCTCACATCTAATGTACTGTACTTCCTCTCCTTTAGTGCCGGTGCCGCTGACTGTCATTCACTGTGAGCCAGCAGCACTGAACATCCAAGCGGCAGAGTTAGAGAGCAGGGAGTGCACCTACGCAGCCCGGTGCCTCCCTGCTTTGCAGGCTCTGCAGGCTCCGCATAGTTGCAGCTTATTCACGGGGACAATTCATTACATAGAGGGGCCCATTCTGGATCACACGGAGTGTGCGCATGTGAAAACCTTGACTGCGAACTGCCACGGCAAGCTACTCACTCGCCGGGCTGTTTCCAGTGGGGAGGGAGGGGCGGTGGCAGTGCTGGGACATGGGAATGCCCAGCATTTCATGGGCATCCCCATGGGTATGTGGGTAGTCTGATGCCTGCCAGGCGGGCGGCAGGAACGGGCGATCCATCACAGTTTGTCGGGTATACGGAGGGCCAGCAGGTCCGACCACCGACTCAGGTGCAATGCTCCTGGGACCTGAGGGTACAGCAAAATGACCCGATTTGGGCTGATTTGACGGCACAATTGAATGAAATCGGCCTGGATTTGCTCAGTGTATGGGAGCCTTTAGGTCAATTGACATGCAATTTATGGTTTTATCGATTTGGATTACAAATGCGCTCATCACCAGGAAATTCAGCATAGGATTTTCATCTACAGGAATAAACAAATAAGTACTTTCATTCAGGTACACTGCGAGACCCCCTTTAAGCTGCCACCGTCCTGTTTGCCTCTGAGTGACTGCTGTTGCTGCTACACATACAGGTATCAGGAAACAGCAGCCATAGCAGCCATCTGTTCTTGTCCGCCCCACACCCTTCCATATTGCCACTGTTGGTCATGCACAGTCATCTGCAAATATGCGCTGCCACCTTTTTCCTCCTCCTCCTGTCTCCGTCTCCGGAACTGGTGCTGTTGCTGTTGCACTGCGAGTGATTCAAGAGACCTAGCTGAGGATACTGTTTGCCAGATGCCAGTATGCGTGGCGTGAGGTGCTGCCTCCTCCTGACAGTAATGGGTATGTGCATGGGGTATGTAACCATTTGTGAAGATTGGGGGGAGGGGGGTTGAACCCAGGTTTGATGCCACTCTGCAAGTGTCCCTGGCAATTGACAGCAAACAAACAAAATGTTCACAAGTGCCTGGTGGGAGGAGCATAAATGGGAGGAGGAGAAGGGTGGGGGTTTTGCTCTAGGGGCACAAGGAGGCCCTGGGGCTGAATGTTGGGGTGTGTGATGGGAAGCAGGGGAAAGGAGCAGTTTGACTGGGGCAGGTGGGTGGGTTATGGGTAGCACAGGGCGTGAAGTTGGTGGCTGCAGTAGGGGGTGTGTGATGGTTATCAGGGGGTACAGAGTGGGGTGGATGAGGCAGGGGGTGTAATAGGTAGCAGAGGGCATAGAGTGGGGTGGCTGAGGCAAGGGTGTATGATGGGTAGCAGGGGGCATGCAATGGGACACGGTTGCAAATTAAAACTGAAAAACTTTCCCATTGAGAGTAATATACTTACTGGCTGTGGAACTGGAGAAACGGCTTTAATACCCAGAATCCCGTTGGTTCCCTCACATTGTAAAATGTGACAGTTAGTAATGACTACACCTGTGCACCATCTAGGTGGTCTGGGAAATGTGACAGTTAGTAATGACTACACCTGTGCACCAGCTAGGTGGTCTGGGAAATGTGACAGTTAGTAATGACTACACCTGTGCACCAGCTAGGTGATCTGGGAAATGTGACAGCTAGTAATGACTACACGTGTGCACCAGCTAGGTGATCTGGGAAATGTGACAGCTAGTAATGACTACACCTGTGCACCAGCTAGGTGGTCTGGGAAATGTGACAGCTAGTAATGACTACACCTGTGCACCAGCTAGGTGGTCTGGGAAATGTGACAGCTAGTAATGACTACACCTGTGCACCAGCTAGGTGATCTGGGAAATGTGACAGTTAGTAATGACTACACCTGTGCACCAGCTAGGTGGTCTGGGAAATGTGACAGCTAGTAATGACTACACCTGTGCACCAGCTGGTGGTCTGTGAACATGATTTTAGATCTTGAGGAACGGTTTGGCCACCCCTGCTCTAAAGGGTATACAGTATTTACAATAGTTATTTTCTTCTAATAATTAAATTTTTACAATATTAATATATTTAGCTACACCAGATATTGTTACGTATTTATAGTATGTTCATATTTTGCAACATGATGCTGCAAAATCATCTGGGCGGTAATCAGAACGTATTTATTTAATAACAGTTTTTTATACAGAGCAGCAAGTTGCGCTTTACAAATAGAAATAGGGAAAAAACAAAGTGGGTAATAACAAAGTCATTGGTAGAGGGGGCCCTGCTCTCTTATCTATAGGATCTTCATCTCCCAGATATGTTTCTTAGAATTTTAAAGGTTTCTAATAGATGTTTAAATTAGCATTAATCAGTAGACAAACTGCAGTAATTAGTAATAACTTATTACTGTACAGCTGTTCATTCAACTGATATCGTTCTGCTTCCTGTCCACATAAGAACTGTGATCACTTCCTTGCACAGCAGAAAGCAGCAGCAGCAATGGCGCGTTTCAGATTTCCATTGCTGACTATTAACATAACTGAGTGTAAACCGGGGTAAGAAATGCAGCAATAACAGCACAGGAACATGTATAATTGTTCTCCTGACTGGAAAGCAAAACTCATCAAGTTGGATCCTATAAAGCAGAGGACATAGAAGAAGAGGAAAGACGTCATATTTATAATTGTCCTTTTGTGGGCGACAAGCTGAGACTTTGTGAACCCTGAGTTACTGCTCATATTCCGGGTGTGTTTCAGGAGTGACGCAATCAGTAGGGAAACGGCCGCGCAGAATATGAGGAATGGGAGGAAGGATCCGGCAGAGGTATTAATCGAGATAATTGTATAATCTATTTTGAGAGTTACAGTTCCATCATTAGTGCTATTAGTGACTTGGGTAGAGTTCATGTAATGCAATGAGTACACAACCCATCCATATGGCAGACTGGAGAGAAGAGACACCAGCATTGACGTCAGGAGCAGCCAGGGGACCATCCTGGAGATGTTCATCTTCAGTCTCAGGAATAACCTGTTGCTGTAGTTTGTGATCCTCACGCAGTAGAAGACGCAGAGCACGGTGCCCCACCACAGGCTGCAGAATGTCACACATGTCGTTGTAGTAAAAATATATTGATACAAGTGAAATGGAACTGTAAGAACAGGATTAATGGTAAAAATAACCGGTAAGTAACAAATGAGGAAAAGTATTCTCACTGCTCCCAGGCTGGTCAGGAGAATATCGATGGTCTGAAGAGAGCGGCCCCTCAGCCACCAGATGATGTTCTGTGTCACTATAAATGCATTGAGCAGGAATCCGACGGCCATCAGTAACCAAGTCACAGATGATAGAAAAATAAAATTTGTGTAATTCATCTTTTGTATGTCAGATGCAGGCACCTCTGTCAGGGGATCTCAGCTCTCTATACACAACCAGCGCTGTAGCGTTACTTATCCTGGCAGGGACAGGCGGCAGAGTGACAGGGAAATGATCCTGAGCTAACATTAAACACAGGATGACTTGCTATAGATTTTGCATGATATTTGACTATCAAACTCCAATGTAAGCTTCCAATTCCATCAGTGGTGTTACTTATAAGCAGAGTTACATTACTGTTCCTTATTTACAGAATCTCTGGATATATTTAGGAATAGCAAGTGTGACACTCCGCACTTACACAAATGCACTCTCTGAGCATCTCTTTCAAGGATCACCCATAAAATAAACATACATACAAAAATCTTAGAAATAGAAAAATGGTTTTCTAGATTGAGTTTCCATAAAAATGATTAACATGCCTGTTATATCCGAGGTGAGATCCTCTCATACATTGTTAATAATAACAAGGAATACACCACCAAATACCTAGGGTTCCAGACTCAATTGACAACGGCCTTCCAACAATATAAATTGACACCCAATGCATCCTCTAAATTAAGCTATCAGACAGCTAAAATCAACTTTGAAGAATACATGCAAGCATTAGGCGATAGACATCTTTTTTCTACTAATTACAGATTCCATAAGTTCGGAAATAAGACTGGTAGACTCCTTTCCAACCTATTGAATGGAACTAGACCATCAATGGTAGTCCAACCTCTTAAAAATCCCCAGGGTGAGATCACTGAATCCAATCCAGAGATTGCGGAAATCCTTCGGCAATTCTATACAACCCTTTACTCGAAAACCCCCCACCATATACCTACTCAGTCCACACCAACACATACACACCAGATAGACTGGGATACTATCCCTTGTCCTTGAATTTCTCAGGAGGCAGCACAAACTCTTCTAACACCTATTTCAGTGGATGAGGTACTTTGAGCAATTTCAAATTTGAAAAGCAACAAGGCTCCGCTCCCCGATGGCTAAAGTGGGGAATTTTACAAAATTCTCCACTCAAGACCCTCCTTTCTTCAGACATTAGTGACTTTCTTTAATACTGTTATGAATGCAGATAATCCCCCTTTACATTTTAACACAGCCATACTAAGAGTTCTCCCGAAACCAGGTCGCGATCTCACTAACCCAGGTTCCTACCGCCCTATATCTTTACTCAACCTGGACTACAAATTGTTCACAAAAATCATAGCGGACAGGATAAAACCACTCCTCCCCTCTATCATACATCCTGACCAAACAGGATTTATATGGGGTCGCCACTCGGAAGTCAATGTCCGCAAAACACTTAGTACTATATATGCTTCCAATTCCTGGTCCTTTAATAACCAGGATGACCCGATTTTGGTCTCGCTGGATGCGGAGAAGGCCTTTGATCTAGTTGAATGGGACCACCTCTACTCCACTCTAACCAGGTTTGGTTTTCCCGAGGGCCCTCTCCGTGTCCTGCGATGTATAAATCACAAGCCCCACACACTTATAGCCTGTAATGGCCTATTGTCAGACCCCTTTATCATTGAAAAGGGAACTAGACAGGGGTGCCCCTTGTCCCCCCTACTTTTTGCTGTTGCTTTGAAGCCCTTAGCAATTGCCATCAGATCCTCCCCTTTATACACGGGAGTGAAAATAGGTTCCCTGGAACTTAAATTGTCATTATTCGCTGACAACATGTTACTCTACGTCACAAATCCTTCTATATCCATACCGAAATATATCCATACCGAAATACTTAGGAGATATACATGCATTCGGCGCACGTTCAGGTTATAAAATCAACCTAAATCCGATATATTACATTTCTCCACCATTGATCAATCTGCATTACAATACATTCAAACTCTTCCCTTCAACATTACCAACAACGACATTAAATACTTAGGGGTTAAAATTCCAGACCTCACCACATTATATGACATAAACTTCTTAATAAAATCACTACGCTCCTAGAAGGATGGCTTCTCCTACCTCTCTCCTAGGAAGAATAGCAGTCATACAGAGCATAGTCTTTCCTAAAGTCTTCTATATGATGCAAACGCTACCCACACGTCAACACAGACAAGAACTAACCAAATTAAACAAACTTATGACAACATTTTTATGGAGTGGAAAAAGACCTAGGATCGAGCTTTCTAAATTGATAGCCCCAAAATATTTGGGAGGGAGTGGATTTTTTTACATTTATAACAATACAACCCTATTCCTCTATTTCTCAGAATGGTTAAATAATTCCAACTCTTTCACCACAGTGGCAATTGATAAGGCCATCCTACATCCATACTCTCCTGGGGCTCTAATTCACACTAAACCCAAAGATCTACCACTTACTGTTAAAAATAACATTCTATTATATGATATTTACTTAGCTTGGCAACAGATTAATGGGAAACTACACAGGAATCCGCTTTACTCTCAAAAAATTCCATTATGGGGCAACCCAGCATTCCCACCCTCATGCTCAAACATTCTCTTCCAATCCTGGAGAGACAAAGGCCTGTCAGACTCCTCCATGGTTTTTGACCCAGGAGGACAATTAAAATCCTTTAAGCAACTCCGTATTGAATTCCTACTGCCCCAATCGAGCTTCCTCATGTACCTCCAGGCTAGACATTACCTGACAACCCTCCAGCCAAAAAAGACTTTGAATACTTCAAGGACTCCCCCCCCCCTTCCCATAGACCCTTTACAAGACATTATCAACAGGGGTTTGACACACGTTTCGACTCAAACCATTATATCTTTTATTATTACTCAAAGACTAGATGGAGTAAATTAAAAACACAATGGTCAGGCGACATTGGGTCTCTTGAGTCACATGAACAATTAAGTAAACATTATGTTCAGACAATGAAAATCCTACAATCCTCCTACTTGCAGGAGGTTCACCTTAAAACGCTACAGCGAGCATAAATATCTCCAGCCAGACTAGCTCATTTTATTCCCTCGGTCACGGGGGAATGCCCAAAATGTCATATTGCTAAGGCTTCTTTCTTCCATTGTCTCTGGGAATGTGAAAAAAATCAGAAGATTCTGGAATAAACTCATATCTCTTATATCGACCCTATATAAAATAAAGTTTGCCCCAGACCCCCTAGCGTGTCTATGTGCAAACTTTGACCAATGGGATCTAGGACAGGAAAAAAAAAGACTACTTCCCCTCCTAACTATCACAGTCACCATAGCAAAAAAAGTTATTCTTACACACTGGGTTTCCCCCTCCTCCCCTACGATAAATGAATTAAATAGCAAATTACTCCAGCAGATGACAGGAAATCAGCTATGACAAATATAGAAACAGGAATAATCTCCTTCTATAAAAAGTGGGGCCTTTACATCGACACCCTACCCCAACATACTCAGGATCAGGTATTCCATATATTTGAATCCACAGAATGGTATCTTCAAAGGAAACTTTTACTAAACAAGAATAATTTGTAAGAGCCCCCTCTCTCACTCACACTCTCGCTTCCCTTCTTTTCATGACCGACCAGTGCATTTGCTCGTATTCATACGGATCATCTCCCTAAGCCTGGACCCTCCAGCTACCCCCTCCCTATCAACCTCCTTATGTGTCTCATGTCCATTGTCTTTGTCATGTTTGGGATCAAACAGGGTACAAACAGGGGCGTAGCGAGGGCGGAGCCAGTGGAGCACGTGCTCCGGGGCACCGATAGTTAAAATGGCGTCGGAGCCGTGCACCTACTGCACCGCTCACTCTGCTATCCGCCCGCTCCTGCACCGCCCAGCTGTGTACCTGCTAAAACACCCGGCCGGCTGTAGGTCCCCTCCACTGAGTGCGGCGTCAACGCAGGCATGAGGGAAGGAAGCCCGCCCACCAACAGTGACATCGGTGACTGTGTGTTGACTGTGTGCTCCTGGCATACAGCTGCTCCACCGCTATCCCTCGCGTGAGGGATGATTATGTCATCGTTCTGGGCACTAGCCTGACGGTGAGTGACCCAGAACAGCCTGGCTGTGCAGTACTCTGTAGCGGGGTGAGGGGGACAGGTGGGGGGGGGGGAAGGAAGAAGAGACAGGTGCTGTATGATGGGGTGTAGCAGGTTAGTATGATGGGGGACATGTGCAGTGAGATGTGGTGTAGCATGATGGGGTGCAGTGGGATGGGGGACCGGTGCAGTGAGATGTGGTGCAGCAGGTGTAGTATGTTGGGGTGTGGGGGACTGAGATGGTGGACAGGTGCAGTGAGATGTGGTGCAGCAGGTGTAGTATGATGGGGTGAAGTGGGATGGGGGACAGGTGCAGTGAGATGTGGTGCAGCAGGTGTAGTATGATGGGGTGTGGGGGACTGAGATGGTGGACAGGTGCAGGGAGATGTCATGCATCAGGTATAGTATTAGTGTTCCCGCTAGGCTGTTTTAGCAAGATGCTGCACCCTGCCCAATTTTTAAGGGCGAATCGCGCCAGTCAGGAGGGATCCCCCCCTCCCCATCACAGCAGCGGTGAAGGCAGCAAAAAAGTAAGTGGCACTTTTGGGGGCATTGTGTAAGGTCAGGTGCACTACTAGTGGCATTAAGTTTATAGGCAGGATCACTGGGGGCATTACATGTAACAATGTGTGGCATAATATGTAATGGGCATAACAGTGTGCAGCATATTGTGTGATGCATCATGTGTGGCCTTGTGTAATGGGTATTATAAAGTTTGCTAAAATGTGCAATGGGCATTACAGTGTGTGTGGTTTAATGTTTCCATTAGGCCACGCCCCCTTTTTACCGAGCAAGAGCCCCGCCTACTACAAATGGGGGGGGGGGGGGGCGAGAGACCATGCCCTTGCTCCGGGCACTGTGGCACCTAGCTACACCACTGGGTACAAATATATGTATAAGTGTAACATATATAAACTTGATGATATTCAATTTAGAGAAAAAGCTATTTTTCTTTTTTCTTCTGTATGATGATTGACAGATCGGATGGCTGTCCACCTGTTGCAACCCTTTCATACATAACATTAAGTCAATTGTCATGTAGTCTTGTTATACATTATTCCTTCAATAAAAAGATTTAACAAAAAAAAAACCATGCCAGTTATAATCCTGTACTCAGAGGCGGAACTACCATTGGAGCTGTAGGTACGGACTGAGTTGCCCACTGCTGCCCATGTCACCTTCTTCCTGTCACGCACTGTTTTTCCCTGTCACTCTCTGCCTCTCCCTGTCACCCACTGCCATGTTGCATATTGTGAACTTTGGTTGGGGTGGCCCAAATTATATTTTTACACCTGGGCTCACCACCCACAAGTTCTCCCACTGCCTGTATCCACACACACTATCCTGTTCTGATCTCTGGGAGGATCCTGGTCAGTCCTGGTGGGAGGTGTGATAGGTACAGATGACTCCACATTCACCTTTGTTAAAATAGTACCATGACACGCAGTTTTGCAAGAGATCATTTCCTTGTGTCCTTGTGCCATGATGTCATGGCATGACAATTCATAGTTTTACCACTGGGTGGCCAGTGCATCACATAATGAAGCATTCCACCTACAGTACTGTATGTGCTGTAGAAAGAGCTTTCTCAATACAGAAAGAGGACAAATAAAGGTTGTTTACCAACAACCTACCAACATAGTATATATAGGGCTATTTTTCAGCAGGCTCCAGCAGGAACTGAGGCCCTTATTCTAGTTCACTCTTTCTGACAAAATATTTATTAGATGGACAAAACCATGTGCACTGCAGGTGAGGCAGGTGTAAAACCCCACCCAAATCTAATTATCTCTGCACAAGTAACACCTGCCTCACCTGCAGTGCACATGGTTTTTTCCATCTAAGAAATATTTTGCCAGAAATAGTGAACTAGAATAAGGGCCTCAGTTCCTGCTGGAGCCTGCTGAAAAATAGCCCTGAGTATATATATTTATTTATTTATATTTAGAAGGTGTGAGCAATATGAATTTTTGGCATCAGGTTTCACTAGTTGGGGTCATGATGACATGATCATTAGGTTATCTCTTAGACCAGTGGCGTCACTAGGCAGGTGAGGGGGGTGCGGGCCGCACTGGGTGTCACTAGTCTCTGGGGTGACACCCAAGTGCAGAGCTCTCAAGACGGCCGGTGGGCTCCCTGGCTTAGTCAGTCACTGTCAGTCTGACTGACAGCCAGGCCAGGGCAGCAGGCTGTGAGCGGCGCACAGACGGGGGGGGGGCGCGGCGCCTGGGCTCATAAAGTGCGAGCACCCAGGCCACACCGCACACACAGCAGGGGGGGCAGGTCGGCGGAGTGACTGCTGTCAATGCATGATCATTGCGCAGGGAGGCTGGGCGGCTGGCGGCGTAAGAGCGGGTGCCTCCCCCTCTTGTGTGGGGATTGGCCACCCCAGGGGACAGAGGAGGGACCCGGCTGCCGCCTGGCTTGGGGCTTGGGCACACAGCAGCGCAGGCAGCCTGACTCTCCTGAGTCACGTGTGGTGGTGCTGGTGCGTGTACTCCTGTGTCAATCACTGCCGGTGGCTCCCTCCCCCTCCTGATCTGGGGAATGGCCACCCGTGTATGGAGGAGGGACCCAACTTGGGCGCGCAGGCTGAGTGAGCCAGCCTGTCACTCAATGGGGGGGGGCGCGGGTATTGAATCCGCGGCCAGCACCATTTTATGTTGTGCAGTGAGTCTGTCTCACTCTGACAACTCTGACGTAAAGCAACCTAACCAGCCTGCTACTTCTTTTGTGTGGACTCAGAGATGGTGCAACACACACAGTATGTATAATAATGTATGCTGGGATATTTTGGCACTGTGGGCCGGGGGGGCATATATGGCACTGGGGTATATGTCTGGCACTGTGGGGGCATATCTGGCACTGTGGGGGCATATCTGGCACTGTGGGGGCATACAGTATCTGTGTCTGGCACTATGGGGGCATATGTGAGTGTAATGGGCATCATGGTGTGGGGTGTAATGGGCAGCATTATGGTATGGTGAGTATTGTGTAAATAATTACCATCACAGTGTGGGGTGTAATGGGCATCATGGTGTGCAGTGTAATGGGCATCACGGTGTGCGGCGTATTGTGTAATTGGCATCACGGTGTGTGGTGTAATGGGCATCATGGTGTGCAGTGTAATGGTGGTATGAAACGGGGGGGTGACACCATGACTTACTACACCGGGTGACACCAACC
Organism: Crinia signifera; assembly: GCF_055691185.1. Classification (NCBI taxonomy): domain Eukaryota; kingdom Metazoa; phylum Chordata; class Amphibia; order Anura; family Myobatrachidae; genus Crinia; species Crinia signifera. The sequence goes on along the minus strand of NC_139219.1, from coordinate 328,002,848 downwards.
CTAGTGATGCCACTGTCTTGGACACTAAACCTGACAGACACAAAATCCACTGGATAGGCAGCAGATGACACTGGAACCACTGGACTGGCATCAGATGACACTGGAACCACTGGATAGGCGCTGGAACCACTGGACTGGCAGCAGATGACACTGGAACCACTGGATAGGCAGCAGATGACACTGGAATCACTGGATAGGCAGCAGATGACACTGGAACCACTGTACTGGCAGCAGATGACACTGGAACCACTGGATAGGCAGCAGATGACACTGGAACCACTGGACTGGCAGCAGATGATACTGGAACCACTGTATAGGCAGCAGATGACACTGGAACCACTGGATTGGCAGCAGATGACCTGGATCCACTGGACTGACAGCAGATGACATTGGAACTACTGGAATGGTGGTACACACTTTAACCAATAGATTGGCAAAAGGCACTTGAACCACTGTTCTGGCAGTAGACATTACTGAAACCACCACACTGGAAGAATAATTCCCTTTTACACCAATCTGAGCAGATGGAACCTCAAGACCCAGAGGCATGGGAAGTAATATCCTCAGACCTGGATGCATCTCCTTGCAAGTTGATTGAGAGGAAGCCGGTGTTTGTGGGTTTTTATCTGACCAGTTTCTGGGAGGCTCAGGAAAAACAAAGGGGTGCTCCAGGCCTCCAATTGAAAATAGGCCCACATAGCTTTGACAGGAAAAAACTTTTTCTTGTCACACACTGCAAATGGCCATGCTCTGTCCCATGCCTCCCTCCTCTGGCTCCTGCACTCTTACCTGAGATCAGTGACAGAGCCCTGCAGTAGGGATTGCCATCGACCATTGATGATTCAAAATCATCAATTGTTCATGAGGCATAACCGATGTATGACCGATGTAGAATATATTTGCCATCGATGAGGTAGAACCAGATGGTTTCCCATCATCAATCAAATAAAGGTAGGTAGGTTGGCGCTCGAGTAACCTCTGTCCGAAGGTGCTGCAGGACCAGAGTGGTCCAGACTCTTAAATGAAGTGCGAAAAAACGAGTGTGGTACTACGCTCACCTTCTTGGGTGCTTGATTGGCGGGTGCTTGATTGGCGGGTGCCGCTATCAAGTACCCCGTGGGGTTAATTTGAAAAAATGGGGTGTGTTTAACTGGAGGATGCGACCAGTGGTGATAATCTGCTATGTTATTGAAGCAACTATGTGATCATGTGGCACACAAAGAATGAATCAACCGTGATGCTGACGTGGGTGAATTAAATCAATTTATTTGTGCACATACAACACAAAATGAGATGGGACGTGTGGGGGAAGTAACATAGAAGTTAGTCCAGATTTGGCTATGTGCTGTGTAGCTTCCACTCAGTAGGAGTGTTGTCCGCTGCCGGCAGAGAGTGGGGGAGATGAAACGGGAGGCAGGGCTGGTTAAAGTTTCACTAGCCTGTTATAGGTAACAGGCTGGACACAGGGATGAGAAATTACAGAAAAAATATAAGTGGACCATCTTCTGGCGCAGCAGCCAATTTAGTCTCAACAGTTGCAAAGGAGACACCACTCCTAAAAAAACATATATATCAAAATACAAATGGAGACACACTGGCGCTAAATATGTAATGCTACTTCCCTTCTGGTGAAGACAATGTTCATAGGAGTTCCTTCCAGAGCTCTTTCATATATCCTCATATGTAGATTTTCATATGTGGAAAATGTTCATGCAAAGAAGAATGTAAAAAAACTTATATTACTTATAGTTTCTTTACTCGCCACACAACGTAGGTTTCAAAACAGCAGTCTTTAATACACTTTTTCCTCCATATACAAAGAAATTACACATGGATAAAATCACATATATGGATAACACCAGAGTTCCCAGATCTCAGATAGGGCAGGTATATAACAGAGTCTACAACCTGGTAGAAGTCCGGAATCTCATCCCAGGATGTATGTGACAAAGAGCCGCAATCTTCCAATCCGGTGTCTGGTGAATCCTTTCTGCCCCAACGCATTTCGATCCAGATGCTTGGATCTTTTTCAAGGTGCCTTAAAAAAGATCCAATCTTTTTTAAGGCGCCTTGAAAAAGATCCAAGCATCTGGATCGAAATGCGTACACAGGGAAGAGAAATGTTCAGGATGCACACTGTCCAGATGTTAAATGAAATATGTGGATGTCACTGGAGGCTGGTGTCCCAATACACTGCAGTGGTGCATGCAACACAAACCTAAAGGTGCCCACAATGTCCGAAGTTCCGCGCTGTGTATCTCCTGATGTCTGTGCTGGCATCTTGCACTTCTGGCAGACGCCAGTGGCTGATCCACGCTGCTGTGTGCATGTGCGCAACTTCTGGGTTGTGCGGCCTGCCTCTGTGTCTAAAAAATTCTCCCCCTAGTGACTGTTGGGGTTAATGTATTGTGATGGGGTGCCTTGTCAATTGCACCTCATCACAATACATTAACCCCAACAGTCACTGACACTCAAACCTCTGACATACCTCTTAACTCATGGGGGGAGAATTTTTTAGACACAGACAAAAGGGAGTGGATTGTCACAGGTGCTAAATTAATCAAAATAGCATGATTCTAGTATCAAGTAAGACCAACATGAGACCACAATTAGGCTGTAGTGACGTGGGGGTACTAGGTTGGCGGTGCTCCCAAAATAGTTCAGCAATTAAGCTAACAAAGAAAGGGGGATGTCCCAGAAAGGACAAAGGCAGAACAGTATGGGTTTTTGGGGCACACTTTTAAGATAGATGTGAGAAAAGTAAATTGAGTGAGCTAAAAATTAACTTTAAGTCTAAAAAACTTCACTGAGAATTAAACATATGCATAAATAAATCATTAAAACAACTTATAGTAATAAATTAGTCACTATTTCCTGGGCGAAAATGATTCACACACGGGGCCAAATGTAATAGGGTGAGAGTTTCAGAAAGTGAGAGATTTTGGGAGAGTTTTCCCATGTTTTTTAAAGCAGCATTCAATTACATGGCAAAATCAACCTGGTTCTGCAGTGTAATTGATTGCTGCTTTAAAAAAAAGGGGGAAAACTCTCCCAAAATCTCTCACTTTCTGAAACTCTCACCCTATTACATTTGACCCATGGTGTCCACCTCCAATGCAATATTACTACCTAAAAAGTTTGGCCTCAAAAATTCAAATTGTTGAGAAATTGCTGCACATAACAAATTATTAATTAAGAGAGGACACACTCCCTTGTGCTATTTTGATTAATTTAGCACCTGTGACAATCCTCTCCCTTTTGTACAAATACAGTTTTGTACTGAGTTCTATCTCATTTTCCGGGATTGAGCACGGCAAATTAAGAAGCCTAGTGCATATTTTGTATCTCTTTTTGCCTTTACACAAACCGTGGGTTTACCACCCATAGACTGTGACAGACAGCACAGCAACTAGTGTTAACTGGCTCCATTGGGATGTCAACCTTCAGCCTCAGAAATGAGTTAACCAGCAAACATACTGTAGAACAAATGACTTCCCTCACAATCTGTACAAGTGGGCATAGATCCAAATTAGGAAGATGACCTCAACAGCCTGAAAAAAATCCTACAAAAACAAATAAGGACCAATTGGCATCTCTCGAGTTTAGAAAACTATCAAAAACCAAAAAATCACCCCGAGGGGTCTGAGACCAAAGACTTTCCCAGCATTTGACCTTCGCACAGAGACTCTGAAGAATGAATGGAAAGCGAGCCTCTTGAAATGCTCGCAGGAACTAATTTCTATACTCATCAGACATAACCATCTGGTTTTAGAAGAGTGAACTTAGAGCATAGATGCTCTGGGTAAAAAAACTAGAAAAGTGGGAACAGAATGCCCAGTTCCAGAGTAACTTTGACAAGAAAAACACATGGTGCAGATGCACATACCGTATTATTAATCAAATCAATCAATAATAGAGGTTCTTGGTATATTCATTGGCCAAGAAATATTTGACCACCAACCAGCTTCCCGGTGACCTCATTTCTGGTGGGTCCCTAATACTAAGTTTGAATCTGGGCTGCGGAAATATTTCTTGGCCAATGAATATACCTGTTAGGAACCATTAGGATTCAGCTGAAGAAATTGTTTTTTCAACAATTCCCTCATAAGCCTGGATCTAGGGGTTTTGTAAACCCTTCTCGAGGGGGGGGGGGGGGGGTACTGTTAGGAACCATTAGGATGGTTCAGGTCTTTTTTGTGTTCTGTTCTGGTTGTGTTTGGGCATTTGACTCTTTGGTGGTCAGGCTGTGCCATTGCAGCTCAAATCTTCTGGAGACTTGATTATTCACTAGGCTGAGGGATAATGAGCTCAATATTTCTGCTGGTAGCTTAGCTGGAGATGTCACAGGTGTGCTAATCACCTGAGTCCTTCGTAAGGCATTCTCCACAGCAATGCAGAGCTGGTGATAGCTTCCTGTTTCCTGGTTTGCAATTTCCTGGTCTGGATTGTCTTGTCCTGCTGCAGTCTGAGTCCAGTCATCCCGTGCATTATGCATTATTCTTCCTGGAACGTGCTGCTGCTACCTTTCCTGCGTGAGCCTGCTGACTCTCAAGCATCTGGGAACCACTACCTTCCATCTTATGCCCGGTGTCGTGAGTAGTCTTAGGCTACGGTTAGGTTGCCCTGTGGTGCATGTCAGTTGCCCAAAAGGAGGTTGGGCATTATTCCTCCAGTTTATTTATGTGGGGTTGTTCCCCTTTAAGTTGTGCTAGGAACAACTTGTCTGTGTGCGACGAGGTCGCCTGGTGTTTGGTTGCGACATGGTCTCTTGACTGTTGTTTTGGTTGCAACGGAGTCGCAGTATTTTCATTATTATTTTCCATACTTGTGTCACTTCACGGACTTGTATTTCTGCTTTATCCTCTTTAGTCAGGGTTATTAGTTTAGTCAGATTGTCCTCTTGGACCTATCCCTAGCGGTCGTCGTGGGCTTGTCACCACCTAACACCTGGCTGCACCGAAGCTTTCAGCTGTGGTGGCTACAGGCGAAGCCTAGCATCCTGCAGTCCACGACCACCTGTCAGGGAGGGCCAATAGAGTGAGGTTATAGGTGTCACCACCATACAGTCTGGGAGACATTCAGTTACTCCCCGGATCTTAACAATACCAAGAACCTCTATTATTGATTGATTTGATCAATAATATGGAGTGTGCATCTGCACCATGTGCTTTTCTTTGCAGAACTACAAGTCCCAGCATGATAGCACCTCATGTAAATCGGGTGTGCATTCTAAGATCCCCCCCCATAACTTTGACAAGAACAAGAATAGCCTAGAAACCTTTGAGTCAATGATTATAGAGAGAAAGAAAACAAAATTCTTGCGAGACCAGCAAGACTTTGGAACAGGGAGAATCTTCAACTGGACAAGAACTCAACAACAACGTAGAGGCCAACCCAAAAGAGATCAGAGAGGGACCGCCTCACCTTCTGATTCTGAATACTCCAGTACAGACAATAATAGTGCTATCACTAAATCCAATAATAAAGGAGATAATTTTTAGAGTTTGGAGGGGCAGTGGCCCTAGGCAGGGAAGGAAAAGAGAAAGATGAGACGAAGCACCAAAAAGCCGAAGATTAGATTGGTCCAGATGGGAACCCCAACAGCCGATCCGGCAATCACAGAGGACCAGACCAACATAAAGACAACTACCTCAGGGCTCTAGACCATAAACTTATCAGATCACGACCTAACTATCGATCAGTGTAAGGTATTGGAGAAGGGACTTTTATTCTCCCCTACCAATCATTTTGACAGATTCAAGTGGGAGACCAGTTTACACCTCTTTGGCCGAAAATTACTACTAACTAAATTCCACTCTATGCACCACACGGATGAACACATGGGGCTTCCAATCAATTGGTCAACACAAGAACTACAAGCAATTCAGGATCTAGAAGATCAACAAGATCCTGACAGGACACATAAAGGATGAGTCATCTGTAAGAAACGATCTTCTTTTTTCCTGAACGAGTCAATTTGTCCAGAGGTAAAAGTCTTCACCAATCTCGTATCCAGGGATTTCGACAAACTTCATCAGAATAGCAAACATAATCGAATAGGTGATAACCTCAGTAAACAAGAATCCAAAGCTCTTAAAGAAATCAAAAAAATGGGATGACATTGTCATCAAGCCCTCGGACAAGGGGGGCAACATTGTGCTTTGGCTCTCTGAGCTATATCTAAAGAAGTCCACAGACAATTGAACGACCGAACCTTCTATGAGAAAACCCTGTTTCCACCTTCCACCAATTTCAAAATTGAATATGACTGAATATTAGGATGAACACTTTCAAATGGCACCATTACTAAATCTGAATTTCAGTATCTACAGACCCCCAATCCTAGAATAGCTACTTTCTACCTTCTTCCAAAGGTTCACAAATCCCTACAAGAGCCACCTGGGAATGGATCCTTAATTGAGAATGCCTGCAATTTTTTGGATATACATCTACATCATCATGTGACTAGCCTTCTTTTATATACCAAAGACACTACTGAAGTGCTCAAGAAAGTCCATGACATACAACTGGAGGATGATCCTTTACTAGTCTCGCTGGATGTGGAATCCTTGTACAACTGTATTGGACATAATTTGGGGATTGGAGCCACACGTTATTTCCTGGAAATGGAAGGTCTGACACCATTTCATGAATTTCTACTTGAACTACTGTAGTTTGTTCTACACAAGAACTACTTTAATTTTGACTGCCACTATTACATCCAAGGGAAAGCAATGGGAGCAGCCTGTGCCACAACTTATGCCAACCTCTTCCTTGGATGGTGGGAGAGAGAAGTAGTCTTCCAGAATGACACCGATGTAGAATGCATCCACAGCTGGATGCGCTACATTGATGATATCTTTATTATCTGGAAGGGATCTCAAGGACAACTGACCAACTTTATCTACAGATTGAACATCAATGATTTGTACCTCAAGTTCACCTATGAATTCAGTCCCACAAGCATTACCTTCCTGGACTTATGTCTGTATCTTAACAAAGATGACAAACTATGTACAGAGCTATACAGGAAGTCCACATCCACCAACAGCCTCCTGTATAGCACAAGCTCTCACTTCCCACCAACAGTTACTAATCTACCCAAAGGAGAATTTCTGAGGCTGTGTTGAAACTGTTTGGACGACAAGGTATACGCCACCAAGTGTGAAGAACTTACATCAATACTACATGAGAGAGGATACTCTAAAAGGCTAATCAAAAAAGCCCAAAAAACAGTACAAACTACCCCAAGGGAGGAAATGCTTTTTGAACCAAGGAGAAGGAAGAAACACAGACAATCAGGATGGTTGGCACGGGTGTGGTTTGGGGCTTCGACAGTTGGGATCCCGACAGTCATTAGCCCGATGTCGGGATCCGACTGCCGTACTCAGACAGCATGGCGAGCGCAAAAAAGCCCCTTGCGGGTCCGCTGCCCTCGCCATGCTGCGCTCGCCGCGCTGTGGGCACAGTGGCTCGCTATGCGAGCCACCTATTCTATTCTCCCTCTATGGGGGTCGTGGACCCCCACGAGGGAAAATAGCGGGTGGCCGTCGGGCACCCGGCTGTCGGCATTTTGACAGTCGGGATCCCGACGTAGGGTAAATGACTGTCGGGATCCCGACTGTCGGGAACACGTCCAGCACCCGGTTGGCACTTACTGTTACGAATGGAAGGCAGTAAAGTATATTATTCAGAAGCACTGGCACATACTACTCACAGATAAGGATTTGGCCATGAGTCTGAAACCAGGGGTAGATCTTAGCTGGCGGAGAGTCACCAACTTTAAGGACAACTTGGTACGGAGCCATTTTGTCAGAAGCCAACCACAAAGATCTGTGGTAAACGGCAGTTTTCCGTGCGGTAACTGCAAGGCATACAATCACATCAAAAATACAACCACACTGCAGAATAAATTTGGGGAGCCCCTGTCAATTTGGGGGCACTTCAACTGCAAGAGTCCTAATATCATTTACTGCCTATTCTGCTCATGCGAGATGCAGTATGTATGGATGACCTCTCGTCCCTTAAGCAAAGGACCCTGAAACACATTGGAACAATCAGAAATGCTGCAAGGGATAAGGCCAGGATGAAACAACTTACCTCGGTTGCAAGACACTTCATAAGATTTCACTCAGCAGATCCTTCGAAGTTATCATTTTCAGGACTTGAACAGATTCATCTGGGACGCAGAGGCGGTGATATCAACCAGACACTTCTCCAAAAAGAAAGCTGGTGGATTTTCCAGCTAGGAACACGATCACCTGAAGGCCTCAATGAGGGGATCAACTTTAGTGCATTCCTCTGAGTAATTACCATCAGGATCACCGTCCATCGGGGATCGCAGCCAGACAATCTGCCCCATCCCAACAAGTCAACCTGCCCATCCACAGTTCCAAGTCCTCACATTATACAGTTTATACTACAAATTACCATCTAACCAAAGTCTATCTTATTGTTATATAAGGTCATCTCCCTCTCTTTGACCCTGTCCTCACTATTCCAGGGCAGATTTTGACAGCTCCTCTACCTATGCTATATTAGCCAATTAGGGCCTATTGTACGCTCGCCTATACAATAGGGCCACTTGACTGTTGCCCCATCCTATCATTTAATCCAAATTTCCAGGTTTATTTCACCTAATGAAGGGGTTAGGACACTAGGTGTCCTAAGAAGGCGCCTATTGAGAGTGGGTTTGCTAGAGCTGCAGTTTCGGTTTATTTGGGGATCAAGCCCAAATGGATAAATGTATAGAAAAAAAGGGGATGTGAAACTGCGCTATATGTGTACACATGCAACAGATTTAAAATATAAATTCAAATTTATTACATTAAAATAAATACAATAAACATTTAAAAAGAGGGTAAATAAGTGAGCTCAATAGCAATAATAAAAGGGCTGGTACCAAAAAGGATTGTATAAACAAGGATATTCACCCAGAGTCCCGGATAGATGATGCTTCCTTTTGATGTATCCCCAATTTGTTAAAACCAATCACTGCAGCAGGGACTTGGAAGATATATTTCCTCCTATTCAGGGACCACCTATTGGTATGGGGTACTACCTGGTGCAGTGGAGAGTGTTGAAGTCCCGATACTCTGCAGTTGCTGGGGTGGTTTGCGGAAGCTGGTCCGGGCACAAGTGATAGAGCCAAATTTGTAATCCAAGGGGTGGATGTCCTTTGCTTTGATACACCAACGAGTTTCGCTTAGCAGCTTTTTCAAGGTGCCACCCCAGCAACTGCAGAGTATCAGGACTTCACCACTCTCCACTGCACCAGGTAGTACCCCATACCAACAGGTGGTCGGTCGTGCGTATGGTCCGTCCGAGCAAATCCCGCATTCTTTCTGGCAAGTGTGATTCCGCCCACAGCACATCCGCGCACAGACGGAGTCAGCAGCCGACAATGGGGAGTGGCATGCATAGAAACATAGAAACATAGAATTTGACGGCAGATAAGAACCACTTGGCCCATCTAGTCTGCCCCTTTTTTTAAACATGTTACCTCAAACCATATTTGATCCTTATTTTTTTGTAAGGATATCAATATGCTTATCCCAAGCATGTTTAAATTGTACTACTGTATTTGCGTCTACCACCTCTGTTGGGAGGCTATTCCACTTATCTACTACTCTTTCTGTGAAAAAATTCTTCCTCGCATTTCCCCTGAATCTTCCTCCCTCTAGTTTCAGTGCATGTCCTCGTGTTCTGCTGCTCCTCTTCCTGTGACTAATGTCTCCCACCTGTACCTTGTTAAAGCCCTTGATATATTTGAAAGTTATATGAGTGTATGTGACCGTGCACGGGCGGTTCACAGCTTCAACGATCGGAGACAGAACGCCGCTCCGATCAGAGGCAGTGGCGTATGCCCAAGCACGGTAGCGTACGCGTCACTTGTTTGTACATCAATTGATCTGCTAATTAGAAAATTGCTAGAAGCCAACTTTAAAGGGAAATCGCTTTGAAATTGCCTTCTAACACTTTACTAATTAACCTAAGTGTCATGTTTGATTTGCTTATGATTACCTCATTTGTCTCCCTTAATTTTACTACAATTTAACCCTTATTACATGTCTATTTAATGTGTACTCATGTTGAAATTTTTACACGATCTATGTTTACCCCAATGGGTTGGGTTTCCTAACATGAAAAGCACACTTGCATTAAGGGTGAAGATGGTTATTAAATAACTAATTCCACATATTAAAACATGTGTATTTTGAATAATACAACATAAAAATAAACCTACCTTGAAATGGTGACAAGTGTAGAAAGAGAACCTTCCAATGTAGTTCTGGTCTGTGTATGGCTTGCAGCTACTGAAATGAGCCATTTCACTAAATAGCCTGCAGCCTACCGTGGGTTACTTATAAACAAGACGGTCCTGATATTCAATAACTGGTATCAACAAACCTTGTGCGACAGCTCAAACTGTTCAACTAACCCAGTGCTAATAATAAGTACTATGGGTTACCTAAATGCATGACAATTTGCTGTTTAATACCTGGTACCGATAAACCTTGTGTAATTAACAAGGTCTACATAATCAATCGCCTGCACTTCCTTGTCCCGTTCTATCCTCATAGGTTACCTTTTATGAGTCCAATATGGTAACATGTAATATAGCATTACTAACGTACATACAGTATGATGATTGCACCACCTGCATATATGTCTACCCCATCAGAGGTGGTAGAGGCAAATACAGTAGTACAATTTAAACATGCTGGGGATAGGCATATTGATATCCTTACAAAAAAATAAGGATCAAATATGGTTTGAGGTAACATGTTTAAAAAAGGGGCAGACTGGATGGGCCAAGTGGTTCTTATCTGCCGTCAAATTCTATGTTTCTATGGTGGCTGCACTTTCTTCCCGATTCTCATATAAAACAAGCCGGCTAGCCTAACTATGTTCTGATCACTTAAGCTGCAATCATACTTCTTACCTCGGTACTACTATTTAGCCGTGTACTAATTCTACCATCATCTATATGAATTATGCAAGCACGGCACTGGGGCAACCCACAACAATGTCTCTACACACTATGTATTGCTGACACCCCCCGGATTCTCATTAGTCAAGCCGCACTGTCTGTCACTTATTCATTCATTTCATTGGTGGAACTATGTTCTTATCCCAGTCTGGGAATCCCCGGCACCCACGTCACGGTGATTTTCCCTATTAAGGGATATAAGGTCTATCTACTCTTGGAAGTAGAATCTGCCCTGCTGGGTGCTGTTTCCATTACCAACTTGCGTTTAATATGCGCCAAATAATTGTCACAATTACATACTAGTAGGAGATATTGTTATGCCATATCGTTATTTCTGTGATCACTCATTTAGATACAATCTGTATCTGTATCTGTGTATGCATTCCACTGTTTACACAAATCCTAGATGTGTAGCCCTGTGACCTGAAATAAGTGTTATGGTTTTTGATACTATTAACCTCAATATGCTCAATATGTGTACTTTGTTGCTTACATAATTTTTGATGTACGCCCGTGTGACCCATGATGTGAAATTCAGCACTTTATATCAAATCCTACTCTGATACACCAATATTATAAACAATATAAGAGTCAACTTTTGTAGATTATTGTCTTGTTTAATAGACATCATCACCCCGATGAAATTCTACCCTGTGGTGATCAAATCTCAATGGCTCTGTGACGTATTGCTCCATAGCATTCATCATTTTGTCTCTAATAGAGAAACTCAGTGTTTTTAACCCCCCTGTCTCCACGGATGCACAGTATATTTCATTACTGGTGTTAGTGTGACATCCCCGCTTGTACACAGGGGTACATATATACCTTTTTCTCATTTGAGGTAGGTTGCCCACTGACTATTTCTTACAGCTCTCAACTCCTGTGGGGAGCTAGAACAGGCTATTACTCTCATCCTCCATCCAATGTGCAAATATGATGGTGGAAAGTAGAAGGGCCTGTTCAATGCATTAACCACATTTCTTTATCTATAAACCCTTTACTACATCGTCACTCTCTTATCCACTGGGTGGTCATAATCTCCTTGCAATACCTATTGGTAAGAGGGTCACGTGTGAGTCTACCCAAGGGACAGAAGAAGCGACACTTGGCCTTGCATGCCAGTCCGTGCCCTCTCATCTGCCAGGTTATACGCCCATATATCACTGTGCCGCCTGATCCCTCCCGAACTCAGCAGCTAAACAGTGAAGCGCCGGATAAGTACCTTTTGGGAGACCATCAGGGAATATTCGGTGTCGTATTCATACCAAGACAGCGGAAGCATGGGGTGCCCCATAAGAGGTCTTCTTATGCTCTATCTACTCATCTAATCAGTCCATATAACCAATCTTGGATATCTCCCTTTAAGCAATCATCAGCACTGTGTCAGTAGTAAGGCCATAATTGGACATCAGTACAACGGTCTCCATACCAATACTATTTGCTTAAGCACGAGGGAGTGTGTCCTCTCTTAAATAATCATTTGTTATGTGCAGCAATTTCTCTACAATTTGAATTTTGGAGACCAAACTATTTATGTAGTAATATTGCGTTGGAGGTGAACACCGTGCGCGAATCATTTTCGACCGGGAAATAGTAACTAATTTATTACTATAAGTTGTTTTAATGATTTATTTATGCATATGTTTATTTCTCAGGGAAGTTTTTAGACTTGTGTAATAAAAGTTAATATTTAGCTCACTCAATTTACTTTTCTATCTTAAAAGTGTGCCCCAAAAACCAATACTGTTCTGCCTTTGTCCTTTCTGGGACATCCCCCTTTCTCGGTCTGGGAAACATGACAGATAGTAATGAATACACTTGTGCACCAGCTGAGTGGTCTTGAAAATGTGATAGTTAGTAATTACTGCACTTGTGCACCAGCTAGGGGGTCTGCGAAATGTTATAGTTAGTAATGACTTCACTTGTGCACTAGCTAGGTGGTCTAGGAAACGGGACAGTTAGTAATGACTACACCTGTGCACCAGTTAGGTGGTCTGAGAAATGTGACAGTTAATAATGGCTACAGCTGTGAACCAACTAGGTGGTCTGGGCTATTTGATGGTTAATAATGACTGCACCTGTGCACCAGCTAGGTGGTCTGGGAAATGTGACAGATAGTAATGACTGCATTTGTGCACTAGCTAGAGTCCTAATATCATTTACTGCCTATTCTGCTCATGCAAGATGCAGTATGTATGGATGACCTCTCGTCCCCTTAAGCAAAGGATCCTGAAACATATTGGAACAATCAGAAATGCCGCAAGGGATAAGGCCAGGGTGAAACAATTTACCTCGGTTGCAAGACACTTCATGAGATTTCACTCGTCAAATCCTTCGAAGTTATCATTTTCAGGACTTGAACAGATTCATCTGGGACGCAGAGGCAGTGATATCAACCAGACACTTCTCCAAAGAGAAAGCTGGTGGATTTTCCAGCTAGGGACACGATCACCTGAAGGCCTCAATGAGGGGATCAACTTTAGTGCATTCCTCTGAGTAATTACCATCAGGATCACCGTCCACCGGGGATCCCAGTCAGACAATCTGCCCCATCCCAACAAGTCAAGCTGCCTCATCCACAGTTCCAAGTCCTCACGTTATACAGTTTATACTACAAATTACCAGCTAACCAAAGTGAATCTTATTGTTATATAAGGTCATCTCCCTCTCTTTGTCCCTGTCCTCAATATTCCAGGGCACATTTTGGCAGCTATATTAGCCAATTAGGGCCTATTGTACGCTCTCCTATACAATAGGGCCACTTGACTGTTGTCCCATCCTATCATTTAATCCAAATTTCCAGGTTCATTTTATGTAATTAAGGGGTAAGGACACTAGGTGTCCTAAGAAGGCGCCTATGGAGAGTCGGTTTGCTAGAGCTGCAGTTTCGGTTTATTTGGGGGGTCAAGCCCTAAATATATAGAAAAAAAGGGGATGTGAAACTGCGCTATATGTGTACAGGTGTAAAATATAAATTCAAACAATGTCTCTACACACTATGTAATGCTGACAGCCCCCCGGCTTCTCATTAGTAAAGCCGCATTGTCTGTCACTTATTCATTCCTTTCATTGGTGGAACTATGTTTTTAACCCAGTCTGGGAATCCCCGGCACCCACGTCACGGTGATCAAGCCTCCTTATGATGATGTGTCCTTGAGTCCGGGTCCACCCCTCTCTGACATCCACCACGCCGCCTGTAAGCTATCCACGATTACGGGTTAAGGGCCCCATACATCAGCAATTAATTGTGACAATTTTCAGATATGGAGATGATTGCCACAATTAATTTTAGATGTGTGGGCTCCCCCTTTTGGCAATCCCAATCATAATCGCCAATCAATTGCTTAATCAGGTTTATAAACATGTTTAATAATCTGGTATTATCTGCAGATCTTTTTTATATGTGTGGGCGTTCCCAATTCGTCGTCTTCATCTATTTACATTATGAACAGCTGAAATGACAATCGATTGGGGCAATTTCCAGATATGAAGATGCAATCTTTAGATGGAAAAATCTGCCGATCACTGAAATAAATCTGTAATGTGTGGGCAAAGTCAGATAGATTGTAAAATCCATTTATCTGGCCAAAATATCCCAATATCTGAAAATCCATAAATTGTGATTGCTGATGTATGGGGCCCTTTACTCTGACTAAAGGTGGCCATACATCTACAGATCGATTGTCAAATTGGGCTGGTTGGAACAAAAACCTGGTAATATCTGAATGACAGTATTTTGCAGTTTTCCAGCATTTCAAAGCAAATGGTCAACTGTCCTCTTATCCATTACCAGGATTTTGTTCCATCCAGCCAGATCTGACAACCAATCTGTAGATGTATGGCAAGCTTAACGCTGCCGATCGCGGGAGCAACGCCGCGGCTATATGGTATCCGAACAGCTCCCAACCCGGCACTCGGCCTCGCCTAACTCCCCTTATCTGCAAGCCTTTTCACCGCCACTGACGGGAGAACCAACCGACGCCGCTGATCATGGGCTAGTCCCACTGGGTAGAGGTACTCCGCCGGGCACAGAGAAGTCACCCTGCTCTCAATCAAGCATTATATTGGCGTAATTTAAAATCACACTTTTTCCCTATTAAGGGATATAAGGTCTATCTACTCTTGGAAGTAGAATCTGCCCTGCTGGGTGCTGTTTCCATGACCAACTTGCATTTACTATACGCTAAATAATTGTCACAATGACATACTAGTAGGAGATATTGTTATGCCATATCGTTATTTCTGTGATCACTCATTTAGATACAATCTGTACTACTTCTAAATGTTCATCTATTCATTTAGATACCATTAATCATTCATTTAGATACAATCTGTATTTCCTCTATATACCTGGTGTATGCATTCCACTGTTTACACAAATCCTAGATGTATAGCCCTGTGACCTGAAATAAGGGTTATGGTTTTTGATACTATCAACCTCAATATGTGTACTTTGTCGCTTACATCATTTTTGATGTACGCCCGTGTGACCCATGATTTGAAATTCAGCACTTTATATCAAATCCTTCTCTGATACACCAATATTATAAACAATATAACAGTCAACTTTTGTAGATTATTGTCTTGTTTAATAGACATCATCACCCCGATGAAATTCTACCCTGTGGTGATCAAATCTCAATGGCTCAATGTGACGTATTGCTCCATAGCATTCATCATTTTGTCTCTAATAGAGAAACTCAGTGTTTTTATCCCCCCCTGTCTCCACGGATGCACAGTATATTTCATTACTGGTGTTAGTGTGACATCCTTGCTTGTACACAGGGGTACATATATACCTTTTTCTCATTTGAGGTAGGTTGCTCACTGACTATTTTTTACAACTCTCAACTCCGGTGCGGAGCTAGATTAGGCTATTGCTCTCATCCTCCATCCAATGTGCAAATATGATGGTGGAAAGTAGAAGGGCCTGTTCCTTGCAATAACCACATTTCTTTATTTATAAACCCTTTACAACATTGTCACTCTCTCATCTACTGGGTGATCATACTATCTCCTATTGGTAACAGGGTCACGTGTGAGTCTACCCAAGGGACAGCAGAAGCTACACTTGGCCTCGCATGCCAGTCTGTGCCCTCTCATCTGCCAGGTTATACGGCCATACATCGCTGTGCCGCCTAATCTCTCCCGAACTCAGCAGCTAAACAGTGAAGGGCCGGATAAGTACCTTTTGGGAGACCATCAGGGAATATTCGGTGCTGTATTCATACCGAGACAGCAGAAGCATGGGGTGCCCCATAAGAGGTCTTCTTATGCTCTATCTACTCATCTAATCGGTCCATATAACCAATCTTGGATATCTCCCTTTAAGCAATCATCAGCAATGTGTCAGTAGTAAGGCCATAATTGGACATCAGTACAACGGTCTCCATACCAATACTATTTGCTAAAGCATGAGGGAGTGTGTCCTCTTTTAAATAATCATTTGTTATGTGCAGCAATTTCTCTAAAATTTGAATTTTTGAGGCCAAACTATTTATGTAGTAATATTGCGTTGGAGGTGGACACCGTGTGCGAATCATTTTAGACCGGGAAATACTGTAGTAAAAAATGTATTACTATAAGTTGTTTTAATGATTTATTTATGCATATGTTTAATTCTCAGGGAAGTTTTTAGACTTGTGTAATAAAAGTTAATATTTAGCTCACTCAATTTACTTTTCTATCTTAAAAGTGTGCCCCAAAAACCAATACTGTTCTGCCTTTTTCCTTTCTGGGACATCCCGCTTTCTCGGTCTGGGAAACATGACAGATAGTAATGAATACACTTGTGCACCAGCTGAGTGGTCTGGAAAATGTGATAGTTAGTAATTACTGCACTTGTGCACCAGCTAGGGGGTCTGCGAAATGTGACAGTTAATAATGGCTTCAGCTGTGAACCGATTTGATGGTTAATAATGACTGCACCTGTGCACCAGCTAGGGGGTCTGGGAAATGTGACAGATAGTAATGACTGCATTTGTGCACTAGCTAGGTGGTTTTGAAAACATGACAGTTAGTAATGACTGCACCTGTGCACCAGCTAGGTGGTCTGGGAAATGTGACAGATAGTAATTACTGCATTTGTGCACTAGCTAGGTGGTTTTGAAAACATGACAGATAGTAATGACTGCACCTGTGCAGCAGCTAGGTAGTCTGGGAACATGACCTGTTGATAGATCTTGAACGGTTTGGCCAGCCTTGCTCTAAAGGATATATTTACTACAGGTAGTTTTATTTTATTTTTTTATTATTATTATTATTGCATTTTTATCTATATATATTTATCAGATATTGCTACACGATTACAGTATTAAACATGATATTACATAATAATCTCAGATGTAATCAGAACTTATTTATTATTATTATTATTATTTATCAACAGTTTCTTATACAGCACAGCAGGTTCCATTGAGTTTACAATTAGAAATAGGGATAAAACAAACTGGGTGGTTTAAGCAGTTAAAAGGTAGGAGGGCCCTGTTCGCAACCTTAAAATCTATAGGATCTTCATATACCAGATATGTTTCTTAGAATTTTAGAGACAAAGGGTGACATTCTATGGGATGAGATGTGTGTTTTTTGGCGATTATTAGTAAAAAAAATGGCGACATCGCATTTTTCCTTGAAAACGCATATTTAATAGGATGCGCTAAGGGACAGATATCGCATATTATGTGCGATAACTCATGCGGACTGAAAGTGTGGGAAAAAATCGCAATTTTATCGCATCCAGGTGTTTTCGTACAGAAAAGTATATAAATCGCTTATTTAATGTGATGCATTTTTGTAAATCGCACTTTTAAGGTGTCTAATAATCCCACTTTTTTCAGACCTGGTTCTGTTGGGCGATTTGGCCCAGAACTCACTTTGGTCAAGTGCACAAATGGTTAATTTCAACACAGGTGCCCTCAATTTCACTCAGAAACACCCCTACATATACCCCAACATCATTAAGGACACCTGTGAGGGTTTGAGACATGGAGATTTTGCAGAGTGGTTTGGAGTTGCTGATTTGTGATGTGGCCCATTTGGAGGAGCTGTGCAGGAGGGAGCAAGCTGCGCACCAGATCCAGGTAGCCCCCCGACTACTGCGTACCCCACGTATGTATCGTGTTCGGCTGTACCTGGACTCCCTCTCGGATCAACAGGTTGTGGGGATGTTTAGGCTGAACCACAATAACCTGTTGGACTTATATGAGCAGGTGAGAGATGATTTGGACCCTTTCAGGGGAGGCAACTATGCAGTGTCTGGGCTGCAGAAATTAATGTGTGCCCTCTACTATTTGGCCACAGGCTCCACTCAGTCTGTGACCTCAAGGTCCTTGGGGGTCTCACAGCCCACTTTCTCTAAGCATTTTACTCAAGTGTTACTTGCTTTAAAGAAGTTGTGGCGCACATACATCAGATTCCCACATTCTGAGTTGGAGTGGCAGGACCACAAGGTGGCTTTCTATAGAATCTCAGCATTCCCTCACATGCTGGGAGCTATAGACTGCACACACATTGGGATTAGGGCACCGCACGTGCGGGGATACGTCTATGTCAATCGGCGTGGGCGGCACTCCCTGAACGTACAGGTGGTATGTGATGCTCGTCTCAAAATCCTAAGTGTAGTAGCAGGCTTCCCTGAGAACTGCCATGATGCCTATATTCTGAGGCACTCAGCCCTCTGCCACTCCTCACTCTGCCACTGCTCCCTCTGCCACTCCTCACTCTGCCACCAACACCTCTTCCTCTGCTCACACTGCCACTGCTCCTCTCCATGCTCCTTACTTCCTATCAAAGAGTGAAATGGCGCCAGTGCCCCTTTATATAGGGGGTGTGATGCATAATGGAGGGGAAAGAGGTGGGCCAATAGGTTAGGGGGTTCTTAGTCATGCGGAGACAGTCTTGTAAATCGCACTCCGGTTGGTCCAAAACTCGCACATGACCGGCGGAAGAAATTGCACTTTTATGTGTCATAAAATCGCACCACTTAGCCGCAAATCGCAATACATCGCACTTTTCAGCCTCCAAATCGCATCCCATTAAATATGCGATTTATTAGTAAAAAATGCGATTTCAGAAAGTGCGAAGAGCGGCGATGTGGAGCGAGATAAAAAAATGCGCTTTTATCTCATACCATAGAATGTCACCCAAGATTTTTATAGATGCTTAAATTAGCATTAATCAGTAGACACACTGCAGTAATTATTACTAACTTATAACTGTGCAGCTGTTCATCCAATGTCTTTCTTATACCAATTCAAAGTCTCTATTATACCTACTAAACGTTGATATAACACTGATACCTTCTGTCTGCTTCCTGCACACATAACAAAATGTGATCACTTCCTTACACAGCAGAAAGCAGCAACAATGGCGCGTCTCAGATTTCCGTTGCTGACTATTAACATAACTGAGTGTAAAGCGGGGTAAGAAATGCAGCAATAACAGCACAGGAACATGTATAAACGCTCTCCTGAGTGGACGGCAAAAGGCATAAAATTGGATCCTATAAAGAAGAGGACGTAGAAGAAGAGAAAAGACGTCATATTTATAATTGTCCTTTTGTGGGCGACAAGCTGAGACTTTGTGAGTCCTGAGTTACTGCTCATATTCCGGGTGTGTTTCAGGAGCGACGCAATCAGTAGGGAAACGGCCGCACAGAAAATGAGGAACGGGAGGAAGGATCCTGCAAAGATAGTTATCCTGATAATTGTATAATCTATTATGAAAGTTACAGATCCATCATTTGTATCATTAGTGATTTGGGTAGAGTTCATGTGAGGCGCTGAGTACACAGCCCATCCACGAGGCAGACTGGAGAGAAGAGACACCAGTAGTGACGTCAGGAGCAGCCAGGGGACCATCCTGGAGATGTTCATCTTCAGTCTCAGGAATAACCTGTTGCTGTAGTTTGTGATCCTCACGCAGTAGAAGACGCAGAGCACGGTGCCCCACCACAGGCTGCAGAACGTCACACATGTCGTTGTAGTGAAAATATATTGATGAAAGTGAAATGGAATTGTAAAAACAGGATTAATGGAAAAAATAACTGGTAAGTAACAAATGAGGAAAAGTATCCTCACCGCTCCCAGGCTGGTCATAAGAATGTCAACGATCTGCAGAGATCGGCCCCTCAGCCACCAGATGACGTTCTGTGTCACTATATATGCATTGAGCAGGAATCCGATGGACAGCAGTAACCAAGTTACAGATGATAGAAAAATAAAATTAATGTAATTCATCTTTTGTATGTCAGACCCAGGCACCTCTGTCAGGGGATCTCAGCTCTCTATAACCAACCCGCGCTGTAGTGTTACTTATCCTGGCTGGGACAGGCGGCAGAGTGACAGGGAAATGATGCTGAATTAACATTAAACACAGGATGACTTGCTATAGATTTTGCATGATATTTGACTATCAAACTCCAATGTAAGCTTCCAATTCCATCAGTGTTGTTACTTATAAGCAGAGTTACATTGCTGTTCCTTATTTACAGAATCTCTGGATATATTTAGGAAAAGCAAATGTGACATTCCGCAATAATTGCAAAAGCACTGTCTTAGCTTTTTTTTTTTTTTTTCAAGGATCACCCATAAAATAAACATAATCGCACATAACAAAAATCGTATAAATAAAAAAAAAAAAAAAACATTTTCTAGTTGAAGGAGTTTCCATTGAAAAAAAATTATTATCAACATTGCCAGTTATAGTCCTGCACTCATAATAAAGCCAGATGAGATCCCTCATGTCCTCCTTACTTTAGAAGAATCTCGAAGAGCAGGCATGTCCAAACAATGGCCCTCCAGCTTTTGTTAAACTACAAGTCCTATCATGTCTTGCCACAGTTTTTCTATTAGGGAATGCAAAAACTATGGCAAGGCATGCTGGGATGTGTAGTTTTACAACAGCTGGAGGGCCATAATTTGGCCATGCCTGTCGTAGAGTATATATTGTCCCTTATTCTGGTTCACTCGCAAAGGCAAATTCCTTCTCACATGAACAAAACCAGGTGCACTGCAGGTGAGGCAGATGTAACTTGTGCAGACAATCTGGTCTGCCTCTAGACGTAAAACGGATATACTTTGGAACGACTTCCAAATCCTTGTCTTTCAGGACTACTCCCCAGAGCAGACAGGAGCCCATAAAGTGTTCACTCCAATATGCTAGCAACTTGCCAGAGAAGTTTGCCTTACTGTACCCGTCCTACAAAGGCTTCACCACAGCCGTGGATGCAGAGGCCTTTTTGAAAGAGCGGAATAACCCGGACATGGAAGAAGACCCCTGATCTCACCCTTTCCTGCTTTTACCGCAACAGATCGGCAAGGACACACATTTTCCCTGAACCGATAGCTACTTCCTAACAACGTGCAATCAAAAGGAATGTAATTGGACATTTAAATTAGGCCACAAATTAATGATACCTCCAACAATTGCTGGTGATGTATTCTTTTTTTTTTTCCTGTTTTCTTACAAAATTATAGTGTCTTCCAATATTTAATGCTGTTAACATTCATAATAGTGTACCTGGCTATATATGGGTTCATACCAGTACAGCCATGTATTATTATAATTAGTTCATACAACATTTTTTACTATGGTCAGCGGTAAACTAGATATAGGGGTAAAATGCCCCTATGGTTAATACAAAATTGCAGCGGCTAGGAGCCCAACCTATACATTATATTTACTGTATTCCTTCAGGAACTGTGAAGTGCTTTTGATGCTCCTTTGATACTCTTTAATTTGTGTTACCCCCCCCCCCTTCCATCTCCCTGTTTGAACCTTTTCTCTTTTGTGTTTTAGAGGCCAGGCCAAATGTACAATATCTTCTAAAAATACTGTATGTCCTCTGTTAAAGTAGCTTCTTGGAACGTGGGAGGTATACACTGCCCAATCAAGAGGAAAAAACTACTCTTGGACCTTAGCTAACTCAACCTTGATGTTGTAATATTACAGGAAACCCACCTTCTACAACCTGAAATTGGCAGGCAAAACACCCTGGGCTGGAAAGTTCTGGCAGCTGCTCCTTATAGTTCTAAAGCCAGAGGGGTGGTTTTGTTAGCTAAGAAACAACTACCCATTACAATATGACATTCAAATATAGACCGCGGGGGGTAGGTTCCTACTAGTCGACCTTAAACTTTTTAGCCAACAATACATCTTTTGCAATATCTATGCTCCTAACAAGGGCTTAAAGTGGTCATGCAGAGGTGGGGGAACTAATTTCTCTATGCCACCTTATTACCCCCCTCCCCTCCCCCTATAGGCACAGACAGGGCCAGTGGTAGGGTTTTTTAGCATCCCCCTGCAAACTAGAATGCTTTTCTGTGAGAATTACTGTGCAGGGCCATTGTGGAGGTTAAAAGGTTCCGCCTCACCATTAGAGTTGGTGGAACTCAGTTCCACCCCGTTCCCCTCACTTTAACCCTTGCTCCTAACTCCCATAAAACCCCTTTTTTCAAAATGATCAAGACTAAATCAACCCCTTATATATCAGAGCGCTTAATCCTGGGTGGAGACTTTAACATTGTTTCCTTACTACGGGCCAGATGCACTAATAAAATCAATAATGACAAGTCTAAGGGGTATATAAGGGGTCGATTTAGGCCTTTATTCTGATCTGTGCGGAAATTTCCGCATTCTTACGGAGCGGTCCGCACGCCACGGTGTTTTGCCGCATGCGGCCATCGTCCGTAGAAACGCCCACGTGTCCTCCGCATTCGGACGGACTCACTCTTTAAGAACAGGGCGTGTTTACGGACGACATACAAATCATGCGTGTGCGGGAGAAACACTCCGATTCGGCACGGTATTACAGAGTATTACAGAGTATGCTCGGGAATACCGCATCCGACCGGGAGCCAAGCGGTGCTACCGCACGTAAGCGGAGGATTTACGCCAAACAACCCACTATGAAGTATCTTCTGCAAGACATCACATGACCCACTTATTCAATTACCTATCCTCATAAAAAACTGCTTATTTGGAATTGGAATCAATTAGATTCCAATATATCCTTACAAGCATGCCTAACACATGCATTGCACACATTAACCCTTACAGCAATGTAAGTGCAATGCTTTGTATTACACCCTGTGTAAAAGATTATAAACAATCTACACATATACTATTTAAAGTGCAAATAAAACCAACAACTGTGAACTTGCATAAAGATTTTTATTAACGAGACAAATAACATAATGAAAAAAATATAAAATTAGAAATTAAAGAAGCAGGTCCTTCAGGTCCTGCAGGTCTGCTTGCGCCAGCCGCAGATGGTGCTCCAGTCGCCGGAGGGCCCCATGCACACCCTCATCTGCCGGTGTGGTGTCATCTGTGGGCATGTCAAAGGGGCAACAATTAGTCATGTTATTCTTGCATACATTTCACATACTGCGACAGAAATTGCACAAATGCTAGGTGACATGTGTGTATATATATATATATATATATATCTATGTAGAGCATGGGTCCTCAAACTGCGGCCCTCCAGATGTTGGGAAACTACAAATCCCAGCATGCCTTGCCACAGTTTTGCTATAAGGAAGTGTTAAAACTGTGGCAAGGCATGGCGGGATTTGTAGTTTCACAACATCTGGAGGGCCGCACTTTGAGGACCCATGATGTAGAGAGATAGAGACACACATAGATAAATAGATATGACACATATATACATACATGCTAACTTATTTACTACATACTGTATTTTTTGGCCTATACACTTTACTCTGCAGAAGACATAACAGTCATATTGTTTCTTCTCAGTCACAACCCACCCATGACTAACCAATGACAAGCAGGTCATGGGCTCCGTCAATAAGAACTTGTCACAATCTGCTCAGTCTATAAGTTCAGTGATGGTTCGTGGCATGGGAGTTATGCAAATGTAAGGAATGCACAGTACACATCCTCAAAATCATAATTCTGTCTAAACCAACCTACAATTCTGTGACGGCCAAAAAAAAAACTGAAGTACAGGGGGTGTTTAGGTAGAGGAGGCTCCTGGGACACTGGCAACTTCTGACTCCATTCCAAGGTAGGCCGGGCCATACTCCATTTATAGCATACATCCTAGAGTTTATAAATAACATTCACCAACAATATAGATTCCACTATTTGATGGGTCATAATCCACGCTTGCAGCAGGTGAATTTAAGCCACAAATGATCCACTCATCCCTTTACTCCAGGATCCAGTTTAACTACAACGGTTATGTGGCAGTCAAAATGGACCTCCAACCCATCCCACAAACCTGTGTAATTCAGAGGTGTCCTGGATGAAAGGGATGCCTTGGACACCCCATCTAACCCGTACCTGTATCTGTAGCTACCCACTTTGGGGTCTATATGATTAGTATGGGCCCAAAATTTGTAATCACCAGTGCTAAAAAACAAATACCAGTACAACTACTTCATGAATTATGCATTATGTCAACATACCGATCTGCGCCGACTCCGGTGCCTGGCACGCCTCCTCCCCCTCTGAATTGGAGGTGTCCGGTGCAACTGTGGCCTCCTCAGCCCCCTCCTCCGCCATCTCCTCGGGCACAACATCCTCCTCCTGCAACTCCTCCTCCACCTCCTCCTCCAACTCCTCCTCCACCTCCTCCTCCAACTCCTCCTCCACCTCCTCCTCCACCACCACCACCACCTCCTCCTCCTCCTCCTCCTCCTCCTCCTCCGCCACCAACACCTCCTCCTCCGCCACAAACTCCTCTTCCACCTCCTCACGCAACTCCTCCTCCTCCACCTCCTCCTCCACCATTTGCTCCTGGCCAACTTCCTCCTCCTCCACCCTTGCCGGCACGTCCTCCTCGGGGTGTTGGCCCTCGTCCTGGGCCAGGCCTGCCTCCGCCTCTTGACGGGCCTGTCGGGCTCGGGCTCGTGCTGTGTGGTAGAAAAAAACATCATGGTCAATGTTGGCTCATTGGGGCACATTTATTAATCCAAAACAAGACATACATGGAAGGGTGATAATGATGGCAAACGATGCAGGAAAGTAGCTCCTTACTGTTAATGGATTCCAAATAGTGACATTTAAATTAGTATGTGATTGGTAGTAATTTGTTCACACATTACAACCCAGGCATTTATCAATGTGTAACACATATTAGATCTGGCACATTGTATGCATCAGAATCCTCAATGCTATGCCATTACATATAAAAGCCACATGACTGCATGTTAACCAGGAAGAAGCACACATAACAGTCTATGGACTTTTAAACCCATGGACACCCACTTATCATGAGACACATTTTATTGTTTATATATGCTATGTTGTAAGTGCGAAATTTCATAGCTAAAATACTCACACTCAGCTATTTCGCCCCTGAGTTGGTGAAGCAGCTGGGGCTGGCGCCTGCGGAGGTCCGACCACCGCCTCTCCAGCTGCCCGAGGGACCTCCGCACCCGAGTGCGGGCGTAAATTCGGCGCCCTGCCGCAGCATAGGCCCTCCGCTTGTGCCTGTTTGTTATAAAGGGCCCTGCACGGCCCAGCCTTGTCTCCATGACGGAGACAAGAACTCGCAGCTCCTCATGCGTGAAGGGTTCTGCCCTTCGTGTCTCCGCCATGTTGACAATGGCATCTATCAACCAATCAGGTGGTGGCATTGGTTGATCACAGTTATTTGTGATAATAACTTTATTGTTCATTTTGACATTAACAGCGTCTCTGCGCCAACACAAATGGTGACAAATTCGCATGCCTTCAAAACCGTAGTGTTGATGTATGGCAATGAACAAATCTGATATATATAAAACACAGTGTGTATGCCCTTAGCAAATCCAATAAGGCCGCGCTCCGCCAAGCAACGCGTGCTATAGCTTAGCAACGCATAGCTGTAGTTAGCATTAATTACTCTATGCATCTATGTGTATGCGTACATTTATGTGTAAAAGACACATACACACACTTGCAGGTATCCTGAAACCAGCATTATACACCAGCCCTGCCTGCCTGCCTGCCTGCCTGCCTGCCTGCATGCTCCTTGAAATGTTGAAACATGTGAATAAATTCCAACATCATATATAGATATATATCTATATATGCAAACAAATCATACATCAACACAGGAAATAATCCCCAACACATGATAGAATAAATCAATGTACTCACCAGTCATCAGGGATAGTATCAACTACAATAATGAAGATATAACAAACACATAAGATCCCTTGTCCAAGGTATAATAATTAGCACCTATATTGAACTTCCCCCCAAACTAAGCACATATGATAAATATCTCCTATTTCTTTGCCATTAGGAGGGCAGGCTGGCTAATTTTCGTGTTGTAACACTGACAACTAACACACTGTACTTATTTGAAGGGGTGATTTGTACATTAATTGGTGTGTTCTGTCAACTCAATAACATGTACCTGAAGTATCTTTGCGCCACAGAGTCCCGCAGCTGGTATCCCCTCCGGCATTCAGGGGCGCGGGATGGGCGCATGGGCGGATCTTGCGGCTCAGATGGTACCTCCCACTCATCAAAGGGTATCTCACGCCGCACAGCAATGTTGTGGAAAAATATACACAGGCCCACGATCCTCGACACCATTTCAGGCGCATATTGTAAGTCACCACCAGTGCGGTGGAGCACTCTAAATCGACCTTTTAAAAGGCCAATTGAGCGCTCCACCACTTGCCTGGTGGCAACATGCGCCCGATTGAATGCCTCCTGTGGGCCCGGTGCTGGGTAGCTGTACGGCGTAAGTAGCCAGGGCGTACATGGGTAACCGGAGTCACCCAGAACCCACGCATCACGGCCTTCCAGCTCTTGGAGTCTATGCCATATCCCGGTTTGTCGGATGACATGAGAGTCATGGGCACTTCCGGGAAACTTCGAGTTGAAGGCGAGAATCTCCATGGATGGGCCACATACCACCATCACGTTCAGTGAGTGGAACAATTTGCGGTTCCTATATATCTTCTCACTTCGAGATGGAGGCACAAATGGTACATGGGTGCCATCCACAGCCCCTATCACATTAGGGAAGCCAGCAATTTGATGGAAGGCCTGCTGGCTTCTGCGCAGGGTCTCGGTGGCAAATGTCATGGCCATGAAGTGCCCCTTGCGCCTGAACATGGCCGACGTCACACGCCTCAGGATTCGGCAGAAGGCCGGCTGAGATATTCCAGCAAGTACTGCCACTACTTGTTGGAATGATCCTGAGGCGCAGAAATGCAACACCGCCAGCAGCTGTGTGTGAGGCGGAATTGCTGTCGTGATCCCGTGTAGAGGTTCCAGATCGCTCTGAATTAAGGTGAGCAGATCCAGAATGACATGTGGCGGTAACCGGTACCTAGTAAGTACCTCATCATCGGGCATAGCAAACAGAGTCACCCGTGTGCGA
The DNA here is from genome assembly GCF_055691185.1 of Crinia signifera. Lineage (NCBI taxonomy): Eukaryota > Metazoa > Chordata > Amphibia > Anura > Myobatrachidae > Crinia > Crinia signifera. The sequence continues at coordinate 327,975,504 of NC_139219.1, read as the reverse complement.
TAGATTCTAGCACGTCCTGGCCTCCTTGGCCGACGAGTGGGGAGAGCCGCAAGTGCCCTTAGCCTCCTCTCCATGTAGCGCATAATAGCTTCTGCAACCTATAAAGAAATGAACATAAATACTGATGCACCTATGCACATAATGGCCATATCCCACTACAAATAGATTTGTAGCCTTCAATACGTACAATAGATGGCCGCCCCATGAAATCCCGCAGATCCATTTGACTCTCTAATGATGACACAATAATATGAACTCAATACACACCGTCCAAAACACACAGATAAAGGTGTCAGCATTTTTTGCAGACATCATGTACTATGACACATTTCATCTATTGCTGGGACATGTTGTCCTGCAATAGATGAACCCACACAGGTTTAAGCCCTGTGAGTGAAATAGTGAACATGTGACATGTTGCAATAATAATACACCACTTTGCTGGCCCAACAATCTGTAGTCAGTGAGGCAATAGTGCATACATTCATACACTTACATTGTTAATGGATATCATATCTACAAGGAGCATGGAAGAGCTTACCTTAGACCCTGACAAGTCCAGATCTGAAGACAAATGATTCTAGCAGGAAGACATTATTTATAGGGCTCTCACATGTGTGGTCTATAACAGTAGAGATGAGTATTGCATGACTTGTGGCCTGGATTCTCTAAGGGAATGGGCTACTTTTAGCTTGCACTAAAACGCCACAATACCACAGTAGTCATGAATGAAATGTCATGTCATGCTAGCAAATAGCATGTGTATTGAGCAATAGTCACAGGTGTATCAGAAGATTCGATGCAATGTTAGCATTGGTGACCAGTATTTCATGTCGAACTTTCGCCAGGTTTTACACAATGGAATTTCCGCCACCGTATGCGGCTCGAAAAACCAGCGACGTACGCTCACGCACGGAACGCAGCTGCCGCTGATGTCCGCCAAACAGATTACACAAACAGTATATAAAGGTGTATTAGAAGGTGACAATGTTGTTGCTAACATGTCTGGAACCCAACCAGAGGTGGACCCAGTGCTGCAGCAACTATTTGACCAGATGGACTCCAGCACCACCTATGTGCCACTGCACATGCGGACAGTGGGTAATGAGGAGGCTGCTGGCCCTTCTCCAGCAGGGGAACCTGCACCTGACCATTCTACAGCAGGGCAACCTACACCTGGCCCTTCTGCAGCAGGCCAACCTGCAGCGGGCTCATATCCACCATCAGCAGAATTGTTTGGAACACAACAGGGGACTTCACAAGGTAGTACCATGGCCAGCACTTCAAGTGCAGCGACTGGTGCCAGGGGGCGTGGCCAGGGACGTGGCAAGGGGCGAGCCAGTGCAACAGCGGAACCACCCAAAAAAAATAAGGCATATGAAGCACAGGAGCTGGCCATCCTGGTTCCCCGAGCACGTGATTGGATAGAGTGTCCATCCGAGAGGCTGACACACACACGCAGATGGAAGATTTGGGAACAGATAACGGCAGAGATTAATGAAGTAGCGCCACAAGTTCGTGAGACGGACCATGTGAAGAAGAGGCAAGTTGTTTTGTGATACATGTGGCCAGTAATAGCCAAGTAATGATTGAATTGATGCTTAGATGCATTTAGCAAATGGCCCGTGAGGTTGTTACAATACACATACATTATTGCCATGTAATTTCATTGTGAGTTAGAGTACGGTGATTGTGAATGTGTATTGTAACGGTTGATATCATAGTTGCATGTAAAATTATATATGGGACAATAATCACATGTTGTAATATGTAGCACAGAGCAATGGCTGCAACAGCTAACATTGGGAGTGACATGTATTAATATGTCAACTTACATTGCAGGTGGCAGGACTTCAAAACCAACCTGAAGAGGAAGCTGACCAAGCGGTGGGACCACAGCCAGACATCTGGGGCCGGCCCCATGCCATCAGGGCTAGAGCTCACCCCCCTGGAGGTGATGGCCGAGAGCTGCATATCAGTTGAGGAGATCCGGGGGGTGAGCACTATGGATAGCGAGGCCCCAGCTGAAGTGTTTGCGTCTTTTCTGGAAGGTAAATATTGGTCATGCCATAAACTTGTGCAAGTAATTATCGTAGAATGTCTCCTAATTGTGTTTATCTTTGCCCACAGACACCCCACCGCTTGGTGACGACTCTGTTCAGGAGGTGGAGGAGTCCGTGCCACCTGGCCCCAGAGGTAGGCCTGTGCAGCAGCAGGCATCGGGCCAAGCCGATTTGGCCGCCTTGGCCGAGGTGCTTGGGGACATCAACCAGCAGGGAGACTTGGCATCAGAACGGGTGCGTAGGACCGAGGAGATCCTGGCGAGCTTGGTCAGCACCCAGCAGTCCATGGCTGCGAGCATGCAGGCCATGGCTGCAAGTGCTCAGGTGCTGGCCGAGCAAGCCACCCGCCAAAATGATCTCCTCCTCCACCATAATGAGCTTATGGTGGAGCTGGTTACCAGCAACAGGGTCCTAATGGCATCCGTTTCTGGTGCATTACCAGCGGCAACACTCCCTGCTGGCAGGAGGGGTAGACCAGCCAACCCCTCCACATCATCTGCTCCACCTGCCCCAGCATCTGGCCGTCCCCGAAGAGCTGCTGCACAGGCCAAGGAGCCTACCAAGGCCAAACGTGGTCGGAAATGAACTTGTGGCTGCATTAATCTCTGCCGTTATGTGTTCCCAAATCTTCCATTGTGCTGTGTGTGTCAGCTTCTTGTGTCCAATCACGTGCTGAGGGGAACCAGCTGAGGCCTTGCTTCATATGTCCTTTGTGGTTCCCCTGTTGCCCTCTTTTGCCTGGCATTACTGTCAGCTGTACTTGAAGTGATGGCCATGGTACTATCTTGTGAAGTCCCCGGTTGTGTTCCAAATGATTCTGCTGATGGTGCATATGAGCCAGCTGCAGGTTGGCCTGCTGCAGAAGGGCCAGGTGTAGGGTGCCCTGCTGTTGAATGGTCAGGTGCAGCTTGCCCTGCTGTAGAAGGGCCAGCAGCCTCCTCATTTCCCACTGGCTGCATGTGCAGTGGCACATAGGAGGTGCTGGAGTCCATCTGTGTGCAATTATATTTGTTTTGTATTATTATTTATTTTGCGGCATTCCTGCCATGTTGTTTATTGTTTGTATGTATTATTTTATGGTCATTGCATCACACTGCCATTGACTGTGACATGAATATAAATAAATGTGTTTACTTTACCCAAAATGTGTGGTTTCATGAGTACATGTCAAATACACATGTGTATTGCTAGTATTAATATTCTGTCATGTCCATTGTTAGCAGTTTGAAAGTGTCTGACAAGTACAGCATATGTGGGTGTTTAGTACGGGTTCCTTGAAGCAGTAATGGTTTCAATTAAAGCACTGACAAGCGTCCTATTAGTGAGTAATGAGTAAAGGAGTAGATTCTATTGGGTTCAGGTGTTAATGGTTGTAGTCATTAGGCGTACGTTCGCCAACCGCATGAACGAGTGGTGTCCGCAAAGCAATAGTACACTTGTGGACACCGCACATTTCTGCCCTTTTTTCATCGCGTGCATTCGTAGTGGTTTCCGAATGTACGCCCCCCAACATAAGTGTACTCCCCCGTGTCCGCCCATGTTTCCGCCCCGTTTTGCCCACTTTGAAACTACGCCCATGTGTCATTCCGCATGACGCCCATAATACGCCCCTATTTCCCGACTGATAGCGGTGAACAGTTTTGGACGGGATTTGGCCGAACTGGTACCGAGTCAAGGCGTGGCACATGCGCGTAGCGTTCTCCACGCATGCGCAGACGTCAGAAAGACGCGATCCGTAAGTACGCGGTAAAGTCCGCATCAATCAGAATAAGGGCCTAAGTCTTGCTCCCGTTGACACCGGACACCATTTCTTTTTATCCTACCTCTGCTCAACTACCCTGTCGATATTCAAACACGATACTACTAAGTTAAAATACCTGGGAATATTCATCCCACCTACATTATCATAACTACTCCCTTGTTATCCAGACAATATCAACCCTCCTACAGGCCTGGACGTCCTTCCCCATTTCACTTTTGGGTGGGGTTGCGGTACTAAAAAGTATGGTACTTGTGTATTATCTGGGCGCCCGATTTTCTTCATCGTACCTAAAAATCGCGTTGTATTGCATCGCATACAATCATATTGCATGCGATGCAACGCAATTTGACGCAATTTTAATATGTAAAGGCACCCAGATGCCTGTTTCATATGTTAAATGGCCCCCCAGACCCCATTTTTAATTGTATACCCACCCTGATGGCTAAATGCCCCCCAGTGTTAACGCCCCCCCACTATCAATGCCAACCCGAAGCGTGGCGTGCGCAGCGAGCCCGCAAGGGGCGGCGGTACGCGTCCTCCGACCTATTCATACCCCCACTATCCACGTCGGCGTGGATAGTGGGGGTATGAATAGTTCGGAGGACGCGTACCGCCGCCCCTTGCGGGCTCGCTGCGCTCACCACGCTTCGGGTTGCCGTTGATAGTGGGGTGGCATTAACAATGGGGGGCATTTAGCCATCAGGGTGGGTATATAATTAAAAATGGGGTCTGGGGGCCCATTTCATATATGAAATAGGCATCTGGGTGCCTGTACATATTAAAATCGCGTCAAATCGCGTTGCATCGCCAAAAGTATCATATTCCTAAAAGTTTCTTACCTTATCCAAATGCTATCCTATTCTTTAACAAAGGCAGACCTACAGTACATCACTGTGAAAAAAAAATTCACAAAATTCTTATGGTCAGGTAAAACATCAGTGGTGGAACTCCCGGAGGCAATGGAGTCATCTGCCGCCGGGCGCCAGGCTTAAAGGGGGCACTGGCTCCATTGCCTCCGATGTTCATTAGTGCCGCTGCCTATGGTATGCAGCACAGTGCGGGCGCTGTGTGTGCCCCCCCCCCGGTTGCCTTGTGCGGCGTGCATTGGTGCGGGTGCCCCGCCCCCCTCCCCCGTGTGTGCAGTGTTGCGGGCCGGCAGCCCCCTCCCCCGTAGCCTTGTGCAGCATGCATTGTGTGCGTGCGGGCGCCTCCCCCATACCCGTGTGTGCAGTGTTCTGGGTGGGCAGCCCCCCCCCGTTCCCTTGTGTGTAGTAACCGTGGCCGCGGCGCTGCTCCTCCCTGGCAGCGCGGTAGAAGACGCCTGAGGAGGATGTGCAAACCAGCCAACAGTGTCACTGTCAGTGACAGAGAGCCGGTAGTCGGGCCGCGGAGACAGCCAGTGTGCGGTGACTGTCACTGAAGGTGGAAAAAAGAGCAGGTAGCTGGGTGGGAGACGCTGCAGCGCAGGAGGGTGAGTCTATGTCTCCCTGACATCCTTTCTTTCTCTCTTTCTCCATAATTCATTATCTTTCTCTCTCTCTGTGTTATTTTTTTCCCTTTCTCTAGCTTTGTGTGTGTGTGTGTGTGAGGGGGGGGCACCAACTTTTGTCTTGCCTTCGGGCTTCCTGAACAAACTTACGCCACTGGACAGTGTATTGCTCTAGCTAAGCCATCCCCAATATCCAAGCTTTCACTTAACGGTAGCATTTCAATATATGTTTGACTGGCTCTGTGCACGCTCTACTTATACCGATTACTCACTAGAACAAACCCTATGTTCCCCTTATGATTTACAAGCCTTACTACACACACCAAAATCAGAGCTTCCCCACATTGCTCGCTCTAACCCATTATTCTGGGATACCTATCTGGCGTGGTGGTCAGTGAATAAATCCTTAAAAAGAAGCCCAGCTCAAATGAAATTTATCCCCCATGCTCCCCGGCAGCGCTGGACAACATGAGGTTCTGTCAATGGCAGAAGAAAGAACTTTCCTCCATTATGTCTTCAACCCAGGTGGAGTTCTAATGTCCTTTGCCTATTTGTCTAGTAAATTCCAGAACCCCCGTGCAGATTTTTTCATGTACCTCCAACTATGACACAATATATTATCACTACCTGCCCCCCTGATTCCTGGCATACATACTGATCCAATTACATAACTGATGGCATTACTATCCATATCCCCATACAAAATCTATTACCTCTTCTGGGACATAATGTCTGGATTTGAGTCCAGTCCAAATTGTGGGCATACACAATCCACAAATGGGAAGCAGATTACACCATCCCGATAACACATTCCAGACACAAAGGTGACCATACATCAGAAAGATATTGCACCCAATCATACAATCCCAATTGATTGTTAAGGCCCCCTTACACTTGTCAACTTATTGTCTCAACAAATTGAACCTGATTGACTCGAGATTTATCCTATGTGCAGGAGGTTCAATCTCTTCCAATCTCTTTGTTATACTCAATGGCACAGGATTGTGGATTGTGTCCTACACATCAGGCACATCAGATTTTGTCAGACGGCACATCAGATCTCGTCAGATAAATTGACTCAAATTGGATGAAATCTCACAAAATCTCACAAGTGTAAGGGGCCCTTAAGATGGATTGTATGCAGATTGTGTGCACATCGTGTGTACACATTCATACAATCACACAATCTCCCAGCCCTGGGAGATTGGAGGATTGGTCCTCTGATCTGACGTGCTGCACGTCAGATCAGTTGGGATTGGGAGCTTTTAAGCACATGCAATCTGTAATTAGATGGCTCATACAATCAGTCATGTGAAACTCCCTCCCTGACTAGCAGAGAAGAGAGGTGAAGCTTCCGGGCAGCCCGTGGCAGTGAAGATGCTGGGAGCCGCAGAAGAATCCAAGCGGCAGACGGGTGGGAGGCTGAAGAGAGCGGTGGACGTCCTTTTACACAATTCTGTCACTACTCTGAAAACAGTTTTCAGAGGATTGCTGCATTAGGGCTATGTAATAATGGCATAACACAGCAGATGTGAGCAGATAGTTAGTTGCCGGCAACCTGTAAATTAACAAAATAAATACAAAAATGGATTTTTGGTACTCGTATCCTTTTGTTCCTAGTAGGCCAGCCCCCTATTTATATGAAGCTTCAATCATACAGCGGATGGATTGTATGACGGATTGTATGACAGATTGTGAGTACATTGTATGTCCAAAAACCACCCAGGACTGCCAGGGAGTTGAAGGGAAATTGGACACAATCATGATTGTAAGATCGGTCTTTATGTATGGCCACCTTAAGGACTTTACTAACATTTTCAGGGCACAGGAGACACAATTCAAATTCACACATAGGGCCTCATTCTGGTTATTGCGGTCCGTTCCGACTTCTTTCGGAAATGACCGAATGCCACGCACGGCGGACATTCTAAGAACACATGCCCACAGGTCGTCCGCATCCCTTCGGACGGACTGGCTAAGAAGAGGAAGTGTCTTCGGACTGCATCCAAATGTGCGTGTGCGGTGGGAACACAAAGATTGTGCACGGTCTTACAGCGTCCGAACGGACGGGAAGCTGGCCGTACGCACAGAGTTTTTGCATTTCCGCAAACCTCACTAATCTATTCGGAACTCGTGCTTCTGCAACATGACACACTTATCCAATGAGCCAATCTCATAACACAATGATTATTTTTTAATGTAATCAATTAATTCCTAATTGATAATTAAACACATTATTTGCACTTTAGATTAACCCTTACATCATGTAAAGTGGTATTACCTCATTGTTGCCCCTTTACCTATGTTTTATGTATGCATACTATATATTAATTGCACATCAAATGCAATATTTGAAAATGTGCAAATTGTGATTAACACATAATATATGTAAAATGCCTACAGTTATAAACACAGTATGTTTGCAGCATATATTATAGTATTTTGTAATGGGCCATTTAGGCAGCAATGCTTCCAATTGAACCTGTGAAAAGAGTGTAATTAATCACTAATGAGTAGAAGAGTGGATTGTATTGTGGTCAGCTGCGAGTGTTTAAGGTGCGGGCGTACTAATTGGGCGATCCAAATGCCTAGCGCATTAACAAGTGCTCTCCGAGAACTGAAACTTGCTTATGGACTCTGGCGTGTTGGTTAGTTTGCACTCGGTGTCCGGTCCGAATGCACGCCTACCACTGATCGTGCACTCCCACGTGTACGCCCAGATTTACGCCCAGTTTTGCCCACTTGGAAACCGCGCCCTTGTGTACGCCCACATGACGCCCATATTTCCCGAGGGAGTTCGGTGCACATTTGTAGACATATTGGTGAGAACGAGTGCGCAGACACTACGTTGCACATGCGCATTGCGTTGCCTACATATGCGCAGATAGCTAAAAAGCGGAGCGCACCAAGCAGAATAAGGCCCATAGTGATCAGCCTGCATTTCTCTTGATGGGGCATCCTGAGAAACAAGAGACACCTCTTCCTCTTACTATGGCCATTATTCTGATTGAGTCGGACGGCTCCGTGTGTGGTCGGACGGCCGATGGTTGGTGTTTGCGCATGTGCAGAGGCGTATCTGCGCATGTGCGAATGCCTCACACGTACGAACACAGCGTGAGGTCCGTGCAGAAAATGATCATACGGAACCATCCGAGCAGGGGGTGGAGAGGGACGTGAAGGGCTCATTGGGCTCATTACCATATGCGCATGCCCCGCTTTTCATGGGCGTTCCCATGAAAACGCTGGGCGTACGTATGGTAATGGGGCTGTGACGCACGTATGGGGGAAGGGCAGCTGACATAGCTGGATGCCAGCTGCCCGCCCATATCCCTGCTTTCATACGGAAATGGCCGAGTGGTCTGGAGCACTCAGTGCTGCCTGACCACTCGGTCCAGCATTCGATGGTCGGCGACCATCGGAGGATGGGGGAGGTTCCCACAGATGGAGGAGGTGTTCACATGAAACATCCACTCGCGGTCCGTTCGGACGGCATCTTACCGCATTCGGATGGTGTGAGCGATCTGTACACTAGGCGGGGCTAAGAACACTCGGTTTCTGTCCGAAATAGGCATCCGTCCGATTCAACTAGAATAAGGGCCTATATGTCATTATGACATTGGGAAAGAAACTGATTCTGCAAAATTGGATAACCAAGCAGCCCCTCAGACTAGACACTTTAAAAACACATCTTCACATCTTACACTTGGACCGCCAGTCCACCCTTCCTAACGGTGAATGCAATGTTATACGTTTTTACAAGAAGTGAGGATCACTCATAGACTCTTTAGAATCAACTCAACAGCAACAGATACTATCTGTTATACTCTACTAGCTGTCCCTCCAAAGATGTCCCTCCCCAGTGCATGCGCAGTAACTTCATACATACTGCGCATGCACTGGGCCAAGCCTCCGGGGGCTGCCTTTGCAGCAGCCCCCAGAGGCTTGATTGGGTTCCTGGGTCCTGCGCATGCGCAGTATGGTCCGCTGTACTGCGCATGCACAGAACCTGTTTTCGGGGCTGCCGCGCATTTGCGTAGAGAGAGGCATCCCGGAGGGAGGGAACACCTCACGGTGGGATGCCTTGAGTGACTGGCAAGTCGGACTTCCAATAGGAAGTCACTGCCAGTCACAGTGAAGCCAGTGCAGTCTCACAGACTGCATCTGGCTTCACTTTAGGCAGAGACAGTGGCGGATTTTACCTGGGGGGCTGCAGCCCTGCAGCCCATAGGTAAAAACCGCCTCTGATCTTCTCCCTCCCCCTCTTCTACTTCACGGCAACATACAGTAGACTATGTCACCCATTTGGTAACTGCTTAAATATTGGGTGAAATTTAGTAGGATGAGAGTTTCAGAAAGTGAGAGGTTTGGTAACAAATCTCCAGTTTTTTTTAAAGCGGCAATCATTTATACGGCAAAACCCGTTAGATTTTGAAGTGTAAATGATTGCCGCTTTAAAAAAATGGAGATTTCTTACCAACTCTCTCATTTTCTGAATATCTCATCCTATTAAATTTCACCCATTATGTTTCTTGACTTCGCTAGACCTCTGAAATATTTTTGCTTCCCTCCCCCTGCACCTGTGCACCAGCTAGGTGATCTGGGAAATGTGGCAGTTCGTAATGTCTGCACCTGTGCACCAGCTAGAGGGTCTGGGGATTGTGACAGGAATGACTACATCTTTGCACCAGCTACATGGTCTGTGAAAGTTGACAGTTAGTAATGACTGCACCTGTGCACAAGCTAGGATGAGAATATGGAGAAAGAGAACGTGTGTCTTGTTTGTGGTGCACCAGAGAGAATTAGAGTCAATAAAAATTAACCTTTAATTTGTTTATTTAAAAAAACTGCGAAATATAAAACCAAAACACATAAATTGACAAACAAAGTGAAAACATAGTGCGTGTTAAAAACAGCACATGTGGGGACTTGTGTGTCTTCAATCAGTCTTTTAATTAATATGTTCCTGTTGTGTTGCGTTTTATTAGAAACAATGTATGCTACAAGTGTGGGACAATTCCTCTTGTAACACTTGTTGCTGTTTCTGTAAACACTGTTATATCTTCATTGATTGGTAATTGTTTCAATGATTTATATGATTTATAACTCCTGCTATCTTTTTGTGCAAAGAATTCAATAGTAGACACCGTGTCGACACTCTGGTACAGTGGTGAAACGGAGGGTCTGTACGTAACCTCACAATAGTATAATCCCTAGATAGTAAAATACTTTATACTGGGGGACTAACTGTGTCCGTTTTAAGTTTGTTTGTACTGTGTCAACACTTCCGTGTCGATGGTGCTTGTTGACAGGTCGCTGGACTGACGCAGATACTCAGGCAATATGGGATATACAATACGTATATATTATGCTGCCAAATAGATATGGATGGTCAAGCAGTATATTGTACCCCAATATGCAAATTTGTATTATGCGTGTTGAGCTGTCCGCAAGTTTATCACATGCATGAGTTTATTAATTAGCATGAAATGTCAAATAGTAGAATAGAAATAGCAATGCTACTCTTCTAATATCACAGCGTTTATAATCATCATGTTGCAGTGCTGTGGCTTAATAGAAATTCAGTAATGATTTAACAGCCACGAGTATGTCTTGTTACTGTCGTGCTTTTAATTTGGCTCTGCTGCGCTATTATGTACAGACATTCATCAAAGCCATCGGCACGAAAATGGATCGATGGCCAACTCAGGAAGTGGATGTCCAGTGCAATTTAAACATTTGGGGTCCAACCACAGAGGAAGTGAACCAGGTCTCATTACTTGGGCCCTTTTTTCCCCTTTTTAGATGGGGCCTTGGGGACAGGGGCCTTTGGCTCAGATGGCTTGCGGCGTCTTCCCCTAGTGGACACAGGAGGGTCAGCAGAGGTGGAAGGTAGGGGAGCAGCTTGGGGTGGGCCAGCAGATGGGGGATTGTCCCTTAGGGACCTGGCGGTGGTCAGCAGCTCCGCAAGAATTTCATTCTGGCGGCTGAGGTGTTGGCCAATGCTTTGCATGCCAGCCGCCAGAGTGTCATTCATGAGGTTGAAGGCCTCACACTGCTGCCTGTTTGTGGCCTTCCAATCCGCCAGAATTTCCACAACCTGCTGCTGACGGACCGCAGCATCCACCCCTTGCTTCTCGATCCTCTCCAGCGTCACCATCAAGCTGGCATCCCATGTGTCCTGTGTCTGGGGGTGTTGTCTTGGTGGAGGCTGGACCACTTGCTCCACCTGTGGCTCTGCAGAGGAAGATGCTGCCGGTTCATCCTTGGTTTCTGCTTCTTCTAGGATAATAATTGAAAACAATGTCAACATCACATACGCACTAAAAAATATTTTACAAAATACAATGCATTACTGTGACTTACCATCAAAAGCAGCAGCAAAGACCTCCACCGGGAGCTCACTATCCATATTGGATATCCCCCTGACCTCGGCCACATCAATGACATCCAAGGCATCCTGCTCCAGGGGGGTATATTCCAAATTATCTGGCATGGGCCCCCTCCCGGTGGACATGCTGTGGTTGTACCGGTCAGTCATCTTCCTCTTCAGTGTCGTTTTGAAGTCTATCCACCTACAAGTTTAAAAATACAAATATCACCATGAGATATGTGCACCACTGTGCTAGTGAACATCATGACTACGTGACATTTCCTAGTGTGGGTGATCTTATGTTTTTAGCCATATGTGTCCCACACACACATTAATGTCTCCATTAGGAGGCATTTCAGTGTCTCATCTCATTCATTAGGCCACTAAATGCACATACATAGATCACTATGCAGAAATGACATCATCCATGGCCAAATTATGCACCTCCACCTGTTGTGAAACTACACATTCCACCATAGCTTGACAGTGTGGTTATTATGGAGTAATTTAACTATGGGATGGCATACTGGGATGTGTAGTTTCTCACCAGCTACATGTGCACAGTTTGGTCATTCTTGTTTCAGTAGCATCATATGGAACATGTTACAACAACTCTTTCAAAAACACACTTTCTCTTGTCCCATCACATACTTCACATACTTCACATGAGCAGAACTGTGCCCATAACCTCACATCACACCAATGGTGCATGTTTCATATATAAATGTGGGTTATTAGACATGGTTGTGTTCACATGTGACATTGAAGTGTAGCACTATCTACAAACACACCTTTCTATTATTCTCTAAACATACATGTAACATATGTACACACATATGACATTATCAGGGGGACAAACACACTTGCCTTTTCTTCACCGCTAGCCAATCTCTGACCACTGGTGACACCTGGTTCACTTCCTCTGTGATCTTGTCCCAAAGGTTTCTCCTTGCACTGGCACCCGGCTTCCTGGTTGGCAATTCTATCCATTCGCGTGCCCTGGGCACTAAAATTCGCAATTCTGCCTCTACAAATGCAGGGTTTCTCTTTTTGGTGGTGGTATCCTGCTCAGTCCTCACCCTAGATGTTGCAGCTCGTTTTCTGGTGGCCCCAGTTTTCTCACCATGCACCTGCTGGGTCACACCTGTTTGGAGAGATGCAACCTCTTGTTCTGGCTGGTTGCTTGGCCCTTGTGGAGCTGGTGCAGTTTGAACAGGGCCTGTTAGTGAGGGGCCAGCTTGGTCTTGCAGGCTACTTCTCTCTTGGGCCCTCCTTCTCCGCTCCTGTTCCCTCTTCTGCAAAGCTTCAAGCAGGGATTCTGCTGTAGCTCTCTGTAGAGCGTCCTCAGCTGCGGAATCATCTGAGCTAGACATGTTTGCAGCAATTCTGGCCTGCATCTGACTGAATATTTATATGGTAATCTCCCGCCATGAACAAGGGGGCGTATATTTTTCCCCGCAATGTAGTTGCTAATTTACGCCGATATTTCCCGGCGATAATTCCCGCTTAAATTACGCAGGTCTCAACGCACCTGATCAATCACCTGTATATGCACATACACAGGTTGTGGAGCTTTGTGTGCTACATGGTGAAATGTGTGCACCTGTCATTCCAATGAAGAGTGTTGTCAGCTGGTATCTGTTGGAGTTCGTGTATGCTTTCTGAGTCACATTTCAAAACATCACGTTATAATGCTTTCCTTACATATGTAATGAGTATGAAATTGTCATACACCAACATGTTGCATTGTGCCTTTTTTATCAGCGTATTTATTAGTAGACGGTTGCGTGTATTATTTTCAGCACACTGTATATACAGTACGTCTCTCCATGGAAATCGGTGTATTGTGCCCTTTTATCAGCGTATTTATTAGTAGACGGTTGCGTGTATTATTTTCCGCACACTGTATATACAGTTCGTCTCTCTATACATTGAAAGCATGCTGTTGGTTATGGTGTGTGTATATCGGAACGGTCCGCGTAAGTTTCTATTCGCATCCAGTTTGTTAATGTAAGAAGGATTAATAAAGTTAATACTAAACAAAATTTTTTTAGACCAATCAGCAAGCACCAAAAGTGATATATGTACCTGCAATTATTAACTGCGCCATTGCCAATATGACTTCAACCAGGGCTAGCGCGTTTTCTACCCAGGAGCTGGTGGCCTTGGTTGAGGTCATGGACCGGCGCCTGGGGCCCAGGGGCCCATATGTGTCCAACATGGACAAGCGGCGGGCATATAATGCTGCCCGCCAGCTAATCTACGCCCGGACCGGCGTCCGCAGAAGCCTGGCACAAGTTGAGCGGCGCTGGTCTGACCTGCGCCGGCGGCAGCCAGTCATGCTTTCATCAATTCGCTGCCATATTGCCCGATGTAAGTTTTTATTTACTAGTATGTCTGCGTTTTTTTTTCAATGATTTCTGTAATTTTTATAAATATGTTCATGAGTATGTGGGTGTATATGGGGTGTATATGGGGTGTATAAGGGGTGTATAGGGGGTGTATAGGGGGTGTATAGGGGGTGTATATGGGTGTATAGGGGATGTATAGGGGGTGTATAGGGGGTGTATAGGGGGTGTATATGGGTGTATATGGGGTGTATATGGGTGTATAGGGGGTGTATATGGGGTGTATATGGGGTGTATATGGGTGTATAGGGGGTGTATAAGTAGTCGCTCTGTTTTTGGGTGTAGCATAGCAATTAGTTCGCATGATAAATGTCTGAAATATAACAGCAATGATAATTTGTAAGGTTATGAGCATGACTAATGCGTCTTGCCCTAAATTTCTAGTCACATTTTCTTCCTGACCAGGTACATTGATGATTTGCTGTGTATCTGGACAGGAAGTAAACAGGAATTTGAAAATCTTATTGGGCGCATTAATGGATTGGATTGCAGCATTAAATTTACCTTTGAGATTAGCTTAACCACAGTCCACTATCTAGATGTCACTTTGACACTTGATGATGGCAGGATTCAAACAGGCCTCTTCAAAAAGCCCACTGACAGGAACACATTGCTTCATTGTTCCAGTCAGCACCCCATGAGTACCATCAGGGGCCTGCCTTACTCACAGTTCCTCCGGGCAAGACGCATCTGCGAAAACCCGGTGGAGGCTGAGAGTGAGATGGACCTCATGATTAAAAAATTTCTGGTAAGGGGATACAAATATAGTGACCTACAGAGTGCCAAAAACAAAGCATTAGCCATCCCTCGGAATGCCACGCTGGCACCCAAACCTGCATTGCCCCAACTCAAAGACACTAAAATTCCTTTTGTGCAAAAGTTCTCCAGCATTAGCACTAATGTCGTCAAAACAGCACGTGATCTGTGGCCCTTATTGCAAAGGGACCCGGGTCTCAAATCTTTCAAGAACAATTCTTTGTTACCTACTGTAGTTTTCAACGTCAGCGGAATTTGAAGGATTGGTTGGTGAGGAACGATATCACAGGGTTCGACAGACAGTGTAGTACCAACTTCCTGACCAAAAAACCAGGATGCTACAGGTGTGTAGGATGTACCACCTGTGGCTACCTGGAAACAGGCAATTTTTTTCAGCATCCCCACACTGGGGCCAAAATTCCCATCCGCCAGGTCCTATCATGTGCAAGTACCCACGTGATTTATATTATCAGATGTCCTTGTGGTCTCCTCTATGTGGGGAAGACCACAAGGTCCTTTAAAGAACGCATGGGTACACATAGGTCCACGATCAGGCAATCCCTTGAGGGCAAACCTGCGTCTAATGAACAGCCTGTTCCCAGACATTTTAGGGAAATGGGACACAATCTGTCGACCCTGAGGTACAAGATAATTGACCAAATTCCCTTTAACCAAAGAGGGGGTGATCGTGATAGACTCCTCCTGCAGTGTGAGACCCGCTGGATTCACCGTTTAAATACGGTGTTTCCTGCGGGCCTCAACGAGTATTGCAGCTTCCACTGCTTTCTATGATCAGATGTAGATTGCATATGTCGACATTTTAGGTCGACCACATATGTTGTTTTTCCCATGACTTCATACTGGTCATGTTTTCCTCTGCCTCAGATCTCCATTGTTGAATAGATCCTTTCTGCATTATGTTTAATATACAGTTTGGGTCTCATATTCCCCATGTACATGTGACATATGCCTTTTTCTGTTTAGTGTACATGCAGACGTGTTTATACATGCCGCTATTTTTTGTATCATGTCATTCAGCCTGCTTTATGTTCCGTTTCTCACAGTGACGCACGGCTGGTGCATCACGATCGTAAGCTCTCTGTGCATTTAATGCATAGTGTTTTTAACATGTTTTGTTTGTTTTAGGTTGCCGGGCAACCACCCGCCCAGCCGGGTTACGGAGCCTTTGTGCGCCGTAGGCGTGGTGACGTCATCGGGGACGGACCCGGAACTGGACGGGCGGCGTGCACGGTGACTGGGGAGCACGGTGGAGGTAAGGTGTATTTAAACACTGTTTGTTATGTACTGTATTGAGCCTGATGAAAAGCGAGTAAAGCTTGAAACGTTGCTAACTGCAAGACCCTTGTGTCCGGTTGTATTCCTGTTATTGCTAAGTCTGACAAGTGCCTGCTACACTTCACTCTCTGTATTACCTGGGAGACCAGGACTCCAGTGCACCAAGGCAGCTGTAATCTTTCCCCACTAGAGTGCCAGTCATCCTACCCATATATATATATATATATATATATATATATATATATACACACACCACATGAAGAGCCTGATTGTCCCTCTGTACCTTACTCTGTAGAAGACCTCATAGGCTCAATGTTGCCTCTGATTAAAAACCCTCCCATGATGAGGCAGCTGCTGCTGATGTCCTCCATGGACTTGAGAAGCTTACTGTATGATGTACTCCATCAATCAAAACTCAGTGCAAGTCTCTCAGCCTCTGACCTTCTAGTCTCATGGGACTTAGTCAACTCCCAGTAATGCACTTTTTCACACTTTACAATCTACTGTACTTGGACTTGAATGGGAACAGTGAAGTACATGGTCTTGGGCCAAAGCATGGTGAGTAAGTGGGCCATGTGAGGAAACATGATACACTGTTTGGGGGTCAAGTAGCTCAGGTGCCGGCATTGACACAAAAAACATGTGAAAAACCCATGATGACCTCTTAATGTGTTGTCCTTTTCCGGTGAAACCTTATGCTTGGGTCATCCTTTAGGTAGATCTTGGGCATGTCGACATAGATATTTGCTAGTAAGCTATGCCGCTTTCTCCCTAACTTCATACTGTACTTCCTTTTATCCTATTTTCTAATCTTGATGTTGTTTTGATGTATCTGTTTCATGGTTTCTTTATGTATATTGTATGTGACTGTCTACATCTCTGACTATATAGTTATGTTCCTACTCTGTATTGGCAATGTTATGTCCCTGTAATTTCTCAATAAATGTTTTTTTTTTAAGAAACATAAGTATCTGAAGTGTCTTGGAGTAAAAGTTTTAAAATATTAGTAGTTATAGGACATATAACTACTTATAGGACACGATCAATAATTGTATTGTTGCAGTTGCATGAGGTTGAAAAAAAGACATCAGTCCATCAAGTTATACCTACATTGGATCTCCCGTACTGCACATCTTACAGGTGGAGCCATAAGTCTGGGTAGACACCAAAAAACTGTAAAAAAAAACCTCATGTCGACCTTGTTCATGTCGACCATAAGGTTGTGTCGACCTTTTGTTAATGTCTACCTTGGGAATGTCAAACATTTCTAGGTGTCGACCTAGTCACCATCATTGGTCAACTGTGTCTAGGACTGTCGACCTAGACACATACCCTCCAACAGGACACATTCCATTAGGTACAAAATGCTCTGCTCCAGGACTTCCCTGCCAGTGGCAGTTACAGATGTGAGCCTGTAGCACCGTCCAATATTTAAAAAGGAGAGCCACACCTACTGCCACCCCAATCATAACTGTCCTGGACTCACTGGCAGTTGATGTGACCCCCCCTCTTCAAATATTGGACTGTGCTGGAGTCCAACCTCTGTAACTGCCACTGTCAGGGAAGTCCAGGAACAGAGCATTTTGTACCTAATGGAATGGGTCATGTTGGAGGGTATGTAGACATTGTCTACCGTAACCATTTACACGGTACCTCACACCAGATAGAATGTTTTCTTTAAACTTTATTTTATGAAATACTGTTTTTCTTTTTAGCTTAAAACAGCACATGATACTTGTAGGCACTAGATGCACTTTTTTAGTCAGTGCATAGTTTTTATACCACCAGGATGAAGTTTTACAGAACATATGTGACATGCCATATTTGTTGTCATGACACCACTGCAGGCATCTTTTGGCGCTTCTTGTTGTGCCTAATGGGGCAGAATGGTCATTCCACGCTGGGCACTTGACACCATACAATAGTGTCTGATGACGGTTTACGTAGAATAAAGCAGATGTACATCAGATAAGATGAAAACTGCCATATTAGGGGCAAACAAGCCGGCGAGTAGAAAGTGCCGTGGCTCAGTTTTCAAACTAGGAACCAGGTTCTGCTTTCCTCTGCTATCCTCTGCAATCCTTTGATATCCTCTGATAACCTCTGATATCGAATGCTGGTTCCTGGTTTGAAAATTGAAGCACGGCACTTTCCATGTTTGACCCTGATGCACGTATAAAGTCACAACAAAGGCCTTAGTTGCCTCAGACACACCAATAGGCCCTATGGGGAAGGAGAATCCCATACTTGCACAGACCCTGCTGCCTCAACAGGCCTGCCCATATTAGGTCTGTTTTCAGAAATTTGCCAGGGTGGTTTCCATCCTTAGTGGTGAAGTGTGCGGATGAGTACATTCGGGTACCGTGGCACCTATGTCCCGGTCAGCCATTACCACTGCGCTGCCTGCCACTTTGCCAGCCTCCTGGGAGGCAGGAGCTGGGGAGTGCAACCAAATGACAGCAGTACATGCCTGGCCTCACTGTCCGTGGCTTACAATGACACACAGATGAGTGCGGCTGCTAATGAACGGAACTGGGGAGGGTTGTAGAGAGATTGCCCCCGCTTTTTCGTTTTAGAAGCTTCAGTAAATTTACCCCATTGGGTTTATTTCGTGAGATAAAACTTGTTTGAGTTTAGAGCTTTGTGGGGATTAAGGTTTTTGAGAATTTTTTGTTTTAATTTTGTTAAATATTCTCAGTGTTAAAGATTAGGGTTTTTAAACAAATGCACAGGTCACGTAGTTGCCTGCAGAGGGCGCTGTGTAAATAACTTCATTTGATTGGAGCAATACAGTATGACCAACTTTTACTTGCTTACAGAATTTTTGATCAAAACTAAAAATGGTAAATTGTCACGAGATATTGTTGATTATAAAAACAATCATGTCAGGACTTATAACAGAAAATTTAGAGAACAAAATTATACTGAACCTAATTATGTTAATCAACATTACCGTGTACGACAGAACAGAAGGAGACTCTCTAGTAGAGACACCAATGACTATCAAATAGTGATAGTCATAGTCAACAAGAATAAATATTCCAGAGCAGGGGTGGGGAACCTTTTTTTTTGCCAAGAACAGGACTCGTGAAGGATAGAACTGCGCAATAATGGGGGCGATATTCTAAAAATAAAAAATAAATTTATTTAATTGTGTTCAATATATGGAACAATATCCTAATATATTATTATTATAAATTTATTTATAAGGCGCCACAAGTGTTTCGCAGCGCCGTACAAAGGAACAGTACAGGGAGACATTACTTCGCATAACATTGAATAAATAACAAAAATACAGTACAAATAAAGACCGCCACAGATCAATACACATTACAGCTTAAATATAAGTAGTGAGGACCCAATCAACATACAACTAGAGGCTTGAGGCCAATGATGGAGAGGAGTATGAAGATGGTCACTGAGTGTTGGAGTATAGGAGAGCTGTGAGTGACATGTGAAGAGAAGTGGGCTTTGACAACAGGAGGGAAGAGGGCCCTGCTAGGAGGAGCTTACAATCTAGTAAGGGAGCCTTTTTCTACTTAAAGAAGCCGCTGACACTGTAAAAGAGGTGGGGAAACGCGTTGGGTCTCACCAATTATTGAAGTAAACTGGAGGGATACCCTCATTGGTATAACAACCATGTCACACTTCTGAAAAGCTCACTCCGGATAAAGTTGTCACAAGGGCTAATGAGCACCAGCAGCTGGGAGGCTTGAGAAAAGGAAGGTGACACTGTATAAGGTACCCCTGTTAATGTCTGGCCAGACATATAAAATTGGACAAATTCAACCATATCGCCTGCATACTAACTATGAAAATTGAAAATATCATAAATCTTAACCGGTGATATCTAATAACACTAACTCTGTGGTGTCTTATCTAAGACACAGAATTGCATATTAACAACCTGCTTATCTGTGACACAGAACTGTTCACTAACAAATTACCAAGGATTAGGCAAAATCCATTCTGCTTATCTACTAATCCCTAATTTTAAGTAGAATGTGTCTAATTATGTCTATCTGCATGTTTATTTTTCATAATATGATCTTTTAAATGCTATATCACAACCGGTTGTTTTTTGTTTTTTTTTGTTTTTTATATGGTTCATATATTGTATGTTAGATACATTAGGATATTGTTCCATATATTGGACACAAGTAAATAAATGTATTTTTTATTCTTAGAATATCGCCCCCATTATTGTGCAGTTCTATCCTTCACAAGGTGTCTTTTTTTTTGCATGGGGGAAAAAATCCTTCGGGGCCATATGTAAAAATGTCACTTACTAATTGTCCTGCTCTAGCCGTCCCACACTCCGGCTGCTGCCCCTGAATGGGACTCACAGTCCTCCGGCTGCTGCAGATTTAGAGGAATCTCGCAAGAACTACCGACTTCTCTCGAGAACTCCTCTGTACTTCACTCCCCGCAAAGCGGATAAGGGGGGTGGAACTGTAATTCAAAATAAAGTTGACTATAATTCAGAAGGATACCGTCAACTGAATAATAAGAATTTCTATAAAATTCTTCAACAGGATCCCACCACCCCTTATACCAAAAAGCTAAAAAGATTGTTAGATGAGGCTTTGGCCGAGAGAGTGATATCCAAGAAGGAGCACACATTTTGCACAACCCATTTCCTGTCACTCCCACGTATTATAAGTCTAGTTGGGGGCAAGTCATGCAGCCCCCAACTAGAGACTCTTACCATCAAATGCAAACCTTTCTACTCCCCTCGGGAAATTGCCTCTATTATCCTAGTAGGAGTATACATCCCCCCACAACCAAGTCCAACAGAAGCCCAACTTCAGCTGGCCACTTTGATAACGGACACCGAACTTAGACACCCAGACTCGCTGCTCATTGTGCTTGGTGACTTCAACTGTGCCAACCTGAGCCAGGAGCTCCCAAAATACACCCAGCAGGTCACATGCCACACAAGAGAGGGGCGAACGCTAGACCACTGCTACACCACCATAAAGTCTGCATACCGATCCATACCCCATGCAGCACTGGGTCTCTCCGACCACTGCATAGTCCACCTTCTTCCGACATATATCCAGAAGCTAAAGTCTGCTAAGCCTGTTATCAAGACTGTCAAAAACTGGTCAATCGAGGCAAAAACAAAGCTTCAGGCCTGCTTCGACTGCACTGGCTGGATGTTGTTCGAAGCCTCTGCCTCTGCCTCTGACATAGATGAACTAGCGGATTCAGTCACATCCTACATCAGCTTCTGCGAGGACTTATGTGTACCAACCAAGCAAATCCGATCCTTTAACAACAACAAGCCATGGTTCGGTAGCCAGCTCAGGAAACTCCGCCAAGCCAAGGAGGAGGCATACAGCAGCGGGGACAGGACACAGTACAAAGAAGCCAGGAACTCCTTGACTCGGGGTATCAAACTCGCAAAAAGGGAATATACAAACAAGCTGACACACAACCTCACAGCAAAGGACCCTGCGGCAGTATGGAAGGGCATGCAAAACATCACAAATTACAAGAAAGCCCAAACACAGTCTGAAACCAGCCATGAACTTGCAGAAGACCTGAACAAGTTCTATTGCAGATTTGAGCAGGCCGTACCTCCCCCACTCCATCCCACCATCCCTCCACGTGGACCAAGGCGAGGTAGAAGCAGTACTCAAAAGAATAAAACCAAAGAAGGCTGCAGGACCGGATGCACTAGCCCCACTAACAACAGCCAACGCAGTGGTGTCGCGGGTTGATTCCTTCAAATTCCTAGGGACAACCATGTCCCGTGACCTAAGATGGGGATTAAACATAACCACAAACATCAAAAAGGCCCAACAGCGCCTGTTCTTCCTGAGGCAACTCAGGAAATTCAGCATCCCACAGGAGCTGCTGTGCGTATTCTACACCGCCATCGTGGAGTCTGTCTTATGTACCTCGATCCCAATCTGGTATGGTAGTGCAAGCGTAGTCCAGCCTTAGGACCTGTGCAGCTCAGCTCGCCCCCATCTTCACAACGATATTCAACTCCTCCCTGGACTTGTGCAAGGTTCCTGCCTGCTTCAAACGCTCTATCATCATCCCGGTCCCTAAGAAAACACCCACGAAGGACCTAAATGACTTCAGGCCAATTGCACTAACCTCAGTGGCCATGAAAGCATTTGAAAGACTAGTACTGAAGCACCTGAGAGAAGTGACAAACTCTCACCTTGACCCCATGCAGTTTGCCTACCGGGTGAACAGTAGTGTAGAGGATGCGGTCAACCTCGGGCTGCACCATATTTTACAACACCTCGACCACCAAGGGACCTATGCAAGAGTGCTATTCGTGGACTTCAGCTCAGCATTTAATACTATCGTTCCCGGCATCCTGCAGCCAAAACTCCTCTCCTTAGGAGTCCCAGGATCAACATGCTCATGGATAGTGGACTTTCTAACGGCAAGGGAACAGGTGGTCAAAGCCGGCGCCTTCTCGTCCAGCACACGAACAATCAGTACTGGAGCCCCCCAAGGATGCGTCCTCTCCCCTCTGCTCTTCTCTCTCTACACAAATGACTGCACCTCAGCTGAGCAGTCAGTGAAAATCATCAAATTCGCAGATGACACCACTATCATCGGCCTAATCAAGGATGGTGACGAGACCGCGTACAGACATGCAGTGGAGAAGCTGACACAGTGGTGCAGCAGCAACAACCTCGATCTAAACCCCACCAAAACAGTTGAGATGGTGGTCGACTACAGGAAAAAAACAAATGCACTAGCCCCACTAACAATAGCCAACGCAGTGGTGTCGCGGGTTGATTCCTTCAAATTCCTAGGGACAACCATGTCCCGTGACCTAAGATGGGGATTAAACATAACCACAAACATCAAAAAGGCCCAACAGCGCCTGTTCTTCCTGAGGCAACTCAGGAAATTCAACATCCCACAGGAGCTGCTGTGCGTATTCTACACCGCCATCGTGGAGTCTGTCTTATGTACCTCGATCACAATCTGGTACGGTAGTGCAAGCGAGAACGACAAACAAAAACTGCAGAGGGTAGTGAAGACTGCGGAAAGGATCATAGGGACCGACCTCCCCCCGATAAGGGATCG
The DNA here is from genome assembly GCF_055691185.1 of Crinia signifera. Taxonomy (NCBI): domain Eukaryota; kingdom Metazoa; phylum Chordata; class Amphibia; order Anura; family Myobatrachidae; genus Crinia; species Crinia signifera. The sequence goes on along the minus strand of NC_139219.1, from coordinate 327,952,295 downwards.
GATCTCATCCAGGGTAAGGAAACGTGCTGAGAAGATCGCAAATGACAAGATGCATCCTGGTCACAACCTGTTAGACATCCTACCATCCAGAAGACGGTTCAGGTCCATCCCCGTCAAAACGTCCAGATCCGCAAGAAGCTTCTTTCCGTTAGCCGTCCATCACCTGAACAATCCAATCAAAGTGAATGCAATCCCAATATCAACAGCCAAACAATGTGTCCCTACTTGGCGACCTGACCACCATAGTGGTAGCTAGAAATGAAATGCTTGTAATGTCTTTATGTAATATATGTAATGTCTCCCTCCCCCTTTTCATCCCTGCTTGATGCTGCACTGTAATCCACAAAAAATTCCTAGTGTGCGCAAGCACACATGGCCAATAAAGTTGATTCTATTCTATTATCATTTGCCAAAAATTCATAAATTAGTCACTTCACCACCCGGGCGTCCCATTATTTCTGGTGCTGGGTCCCTCACGTCTAATTTATCAGCATTTGTAGATGCACATCTTCAAGGTTTGGTGGTGTCACTGAGTATCAAAGATACTACACAATTCCTTAACCATATCAAAACCATTAACTGGAAATCTAATTTTCTTTTTTTTGACCTGTGATGTCGAATCACTATATAGTAACATTCCTCATATTGCAGGTACCGAAGCACTGAAATACTATCTAAATCCTGATGAGGGCCTCAGTGACACCAAACGAGAATTTTTTATTAATTCTGTGCACTTTATTTTATCACATAATTATTTCATGTTTAACTGGTTAACTTATTTACAGATCCTTGGTACCGCCATGTGCACCAGGTTCGCCCCCAGTTTTGCCAATATTTATATGGGTTGCTTCGAAGAAGAAAACATTTGGGGTGGCCTATATGGGGCAAAATTGTTGTTCTATGGTGGTACATTGATGATTTTTTCTTTGTTTGGAATGGAGACACTTTTTCTGTGCACAATTTTGTTTTACGTCTTAATAACAACACCAGCACTGCACACACTGCACATACAGTATCACCAAAATCACCTTTTTGGATGTCACTCTCTTGGCCAGAGAAGGGATTATTAGAAACATAGAAACATAGAATGTGACGGCAGATAAGAACCACTTGGCCCATCTAGTCTGCCCCTTTTTTTAAACTGTTACCTCAAACCATATTTGATCCTTATTTTTTTGTAAGGATATCAATATGCTTATCCCAAGCATGTTTAAATTGTACTACTGTATTTGTGTCTACCACCTCTGATGGTAGGCTATTCCACTTATCTACTACTCTTTCTGTAAAAAAATTCTTCCTCACATATCCCCTGAATCTTCCTCCCTCTAGTTTCAGTGCATGTCCTCGTGTTCTGTTGCTCCTCTTCCTGTGAAGAATGTCTCCCACCTGAACCTTGTTAAAACCCTTGATATATTTGAAAGTTTCTATCATGCCCCCCCTTTCCCTTCTCTGCTCTAAAGTATACATATTAAGATCTTTTAGTCTTTCCTGGTACGTTTTGCGATGTAGGCCATGCACCATTTTAGTTGCTCTTCTTTGTACAGTCTCTAATGTATTTATATCCTTCTGGAGATATGGCCTCCAGAACTGAACACAATACTCTAGGTGAGGTCGTACCAATGACCTATACAGTGGCATTATTACTTCTTTCTTTCTACTGCTGATACCTCTCCCTATGCAACCAAGCATCTGACTTGCCTTCTTCATTGCTTTGTTACATTGCCTACCTGCTTTTAAGTCCCCTGAAATAGTGACACCTAGATCCCTCTCTTCCTCAGTAGTTTCCATTATAGTGTCATTTATACTATATTGAGTCTTTGGATTTCTGAGACCCAAGTGCATGATTTTGCATTTTTTGGCATTAAACTGTAGTTGCCATTCTCTTGACCCTTTCTCTAATCTACCTAGATCCTCAATCATTTGTTTTACCCCTCCTGGTGTGTCTACCCTGTTGCATACCTTTGTGTCATCTGCAAAAAGGCACATTTTACCCTCAATTCCATTTGCAATATCACCAATAAAGATATTAAAAAGCACCTATCGGAAGGAGGTAGATTGACTTCCTGAATTTTAAGAGCAGTCACCATCGGCCTTGGGTTATGAAAATACCCAAGAGCCAGTATATGAGAATATGGCAAAACTGTTCAGAAGATCATGATTTTGTCAGGCTGATGAGCTTACAACTGCTTTCAAAGAGTTGGGCTATCCTGAATGGCTCCTGACTAAAGCTATGAAAGTTGTCTCTGAGACCACCCAAGATTCCATACTAGCTTCCCGAAACCTAAAACCAAGACTTCTTAGAAAACTACACACCCATTTTAGTGTCAAAATATAATACTCATTCAAAACAGTTGAAAAATATTATTAGTAAAAACTGGATACTGAGAAGTGGTAAGTTTTTGACCAGATCTCTAGAGGAACATCCGAAAGTTTTTTTTTTTTTAAGAATACCACTTTAAAGAATTCCCTTGAACCTAGTAATTTTCTGTTGTCCTCGGAAGTTGTTAAAGATGGAACAAACATGAAAAATAAAAAAAGGTTGCTTCAGATGTTCAAGACCAAAATGTATTACCTGTCAATTTATTAACATTAGTTCTAATTTTTCCTCTCCTGCTGTAGGTATATCACATACCATTAAAAATGATATTGATTGTACATCTACCTATGTTATACTGTATACTTTCAGAGTCGTTTTATCAGATAGGATGCCATTCCTTCATTCTTTCAGTTTTTTCTTTTTGTGTATATGTTTTTTATTGATTGTTCTGACTGTTATTTTGTTATTATACCACACTATTAAATTGTAGGACTGTATTAAATATTTTAATGATTAATATGATATTTTTGAATGTTTACACAATGTTTAATTACCTTCTATGGCTGGAATGAGCTATATTATCCAAAGAGGCACTGAGTAATCCAACCTGATATGACTTAAAATACACCTGGATTCACTAATTGGATACTGATTAGATGTTTACTACGATTGGATGTTCTAACTTTTAAATATCTAGGTCTGTGGCCTCTGACTATTCCCTTCTGATAAACCTGCTGCATGAGACGATCGCGGAGAAACGCGTCAAATACTGAGGCTCTTTCTGCACTCCCTTTGCTACACAAAAACTTTGGATACATTGTTGTAACCCTCTGTGCTTGGATAACCTTGTATTGCCGGCTCTCACACCATAAATAACTACAGCTGTCTTCGGCGTGTTTGTGCCTGCCAATTATGTGTATCAGCCTCTTGCAGTGAATATTGTGCACCGCTGGCTCATAAACCATCGATAGCCACAGCCGCCTCCAGCGCTTCTGTACCAGCCCCCTGTGGCGGACAGCCCCATACTACTGACTTGCACTCCACCAACAACTTTGGGCATCTCTGACGCGTTGGCGCCAGGGATGTGCGGTGAGGTAAATGGCTCAAGAGTCCCTGGCAAGTACCAGAGCCAGATTTGCACACAATATATGAGCCATGGGTTAAATTCTGGTATTATACACATGTGCAGCAGTATATACTGCTGGAGATTCCCTGAGATTTGATAAGAGATGTGCAGAAAAGGTAGCCAGGTGAGGCAGTGCCTCACCTGCCATAGAATTTTTACTGTAAAATTTATTAGAATAATAAAAAATAAGAATTGTTATTTAAATTCTTTGTATTTTTGACGTACTTTATCAATTCCAAACTCCGACGTGTACGCTAGTATGACAGGAAAGGCTGTGCCTCACCTGCCTCACCTCACCGCACGCCACTGGTCGGCGCATACCATTTGGTGCAAACTATCAGCGCCCAACATCTGTGGTGGACAGCTCACTGCCTGCTGACTCCATCATCGGCGGCATGTCAACAGGCGGCGACCACTGAGCGGGTGTTGCTGGAGCTGTCTGCAGGCTCCTGTTCCCTGCTGTGGCTGAACCTGACCTTTCATCTATTTCAGGCTGTACACAGATACCAAGAAAGTTTCTCCAGATCACTGACATTTATTTCAAGGAGAGCGGGCAAATTAAATAAAACACTAAATTGGAATAATATCAATCTGCATCATTACACAGGATGGGACATCAGTGGCGAAATCAATCTCAGGGTGAGAGAATTTAATCTACCCAAACCAAACATATGACATTTAATTATATTCTTTTGAATAGCCATAGGGAGTGTATGAAATTATATTTTATATATCTATTTTTTTATATTTTTATTGTATGTGTATTATTTATTCATGAAATTGATATATTGCCTATGCAAATGAATAATAAATTCTATTAATTACTCATCCGATTGTGTGGCGCTCTCTAAAAGCATATACACGGGTGTAAAATCCTTGTGTATAGATGATTTGTGTTTTTTTTGTAGTAATCGCATATGCACTCTCTAACCTCATCTCCATTCATACACCCTCCCGCCCTCTACGGTCGGCTGACGACTGTCGTCTCTCCTCCACCCTGATCACTGCTTCCTATGCTAGAGTACAGGACTTTGCCCGTGCTGCACCCCTTCAGTGGAACGCACTCCCTCGCTCCATTAGACTCTCCCCGACCTTGCAAAGCTTCAAACGGGCATTGAAAACTCACCTATTCATCAAAGCGTACCCTTCCACTGCATAAACCAGCTGGTTCTCCGACCCCTTGCCTGTTTCCTGTTTACATCCTGCTATCTAACCACCACCCCCTCGCTTGCACCTCTTGTAATCTGTCTGTCTCCCCTTCCTACTAGATTGTAAGCTCCTCCGAGTAGGGCCCTCTTCCCTCCTGTTGTCAAAGCCCACTTCTCTTCACATGTCACTCACAGCTCTCCTATACTCCAACACTCAGTGACCATCTTCGTCCGCATACTCATCTCCATCATTGGCCTCAAGCCTCTAGTTGTATGTTGATTGAGTCCTCACTACTTATATTTAAGCTGTAATGTGTATTGATCTGTGGCGCTCTTTATTTGTACTGTATTTTTGTTATTTATTCAATGTTATGCCAAGTTTTGTTTCCCTGTATTGTTCCTTTGTACGGCGCTGCGAAACACTTGTGGTGCCTTATAAATATAATTATAATAATAATAATGCACTAACATATGAGTAGTAAATCAAATGACAGCTCTTGTGATAAGAGCTGTCCAGCACAGTCCTTGGACTGAGACCCAGGAGTCCCTCTGTGCATGCCCCAACTGATGGTGCCAGCAGCAGGGAATGCTGGGAGGTATCTGTTATGGATCCCTCTGACAGCACTGCAGAGAGAAGCCCTTTGGGGGGCTAACCTTGTCCGGACCGTAGAGGCGGCAGCAGGGTTCTGCAGGTGGATGGTCTTCACAGCAGGCGAGCAGGAGTGGATTCAGTCTGGAGATAGCTGACAGGCAGCAGCGCTTTCAGCAGGAGTGGGAGTCAGATGCCTAGGCAAAGGACATCATTGTACTGACTGACTGTTTGGCCCAGCTGGTCAGTATTTAAAAGGAGAGCTGCACTGTAATTGGCTGAAGTTAATTGGTAGTGCAGCCTGGTTGGAGAAACCAACAAGATGACCGCCGCCAGGGAATGCGACAGGTTTCAGAACCAGGAAGTGTTGTGCAGTACACTCCAGGCAGCGTGTCCAGCAAGGCCCAGGCAGAGTTCACAGCATCATGGCGCCTAAGTGTGGGAGGCATGGGTGGCAGACATGGTGGTCGTGACACCGGAAAGGTAGATATACCCAGCTTGAAAAAGGAGACCTGCGTGTCTCCGAAACGCATTGCTGACTTCAAAGGACACACTTTGATTCATTCTAAAAGTGCAATAATCCATCTGCTTGCACTGACACCTGGACACTTTATTTGGATCGCACCTTTTTATCTACCTTGCACTTTATTTGGGGACTCATCAAGAACCAATCTTCCCCTGAAGTATAGCCCATCGCAGCACCGGTTTATGGTAAGACGATTTAATGCATTTATCCCTGAATATATGAAAATTGGCGATCCTATTGATGTCCTAAAAGTACAGTTTGTTTGTATGTTTGTACTCCAATAAACCCTTGTATATTACATGGTGTTATATATGAAGTCTTTTTGAGAGAGTTGCGCCTGGCTACAACAAATTTTGTTTGTTTCCATTGTATCAGGGGGTGGTGTTCCTCCTTTGTGTTGTAGTGGGCAGCACCCTCTCAATTAATTGCGCTATTTGATTTCCACAATCTGTGGATCTCAAGGAAAGGTAGACACGGCAGTACTAGGCACTGGGCACCAGACAGTAGATACGGCAGTACTAGGCACCAGACAATTAGATACGGCAGTACTAGACAGTGGGCATCAAACGGTAGATACGGCAGTACTAGGAACCACACAGGTAGATACTGCAGTACTAGGCAACCGGACAGGTAGATACGGCAGTACTAGGCACCAGACAGGTAGATACGGCAGTACTAGGCACCAGACAGGTAGATACGGCAGTACTAGGCACCAGACAGGTAGATATGGCAGTACTAGGCAGTGGGCACCAGATGGTAGATACGGCAGTACTAGGCACCAGACAGGTAGATACGGCAGTACTAGGCACCAGACAGGTAGATACGGCAGTATTAGGCACCAGACAGGTAGATATGGCAGTACTTGACACCAGACAGGTAGATATGGCAGTACTAGGCACCAGACAGGTAGACACGGCAGTACTAAGCAGTGGGCACCCGACGTTAGATACAGCAGTACTAGGCACCAGACAGGTAGATACGGCAGTACTAAGCAGTGGGCACCCGACGTTAGATACAGCAGTACTAGGCACCAGACAGGTAGATACGGCAGTACTAGGCACCAGACAGGTAGATACGGCAGTATTAGGCACCAGACAGGTAGTTATGGCAGTACTAGGCATTGGGCACCAGATGGTAGATACGGCAGTACTAGGCACCAGACAGGTAGATACAGCAGTACTAGGCACCAGACAGGTAGATACAGCAGTACTAGGCACCAGACAGGTAGATACGGCAGTACTAGGCACCAGACAGGTACTGTAGATACAGTAATACTAGGCACCAGCAGAATGATAATTATATTACAGTAGGTACTGGTTGGCAGGGCACCATCAGCCTGGAATTTATTACAGCACTGCAGGTATACTATTATTAATTAAATATAATAGCCTAGGTAGGCACTGGCAGTGGCACCAGTAGACTGAGGAGGTTATTCTGGTTGGTGCGTAAATTTCCGAATTATTTCGGAACGGACCGCACGCCACGCTGTGCGGACATCGTACGAAGAAACGCCCACCGGTCCTCCGCATTCGGACGGACTCACACTTTAAGAAGAGGGCGTGTTTACGGACGACATCCAAATCTTGCGTGTGCGGTGGACACACACATATTCTGCACGGTCTTACAGCGTCAGAACGGACGGGAACCTGCCCGTACGCACCAATGTGGTGTATTAACGCAAAACTCACGACTATTATCTAAATTTTTCATTTGATCCCCAAATGTGTGCTGTTATTGGTGAATGTAAAAGTGACATGGATATTTATATTAGTGATAGCAAGTTCTGTCCATTGCTTGCAGTGTAAATGTGTGTAAAAAATGCTGCCGTGCTTTCAGCATAGATTTGTGTGTTTTGTAATGGTCCATTTAAGCTGCAATGGTTCCAATTGAAGCAATGACAAGAGTGTAATTAATTAGTAATGAGTAGAGGAGTGGATTGTGTTGTGTTCAGCTGACATTGGTTCAGGTGCGGGAGTACTAATTGGGCGTTCCGATTGCCTAGCGCATGAACGAGTGGTGTCCGCAAAGCAATACTTGCTTATGAACACCGCATATTTCTAGCCTTTTGGTTCGCGTGCATTCGGTGTGCTGTCCGAATGCACGCCTACCAGAATTAGTGCACTCCCTCGTGTACGCCCATATTTACACCCAGTTTAGCCCACTTTGAAACTACGCCCCTGTGTACTTCCGAATGACGCCCATATTACGCCCATATTTCCCGAGTGAATGCGGTGCACTTTTCTGTACGGTATTAGTGAGAACGAGTACAGAGACCTTGCGTGGCACATGCGCATAGCGTTGCCCATGCATGCGCAGACGGCTAAAAAACGCCATACGAAAGAATTCGGAAAATTACGCATCGACCAGAATAAGGCCATGAGTCTCACTGTGACGACTGTCTGGGACTCTGCTCATGTGCTGCTCCCTCTCTGGCTTCCCGGCTCCTCTCCACATGTTCCCCTGCGTATGGCAATGGAGAACCTGGAGGCTGCTGCAGCTCAGCCTGCTTCCCCTCCATCCCAACCCACTCATTGGCTAATGTTTACAGCTACCCAGCCTGCCCATTGGCTACTGTGTATAGCTTCAGGAGGGGGGATCACCCTTTCCTCACCTGACAGTTACTTCCACTGCAACTCTCCCTGGTCACAGCTACTCAGGCCTGCTGCAATACTTCCCGGATTCATCCTATCAACCATCCAATCTTCCAATCATCCAACCATCCAATCACCCAATCGTCCAATCATCCAATCGTTCAACCATTCAATCATCCAATCTTTCATTCAATCATTAAATCTTCAATTCAATCAGCTCTTCAAGTAAATCCTTCAAATCAACTATTCAAGTTTACGTTTATTCTTCAAATCTACACTTCAAGTCATCTTCAGTTTTCAACCTCGTTATCCATCCACTACGAACTTTACAATAAGTTTTATATATCATTGACTCTGGTTATTTCATATCTTCAGTATTACTTTTGTGCCACAGTTCATCTTCTATATCGCAGTATCTTTATTAAAACTGGTTTTCTTTTATCCAATTGCATCCCTCCATTCTGTCGTATACGCAAAAACCTTACATCAAGGCACCTAGCCTCCGTTACACTCCAGCTGGTGCTACTGCTAGCGTGACATCCGGTTGCCTAGTACTGCAGTATCTACCTGTATGGTGCCTAGTACTGCCGTATCTACCGTCTGGTGCCTAGTACTGCTGTATCTACCTGTCTGGTGCCTAGTACTGCCATATCTACCTGTCTGGTGCCTAGTACTTCCGTATCTACCGTCTTCTGCCCACTGCCTAGTACTGCAGTGTCTACCTGTCTGGTGCCTAGTACTGTCGTGTTTACCTTTCTGGTGCCTAGTACTGCCGTGTTTACCTGTCTGGTGCCTAGTACTGCCGTGTTTACCTGTCTGGTGCCTAGTACTGCTGTATCTACCTGTCTGGTGCCTAGTACTGCCGTATCTACAGTCTGGTGCCTAGTACTGCTGTATCTACCTGTCTGCTGCCTAGTACTGCCTTATCTACCTGTCTGGTGCCTAGTACTACCGTATCTACCTTTCGGTGCCCACTGCCTAGTACTTCCATATCTACCTGTCTGGAGTCTAGTACTGCCGTATCTACAGTCTGGTGCCTAGAACTGCCGTATCTAATAGTCTGGTGCCTATTATCGGAATCCGGACAACATCTGTATTGCCATATGTAGCTTATGTAAAGCTCCAATAAGCAGGGGTAAGGATCTTGCCCACCTAGGAACATCCTCCCTTCTACGTCACCTGAACACCCTTCATAAATCAGTGTTTAGTTCAGGAACTGTGGCTAGCAGTCCATGGACACCTAAATCCCTTGGTCCTCCTATTGGAGCCAAGCGCCTGAAAAGCACACAACCAACTCCCTCTTCGTCAAATTCCTCCTTGATCCAGATCGGGGGAGTCCTGCAGGCCATGGCACCAGCATGACTGACTCCTCTTCTACCCGAGATTCCTCCGGAGGATCCTGCAGCGCTATGCCTACTACTGCCGCTGCTGCTGTTGCTGCTGCTGGGAGACGGTCATCATCCCAGAGGGTCAGACGTATGACCGCTACATCTTCACTAAGCAGTTGACCGTCCAACAGTCATTTGCCATGAGGACGAAATACGACAGCAGTCATCCTATGGCAGATAACTGCAGCCTTGACAGCTATGTTGGTGTTAGACGTGCGTCCGGTGTCCGTCATCAGTGGAGTGGGATTTAGACGGGTGATGGAGGTATTGTGTCCCCGGTACCAAATCACATCACTAGGCAGGCGATACCCGCGATGTACAGGGAGGTCAGAAAAAGTGTCCTCAGTGCCCTGAAAAATGCGGCTGTACCCACTGTCCACTTAACTACGGACAAGTGGATCAGGGCAAACTAAGGACTATATGAGTGTGACAGCCCACTGGGTAGATGCATCGCCTTCCACAGCAGCAGCATCTCCTGCACGCTAGCTCCTTCCAAGGCTGGCTACGCTGTGTATCACCGGTTTCAGGAAGAGGCACAATGCCGACAACCTCTTAGAGAAACTGAGGGAAATCATTGCCCATTGGCTTACCCCCCTTAGACTCTCCTGGGGATTTGTGGTGTTGGACAACGCCAGTAATATTGTGCGGGCATTAAACATGGGCAATTTTCAGCACGTGCCATGTTTTGCCCACGCAATAAATTTGGTGGTGCAGTTTATCATCAGAAGAGGAGCATGCAAAACGGGATCATATTTGCATATATGGTGGACATGTCCAAAGATTGCTGGGTTTTGGGATGAGGTAGCTCAACTATTATCCCAGGTTCTTTCGACACAAATTACTAAAACACCATGGTCTTTTCTCCTGGGCTGCCCTATAGAGGGTCTTACTAAATCTTCAGACAAACTGTGTGTACATATCCTGAATGCAGCGAGATGTCTCGTTGCCAAGCATTGGAAATGTCTGGACCCTCCCCCATTCCAACAAATGTTAAACAAGATCTGGTATGTGGCGGCTATGGAGAAAATATCAGCTTATTTACAAGGTACTCCCCAGAAATATATCGCCACATGGAATGCTTGGTTCCTATATAATGCACTGACGTTAGGCAGACCTATAACATCGGGGTGGTCAGACATGATGACATAGTCAAGCAGATTATCTCTGTTACAATACAGTGATGACTCATAGGTTGATATTTTACACCTGTACCCGGCCTCTTCCCATTCCCCCCTCCTTTTTTTTTCTTTTCCTTTTTCCTTTTCTTTTCCTCTATTCTCTCTCTCCCTCTTTTTCTTTTCTCCCTATTTGGGACAATAATGTTTGATGCTCCAGAACATGGAATGAGCTGGCTTTAAATATTAATCAAGGCACTCTATTTGATGATGGGCCTGCTATACTTAATAGAAAATGTATGCACTTTTTTGAGGGTAAATCTCCATGTAATATTTTTGTTTCCAATTCTTTTTTTTTTTATTTCTTTGCCCTTATGTGATAAAGAATGAATATTGTATGTTGATACACAAGAATGTGAAAATGTCTGTTTTTTGTATATGAAGAAAATTTATAAATAAAATATGTAAAAAAAAAAAAAAAAAGAAGAGGAGCATGCAGGAGATGCTTGCGGTGGCCCGCAAAATTTGCGGACACTTTCGGCATTCTACCACTGCCTGCCGAAGGCTGGAGTGGCAGCAAAAACTCCTCAACCTGCCCTGCCATCAGCTTAAACAAGAGGTGGTGATGCACTGGAACTCCACCCTCTATATGCTGCAGAGGATGGAGGAGCAGCAAAAGTCCATTCAAGCCTACACGGCCACCTACGACATAGGCAGAGGAGCGGGGCTGCACCTGATTCAAGCGGAGTGGAGGCTGATTTCCGTGTTGTGCAAGGTTCTCCAGCCATTTGAACTAGCCACACGTGAAGTCAGTTCCGACACTGCCAGCTTGAGTCAGGTGATTCCCCTGATCAGGCTGTTGCAGAAGCAGTTGGAGAAAGTGAAGGAGGAGCTAAAGCGTAGTGATTATGCAAAGCATGTCGCTCTTGTGGATGAAGCCCTCCATATGCTTTGCCAGGTTACGAGGGTGGTCAGTCTGTTAAAGTCAGAGGAATACATTTTGGCCACCGTGCTCGATCCTCAGTTTAAAGCATATGTTGTGTCTCTGTTTCTGGCGGACACAAGTCTACAGAGGTGCAAAGACCTGTTGGTCAGGAGATTGTCATCTAAAGGGGACTGTCACGGCCCCAGCTTCTCCTTCATTTTCTCCTACACCTGTGTCTGCGAGGAAACAGCTGCGATTTCCCACACAACCCACTAACAGGGATGCAGGGCAGGCAGGAGGTAGTTTTGACATCTGGTCTGGACTCAAGGACCTGGCAACGATTGCTGACATGTCTACTGTCGGTGCATTGCATGCTTTTACCATTGAAAAAATGGTGGAGGATTACTTTGGTGACAGCATCCAAGTAGACATGTCAGACAGTCCTTACCTGTACTGGCAGGAAAAAAAGGCAGTTTGGAAGCCCCTGTACAAACTGGCTCTATTTTACCTGAGTTGTCCCCCCTCCACTGTGTACTCTGAAAGAGTTTTTAGTGCAGCGGGGAACCTGGTCAGTGAGCGGCGAAGGAGGTTGCTTCCGCAAAATGTGGAGAAGATGATGTTTATAAAAATGAATGATCAATTATTCAATGAAGACCAGGAATTGCCTCCAGAGATTATAACGGGACCTGTGATTGTGGAGTCCAGTGGGGATGAATTGATAATCTGTGAGGATGAGGAAGTACACACTGAAGGGGGCGAGGAATCAGAGGAGGATGACGAGTGACGATGACATCTTGTCGCTGTAGAACCAGTTTATACAGGGAGATATGATATTTTTTTTTGCGTCAAACAAACCAATCATTTAAACCACAGTTGAAAAGTTTGGTTTGTTAAAGTGTGCATGTCCTATTTTCGCAACAAAAGGGTGGGTGGGAGGGCCCAAGGAGAATTCCATCTTGCATCGCCATTCATTAATCCTACTTCCTACAGTCATTCATGGGGTAACTGGACTTGTCTTTCAATGCATACAACTGTTTACATTCTTCTTGACAGTGGTAATAAATTTAATAAATTATAATCAATCACAGAGCTGATCAATCCCACTGCTGAGATTAATTGATTGCTGCACAAATCGCCCACTGCCCCTCAGCTGCACATCGTAAACACAATCAAGCCAGATACGATTAGGAAGGAAGCCACCCATAAGAAATGGTATACAGCTCCAACCCAGGGGTAAAAGTGGTCCTAGAGAGGTGGTGGAACTCTTTTCCATCTGCCACCTAGTAATTGATTAGCCCCCTCCCCTCCACCCAATAGGCAATGATTTAAGAGACGACTGGTAATAAATTAATAATAATCACAAAATTAAATAATCAGATTACATTAATTAATAATAATCATAATAACACAATCAAGCCAGACAGTTGTTGGATATTAAACTGATCGAAACAGTTACACACTTGCAGAGAAACTCTGTGCTGCACAAAACGCCCACTGCTTCTTCGCTGCACATGGTAAACAGTGCACGATCAAGCCAGATAGTCTTGGTACTTGTTTTGAGGTTCTAGCAGGGGAGTGCAGCTACTCGTAAAACCTTGAGCGAAGATCGGTGCTTCTCTCTCCACATCATCTACTATAGATGAAAAGATGTCATCGGGGACATCCATGATCTCCTCTTTATCCTACATCTTTTTGGATAGGATGTCCAAGATGGATGAATGGATGGATGGGTGGGAAGAAGGATGCCTAGCAACAGCTGGGGATGGTCATCCTCCTCGGTCGAGCGCGCAGCCAGCTTCCGGAGGGACGCATGTGAAGCTGTGAGGGAGGAAAGGGAATACCCGCTTAGCCAGCCAGATCAGCTGAATCCACCCTAGCGATCAATTGTGTGACAGATGTCGCAGCCAGATAGCCCTCACAACCCAGATAGGGGTCTTCTTGGCTGCTTAACTGTACATGTACGGTTAGGTAGTGTGACCGGACGCCTGCCCTCATGCTCTGGCTACGCCCTTCGGATCCACAGATAGCGGTTACTGGTCTCACTGAACCTGGCCAATAGGGCATTCCCTGTTACCGTCAGCAACCGCCTGTTACTGACTCTGCCCACTACGCAGTGGGTGGGGATATCGCTGCCACCACCAGACTCCTGTCAGACTCCAGTCATGGACAGGTCAGTGTGGTCACTCATACTCACAGCTGGAGTTGGCAAACCACTAGGAAAAGGAGCATTGCTGGGCATCCTCACAGGATACAACAAGCTGGCATACACATCCTCTGTGGTGCTAGGGGACGTAGGCAAATCAGAGGCAAAAGGCATGTTGGGGAGGTGCGCTGATCTAGCTGCTGTGGTCTTTTCCTCTGCGCTGGTTGATGCTGTGGTTGGCTGTGCTGGCAGTTGTCTGGCCGCTGTGGTCTGTTCCTCTGGGCTGGGCTGTGCTGGTGTCGTTGGTAAGGATGGTAGTCTGGCAGCTTGACTCCAGGCGATGGCATTAGCAAACGTGGTAACGATTCCACCACCAAATCATTCCCCAGGACTACATCTGTTGGGAGGCCATCCATGACGGCAACATCTCGCAACTCTTTTCCAGCTCCCCAGTCCAGGAAGACTCTTGCCATGGGCACATCACGCTCCATCTGCCATTGTAACTTTGGTAGTGCGACCCTGCAATATTGCAGCAAGATCAATCAGTCTGGGTCTCACCACAGTGATTGAGGCCCCAGAGTCTCACAGGCCTTCTCTCTGCAGGGGCCCCACTTGGACTGCCTGCAGGGGCCGCCACATAATCTGTAGAGGCCGTTTGGCCATGCAGGTGACTCTATCAGCAGAGTCTGCTTCCCACCACACTCCATCGGACTGACTGGAGGGGGTACAGTCTCTGTGGGCTCATCTCCACGGGTTAAGCAAGCAAGCCAGGCTCCTGCACTCTGATTTGTAGCATGAATCTGGGGTGCCGGCAGTGTGGGACTCAGATCCGATTTTCCCACAGCTATAGCACTTCAGTCGGGGCTCCAATGATCCCTGATTACTTGCAGGGACGCTGCGGGGCGATTGTGGGCCAAGAGCACCCGGGTTGGAAGGTGCTTGCTTTGGGGGGTGATGAGCTGAAGAGGGGTGTACCCCTGGTGGTACAGTCTTTTGTAGTGGGCTGCTACTTGGGCGTTTCAGCCCCTGTGACCGAATTGCCACATACTTGTCCGCTAGCTGATCAACCATCTTTACGCTGGGTGGTTCCCGATCTAGCACCCACTCCTTCACTTCCTGGGCACACCTGCGGTAGAATTGCTCCCTGCAGATCAGGTCAATCAGGTTGTCCCATGTCGTGGCCTTTGATTCCTTCACCCACTTCACATACTTCCGCAGCTGGGTGGCAAACTGCTCGTGGGTGCTGCCAGGTTTCTTAGGCAAGTCCCAGAAATTTGTCCTGTAGAATTTAGGAGTGATAAAAAAAAGTTGGAGGAGGGCCTTAGCGACAACATCATAGTCCCCACAGTCCTCATTGGCCACTCCCTGATAGGCCTCAAAGGCCTCTCCATGCAGGGTGGGCACAAGGTGTCTTACCCACTCCTGTTTGGGCAAATCATGGAGTTTACAAGTCCTCTCAAAAACTTGCAAATGTCCATCAATGTCCCCATCTATGTCAACAAACTTAGCAAACTGAATCTGTCCCGCTCGGGGGGTAGCAGCTGACAACGGTCCTCGGGGTACCACGGCCTGTGGTGCACGCTCCGCATGCCACATCCGAATGATGAGCATGCATTCTTATTCTGTTGCCCTTTCCCCTAGTTCCACTAGCCGATCCGCTAGGCTATCCGTGCTGTCCACCCTGGATCATGGCCATGCTAGGGAATGTTGGGAAACGTGACTGCTTTTAGATGGGGTGGGGCTTGTGAGTCTCACCGGGTCCAGATGAAGGTCCTCTGTGTGGCTGTCTTCTTGGACACGGTCACCATCAGCGTGCTGCACCTCCTCCCAATTCGACTCCTCCAAGCGCATTAGCGCCGCTCTCATTACGTTTGCTGTTGCTTTCAAAGGGATCTCCACACCCTTTTCCTTGCTGCAGTTGCTCCTCCCTGAGCAACTAGGCTTCTCCAATTGGGTCACCGAAAAGCCGCCTGGGATATCCCACCGCTTGCCACCAATTTCTGTGACCGGACGCCTGCCTTTACACTCTGGCTTCACCCTTCGGGTCCACAGATAGTGGTGCCTAGTCTCACGGGACCTGGCCAATAGGGGATTTTGTCAGCAACCGCCTGTTACTGACTCCACCCACTATGCAGTGGGCGGGGATATTGCTGCCACCACCAGACTCCTACATGGCGTCTGGAACCACGGATACTGACTCAGGCCCAAACGATGGCACCTGAATACTACCTGTGTCGACACGCTGCTGAACCCCCCCCCCCCCCCCCCCGACTGGCATTGATTGTTCCCCACTGGTCACGGACCAGACCTCTGCTTCGGTAGCAGGCAGAGCGGATCTTGGGAGACGCTGGATGCTATACCCAGAACAGCTGGAGAACAGAATTATTGCAGTAATACTGTTGGTCCCAAGATGAAAGTAGTCATCTTGGGCAAAAGATGGTTTATTTGCAAATAGATCTTAAGAGATCTCTTCTCCTATCATAGGAGGCACAGCATACAGATGTCACAGAATTCAGATAAAGGCAGAAGTATGACTTTACAGGCAAAACGTGTGCCTTTTTATCCAAAATCCACACAGCATACCACAGGGGGTAAATCCACCCTGTTCTCCTCACCCAATCAGCATTGTGCAGGAGGTGTACATGCCTGGGGCATTTACATTCACATATCATTTGAAACATTTTCCTGTCATAAATAGATCCAGATTACATGTCAAAGGGTTCACTCCAATTTCCTTAGAATATTTACCAAATGGACGGGATGGCATAGATTCAGTGACTCATCACATATACAAGTTTCCTATTAACACCTTTTACACGACTTCAGACACAAAGCCTACTCCCTGCTGTGTATTGGCCACTCACAGGCCTTCTGACAGGAGGAGGATGTTTAGCATCTAATTTCCTCGTCACAAAGATTTGCTAATTTTCTTTCTCCAGAAATGTACAAAGTGAATTTTAAGTCCAGAATGCATTCCTCAATATTCAATACAATATACACAATATATGGTGCAGTCCTAGCTCAGTGCTAAACATATATATCATAAATACATATACTTTGTGCTTTGTGCCCAGCAGCAGGCTACAACTTACATCAGCACTGCAGGAGGGGTCATGTCCCAGCTCAGTGCCGCTCATACAGTTTAAAACATGTCAAGTGCCCTTGTTCCGAATGACGGTGCAGCATGGAGGGTTAACCCCTTCAGTGCTGTGGCCACCATTAACCCCGTGTGCCGGGCTCTCCGGCCACAGGTAGAAAGCCACCGGTTGCTGAAAAGCGATACATCTGCAACCCAGGGGTCCTGGAGAGGTGGAGGAACTCTTCCATCTGCCACCTAGTAATTGGTTAGCCCCCTCCACCCTGGTCCTCAAGTACCCCCAACAGTGCACGTTTTCCAGGTCTCCACACAGAATCACAAGTGACATAGGGGGTTATTCTGGTTCGTACGTTATTAACGTACGCCGGCGGATCTGTTTTGTTTTTTTCATCTGCGCATGCGTACCTTCCGCAATGCGCTGGCGCAGCGACTTCACAACGCTCACGGACGGGTCTTTCCGTGCAAAAAAACCTGTCCGCAAGAGTACGGTCATTGTGGGCGGCATAGGGGCGTGTTGAGGGGAGCGGCCGAAATAATGAGGGAAACTGGGCGTAAACATGGGCGTACACGGGGGTGTGCACAAAAAATGTACGGTGCTTCTACCGCTCGATCGGCGAAAGCACCGTGCATTTCGGACACAAAACAGGCGGCCGCCACCGACACCTCCAGACCACCCCTACAGATACCGCATGAGAGCGGACGCCTGGGTCTGCTAATTAACGCTGATTACTGGTCAAACACATACACCTGAATGTAATAAGCAATGCTGCAGTCTATTAAGTCCAAACCATTATTTCACTACCTGCAAGTCTCTACATGTAAAGGTTGGTTTCATTTTAGCTAAGATTAATTTTAAGACCTGCTTATATATGCCAAGGTAGTTATTTTGTAACCATTTACACACATTCAGTAAGTGTTTTCATATACTTTAAACAGCAGCACACTCAATCTACACAAGTCAACATTTGTCAACCTTTTCACTCTTATACAAACATAGTTTTTTAATTATGATAAAAATACATAAACCACATCTAACAGCTACAAGGATGTTTCAGCAATGTTTTAAGGCCATGGCCACTATTCAGTTAAAATTTATTTTTATTAGGCTGTTCATTAAGGTAGACAATTGAGGTAATAGAAAACAATAATTGATGAACAATTAGAATAATTCATTTAATTGGCTTAATCATAGTTGAAAGGCTAGATTAGCAGGGCCATATATGTGAAGGGTATGTCACTGTGCACGGACGTACGCTCACTCTCACGATCGGTGACATACGCTGAGTTTTTCATTGAAAACAGGCGAGACCCGTCCGTGCAAGGTGGCGGATGCTCAGATAGCCGTAAGATGTCGGTGTGAAAACGGACAAGACCCGTCCGTATAAGGTGGCGTACGCTCTGTTGTACGCCAGTTGTCGGTGTCTAAGAGGAGATCCGTCCGTGTACGGTGGCGTACGCTCAAGTGTACGCCACTCCCCTTTGTCGGTGTTTGTGACCGTCCGTATGCGGATGTTTTGTGGGTGGACTTTCGCTCAACGTCCGCGTATGGGAAACGTACGTGATACGGAACGTACGTACTTTTGGCCGGCCGAACCAGAAAAAGGTCCATAATTAGCTACACCTGTGGATCTTTTAAAATGTGTCTGAATATGGCGTGCACCTGCTGGATGACCTGGAAAATGTGCACTGTTGGAGGTACTTGAGGACCAGGGTTGGGAACCACTGCATTAGGCAATGATTTAAGAGACGACTGGTAATAAATGAATAATAATCACAAAATTAAACAAACATATTACATTAATTAATAATAATCATAATCACACAATCAAACCAGATAGGGGTCTTGTTGGATGTGAAACTGATCGAAATAGTTAAACACTTGCAGACAAACTCTGTGCTGCATGAAACGCCCACCGCTCCTTGGGTGCACATGGTAAACACAATCAAGCCAGATAGGGGTCTTGTTGGCTTCTTAACTGTACATGTACATTTAGGTAGGAAGCCACCGGTTGCTGAAAAGCGATACATCTTCAACCCAGCGGTCCTAGAGAGGTGGAGGATCTCTTCCATCTGCCACCTAGTAATTGATTAGCTCACTCCCCTCCACCCATAAGGCAATGATTTAAGAGGGGATGTTAAACTGATCGAAACAGTTACACACTTGCAGACAAACTCTGTGCTGCACGAAATGCCCACCGTTCCTTGGCTGCACATGGTAAACTTTGCACAATCAAGCCAGATAGGGGTCTTTTTGGGGCCTAGTTTTTTAAACTGCCATCCTGTCTGCTGCTGCAGTGCCACTCTTACATAAGCCACGTGTTTGTGCCGCACAGTTGTGTGGCTTAGCATAGTTATCAAGCTACCTCGGTGCAACCTTTTGCCCTAAAAACAATATTGTGAGGTGTGAGGTGTTCAGAATAGACTGGAAATGAGTGGAAATTAGTGTTATTGAGGTTAAGCAAAAAAAAAGCAAAAAAGGAGCATAAAAAACCCCAAGTTCTGCGATTTTAGCAGTTTTTATGCTTTTAAAAAAAAAATCAGAACCCAAAACGTTTAGGGGGTGTTTTGGCAAAACCCATTAGAACCTAAAACCTGAAGGTAATCAGAACCCAAAACGCAAGAAGTGGCTGGTGCACATCCCTAACTTATATATGGTGTTATTTTCTTCTTTCTATATACAATTAATTATATGTGTGCAATCTCTAATACTTTATTATTAATTGGTTTATTCTATATATTTATATATATATATTTTAGGTACTTGTGTAGTTTCACGGCGCCACAGCCCGCAGATCACATCGCATATTTTAGGTTAGTTTATTCACTTATTAGTTAGCCTGATGACAACATGTCTATGTTGAAACATTGCTGGTTACGATTAAACACTACAGTATCTACATTTACTGCTAAGGCTAGAGTGCTGTACGCTTTGTTCCTTGTATAACGCTGTTGTGTAGTGTGCGCACCCGCTGGAATTGGTGGATCACTGTGGCTGTGCCGGACCCTCAGTGCTTTTTTTTTTTTTGTCTTTCTCTCTCTCTCTCTCTCTCTCTCTCTCTCTCTCCCTCTCCCTGTCCCTCTCTCCCTCTCTCACTCTCTCATCAAAAGTGCCACAAGTTATTTAGTGGTGGTATAATATATAAAAATAACTTTTCACAGAAAGGATTTACCATCTAACAGTCCTTTTGGAGGGAGAAAATGCATATTAAAACACCCCTCAAAGCTTGAGGGGAGGATTTTTGGAGCAATCCCAAATGTAAAAACTTAATAAAGTTAGGGTGCTCGCGACTACAGCGGGAACCCCTACACGCCTAATGGGAGATTATAAAAGGTGTGCTGAGGAGAGAAGCAGAGTCCCTGAGGAGAGTTGAAGAGGCCTTTATTCAGATCTGATTGCAGTACAAATTTGTTCTCAAAATGGGAAAAACCATGTGCACTGCAGGTGGGGCAGATGTAACATGTGCAGAGAGAGTTAGATTTGGGTGAGTTATTTTGTTTCTGTGCAGGGTATATTCTGGCTGCATTATTTTTACACTGCAATTTAGATTTCAGTTTCAGCACACCCCTCCCAAATTTAACTCTCTATGCACATGTTACATCTGCCCCACCTACAGTGCAGCATGGTTTTGCCCATTTTGAGAACAAATGTGTGCTGCGATCAGATCAGAATAAATGTGCCCATACATGGTACAATTGCTGGGTGTGATGAGATGCGCGCTCCCGTCTCACATCTCAACGCACAGCTCAAAAAGTATGTGCTGCACTTACTATATGTACTAGATCTCATCTCATCTCATTGCATTGCAAAACCTATACAATAATTGTACCGTGTATGGGCACCTTAAGGGCCATAGTCGGGTGGTGCAGTAGTGGCACGAGAGGGGTCTTACCTGACTCACTCAGTGTGGATTGAGTGCTAAGATCCTCCATTGTTCCCAGCGGTGTCCGGTCGGAAGGTGCCACGGAAGTTGAGGAGCAGCGCGTCTTTAGTGACGGGCGCCTGGATGCTGGATGGTGATACAGCGGCTGAGAGGACGACATCAGGTGGAGTTAGTGTGGGTGGTCAGAGCTAAAACAAAATATTTACATTTGCCCACCCCTCCCTTCCATATTCAATAAAAGTACAGTGCACAACAATACTATTAATTCAATGAAACAATACATTAACAGAATCTTATATACAGTACATTACATAAAACATAGCTCCCCTGATTCACATTGCACACCATAGTAGTGTCCCTTATACAAATTACCTACAGAAGTGGCCCTTATAAACAATGCCAACAGTAGTGGCACTTATACACATAATGCCCTCAGAAGTGATGCATAAACATATCGCCCACCGTAGTACCACTTAAACAGGTAGCACCCACGGTAGTATTGCCCCTTATACATAATGGCCATAGTAAGTTCCACAAAAGTAGTGCCCCTTATACATAATGCTTACAGTAGTGCTACTTAAACACACAGTGCCTGCAGTAGTGCCTGTTACACATAAAGCCCACAGTAGTTTATGATGCGTTTGTGCTTTGTACTCCCTACTGTTATTTCTATACAGGTGGGTGTTTGTGATTAGAGGTAAGTTAACCATGCAGCCTTCAGCTAAGGGTATCTCAAACTAAATAACCCCTGTAAGAAATGGGTGTAGAATAGACTGTTGGGGCAACAGAGTAATGAAAAGGAAGGAAGTGTGAATAAAAGATGGGAGTACGGCTCTATTAAAAAGCGTTGACCGCACCTATTGGATGTTCAGCGTTATAAGTTCCTGCCCTCGGTGGAGATAGGGTGAAGTAGGTGCTTACTTGCTGAGGTGTCCTGTCTCCTTTGGTGTTCAGTCCAGGTGGATAGGTGTCTGTGTGAAGGTCCCATCAGGTATTCAGTTCCAGGATAAACAGAGCTTTCAGCTCTGGGAGGCAGTTGAGTAGCAAAGTGTCCAATGCAAGATGATGGGCATAGAGATGGGGGAGAGATGCTGGGCAGAGAGAGGATGTAAAGATGCTGGCCAGAGATAGGGGGAGACAGATGCTGGGCAGAGAGGTGGGGGCAGATGTAGGGCAGAGAGAGGGGGAGACAGATGTAGGGCAGAGAGGTGGGGGCAGATGCTGGGCAGAGAGAGGGAGTACAGATGCTGGGCAGAGAGAGGGGGAGACAGATGTAGGGCAGATAGGGGGGAGACAGATGTAGGGCAGAGAGGTGGTGGCAGATGCTGAGCAGAGAGAGAGTGTACATATGCTGAGCAGAGAGAGGGGGAGACAGATGTAGGGCAGAAAGGTGGGGGCAGATGTAGGGCAGAAAGTTGGGGGCAGATGTAGGGCAGAGAGGTGGGGGCAGATGTAGGGCAGAGATGTGGTGGCAGATGCTGGGCAGAGAGAGGGAATACAGATGCTGGGGAGAGAGAGGGGGAGACAAATACTGGGCAGAGAGGTGGGGCAGATGTAGGGCAGAGAGAGGGGCAGATGCTGCACTGAGAGAGGGGGTACAGATGTTGGGCAGAGAGATGGGGCAGATGCTGTGCAGAAAGCGGGAGGGACAGATGCTGGATAGAAATAGGGGGGGACAGATGATTGGCAGAGAGCGGGGGGGGGGGCAGATACTGGACAGAAAGAGGGGGGGACTGGTGATGGGCAGAGAGAGGGGAGGCAGATGCTGCATAGAGAGAGATGGTACAGATGTTGAGCAGAGAGGGGACAGATGCTGGGCATAGATAGGGGGAGACAGATGCTGGGCAGAGAGGTGGGGCAGATGTAGGGCAGAGAGAGGGGCAGATGCTGCACTGATAGAGGGGGTACAGATGTTGGGCAGAGAGATGGGGCAGATGCTGTGCAGAAAGCGGGAGGGACAGATGCTGGATAGAAATAGGGGGGGCAGATGATTGGCAGAGAGCGGGGGGGGGCAGATACTGGACAGAAAGAGGGGGAACGGGTGATGGGCAGAGAGAGGGGAGGCAGATGCTGCATAGAGAGAGATGGTACAGATGTTGGGCAGAGAGGGGGCCGATGCTGGGCATAGATAGGGGGAGACAGATGCTGGGCAGAGAGGTGGGGAAGATGTAGGGCAGAGAGTTGCTGGCAGATGCTGGGCAGAGAGAAAGAGTACAGATGCTGGGCAGAGAGAGTGTACAGATGCTAGGCATAGATGGGGGGAAATGCTGGGCAGAGTAGTGTGACAGATGTTGGGCAGAGAGATGGGGCAGATGCTGGGCAGAGAGTGGGGGGACAGATGCTGGACAGAAAGAGGGGGGGGGGCAGATTAGGGCCAGAGAAAGGGGGAGGCAGATGCTGCACAGAGAGAGGTGGTACAGATATTGGGCAGAGAGGGGGCAGATTCTGGGCAAGAAGCGAGGGGACAGATACTGGGCAGATAGCGGGAGTTAGGAAGATGCTGGGCAGATAGAGGTACAGGTGCTAGTCAGAAAGAGGGGGACAGATGATGGGTAGAGCGAGGGGGACAGATGATGGGCAAAGGGAGAGGGGGAAGATGCTGGGCAGAAAGAGGGGGCCGATGATGGGTGGAAAAATAGGAATGCAGTAGATTCTGTGATGAGAGGCAAGATGCTGGGTAGAGAGAGGGAAGACACATATTCTGGGCAGAGAAAGGGAAGGGGGCAGTTGCTGGGTAGAGAGAGGGGGCAATTGCTGGGCAGAGAGGTGGTGCAGATTCTGGTAGAGAGAGGGAGGCAGTTGCTGGGCAGAGAGAGGTGGGGCAGATGGTGTGTACAGAAAATGGAAAAGAAATCTGAAATGTGAGAGAGAGAAAGAGGAGCTACAGAGACAGAAATGTCAGGGAACATACTCACAGAAGGGTGCCATGCTGTGAGATCCCCAGTTTTGCAGGTCTGCAGTGGTCAGAGGTGCACATGACCACACTCAGGGGCTCTTCTAATCAACATGTGCCAAGCTCCTCCAATCACAGCTTGGCACATGTCGTCTTGATGCCAAGATCAAGGGGGTGGGGCTCGGAACTGAGGGAGATGCAGGGACTTCCCCTGCTGCTGATGCAGGGACTTCCCCTGCTGCTGATGCTCTCCTCACATCCAATGTACTGTACTTCCTCTCCTTTACTGCCGGTGCCGCTGACTGTCATTCACTGTGAGCCAGCAGCACTGAACATCCAAGCGGCAGAGTTAGAGAGCAGGGAGTGCACCTACGCAGCCCGGTGCCTCCCTGCTTTGCAGGCTCTGCAGGCTCCGCATAGTTGCAGCTTATTCACGGGGACAATTCATTACATAGAGGGGCCCATTCTGGATCACACGGAGTGTGCGCATGTGCAAACCTTGACTGCGAACTGCCACGGCAAGCTACTCACTCGCCGGGCTGTTTCCAGTGGGGAGGGAGGGGCGGCGGCAGTGCTGGGACATGGGAATGCCCAGCATTTCATGGGCATCCCCATGGGTATGTGGGTAGTCCGATGCCTGCCAGGCGGGCGGCAGGAACGGGCGATCCATCACAGTTTGTCGGGTGGTCGGACAGCCAGCAGGTCCGACCACCGACTCAGGTGCAATGCTCCTGGGACCTGAGGGTACAGCAAAACGACCCGATTTTAGCTGATTTGACGGCACAATTGAATGAAATCGGCCTGGATTTGCTCAGTGTATGGGAGCCTTTAGGTCAATTGACATGCAATTTATGGTTTTATCCATTTGGATTACAAATGGGCTCATCACCAGGAAATTCAGCATAGGATTTTCATCTACAGGAATAAACAAATAAGTACTTTCATTCTGGTACATTGCGAGACCCCCTTTAAGCTGCCACCGTCCTGTTTGCCTCTGAGTGACTGCTGTTGCTGCTACACATACAGGTATCAGGAAACAGCAGCCATAGCAGCCATCTGCTCTTGTCCACCCCACACCCTTCCATATTGCCACTGTTGGTCATGCACAGTCATCTGCAAATATGCGCTGCCACCTCTCTCCTCCTCCTCCTCCTCCTCCTCCTCCTCCTGTCTCCATCTCCGGAACTGGTGCTGTTGCTGTTGCACTGCGAGTGATTCAAGAGACCTAGCTGAGGATACTGTTTGCCAGATGCCAGTACGCGTGGCGTGAGGTGCTGCCTCCTCCTGACAGTGATGTGCATGGGGTATGTAACCATTTGTGAAGATTGGGGGGAGGGGGGTTGAACCCAGGTTTGATGCCACTCTGCAAGTGTCCCTGGCAATTAACAGCAAACAAACAAAATGTTCACAAGTGTCTGGTGGGAGGAGCATAAATGGGAGGAGGAGAAGGGTGGGGGTTGTGCTCTAGGGGCACAAGGAGGCCCTGGGGCTTAATGTTGGGGTGTGTGATGGGAAGCAGGGGCAAGGAGCAGTTTGACTGGGGCAGGTGGGTGGGTTATGGGTAGCACAGGGCGTGAAGTTGGTGGCTGCAGTAGGGGGTGTGTGAGGGTTAGCAGGGGGTACAGAGTGGGGTGGATGAGGCAGGGGGTGTAATAGGTAGCAGAGGGCATAGAGTGGGGTGGCTGAGGCAAGGGTGTATGATGGATAGCAGGGGGCATGCAATGGGACACGGTTGCAAATTAAAACTGAAAAACTTTCCCATTGAGAGTAATATACTTACTGGCTGTGGAACTGGAGAAACGGCTTTAATACCCAGAATCCCGTTGGTTCCCTCACATTGTAAAATGTGACAGTTAGTCATGACTACACCTGTGCACCAGCTAGGTGGTCTGGTAAATGTGACAGTTAGTAATGACTACACCTGTGCACCAGCTAGGTGATCTGGGAAATGTGACAGTTAGTAATGACTACACCTGTGCACCAGCTAGGTGATCTGGTAAATGTGACAGTTAGTAATGACTACACCTGTGCACCAGCTAGGTGATCTGGGAAATGTGACAGCTAGTAATGACTACACGTGTGCACTAGCTAGGTGATCTGGGAAATGTGACAGCTAGTAATGACTACACCTGTGCACCAGCTAGGTGGTCTGGGAAATGTGACAGCTAGTAATGACTACACCTGTGCACCAGCTAGGTGGTCTGGGAAATGTGACAGCTAGTAATGACTGCACCTGTGCAGCAGCTAGGTGGTCTGGGAAATGTGACAGCTAGTAATGACTACACCTGTGCACCAGCTGGTGGTCTGTGAACATGATTTTAGATCTTGAGGAACGGTTTGGCCACCCCTGCTCTAAAGGGTATACAGTATTTACAATAGTTATTTTCTTCTAATAATTACATTTTTACAATATTAATATATTTAGCTACACGAGATATTGCCACGTATTTATAGTATGTTCATATTTTGCAACATGAAACTACAGAATCATCTGGGCGGTAATCAGAACATATTTATTTATTAACAGTTTTTTATACAGCGCAGCAAGTTGCGCTTTACAAATAGCAATAGGGAAAAAACAAAGTGGGTAATTACAAAGTCATTGGTAGGAGGGCCCTGCTCGCAAGCTTCCCATCTATAAGATCTTCATCTCCCAGATATGTTTCTTAGAATTTTAAAGGTTTTTAATAGATGTTTAAATTAGCATTAATCAGTACACAAACTGCAGTAATTAGTAATAACTTATTACTGTACAGCTGTTCATTCAATTGATATCTTTCTGCTTCCTGTCCACATAAGAACTGTGATCACTTTCTTGCACAGCAGAAAGCAGCAACAATGGCGCGTTCCAGATTTCCGTTGCTGACTATTAACATAACTGAGTGTAAAAAGGGGTAAGAAATGCAGCAATAACAGCACAGGAACATATATACTTGGTCTCCTGACTGGAAAGCAAAACTCATCAAGTTGGATCCTATAAAGAAGATGACGTAGAAGAAGAGGAAAGACGTCATATTTATAATTGTCCTTTTGTGGGCGACAAGCTGAGACTTTGTGAGTCCTGAGTTACTGTTCATATTCCGGGTGTGTTTCAGGAGCGACGCAATCAGTAGGGAATGGCCGCGCAAAATATAAGGAATGGGAGGAAGGATCCGGCAGAGGTATTGATCGAGATAATTGTATAATCTATTTTGAGAGTTACAGTTCCATCATTAGTGCTATTAGTGACTTGGGTAGAGTTTATGTAATGCAATGAGTACACAACCCATCCACATGGCAGACTGGAGAGAAGAGACACCAGCATTGACGTCAGGAGCAGCCAGGGGACCATCCTGGAGATGTTCATCTTCAGTCTCAGGAATAACCTGTTTCTGTAGTTTGTGATCCTCACGCAGTAGAAGACGCAGAGCACGGTGCCCCACCACAGGCTGCAGAATGTCACACATGTCGTTGTAGTAAAAATATATTGATACAAGTGAAATGGAATTGTAAGAACAGGATTAATGGTAAAAATAACCGGTAAGTAACAAATGAGGAAAAGTATTCTCACTGCTCCCAGGCTGGTCAGGAGAATATCGATGGTCTGAAGAGAGCGGCCCCTCAGCCACCAGATGATGTTCTGTGTCACTATAAATGCATTGAGCAGGAATCCGACGGCCATCAGTAACCAAGTCACAGATGATAGAATAATAAAATTAGTGTAATTCATCTTTTGTATGTCAGACCCAGACACCTCTGTCAGGGGATCTCAGCTCTCTATACACAACCAGCGCTGTAGCGTTACTTATCCTGGCTGGGACAGGCGGCAGAATGACAGGGAAATGATCCTGAGCTAATATTAT
Source organism: Crinia signifera (assembly GCF_055691185.1). Classification (NCBI taxonomy): domain Eukaryota; kingdom Metazoa; phylum Chordata; class Amphibia; order Anura; family Myobatrachidae; genus Crinia; species Crinia signifera. The sequence goes on along the minus strand of NC_139219.1, from coordinate 327,924,714 downwards.
ACACAGGATGACTTTCTATAGATTTTGCATGATATTTGACTATCAAACTCCAATGTAAGCTTCCAATGCAATCAGTGTTGTTACTTATAAGCAGAGTTACATTACTGTTCCTTATTTACAGAATCTCTGGATATATTTAGGAATAGCAAGTGTGACACTCCGCACTTACACAAATGCACTCTCTGAGCATTTCTTTCAAGGATCACCCATAAAATAAACATACATACAAAAATCTTAGAAATAGAAAAATGGTTTTCTAGATTGAGTTTCCATAAAAATGATTAACATGCCTGTTATATCCGAGGTGAGATCCTCTCATACATTGCTAATAATAACAAGGAATACACCACCAAATACCTAGGGTTCCAGATTCAATTGACAACGGCCTTCCAACAATATAAATTGACACCCAATGCATCCTCTAAATTAAGCTATCAGACAGCTAAAATCAACTTTGAAGAATACATGCAAGCATTAGGCGATAGACATCTTTTTTCTACTAATTACAGATTCCATAAGTTCGGAAATAAGACTGGTAGACTCCTTTCCAACCTATTGAATGGAACTAGACCATCAATCACTGAATCCAATCCAGAGATTGCGGAAATCCTTAGGCAATTCTATACAACCCTTTACTCAAAAAACCCCCACCATATACCTACTCAGTCCACACCAACACATACACACCAGATAGACTGGGATACTATCCCTTGTCCTTGAATTTCTCAGGAGGCAGCACAAACTCTTCTAACACCTATTTCAGTGGATGAGGTACTTTGAGCAATTTCAAATTTTAAAAGCAACAAGGCTCCGCTCCCCGATGGCTACAGTGGAGAATTTTACAAAATTCTCCACTCAAGACCCTCCTTCCTTCAGACATTAGTGACTTTCTTTAATACTGTTATGAATGCAGATAATCCCCCTTTACATTTTAACACAGCCATACTAAGAGTTCTCCCGAAACCAGGTCGCGATCTCACTAACCCAGGTTCCTACCGCCCTATATCTTTACTCAACCTGGACTACAAATTGTTCACAAAAATCGGTACTTGTGTATTTTGGCGGCGCCCCCGATGTCCGTCGTACGACGAACAGATCGCATCGCATGCCATGCACCCGATGGCATGCAATGCGATGCGACGCGATTTTGACCCCCTATACGACCAAAAATCGTATAAGCACCCTAAAGGGTGCTTTTGAGCACCCAAATGGGTGCTTACAATGTTAAATGCACCCCCACGCCACCCCCCACTATAAACGTGAACCCGAAGCGTGGCGAGCGCAGCGAGCCCGCGAGGGGCGGCGGTACGCGTCCTACGACCTTTTCATACCCCCACTATCCACGTCGGCGTGGAGTTGAGAATAGAATAGTGTGGCGAGCGCAGCGAGCCACCGAGCCCGAAGCGTGGCGAGCGCAGCGAGCCCCGCGAGGGGACGCGGATACCTTCACAGTTATACGCGTCCCCTCGCGGGCTTCACAGGTGTCCGTGGCGACGCGGACACCTGTGAAGCCCGCGAGGGGACGCGTTTACCTGTGAAGGTATCCGCGTCCCCTCGCGGGGCTCGCTGCGCTCGCCACGCTTCGGGCTCGGTGGCTCGCTGTGCTCGCCACACTATTCTATTCTCAACTCCACGCCGACGTGGATAGTGGGGGTATGAAAAGGTCGTAGGACGTGTACCGCCGCTCCTCGCGGGCTCGCTGCGCTCGCCACGCTTCGGGTTCACGTTTATAGTGGGGGGTGGCGTGGGGGTGCATTTAACATTGTAAGCACCCATTTGGGTGCTTAACATTGTATAAGCACCCATTAGGGTGCTTATACAATGTTTAATCGCATCGCATCGCATCGTATGGCATCGTATGCCATGTACAATGGCATACAATTTCAAAATTGTATGCCATCGTGCACTATAGTACGATATCGCGTCGCATCGCATACCATCGTATGTGTTATGGTATGCGATGCGATGGGCGCCGCCAAAATACACAAGTACCCAAAAATCATTGCGGACAGGATAAAACCACTCCTCCCCACTATCATAAAACATCCTGACCAAACGGGATTTATATGGGGTCGCCATTTGGAAGTCAATGTCCGCAAAACACTTAGTACTATATATGCTTCCAATTCCTCGTCCCTTAATAACCAGGATAACCCGATTTTGGTCTCGCTAGATGCGGAGAAGGCCTTTGATCTAGTTGAATTGGACCACCTCTACTCCACTCTAACCAGGTTTGGTTTTCCCGAGGGCCCTCTCCGTGTCCTGCGATGTATAAATCACAAGCCCCACACACTTATAGCCTGTAATGGCCTATTGTCAGACCCCTTTATCATTGAAAAGGGAACTAGACAGGGGTGCCCCTTGTCCCCCCTACTTTTTGCTGTTGCTTTGAAGCCCTTAGCCATTGCCCTCAGATCCTCCCCTATATACACGGGAGTGAAAATAGCTTCCCTGGAACTTAAATTGTCATTATTCGCTGACAACATGTTACTCTACGTCACAAATCCTTCTATATCCATACCGAAATATATCCATACCGAAATACTTAGGAGATATACATGCATTCGGCGCACGTTCAGGTTATAAAATCAACCTAAATCCGATATATTACATTTCTCCACCATTGATCAATCTGCATTACAATACATTCAAACTCTTCCCTTCAACATTACCAACAACGACATTAAATACTTAGGGGTTAAAATTCCAGACCTCACCACATTATATGACATAAACTTCTTAATAAAATCACTACGCTCCTAGAAGGATGGCTTCTCCTACCTCTTTCTCTCCTAGGAAGAATAGCAGTCATACAGAGCATAGTCTTTCCTAAAGTCTTCTATATGATGCAAACGCTACCCACACGTCAACACAGACAAGAACTAACCAAATTAAACAAACTTATGACAACATTTTTATGGAGTGGAAAAAGACCTAGGATCGAGCTTTCTAAATTGATAGCCCCAAAATATTTGGGAGGGAGTGGATTTTTTACATTTATAACAATACAACCCTATTCCTCTATTTCTCAGATTGGTTAAATAATTCCAACTCTTTCACCACAGTGGCAATTGATAAGGCCATCTTACATCCATACTCTCCTGGGGCTCTATTTCACACTAAACCCAAAGATCTACCACTTACTGTTAAAAATAACATTCTATTATATGATATTTACTTAGCTTGGCAACAGATTAATGGGAAACTACACAGGAATCCGCTTTACTCTCAAAAAATTCCATTATGGGGCAACCCAGCATTCCCACCCTCATGCTCAAACATTCTCTTCCAATCCTGGAGAGACAAAGGCCTGACTCCTCCATGGTTTTTGACCCAGGAGGACAATTAAAATCCTTTGAGCAACTCCGTATTGAATTCCTACTGCCCCAATCGAGCTTCCTCATGTACCTCCAGGCTAGACATTACCTGACAACCCTCCAGCCAAAAAATACTTTGAATACTTCAAGGACTTCCCCCCTCCCATAGACCCTTTACAAGAGATTATCAACAGGGGTTTGACACACGTTTCGACTCAAACCATTATATCTTTTATTATTACTCAAAGACTAGATGGAGTAAATTAAAACCACAATGGTCAGGTGACATTGTGTCTCTTGAGTCACATGAACAATTAAGTAAACATTATGTTCAGACAATGAAAATCCTACAATCCTCCTACTTGCAGGAGGTTCACCTTAAAACGCTACAGTAAGCATAAATATCTCCAGCCAGACTAGCTCATTTTATTCCCTCGGTCACGGGGAAATGCCCAAAATGTCATATTGCTAAGGCTTCTTTCTTCCATTGTCTCTGGGAATGTGAAAAAAATCAGAAGATTCTGGAATAAACTCATATCTCTTATATCGACCCTATATAAAATAAAGATTGCCCCAGACCCCCTAGCGTGTCTATGTGCAAACTTTGACCAATGGGATCTAGGACGGGAAAAAAAAAAGACTACAGTACTTCCCCTCCTAACTATCACAGTCACCATAGCAAAAAAAGTTATTCTTACACACTGGGTTTCCCCCTCCTCCCCTACGATAACTGAATTAAATAGCAAATTACTCCAGCAGATGACAGGAATTCAACTATGACAAATATAGAAACAGGAATAATCTCCTTCTATAAAAAGTGGGGCCTTTACATCGACGCCCTACCCCAACATATTTAGGATCCGGTTTTCCATATATTTGAATCCACAGAATGGTATCTTCATAGGCAACTTTTACTAAACAAAAATAATTTGTAAGAGCCCCCTCTCTCACTCACACACTTGCTTCCCTTCTCCCATGACTGACCAGTGCATTTGCTCGTATTCATATGGATCATCTCGCCTAAGCCCAGACCCTCCAGCTTTACCCCCTCCCTATCAACCTCCTTATGTGTCTCATGTCCATTGTCTTTGTCTTCTTTCTTTTCAATATCCATGTTTGGGATCAAATAGGGTATAAATATATGTATAAGTGTAACATATATAAACTGGATGATATTCAATTTAGAGAAAAAGCAATTTTTCTTTTTTCTTCTGTATGATGATTGACAGAGGTACTGAAATGAGCTATTTCACTAAATAGCCTGCAGCATTGGTTAATATTGCAGTCAGGTGTAAGTAATTTACTTGTATTTTGTATTAATTAGCAGACCCAGGGTGGCTGTACTCAGGCGGAAAGTCTAAGAGTGGTATGGAGCACTCTTTGGTGTCCGACTGTTTTGGGCCAAAAATGCATCGTGTGCTCGCCAAGCGAGGCGGTTGCCCCTCCGTGCAGTTTCATTACACACCCCCATGTACTCCCAGGTATATGCCCAATTTCGTCCGCTTTTCTGGCCTCTCCCCTAAAAACACCCACATTACACCCACTGTGACCGTTTGCTTGTGGACAGGATTTTGTGCTTGGAAAGGTCCGTTCGTGAGCGGAGTGCTGTCGCCGCACATGCGCATAGCGAATGGTACGCATGCGCAGATGAAAAAAATCTCTGTTCCGTCCGAACATGGTCCGCCCGCACCAAGCAGAATAAGGCCAAATGTGCAGACTGGTACAGAACAAGCTCATATTGCAATATATTGTTATGCAGATGACCAAAGAGATTGGAAAATACGTATCAACGGTGTGATATTACAGATGGCCATTTTGAAAGTCAATATTTAAACCTCCCAGGTGCAGAGTTTTGAGGTTGAATATCCAATAGAGTTTTCTTTTGTTAAGTAAATCATTGTAATCACCACCTCTCCAATTGTTGGTGGGTGATTCAATTGCTGTGAATGTGAGACCAGTGGGATTGGAACCGTGCATTTGTTTGAAATGCATGGATACGCTGTGCTTGTCATACCCAATTCTTATGTTGCGTATGTGCTCATACAGTCTGACCTTTAGGGGGAAATTTACTAATATGAAAAACCTAGTTTTTCGTATAAGTATTTTTCCTACGTGTTCTGGAGGGGAATTTACAAAGCAGTCATATACGACTGCTTTGTAACCCTCCGATGTCGTACTAATTCGTATTAGCTGGCCATATATACGGCCGCTAATAATTTTTCAGGCAGTCTGCACGGATCAGTCAGATCCGTGCAGGCTGCAGAGTGTAAAAATAAATAAATTTTAAAAAAAACAGCGTGGGGTCCCCCCCCACAGCTGTAACCAGCACCAGGCTGAAGGAGCCGGGGCCGGTAATAAAAAAATCAGGGAACCCGACAAATAGGGGTTCCCCGATTTTTTACAACCAGCCCCAGGCTCCAGGTATGGGGGACAAAATGACTAGGGGTCCCCCGTATTTTAAGAACCAGCCCCAGGCACAACCAGCCAGCAGGGTAATGCCACAGCCGGGGGGAGCATTAACCCTACCGACCAGTCAGCCTGGCCTCTACTCATTCTACTCAGAATAATTTCTGGCCAATCAGGAGCCGCCTAGTGGCCAATCAGGACCCGAGAAAGCCGAGCTCCTGATTGGCCAGAAATCATTCTGAGTAGAGACGCAGAGGATGAAGGATCTCTGCGTCTCAGTCTCCAGTGTCCAGTGGAGCGGGTCCCAGCAGCCGGGAGCAGCGTGACTTGAACAGAAGATGCCGGGGTGGTGGCCAGAGGACCAGGTGAGTAGGATTTCCTTCCACAGGTACCCCTTTGGATTACTACGGATCCTGGACCCCGGACTCTTCAGCCCTGGAGCCCCGGACCAGCCCCGGAACCAAGGCCCCGGAACCAAGCCACCGGACCGGACCCTGGGACCTAACTATGGGATCAAGATAGGTAAGTATCAGTGTGTGTGTGTGTAATGTATGTATTAAAGTTTTATTTTTCTAATGTGTCAGTGTGTATTTATTTAACTATTTTTTTTACTGTGGAACTACAAGACCCAGCGGGCCCATTAATGCCCCGCAGGCTGGGACTTGTGGTTCTCCAAGTCCCAGCTTGCGGGGGAGGCTTGCTAGGACTCATAGTTCCACAGTTTAAAACAGTAGTTTTTTCATCTATTTTTTTACACCAGTATCAGCTCGATGCCCACCGCCCAGGGGCATCAAGGACAGCACCAGGCTTCAGCCTGGTCAGGTAAGTCCAGGAGGGGGGGGGACCCCTTTATAGGGGGGTCCCCACTCCCCCAGGGCCCCTGGCCAAGCTGACTGGTCGGTAGGGTTAATGCTTTGGCCGGGGGGGACTTGTATAAAAAGTCTCCCCCCGGCTGTGGCATTACCCTGCTGGCTGGTTTGGCCTGGGGCTGGTTCTTAAAATACGGGGGACCCCTACTCATTTTGTCCCCCGTATTTTGGGAACCAGCCCCGGACCTGGAGCCTGGGGCTGATTGTTAAAAATCGGGGAACCCCTATTTGTCGGGTTCCCTGATTTTTAATTACCGGCCCATTCTCCTTCAGCCTGGTGCTGGTTACAGCTGTGGGGGGGGGGGACCCCACGCTGTTTTTATTTATTTATTTTTCTATTTTTTTACACTAAAGCCTGCACGGATCTGACTGATCCGTGCAGGCTTAAAGCAAATACGACAGGAAAATAAGGTGTATTTTCCTGCTGTATATTCGTGGCTGTTTTACACCAATTAGCAGCCGTATTATCAATACGGCTGCTTAGTAAATCAGGAACCACCATTCTTTTGAATGGTAATTCCTGTCGTATCCTATCGATGGTGTAGACATTCGTATTTGTAAATACAAATACGAATGTCCCATCTTTAGGAATATGAATTGCTGTATTTTTGGGATAGTAAATCCCGAAAATACAAATGTGTAAAAAAATAGGTGTATTTCTGCCTATGAATACACCTATTTTTTACAAATTCATATTAGTAAATTTCCCCCTTAATGGTCTAATGGTCCTTCCTCCATACTCAAATCCACAGGGGCATTTAAACAGGTAAATTAACATGATAGATGTTGTTTGTAGCGAAAGGTGTTATTTGTAGTCACTGATGTCCAGGTGTTATGGCCTTTGGTGGTTATTTTGTTAAGATTCTTGCAACCTGCGCATTTACCACAGTGAAAGAAACCTTTTATGTTGATTAATCTGGTCTGCAGACTGTTTGGTTTGTAGATGGTTTTTACTAGTTGCTGTCTAAGGTCTGGTGCTTTCCTAAAAATTACTGTAGGTTTTTCTGATAGATGCTGTCGTAATTCATGGTCCTGTCTTAGTATGTGCCAGTGTCTTTGAAGTATGTTTCTGAGTTGTTGTGATGGCTGATTGTATTGTGTGATGAATGACACTACCTGTGGTCCTTGTTTTTTAATGGTGTCTTTAGTGATTAAGGTCTTGTCCGTGTCAAGTGCGACTATCTCATGGTAGGCGTTTTCTACCAGTTCCTCATCATATAGTTTGACCAGGAATTGGTCTCTCATGTCTCTAGCTTGTGTCATAAAATCTTGTGGTCTGGAACAGTTGCGTTTTAAATGGCGGAACTGTCCTTTGGGTATGCCATCTGGCCATGGTTTGTAGTGTCCACTAGTGTACAAGATGTACCTATTAACATATATAGTCTTTCTGAAGGTTTTTGTCCAACTACGCTCTCCCCAAATGAAATCTTCCTCCCACTTACCCATGAATAGATTAACCTAGCTGGGTACCACCTTCGATCCCATGGCGGTCCCAGTGGTCTGCAGGTAAAATGTGTCATTGAACCAAGTGTAGTTATGGTGTAAAATGAAGTCTATGGAATCTATGATGAATTGTATCTGTTCCTGTTTCAACTGTTGTGCTTGTTCTAAAAAGTGTCTGGTGCTTTTGAGTCCTTGGTTGTGTTTGATTACTGTGTACAGAGATATGACGTCACTGGTGGCTATCCAGTAATCATCCTGCCAATCTATGGTGCGTAGGGTGTTGATAATGTCTGTAGTATCCCTAATATATAACGGTAGTTCCTTTAAGAGGTCTTGTAAGAATATCTGTATATTGTGAGAGATTTGAAGAGATGGAATCAATGCCTGAAATAATGGTTTGACCAGGGGGGTTCTGTTGGTTCTTGTGAATTTTTGGTAGGTAGTAGAAAACCGGTATTATGGGATGTTGTTGTTTGAGAAAATAATATTCAGATTTGTCTAGTATGCCTTTGTTGTATCCTGTGAGTATCAATTCATCTAATTTCTTTTTGTACACTGGTGTGGGGTCACAGGGTGGGGTTTTGTAAGTGTTGTGGTCATCTAGCAATCTGAGTGATTCCTTAATATAATCTCTTTTGTTTTGAATGACAATTCCCCCCCCCCCCCCCCCCCGTCTGCTGGTTTGATGACTATGCTCTTGTCATTCTCTAAAGATTTAAGTGCCTGTGATTCTTTGTTTGTCATATTGTTACGTGCGTTATGTGGGTTGTGTTTAGTGGTGAACTGATCTAAATCTTCAATCACTAATGTTTAAAATGTTTTTATGTGGTGGCTTTTGACGTGTGTGGGATTGAATGTGTATTTGGGTTTGAGACCGGTGTGATATATGGCTGGTGTTTCACTGTTGTCGCATATTACCGGATTGGACATTAAGTACTTTTTCAAACAGAGTTTGCGTGTAAATGATTGTAAGTCACAATATGTTTTGAATTTATCTGTTTTATTGTTCGGTGCAAAATTTAAACCTTGTGATAGTACTGATACTTGTTCTTTTGTGAGTATGATGTCACTAAGGTTGAAGATCTGTGTCGGTGTCTGGTGGGTTCCTATGTCTCGCTGTTCATTTGTGGTTGTTTTTTTTTGTTTGTTTTTTGGTGTCCCCTCCTCTGCAACCTCTCCTAACTCTATGTGTCTTTTTTTGCTGCTGTTCTGTATCTGGTCATTGGATGTGGTCAGTAGGCAGGCTCTGCGGCCTGCCTCTGTGTCTAAAAAATTCTTCCCCCAGTGACTGTTGGGGTTAATGTATTGTGATGGGGTGCCTTGTCAATTGCACCCATCCCAATACATTAACCCCAACAGTCACTAACACTCAAACCTCTGACATACCTGTTAACTCATGGGGGGAGAATTTTTTAGACACAGACAAAAGGGAGAGGATTGTCACAGGTGCTAAATTAATCAAAATAGCATGATTCTAGTATCAAGTAAGACCAACATGAGACCACAATTAGGCTGCAGTGACGTGGGGGTACTAGGTTGGCGGTGCTCCCAAAATAGTTCAGCAATTAAGCTAACAGAGAAAGGGGGATATCCCAGAAAGAACAGTATGGGTTTTTGGGGCACACTTTTAAGTTAGATGTGAGAAAAGTAAATTGAGTGAGACAAAAATGAACTTTTATTACACAAGTCTAAAAAAACTTCACTGAGAATTAAACATATGCTTAAATAAATCATTAAAACAACTTATAGTAATAAATTAGTCAATATTTTCTGGGACAAAAATGATTCACACACAGTGTCCACCTCCAATGCAATATTACTACCTAAAAAGTTTGGCCTCAAAAATTCAAATTGTAGAGAAATTGCTGCACATAACAAATTATTAATTAAGAGAGGACACACTCCCTTGTGCTATTTTGATTAATTTACCACCTATGACAATCCTCTCCCTTTCGTACAAATATAGTTTTTTATTGAGTTCTATCTCATTTTCTGGGATTGAGCACAGCAAATTAAGAAGCCTAGTGCATCTTTTGTATCTCCTTTTACCTTTACACAAACCGTGGGATTACCACCCATAGACTGTGACAGACAGCAAAGCAACTAGTGTTAACTGGCTCCATTGGGATGTCAACCTTCAGCCTCAGAAATTAGTTAACCAGCAAACATAGAACAAATGACTTTGACAATATCTTCCCCTCACAATCTGTAAAAGTGGGCATAGATTCGAATTGGGAAGATGACCTCAACAGCCTGAAAAAAATCCTACAAAAACAAATAAGGATCAATTGGCATCTCTTGAGTTAAGAAAACTATCTAAAACAAAAAATCACCTTGAGGGGTCTGAGACCCAAGACTTTCCCAGCGTTTGACCTTCGCACAGAGACTCTGAAGAATGAATGGGAAGCGAGCCTCTTGAAATGCTCGCAGGAACTAATTTCTATACTCATCAGACATAACCATCTAGTTTTGGAAGAGTGTACTCAGAGCATAGATGCTCTGGGTAAAAAAACTAGAAAATTGGGAACAGAATGCCCAGTTCCAGAGTAAATTTGACAAGAAAAACACATGGTGCAGATGCACACTCCATATTATTGATCAAATCAATCAATAATAGAGGTTCTTGGTATATTCATTGGCCAAGAAATATTTTCCCACCAACCAGCTTCATGGTGACCTCATTTCTGGTGGGTCGCTAATATTAAGTTTGAATCTGGGGCGCGGAAATATTTCTTGGCCATTGAATATACCAAGAACCTCTATTATTTATTGATTTGATCAATAATATGGAGTGTGCATCTGCACCACGTATTTTTCTTTGCAGAACTACAAGTCCCAGCATGATAGCACCTCCTGTAAATCGGGTGTACATTCTAAGATCCCCCCCCCCCATAACCTTGACAAGAACAAGAAGGACCTAGAAACCTATGAGTCAATGATTATAGAGAGAAAGAAAACAAAATTCCTGCAAGACCAGCGAGACTTTGGAACAGGGACAATCTTCAACTGGACAAGAACTCAATAACAACATAGAGGTCAACCCAAAAGAGATCAGAGAGGGACCGCCTCACCTTCTGATTCTGAATACTCCAATACAGACGATAATAGTACTAACACCTTATCCAATAATAGAGGAGATAGTTTGGAGGGGCAGTGGCCCCAGGCAGGGAAGGGGAAGAGGAAGATGAGACGAAGCACCAAAAAGCCGAAGACAAGATTGGTCAAGATGGGAACCCCGACAGCCGATCCGGCAATCACAGAGGACCAGACCAACATAAAGAAAACTACCTCAGGGCTCCAGATCATAAACCTACAGTACGACCTACAGTAACTATCGATAAGTGTAAGGTATTGGAGAAGGGACTTTCATTCTCCCCTACCAATCATTTTGACAGATTCAAGTGGGAGACCAGTTTACAACTCTTTGACTGTAATTTACTACTAACTAAATTCCACTCTATGCACCACATGGATGAACACATGGGGTTGCCAATCAATTGGTCAACACAAGAACTACAAGCAATTCAGGATCTAGAAGATCAACAAGATCCTGACAGGACACATAAAGGATGAGTCATCTGTAAGAAACAATCTTTTTTCCTGAACGAGTCAATTTGTCCAGAGGTAAAAGTCTTCACCAATCTCATATCCAGGGATTTCGACAAACTTCATCAGAATAGCAAACATAATTGTATAGGTGAAAATCTCAGTAAACAAGAATCCAAAGCTCTTAAAGAAATAAAAAAAAATGGGATGACATTGTCATCAAGCCCTGGGACAAGAGGGGCAACATTGTGCTTTGGCCCTCTGAGCTATATCTAAAGAAGTCCACAGACAATAGAACAACCGAACCTTCTATGAGAAAACCCTGTTTGGCCCTTCCACCAATTTCAAAATTGAAAAAAGCTGGCATATAGCAGCGCTGTAATCTAATTAAATGTTTTGAAAAACATTTAATTAGTTTACAGCGCTGCTATATCCCAGCTTTTTTCTCCTTGTTTAGTTCGGGCCTAACTAACCCGACAAACCAGCAGCTGCTAGTGACACAACCCAGGTCACAGCGCCACCTTACCACACTCCTCCCTGTGGAGGAACACTTTCTTTCAATTTCAAAATTGAATATGACTGAATATAAGGATGGGCACTTTCAAACGGCACCATTACTAAATCTGAATTTCAGTATCTACAGACCTCCAATCCTAGAATAGCTACTTTCTACTTTCTTCCGAAGGTTCACAAATCCCTACAAGAGCCACCTGGGAGACCCATTGTGTCAGGGAATGGTTCCTTAATTGAAAATGCCTGCACTTTTTTGGATATACATCTACGTCATCATGTGACTATCCTTTTTTCATATACCAAAGACACTACTGAAGTGCTCAAGAAAGTCCATGACATACAACTGGAGGATGATCATTTATTAGTCTCGCTGGATGTGGAATCCTTGTACGAATGATGTACGTATGAATTTCTATTTGAACTACTGGAGTTTGTTCTACACAAGAACTACTTTATCATTGACTGCCACTATTACATCCAAGGGAGAGGGACAGCAATGGGAGCAGCCTGTGCCCCAACTTATGCCAACCTCTTCCTTGGATGGTGGGAGAGAGAAGTAGTCTTCCAGAATGACACTGATGTAGAATTCATCCACAGCTGGATGCGCTACATTGATGATATCTTTATTATCTGGAAGGGATCTAAAGAACAACTGACCAACTTTATCTCCAGATTGAACATCAATGATTTGTACCTCAAGTTCACCTATGAATTCATTCCCACAAGCATTACCTTCCTGGACTTACGTCTGTATCGCAACAAAGATGACAAACTATGTACAGAGCTATACAGGAAGTCCACATCCACCAACAGCCTCCTGTATAGCACAAGCTCTCACTTCCCACCAACAGTTACTAATCTACCCTAAGGAGAATTTCTGAGGCTGTGTTGAAACTGTTCGGACGACAAGGTATTCGCCACCAAGTGTGAAGAACTTACAACAAGACTACATGAGAAAGGATACTCTAAAAGGCTAATCAAAAAAGCCAAAAAAGTACAAACTACCCCAAGGGATGAAATGCTTTATAAAATCAAGGAGAAGGAAGAAACACAGACAATCAGGATGGTTGGCACTTACTGTTACGAATGGAAGGCAATAAAGAATATTATTCAGAAGCACTGGCACATACTACTCACAGATAAGGATTTGGCCATGAGTCTGAAACCAGGGGTAGATCTTAGCTGGCGGAGATCCACCTACTTTAAGGACTTGGTATGGAGCCACTTTGTCAGAAGCCAACCACAAAGATCTGTGGTAAATGGCAGTTATCTGTGTGGTATCTGCAAGGCATAAAATCACATCAAAAATACAAACACACTGCAGAATACATTTGGGGAGCCCCTGTCACTATGGGGGCATTTCAACTGCAAGAGTTCTAATATCATTTATTGCCTATTCTGCTCATGCGAGATACAGTATGTATGGATGAACTCTCGTCCCCTTAAGCAAAGGATCCTGAAACATATTGGAACAATCAGAAATGCCGCAAGGGATAAGGCCAGGATGAAACAATTTACCTCGGTTGCAAGACACTTCATGAGATTTCACTCGTCAAATCCTTCGAAGTTATCATTTTCATGACTTGAACAGATTCATCTGGGACGCAGAGGCGGTGATATCAACCAGACACTTCTACAAAGAGAAAGCTGGTGGATTTTCCAGCTAGGAACACGATCACCTGAAGGCCTCAATGAGGGGATCAACTTTAGTGCATTCCTCTGAGTAATTACCATTAGGATCACCGTCCACCGGGGATCCCAGTCAGACAATCTGCCCCATCCCAACAAGTCAAGCTGCCTCATCCACAGTTCCAAGTCCTCACGTTATACAGTTTATACTACAAATTACCAGCTAACCAAAGTGAATCTTATTGTTATATAAGGTCATCTCCCTCTCTTTGTCGCTGTCCTCACTATTCCAGGGCAGAATTTGGCAGCTCCTCTACCTATGCTATATTAGCCAATTAGGGCCTATTGTACGCTCGCCTATACAATAGGGCCACTTGACTGTTGTCCCATCCTATCATTTAATCCAAATTTCCAGGTTCATTTCATGTAATGAAGGGGTTAGGACACTAGGTGTCCTAAGAAGGCGCCTATGGAGAGTCGGTTTGCTAGAGCTGCAGTTTCGGTTTATTTGGGGGTCAAGCCCAATTGGTAAATATATAGAAAAAAAGGGGATGTGAAACTGCGCTATATGTGTACAGGTGTAAAATATAAATTCAAACAATGTCTCTACACACTATGTAATGCTGACAGCCCCCGGCTTCTCATTAGTAAAGCCGCACTGTCTGTCACTTATTCATTCTTTCATTGGTGGAACTATGTTTTTAACCCAGTCTGGGAATCCCCGGCACCCACGTCACGGTGATCAAGCCTCCTTATGATGATGTGTCCTTGAGTCCGGTTCCACCCCTCTCTGACATCCACCACGCCGCCCGTAAGCTATCCACGATTACGGGTTACTCTGACTAAAGGTGGCCATACATCTACAGATCGATTGTCAAATTGGGCTGGTTGGAACAAAAACCTGGTAATATCTGAATGACAGTATTTTGCAGTTTTCCAGCATTTCAAAGCAAATGGTCAACTGTCCTCTTATCCATTACCAGGATTTTGTTCCAACCAGCCCAATCTGACAATCGATCTGTAGATGTATGGCAAGCTTAACGCTGCCGATCGCGGGAGCAACGCCGCGGCTATATGGTATCCGAACAGCTCCCAACCCGGCACTCGGCCTCGCCTAACTCCCCTTATCTGCAAGCCTTTTCACCGCCGACGGGAGAACCAACCGACGCCGCTGATCATGGGCTATTCCCACTGGGTAGAGGTACTCCGCCGGCCACAGAGAAGTCACCCTGCTCTCAATCAAGCATTATATTGGCGTAATTTAAAATCACACTTTTTCCCTATTAAGGGATATAAGGTTTATCTACTCTTGGAAGTAGAATCTGCCCTGCTGGGTGCTGTTTCCATGACCAACTTGCATTTACTATACGCTAAATAATTGTCACAATGACATACTAGTAGGAGATATTGTTATGCCATATCGTTATTTCTGTGATCACTCATTTAGATACAATCTGTACTACTTCTAAATGTTCATCTATTCATTTAGATACCATTAATCATTCATTTAGATACAATCTGTATTTCCTCTATATACCTGCTGTATGCATTCCACTGTTTACACAAATCCTAGATGTATAGCCCTGTGACCTGAAATAAGGGTTATGGTTTTTGATACTATCAACCTCAATATGTGTACTTTGTCGCTTACATCATTTTTGATGTACGCCTGTGTGACCCATGATGTGAAATTCAGCACTTTATATCAAATCCTACTCTGATACACCAATATTATAAACAATATAACAGTCAACTTTTGTAGATTATTGTCTTGTTTAATAGACATCATCACCCCAATGAAATTCTACCCTGTGGTGATCAAATCTCAATGGCTCTGTGACGTATTGCTCCATAGCATTCATCATTTTGTCTCTCTCAGTGTTTTTAACCCCCCTGTCTCCACGGATGCACAGTATATTTCATTACTGGTGTTAGTGTGACATCCTCGCTTGTACACAGGGGTACATATATACCTTTTTCTCATTTGCGGTAGGTTGCTCACTGACTATTTTTTACAGCTCTCAACTCCGGTGCGGAGCTAGAATAGTCTATTACTCTCATCCTCCATCCAATGTGCAAATATGATGGTGGAAAGTAGAAGGGCCTGTTCCTTGCAATAACCACATTTCTTTATCTACAGTATAAACCCTTTACTACATCGTCACTCTCTCATCCACTGGGTGATCATACTTTCTCCTATTGGTAACAGGGTCACGTGTGAGTCTACCCAAGGGACAGCAGAAGCTACACTTGGCCTTGCATGCCAGTCCGTGCCCTCTCATCTGCCAGGTTATACGGCCATACATCACTGTGCCGCCTAATCTCTCCCAAACTCAGCAGCTAAACAGTGAAGGGCCGGATAAGTACCTTTTGGGAGACCATCGGAGAATATTCGGTGTCGTATTCATACCGAGACAGCAGAAGCATGGGGTGCCCCATAAGAGGTCTTCTTATGCTCTATCTACTCATCTAATCGGTCCACATAACCAATCTTGGATATCTCCCTTTAAGCAATCATCAGCAATGTGTCAGTAGTAAGGCCATAATTGGACATCAGTACAACGGTCTCCATACCAATACTATTTGCTAAAGCACGAGGGAGTGTGTCCTCTCTTAAATAATCATTTGTTATGTGCAGCAATTTCTCTACAATTTGAATTTTTGAGGCCAAACTATTTATGTAGTAATATTGCGTTGGAGGTGGACACCGTGTGCGAATCATTTTAGACCGGGAAATACTGTAGTAAAAAATTTATTACTATAAGTTGTTTTAATGATTTATTTATGCATATGTTTAATTCTCAGGGAAGTTTTTAGACTTGTGTAATAAAAGTTAATATTTATCTCACTCAATTTACTTTTCTATCTTAAAAGTGTGCCCCAAAAACCAATACTGTTCTGCCTTTGTCCTTTCTGGGACATCCCCCTTTCTCGGTCTGGGAAACATGACAGATAGTAATGAATACACTTGTGCACCAGCTGAGTGGTCTGGAAAATGTGATAGTTAGTAATTACTGCACTTGTGCACCAGCTAGGGGGTCTGCGAAATGTTATAGTTAGTAATGACTTCACTTGTGCACTAGCTAGGTGGTCTAGGAAACGTGACAGTAAGTAACGACTACACCTGTGCACCAGTTAGGTGGTCTGAGAAATATGACAGTTAATAATGGCTACAGCTGTGAACCGGCTAGGTGGTCTGGGCTATTTGATGGTTAATAATGACTGCACCTGTGCACCAGCTAGGGGGTCTGGGAAATGTGACAGATAGTAATGACTGCATTTGTGCACTAGCTAGGTGGTTTTGCAAACATGACAGTTAGTAATGACTGCACCTGTGCACCAGCTAGGTGGTCTGGGAAATGTGACAGATAGTAATGACTGCATTTGTGCACTAGCTAGGTGGTTTTGAAAACATGACAGTTAGTAATGACTGCACCTGTGCAGCAGCTAGGTAGTCTGGGAACATGACCTGTTGATAGATCTTGAACGGTTTGGCCAGCCTTGCTCTAAAGGATATATTTACTACAGGTAGTTTTATTTTATTTTTTTATTATTATTATTGCATTTTTATCTATATATATTTATCAGATATTGCTACACGATTACAGTATTAAACATGATATTACATAATAATTTCAGATGTAATCAGAACCTATTTATTATTATTATTATTTATCAACAGTTTCTTATACAGCACAGCAGGTTCCATTGAGTTTACAATTAGAAATAGGGATAAAACAAACTGTTTGGTTTAAGCAGTTAAAAGGTAGGAGGGCCCTGCTCGCAACCTTAAAATCTATAGGATCTTCATATCCCAGATATGTTTCTTAGAATTTTAGAGACAAGGGGTGACATTCTATGGGATGAGATGTGTGTTTTTTGGCGATTATTAGTAAAAAAAATGGCGACGTTGCATTTTTCCTTGAAATCACATATTTAATAGGATGCGCTGAGGGACAGATATCGCATATTATGTGCGATAACTCATGCGGACTGAAAGTGTGGGAAAAAATCGCAATTTTATCGCATCCAGATGTTTTCGTACAGAAAAGTATATAAATCGCTTATTTAATGGGATGCATTTTTGTAAATCGCACTTTTAAGGTGTCTAATAATCGCACTTTTTTCAGACCAGGTTCTGTTGGGCGATTTGGCCCAGAACTCACTTTGGTCAAGTGCACAAATGGTTAATTTCAACACAGGTGCCCTCAATTTCACTTAGAAACACCCCTACATATACCCCAACATCATTAAGGACACCTGTGAGGGTTTCAGACATGGAGATTTTGCAGAGTGGTTTGGAGTTGCTGATTTGTGATGTGGCCCATTTGGAGGAGCTGTGCAGGAGGGAGGAAGCTGCGCACCAGATCCAGGTAGCCCCCCGACTACTGCGTACCCCACGTATGTATCGTGCTCGGCTGTACCTGGACTCCCTCTCGGATCAACAGGTTGTGGGGATGTTTAGGCTGAACTGCAATAACCTGTTGGACTTATATGAGCAGGTGAGAGATGATTTGGACCCTTTCAGGGGAGGCAACTATGCAGTGTCTGGGCTGCAGAAATGAATGTGTACCCTCTACTATTTGGCCACAGGCTCCACTCAGTCTGTGACCTCAAGGTCCTTGGGGGTATCACAGCCCACTTTCTCTAAGCATTTTACTCAAGTGTTACTTGCTTTAAAGAAGTTGTGGCGCACATACATCAGATTCCCACGTTCTGAGTTGGAGTGGCAGGACCACAAGGCGGCTTTCTATAGACTCTCAGCATTCCCTCACGTGCTGGGAGCTATAGACTGCAAACACATTGGGGTTAGGGCACCGCACGTGCGGGGATACGTCTATGTCAATCGGCGTGGGCGGCACTCTTTGAACGTACAGGTGGTATGTGATGCTCGTCTCAAAATCCTAAGTGTAGTAGCAGGCTTCCCTGAGAACTGCCATGATGCCTATATTCTAAGGCACTCAGCCCTCTGCCACTCCTCACTCTGCCACCAACACCTCTTCTTCTGCTCACACTGCCACTGCTCCTCTCCATGCTCCTTACTTCCTATCAAAGAGTGAAATGGCGCCAGTGCCCCTTTATATAGGGGGTGTGATGCATAATGGAGGGGACAGAGGTGGGCCAACAGGTTAGGGGGTTCTTAGTCATGCGGAGACAGTCTTGTAAATCGCACTCCAGTTGGTCCAAAACTTGCACATGACCGGCGGAAGAAATCGTACCAATTCAAAGTCTCTATTATACCTACTAAACGTTGATATAACACCGATACCTTCTGTCTGCTTTCTGCACACATAACAAAATGTGATCACTTCCTTACACAGCAGAAAGCAGCAGCAATGGCGCGTCTCAGATTTCCATTGCTGACTATTAACATAACTGAGTGTAAACCGGGGTAAGAAATGCAGCAATAACAGCACAGGAACATGTATAAACGCTCTCCTGACTGGACCGCAAAAGGCATCAAGTTGGATCCTATAAAGAAGATGACGTAGAAGAAGAGAAAAGACGTCATATTTATAATTGTCCTTTTGTGGGCGACAAGCTGAGACTTTGTGAGTCCTGACTTACTGCTCATATTCCGGGTGTGTTTCAGGAGTGACGCAATCAGTAGGGAAACGGCGGCACAGAATATGAGGAACGGGATAAAGGATCCTGCAAAGGTATTGATCGAGATAATTGTATAATCGATTATGAAAGTTACAGTTCCATCATTTGTATCATTAGTGATTTGGGTAGAGTTCATGTGAGGCGCTGAGTACACAGCCCATCTACGAGGCAGACTGGTGAGAAACGACACCAGCAGTGACGTCAGGAGCAGCCAGGGGACCATCCTGGAGATGTTCATCTTCAGTCTCAGGAATAACCTGTTGCTGTAGTTTGTGATCCTCACGCAGTAGAAGACGCAGAGCGCGGTGCCCCACCACAGGCTGCAGAATATCACACATGTCGTTGTAGTGAAAATATATTGATACAAGTGAAATGGAATTGTAAAAACAGGATTAATGGAAAGAATAACCGGTAAGTAACAAATGAGGAAAAGTATCCTCACCGCTCCCAGGCTGGTCATGAGAATGTCAACGGTCTGCAGAGATCGGCCCCTCAGCCACCAGATGACGTTCTGTGTCACTATAAATGCATTGAGCAGGAATCCGATGGACAGCAGTAACCAAGTTACAGATGATAGAAAAAGAAAATTAGTGTAATTCATCTTTTGTATGTCAGACCCAGGCACCTCTGTCAGGGGATCTCAGCTCTCTATACACAACCAGCGCTGTAGCGTTACTTATCCTGGCTGGGACAGGCGGCAGAGTGACAGGGAAATGATCCTGAGCTAACATTAAACACAGGATGACTTGCTATAGATTTTGCATGATATTTGACTACCAAACTCCATGTTAGCTTCCAATGCAATCAGTGTTGTTACTTATAAGCAGAGTTACATTGCTGTTCCTTATTTACAGAATCTCTGGATATATTTAGGAAAAGCAAATGTGACATTCCGCAATAATTGCAAAAGCACTGTCTTAGCTTTTTTCTTTTTCAAGGATCACCCATAAAATAAACATCATCGCACATAACAAAAATCTTATAAATGTAAAAAAAAAAAACTTCTTCTAGTTTGAGGAGTTTCCATTAAAAAACAATTATTATCAACATTGCCAGTTATAGTCCTGCACCCATAATAACGCCAAATGAGATCCCTCATGACCTCCTTGCTTTAGAAGAATCTCGAAGAGCAGGCATGTCCAAACATGGCCCTCCAGCTTTTGTTAAACTACAAGTCCCATCATGTCTTGCCACAGTTTTTCTATTAGGGAATGCAAAAACTATGGCAAGGCATGCTGGGATGTGTAGTTTCACAACAGCTGGAGGGCCATAATTTGGCCATGCCTGTCGTAGAGTATATATTGTCCCTTATTCTGGTTCACTCGCAAAGGCAAATTCCTTCTCACATGGACAAAACCAGGTGCACTGCAGGTGAGGCAGATGTAACTTGTGCAGACAATCTGGTCTGCCTCCAGACGTAAAACGGATATACTTTGGAACGACTTCCAGATCCTTGTCTTTCAGGACTACTCCCCAGAGCAGACAGGAGCCCATAAAGTGTTCAGTCCAATATGCTAGCAACGTGCCAGAGAAGTTTGCCTTACTGTACCCGTCCTACAAAGGCTTCACCACAGCCGTGGATGCAGAGGCCTTTTTGAAAGAGCGGAACAACCCGGACATGGAAGAAGACCCCTGATCTCACCCTTTCCTGCTTTTACCGCAACAGATCGGCAAGGACACACATTTTCCCTGAACCGATAGCTACTTCCTAACAACGTGCAATCAGAAGGACTGTAATTGGACATTTAAATTAGGCCACAAATTAATGATACCTCCAACAATTGCTGGTGATGTATTCTTTTTTGTTTCCTGTTTTCTTACAAAATTATAGTGTCTTCCAATATTTAATGCTGTTAACATTCATAATAGTGTACCTGGCTATATATGGGTTCATACCAGTACAGCCATGTATTATTATATTTAGTTCATACAATATTTTTTACTATGGTCAGGGGTAAACTAGATATAGGGGTAAAATGCCCCTATGGTTAAAACAAAATTGCAGCGACTAGGAGCCCAACCTATACATTATATTTACTGTATTCCTTCAGGAACTGTGAAGTGCTTTTGATGCTCTTTTGATGCTCTTTCATTTGTGTTACCCCTGTCTCCTACCCCCCCCCCCCCCCCCCCTTCCATCTCCCTGTTTGAACCTTTTCTCTTTTGTGTTTTAGAGGCCAGGCCAAATGTACAATATCTTCTAAAAATACTGTATGTCCTCTGTTAAAGTAGCTTCTTGGAACGTGGGAGGTATACACTGCCCAATCAAGAGGAAAAAACTACTCTTGGACCTTAGCTAACTCAACCTTGAAGTTGTAATATTACAGGAAACCCACCTTCTACAACCTGAAATTGGCAGGCAAAGCACACTGGGCTGGAAAGTTCTGGCAGCTGCTCCTTATAGTTCTAAAGCCAGAGGGGTGGTTTTGTTAGCTAAGAAACGACTACCCATTACAATATGACATTCAGATATAGACCGCGGGGGGTAGGTTCCTACTAGTCGACCTTAATATTTTTAGCCAACAATACATCTTTTGCAATATCTATGCTCCTAACAAGGGCTTAAAGTGGTCATGCAGAGGTGGGGGAACTCATTTCTCTATGCCACCTAATTACCCCCCTCCCCCTATTAGGCACAGACAGGGCCAGTGGTAGGGTTTTTAGCATCCCCCTGCAAACCAGAATGCTTCTCTGTGAGAATTACTGTGCAGGGCCAATGTGGAGGTTAAAAGGTTCCGCCTCACCATTAGAGTTGGTGGAACTCAGTTCCACCCCGTTCCCCCTCACTTTAACCCTTGCTTCTAACTCCCATAAAACCCCTTTTTTCAAAATTATCAAGACTAAATCGACCCCTTATATATCAGAGCGCTTAATCCTGGGTGGAGACTTTAACATTGTTTCCTTACTACGGGCCAGATGCACTAATAAAAACAATAATGCGACGCGATTTGATGCGATTTTAATATGTACAGGCACCCAGATGCCTGTTTCATATGTGAAATGGCCCCCCAGACCCCATTTTTAATTGTATACCCACCCTGATGGCTAAATGCTCCCAGTGTTAACGCCACCAGCCCGAAGCGTGGCGAACGCAGCGAGCCCGCAAGGGGCGGCGGTACGCGTCCTCCGACCTATTCATACCCCCACTATCCACGTCGGCGTGGAGTTGATTTTATATAGTGTTGCAAGCGCAGCGAGCCACCAAACCCGAAGCGTGGCGAGCGCACGCAAATTACATGTGAAGTAATACGCGTCCCCTCGTGGGGCTCGCTGCGCTCGCCACGCTTCGGGCTCGGTGGCTCGCTGCGCTCGCCACACTATATAAAGTTAACTCCGCGCCGACGTGGATAGTGGGGGTATGAAAAAGTCGGACGCGTACCGCCGCCCCTCGCGGGCTCGCTGCGCTCGGGGGGCATTTAGCCATCAGGGTGGGTATACAATTAAAAATGGGGTCTGGGGGGCCATTTCATATATGAAACAGGCATCTGGGTGCCTGTACATATTAAAATCGCGTCAAATCGCGTCGCATGCAATACAATAGCATACAATGCGATGCAATTTTCTCTTCAAGGGAATTTCAAGGGAATTCGCGTCAAATTGCGTCGCATTGCATGCTTAAGGTAGTGGCATACAATTTCAACATTGGGCGCCCAGATAATACACAAGTACCAAAAGTATCATATTCCCAAAAGTTTCTTACCTTATCCAAATGCTGTCCTATTCTTTAATAAAGGCAGACCTACAGTACATCACTGTGAAAAAATTTCACAAAATTCTTATGGTCAGGTAAAAGACAGCGTATTGCTCTAGCTAAGCCATTCCCAATATCCAAGCTTTCACTTAACGGTAGCATTTCAATATATGTTTGACTGGCTCTGTGCACGCTCTACTTATACCGATTACTCACTAGAACAAACCCTATGTTCCCCTTATGATTTACAAGCCTTACCACACACACCAAAATCAGAGCTTCCACACATTGCTCTCTCTAACCCATTATTCTGGGATACCTATATGGCGTGGTGGTCAGTGAATAAATCATTAAAAAGAAGCCCAGCTCAAATGAAATTTATCCCCCATGCTTCCCGGCAGCACTGGACAACGTGAGGTTCTGTCAATGGCAGAAGAAAGAACTTTCCTCCATTATGTCTTCAACCCAGGTGGAGTTCTAATGTCCTTTGCCTATTTGTCTAGTAAATTCCAGAACCCCGTGCAGATTTTTTCATGTACCTCCAACTATGACACCATATATTATCACTACCTGCCCCCCTGATTCCTGGCATACATACTGATCCAATTACATAACTGATGGCATTACTATCCCCATACAAAATGTCATACCTCTTCTGGGACATAATATCTGGATTTGAGTCCAGTCCAAATTGTGGGCATACACGATCCACAAATGGGAAGCAGATTACACCATCCCGATAACACATTCCAGACACAAAGGTGACCATACATCAGAAAGATATTGCACCCAATCATACAATCCCAATTGATTGTAAGATGGATTGTATGCAGATTGTGTGCACATCGTGTGTACACATTCATACAATCACACAATCTCCCAGCCCTGGGAGATTGGAGGATTGGTCCTCTGATCTGACGTGCTGCACGTCAGATCAGTTGGGATTGGGAGCTTTTAAGCACATGCAATCTGTAATTAGATGGCTCATACAATCAGTCATGTGACAGTCCCTCCCTGACTAGCAGAAAAGAGAGGTGCAGCTTCCGGGCAGCCCGTGGCAGTGAAGATGCTGGGAGCCGCAGAAGTATCCAAGCGGCAGACGGGTTGGAGGCTGTAGAGAGCGGTGGACGTCCTTTTACACAATTCTGTCACTACTCTAAAAACAGTTTTCAGAGAATTGCTGCATTAGGGCTATGTAATAATGGCATAACACAGCAGATGTGAGCAGATAGTTAGTTGCCGGCAACCTGTAAATTAACAAAATAAATACAAAAATGGATTTTTGGTACTCGTATCCTTTTGTTCCTAGTAGGCCAGCCCCCTATTTATATGAAGCTTCAATCATACAGCGGATGGATTGTATGACGGATTGTATGACAGATTGTGAGTACATTGTATGTCCAAAAACCACCAAGGACTGCCAGGGAGTTGAAGGGAAATTGGACACAATCATGATTGACCGGTCTTTCTGATGTATGGCCATCTTAAGGCCTTTACTAACATTTTCAGGGCACAGGAGACACAATTCAAATTCACACATAGGGCCTTATTCTGGTTATTGCGGTCCGTTCCGACTTCTTTCAGAAATGACCGAATGCCACGCACGGCGGACATTCTAAGAACACATGCCCACAGGTCGTCCGCATCCCTTCGGACGGACTGGCTAAGAAGAGGGAGTGTCTTCGGACTGCATCCAAATGTGCATGTGCGGTGGGAACACAAAGATTGTGCACGGTCTTACAGCGTCCGAACGGACGGGAAGCTGGCCGTACGCACAGAGTTGGTGCATTTCCGCAAACCTCACTAATCTATTCGAAACTCATGCTTCTGCAACATGACACACTTATCCAATTAGCCAACCTCATAACATAATGATTATTTTTTAATGTAATCAATTAATTCCTAATTGATAATTAAACACATTATTTGCACTTTAGATTAACTCTTACATCATGTTAAGTGGTATTACTTCATTGTTGCCCCTTTACCTATGTTTTATGTATGCATACTATATATTAATTGCACATCAAATGCAATATTTGAAAATGTGCAAATTGTGATTAACACATAATATATGTCAAATACCTACAGTTATAAACACAGTATGTTTGCAGCGGGATGCGGTCATTTGGTCCACTGCATTATGGTAGAAAGTCATTAGGTCGAATCCATTAGGTCGACATGCTAAAAGGTCGACATGACTCTAGGTCGACATGGGAAAAGGTCGACATGATTCTAGGTCGAAAGGTCATTAGTTCGACAGGTCATTAGTTCGACAAGGTCATTAGTTCGACATTGTCTATGTCGACATTCACAAGGTCGACATGGAGTTTTTCACTGTTTTTTGAGCCAACATGTGCCGACAGGCGGTATTTCATGCCCTACCATCCACTAGGGCGTGGTGGGAGAATAAAATAGTGTGCCGAGCGTAGCGAGGCACCATGCCCGACGCATTGCGAGCGCAGCGAGCGATGCGAGGGGATGCAGTGCACTTTAAACTGTGTCCATGTCGACTGTGTTGACATTCAGGTAAAAAAACAGTGAAAAACCCCATGTCGACCTTGTGAATGTCGACATAGACAATGTCGAACTAATGACCTTGTCGAACTAATGACCTGTCGAACTAATGACCTTTCGACCTAGAATCATGTCGACCTTTTCCCATGTCGACCTAGAGTCATGTCGACCTTTTAGCATGTCGACCTAATGGATTCGACCTAATGACTTTCTACCATAATGCAATAGACCAAATGATCCCAACCCGTTTGCAGCATATATTCTAGTATTTTGTAATGGGCCATTTAGGCAGCAATGTTTCCAATTGAACCTGTGAAAAGAGTGTAATTAATCACTAATGAGTAGAGGAGTGGATTCTATTGTGTTCAGCTGAGAGTGTTTAAGGTGCGGGCATACTAATTGGGCGAACCCAATGCCTAGCGCATGAACCAGTGCTCTCCGAGAACTGAAACTTGCTTATGGACTCCGCAGATTTCTGGCGTGTTGGTTCGTTTGCACTCGGTGTCCGGTCCGAATGCACGCCTACCGCTGATCGTGCACTCCCACGTGTACGCCCAGATTTACGCCCAGTTTTGCCCACTTGGAAACCGCGCCCTTGTGTATGCCCACATGACGCCTATGTTACGCCCATATTTCCCAAGGGAGTTCGGTGCACATTTGTAGACGTATTGGTGAGAACGAGTGCACAGACACTACGTTGCACATGCGCATTGCGTTGCCTACGCATGCGCAGATAGCTAAAAAGCGGACCGCACCAAGCAGAATAAGGCCCATAGTGATCAGCCTGCATTTTTCTGGATGGGGCATCCTGAGAAACAAGAGACACCTCTTCCCCTTACTATAGCCATTATTCTGATTGAGTCGGACGGCTCCGTGTGCGGTCGGACGGCCGATGGTTGGTGTTTGCGCATGTGCAGAGGCGTATCTGCGCAAGTGCGAATGCCTCACACGTACGAACACAGCGTGAGGTCCGTGCAGAAAATGATCGTACGGAACCATCCGAGCAGGGGGTGGAGAGGGGCGTGAAGGGCTCATTGGGCTCATTACCATATGCGCATGCCCCGCTTTTCATGGGCGTTCCCATGAAAACGCTGGGCGTACGTATGGTAATGGAGATGTGACGCACGTATGGGGGGAGGACAGCTGACATAGCCGGATGCCAGCTGCCGCCCATATCCCTGCTTTCATACGGAAAAATGGCCGAGTGGTCTGGAGCACTCGGTGCTGCCTGACCACTCGGTCCATCATTCGATGATCGGCGACCATCGGATGATGGGGAGGTTCCCACAGATGGAGGAGGTGTTCACATGAAACATCCACTCGCGGTCCGTTCGGACGGCGTCTTACCGCATTCGGATGGTGTGAGCGATCCGTATGGTAGGCGGGGCTAAGAACACTCGGTTTCTGTCCGAAATACGCATCCATCCGATTCAACTAGAATAAGGGCCTATATGTCATTCTGACATTGGGAAAGAAACTGATTCTGCAAAATTGGATAACCAAGCAGCCCCTCAGACTAGACACTTTAAAAACACATCTTCACATCTTACACTTGGACCGCCAGTCCACCCATCCTAACGGTGAATGCAATGTTATACGTTTTTACAAGAAGTGAGGATAACTCATAGACTCTTTAGAATCAACTCAACAGCAACAGATACTATCTGTTATACTCTACTAGCTGTCCCTCCTAAGATGTCCCTCCCCAGTGCATGCGCAGTAACTTCATACATACTGCGCATGCACTGGCCCAAGCCTCCGGGGGCTGCCTTTGCAGCAGCCCCCAGAGGCTTGATTGGGTTCCTGGGTCCTGCGCATGCGCAGTATGGTCCGCTGTACTGCGCATGCACAGAACCTGTTTTCAGGGCTGCCGCGCATTTGCGTAGAGAGAGGCATCCCGGAGGGAGGGAACACCTCACGGCGGGATGCCTTGAGTGACTGGCAGGTCAGACTTCCAATAGGAAGTCACTGCCAGTCACAGTGAAGCCAGTGCAGTCTCACAGACTGCATCTGGCTTCACTTTAGGCAGAGACAGTGGCAGATTTTACCTGGGGGGCTGCAGCCCTGCAGCCCATAGGTAAAAACCGCCTCTGATCTTCTCCCTCCACCTCTTCTACTTCACGGCAACATACAGTAGACTATGTCACCCATTTGGTAACTGCTTAAATATTGGGTGAAATTTAGTAGGATGAGAGTTTCAGAAAGTGAGAGGTTTGGTAACAAATCTCCAGTTTTTTTTAAAGCGGCAATCATTTATACGACAAAACCCGTTTGATTTTGAAGTGTAAATGATTGCCGCTTTAAAAAAAAATGGAGATTTCTTACCAACTCTCTCATTTTCTGAATATCTCATCCTATTAAATTTCACCCATTATGTTTCTTGACTTCGCTAGACCGCTGAAATATTTTTGCTTCCCTCCCCCTCCTCCCCTCACTTTTTTAATTTCTTTATTTCTCATTTGTTTCTATTGCTGCAGTGTGTTTCAGACTCTGTCTTTTGACAAAATTATTTAACAAATAACAGGTGGTCTGGAAAATGTGACAGTTAGTAATGACTGCACCTGTGCACCAGCTAGGTGGTCTGGGAAATGTGGCAGTTAGTAATGACTGCACCTGTGCACCAGCTAGGTGATATGGGGAATGTGACAGTTAGTAATGACTGCACCTGTGCACCAGCTAGGTGGTCTGGGAAATGTGGCAGTTAGTAATGACTGCACCTGTGCACCAGCTAGGTGATATGGGGAATGTGACAGTTAGTAATGGCTGTACCTGTGCACCAGCTAGGTGGTCTGGGATGTGACAGTTAGTAATGACTACATCTTTGCACCAGCTACATGGTCTGGGAAAGTTGACAGTTAGTAATGACTGCACCTGTGCACCAGCTACGTGGTCTGGGAAAGGTGACAGTTAGTAATGACTATACCTGTGCACCAGCTAGGTGGTATAGAAAATGTGGCCGCCAGTAATGATTCCATCTGTGCACAAGCTAGGATGGTCTGGTAAAGCGACCTGTGTGTACTGTACTGTAGATCTTGAGGACCAGTTTGGCCAGCCCTGCTATAGAGACTATATTTATTACAGGTAGTTTTTTCTACTTTTTTACTATTGTTTACGATATTGTGTTTCATGAGCTAAAACACAAATAAAATATTCAATACTGTATAAAAAATTTATGTAAATGTATTTTAAACCCCGAACTCCAACATGATTCACACTGATTTCAATTAATATAAAAATGCAAAAAAAAAAAAAAACATTAGTAATTATACCAGCATGTTACCAATTATCTGTATTATAAACACCAGCATTGTCTAACCTCATTACTGTCCCAATTTTCATGGGACAGACCTATTTATTTGTTTGTGCAAACAAGGGCCCATGCAGTAAAGTATTTGATATGACATATTTTTATATTATCTATATGTGATACCCACCCAGTGCTGGGTATGGGAGGGGAGTAAGAATGGTACACCAGGTCATCTACTCACAAACAGCAAGCAGTTTATTTAAAGTTCAATAAAAGGGTTGTCACATTTAATGCCTTGCTCTCCACACTCCAGCACAATATAGGTAACCTCAGATTACATCAGTCAAGCATTTACCTTCACTCGCAGCATGAACAATGATGGGACAGCAATACATTACATACCCGTGCATTCTCTTTGAACCATTAGTGTGGTGGGATTCTTTTATTTGCTTTCTACCCTACTTGCTGGGGATTCTCTGCAGTCTATCTAACCAGGATATCTTGTGGACTCGTCGCCGGGGCCTTTCACCTCATGTGGTTTCCTACCACTCACCCAGATCGTCCTCTCTCCAGACTCACACCTCCCATTCTGATGCTATGGAAGCCCTGAAGGTTGTTATCCCCCTTGTTCCTTTCACTGATCTCTTCTCCTGCTGCCCTCACACTGTGAATATGGACTCTTGCTCTTCTTGCAGCACCCACATGCTGCTCCTAATGCCAGGGGGTGTGGAATACCATTCTGCCTGTTTTACAGCCCTAGCATGGGCTCACATCCCTTGGTACTAGCCTGTGTCTTCCATTATTACCCCTCAGCTCACACTGAACTACTTGTCCCTTGTCCTGAAACTTTGAGTCCATCTGCCCCGGCCTGTTCAAGAAACTGGAACACCTGGTTTGGGCCAGAAGACTCCTCCACTCACTGATAAGGTTGCATGGCTTTTGTAAAACTTTTCACTGTTAACCCCTGCCGTGCCTGCAGCTCAGAATAAGTCTGGGATGCCATATATATCTATATATATGAGACACTTACCCCCTCAAAGAAAGGATGGATCCGGCACACGGTTGTATAGGTGAAGAAAAGTGGTTTATTTAAGAGTGCAACATTGCACTAGGTGACAGTTGCTGACCTGACAGCCGTTTCAACTGCTGGGTGCAGTTTTCATCAGAGCAGTTGAAACGGCTGTCAAGTCAGCAGCTGTCACCTAGTGCAATGTTGCACTCTTAAATAAACCACTTTTCTTCACCTATACAACCGTGTGCCGGATCCATCCTTTTTTTGAGGGGGTGAGTGTCTCTTATTGCTTTAGTTTGTTCCTGGCACTGGATCTTTTATCTGTTTAAAGCCACGAGTGCCAACCCGATACACCAACCCACCTATATACATACATATATATATATATATATATATATATATTTATCTACACCAGATATTGCTACATATTTACATACTGTTTATATTATGCAACATGATACTATATAACCAACTCGGATGTAATCATCACTTCATCCCCAGGTATGTTTCTTAGAATATTAAAGACAAGATCTTGATAAATGCCTAAATAAGCATTAATCAGTATACAAACTGAATCAATTAGTACTAACTTATTACTGTACACTTATTACTTATTACTGTGCAGCTGTTCAGCCAATGTCTTTATTATACCTATTAAAAGTCTCTATTACACCGATACCTTCTGTCTGCTTTCTGCCCACATAAGAAAATGTGATCACTTCCTTGCACAGCAGAAAACAGCAGCAATGGCGCGTCTCAGATTTCCATTGCTGACTATTAACATAACTGAGTGTAAAGCAGGGTAAGAAATGCAGCAATAACAGCACAGGAACATATATAAATGCTCTTCTGATTGGAAGGCAAAAGGCATCAAGTTGGATCCTATAAAGAAGATGACGTAGAAGAAGAGAAAAGACGTCATATTTATAATTGTCCTTTTGTGGGCGACAAGCTGAGACTTTGTGAGTCCTGAGTTGTTGCTCATATTCCGGGTGTGTTTCAGGAGCGACGCAATCAGTAGGGAAACGGCGGCACAGAATATGAGGAACGGGATGAAGGATCCGGCAAAGATATTGATCGAGATATTTCTGTAATTTGTTTCAAGAGTTACAGTTCCATCCTTTGTTCCATTAGTGTCTTGGGTAGTGTTGGTGTAATGCAATGAGTACGTAGCAAATCCACGAGGCAGACTGGTGAGAAACGACACCAACAGTGACATCAGGAGCAGCCAGGGGACCATCCTGGAGATGTTCATCTTCAGTCTCAGGAATAACCTGTTGCTGTAGTTTGTGATCCTCACGCAGTAGAAGACGCAGAGCACGGTGCCCCACCACAGGCTGCAGAATATCACACATGTTGTTGCAGTAAAAATGTATTGAAACAAGTGAAATGGAATTTTAAAAACAGGATTAATGGAAAAAATAATCGGTAAGTAACAAATGAGGAAAAATATTCTCACTGCTCCCAGGCTGGTCATAAGAATGTCAACGGTCTGCAGAGATCGGCCCCTCAGCCACCAGATGACGTTCTGTGTCACTATATATGCATTGAGCAGGAATCCGATGGACAGTAGTAACCAAGTTACAGTTATAAAAAACATCAATTTTCTGTAATTCATCTTTTCAATCTCAGACCCAGGCACCTCTGTCAGGGGATCTGAGATCTCTATAACCAACCAGCGCTGTAGTGTTACTTATCCTAGCTGGGACAGGTGGCAGAGTGACAGGGACATGATGCTGCGCTAATATTAAACACAGGATGGCTTTCTATAGATTTTGCATGATATTTGACTATCAAACTCTAATGTAAGCTTCCAATGCAATCAGTGTTGTTACTTATAAACAGAGTTACATTGCTGTTCCTTATTTACAGAATCTCTGGATATATTTAGGAAAAGCAAATGGGACACTCCGCACTTACACAAAAGCACTGTCTGAGCATTTATTATCACCAATAAAATAAATATAATCGTACATAACAAAATATTCTAAATAAACAATTCTCATTTGACTTTTCATAAACAATTATCAAAATTCCAGTTATTGGACACCGAATCTACCAGACACGGAAACCACTGGCCAGGCAGCAGATGACACTGGATCCACTGAACTGATGGTAGATACTTTAATCCCCCGATTGGCAGCAGGCATTTGAACCACTGGTCTGGAAGTAGACAAGACTGAAACCACCACACAGCATACAGTAATTCCCTAAGAACTTCATGGCCCCAGCACCATGGGCAGTCCGGTCATGAGACCTGGATGCATGGACAGACCGAACATCATGCCCAGAGGCATTGGCAGACAGACAATCTCAGACCTCTGGCAAGTCCCCCACTGAGACTAACAGTTAAGAGTATTTTCCTGAAGCTATAGGCTCGAACCCCCTGCCCCCCAGGTCCACAACACAAGAGTCCCCTCATTAGGCTGCAGACTCAGAACCACCTCCTGGGACTGTGGCACTAGAGTCTCCTGTAGCCTAGGAACATCCTCCTGGGGTATAGCATTTCAGTTCCACCTGGAAGCTGTGGACTTCAAAACTGAGGAGGGAGGTCAACATATATCCCCTCCTGGGGTGGTAATTAGGGCTAAAAGCTAAGAACCTTCTCATGAAGCAGCAGACTCTGCCCTCCCCCCCTTCCTGGGATGACAGCAATGAACGGTAGACTCAGAATCACCTATGGAGAAGCAGACTCAGAACTTCCACCAGGGGCAGTAGGCTCAGAACCGCCTCTTGGGCTAGCAGGCCCAGTAACCCCTGCTGTCGTAGCAGACTCCCTTACCTCCTGTCCTGGAACTATAGCAGACATATTTAGGTAGAAGTCTAACCAGAAATTAAGAGAGCTACCAGAGCACGTAGAAACATTGGGTGACATTCTATGGTTTGAGATAAATGCGCATGTTTTTTTAGCGCACCACATCGCCGCTATTCGCCCTTTTTGAAATCGCATTTTTTGGAAATAATTCGCATATTTAATGTGATGCGCTTTGGAGGCTGAAAAGTGCGAAGTGGTGCGATTTGCGGCGAAGTGGTGCGAATTTAAGTCACAAAAAAGTGCGATTTCTTCCGCCAGTCATGTGCGAGTTTTGGACCAACCGGAGTGTGATTTACAAAACTGTCTCCGCATGACTAAGAACCCCCCAACCTATTGGCCCACCTCTGTCCCCTCCATTATGCATCACACCCCCTATATAAAGGGGCATTGGCACCATTTCACTCTTTGATAGGAAGTAAGGAGCATGGAGAGGAGCAGTGGCAGTGTGAGTACAGGAAGAGGTGTTGGTGGCAGAGTGAGGAGTGGCAGAGGGAGCAGTGGCAGAGTGAGGAGTGGCAGAGGAACCAGTGGCAGAGGGAGAAGTGGCAGAGGGAGCTGTGGCAGCAGCCAGCCAAGTGGGAGAGCCAGCAGTGTGGCAGGCAGCATGGCCACAGCAAGGCCAGCCCCAGACCAGGCCCTGGCCGTCCAGCACCAGCAGGAGGAGGTGGAGGTTCCGCTGGCATCCCCATCCTTTAGCCAAGCCCTTGACCATACCCCACAGCAGCTGCAGGAGGGCCACATGTCAGAGGTGGAGGAAGATGGAGGTGAGGAGGAGGAAGACACTGGCATGGAGGAGGAGGGGTACATGGCTGGAGTAGAAAATGAGGAGGAGGAGGAGGTAGAAGCTGGCCGCACAAAAAGTGTCCGAAAGGTCCGACTCTCCTATGACGAAAATGCTGCACTTGTCCGGGCTATCATGCCAGTGTTTGACCGGTTACTGGGGAAAAGTCACCACAAGACCACTGCACAGCGCAAAAGGGCTATGTGGAAGGACATCACCCAGGCGGTGAACGCTGTAAGTCAGCACAAGCGCCTGGTCAGAAATGTCAAGAAGAGATTTAATGACATCAAAAGGCAGCTGAAAAGTAAAATGGCCATGGAGTTGGAGGAGGCCACCAAGACTGGCGGAGGAAGCCCCACCACTGTGTGCTACACATCGTATAAGGTGAAGTTGAAGCGCATCATACCCCCTGAGGTCCTGCCTGGCATGCACGTGGCGGATACCGATAGGCCGCAAACGCCATCCAGAGCTGGTAAGTGTGACCACATGCAATCTTAAATAAACCTGCCAATGCTTTCTAACTGTATTCTTCACTTGAATTGTTATGCTAAGTAAAGTGCTGCTGTGGAACTACATAGCCCAGCAAGGTGATGCACAAGACATTGCCTGCTCCTACTTTAAAATTGCTCATAATTTATTTATTAACAGTTTCTTATATAGCGCACACAAATTCCGCAGCGCTTTACAGAGCATAGTTATTAGCAAAAACACATAACAAATTACAGCACAAGACCATTTAGGACAACTACATGGTTAATATGGATAGTTGCATCAGGGGACAGGACACTGAAGCAATCATCAGGGTGGCAGTGGTTTATATATTCTAAGAAAGGCACATGAGGAGAGAGGGCCCTGCTCGTGAGAGCTTACATTCTCAAGGGGAGGGTTAGACAGACAGGGGTGACACAGAAGGGAAAGAAGTGGGCATAAACAGGTGAGTATGAGAGATTTTCAGGTTTTATGCAGGAGGGTGGGAAGGGGTCAGCTTAGTCCTTGATATTTTAAGTCTAAAAAAGAGCTGGGTCATCCAAGAGTAGACAGCAGAGAGACAGTTGGAGATATGAGTGAGGATAGAGGGAGAGCGATTAGGAAAGGAGTGGTAGATTTCAGTGTTATCAGCATAGATGTGATAGTGGAAGTCGAGTGAGCACATAAGCTCACCCAGAGAGGACGTATAGAGAAAGAGAAGAAGAGGGCCAAGAATAAAATTTTGGGGGACACCTAAAATCAATGGAAGAGCAGGAGAGGTGAGGTCATTAGAGGTACAGCTTGGCATTTTAAAAACTGACAGTGCAAATACAAGCATTAACAGTGATAGTAAAAGTTGTTTGCAGATGTAAAAATTATGATATTATGGTTGAATTGCCAGATTAAGCAGCCCCAGGTAGTATGTTGTGAGAATAAATTAAACTCACTCAAAGCAGTCTTTGGTTTTCTCAGTTGTTGCTTCTGTCCTTCTGTTTCACTTCAGTGTAACGCCAGTATAACGCCACAGTTATATTTAAATTATGCCGCACTTTAAAAATGATGCACTTCAAAACTATTATGCACACAGCTAAACCATGCACACAGCCTATTCGGCCATAATGCTGGGCCTTGTAGTTCCACAACTGCTCATATTGATCAACACTGTAACATTCTTTCTAGCAGCCTAACATGTATGTGGCCAAAAACACAGAGGTGTACTGGTGGTTTAGCTGCCATGCCTACATACCACAGATTATCCAATAGTTGTCATGTGTACAATAGTTTAATAATAATCTAACAAAAAAATCTTGTGGGTAAAAAAAAAAAAGGTGGTGAATAAATAATGCAGTCCTTATCCAAAGGGTATTGTCCATTATTGTCATTTGAATGCATGTTTGCTGAAAATGCTTATCCATTGCAAGGTCCATAATGGCTGCCCATCTTTCCTTGCACAGATTGTCCATCCCGAAGTGCTCACGCATCCAAGAAAAGAAGGCCCGTTGCTGCAGAATCTGTGGAAGCAGATAAATGAACAAAAAACACGCCATTACACATACAGTACACACACCCATGTCACATCAACAATATCTCACACTACATTCATCTCCTGCTGCTACATTGCAACGGAAATGAATGTTATCTGAGCTAGGCATGTGACTTATTATTAATGTCAATGTTACATGCTGTATCGGGGTACATGTGTAAGTACATAACACCCCTAGGTATGTGCGTCCAGCATCTCAAGCCCTATGTAACAACGTGTAGACGACAGTGTGGCCTATATATGCATCAGTACTTACCTCTTCATCTGTATCCACAGGTGCTATACAACTAGGGAGCAACACAACAGATTCTTCAATGATGGTGTTAGACGAAATGGACATCATTCTTGAACCGGTGGAGACCTTTGCGGCAGAGGAAGAAATACAGACCTCATCACAGAGTGATCTTCCCCCAAGTGGGGTGACTCCCAACCCACCCCCACCCACAAACACACCCCATACAGCAGCTTCGGCTTCTTAAGTAGCTAACTCCTTGGTCAATTTCAAGGACAAACAAATAGAATTCATGGCCTCCCAAAGCCTGCAAATAGGTAACATCCAGGGGTACATGCAAGACACGTTTCTTCAATTACGAAAAATTGCACGTAGTGTACGGGTAGGTGTAGGCACTCATGTGCGCATTGCTAACAGCATTGACACCCGTTTTGCAGATCTAACTTCTGCTGTAAGGGAACAGAATAGCCATATTGGCAGCCTTGCGCAAAGTATAGCTGCACTAAGCCAATCATGCACAGCGCAGACCAATGCCTTAATAGGTATGCAGGCCCAACTACAGCAGCTGGAAGCTAATGTCGGAGGTGGCGCAGCATCAACCCTCAGCAGTGTCTCTAGCACCCCAATAAGTGGCTCCCCCACTTCCCCACCCCGTCGGAGTATTAGGACCCGTGGTGGGCTGGGTGCAGGTTCTAGAAGTGGTGTAGGGTTGCCTGATGCTGGGAGAAGATAGCTTATATGTTTGATAGTTTTGTCATATGCAATACATCTTGTAATATCCCCCGACAGTTTTTATGTTTCACTTGCAAAAATGCAGATTGGTTCTCACATAGTAGACTGCAGTAAAAATGTCTAACCGCATACCATTGTGTCTGTGTATTATTTTTAAAACAATTATTGTGTGAATTATGACATATTGTAATGGTATATGACAATGGGATTGCTCTAAAGTAGTGTGGGGTAACTCCTGGCCCGTCAAAGGTTGTGGAACTACATATTCCAGCAAGCTCTGACACTCATGGTTTGGACTGTAATGGTTATAGTGTGTCAGGGCATGCTGGCACGTGTAGTTCCACAACACCAGTGAGCCATGTTTTACAGCAAACGTAATTCATACATGTATCAAATGTACTTACAAGCTTGATACCAGCAAGGGATAGGTCAGCACCACCAGCTGCATCCGTTGGGCTCACGTGAGGGAATGGTGAGAGTCTATAGAAAGCCAACTTGTGGTCCTGCCACTCCAACTCAGAACTGGGGAATCTGATGTATGTCCGCCACAACTTCTTTAAAGCAAGTAACACTTGAGTAAAATGCTTAGAGAAAGTGGCCTGTGATACCCCCAAGGACCATGAGGTCACAGACTGAGTGGAGCCTGTGGCCAAATAGTAGAGGGCACACATTAATTTGTGCAGGCCAGACACTGCATAGTTGCCTCCCCCAAAAGGGTCCAAATCATCTCTCACCTGCTCATATAAGTCCAACAGGTTAATGCAGTTCAGCCTAAACATCCCCACAACCTGTTGATCCGAGAGGGAGTCCAGGTACAGCCGAGCACGATACATACGTGGGGTACGCAGTAGTCGGGGGGCTACCTGGATCTGGCGCGCAGCTTCCTCCCTCCTGCGCAGCTCCTCCAAATGGGCCACATCACAGATAAGCAACTCCAAACCACTCTGCAAAATCTCCATGTCTCAAACCCTCACAGGTGTCCTTAATGATGTTGGGGTTTATGTAGGGGTGTTTGTGAGTGAAAATGAGGGCACCTGTGGTGAAATTAACCATGTGTGCACTTGACCAAAATGAGTTCTGGGCCAAATCGCCAAACAGAACCTGGTCTGAAATAAGTGTGATTATTAGACACCTAAAAAGTGCGATTTGAGAAAATGCATTGCATTAAATAAGCAAGTTGTATACTTTTCTGTACGAAAACATCTGGATGCGATATAAATGCGAATTAATCTCGCACTTTTGGTCCGCATGCCTTAACGCACATAATATGCAATTTCAGTCCCTTAGCGCATCCTATTAAATTGGCGATTTGACGGAAAAATGCGATCGTGCCATTTTGTTTACTATTTAACGCCAAAAAACACAAATCTCATCCCATAGAATGTCACCCATTTTGTCAAAATGCAGAGAAATGGGTTTCCAGAGAAGAATGGTATTCCAAAGAAGTACAGGAAGTTCTGCAATGAGAGAAGCCAGAGAAACAGACAATGCAGTGTTCTCTGAATTGTTGGACTGGGCCATCCTGTTATAAACCCCCTGGGTTGAGCAACAATGACAGGATTTAGTATTACTGTATATGTTTCTCATGTTTCTGCATAAACTTACACACATGTTGCCTGAAGTAATAGTGCCGCTTGCATACATAATATCCACAGTAGTTCAGCCCCTTACACAATGTCAATGGTATTACCCATAATGCGCACAGTGGTAGTTCCCCATACACAATGCTCACAGCACTTGTGAGCCTTACACAATGCCAACAGTAGATGTGCCCCTTCCATAATGCGCACAGTGGTAGTGCCCCTTACACAATGCTCACAGCAGATGTGTTGTTTACACAATGCCCACAACAGATGTGCCCCTTACATGACGCCCAGAGTGGTAATGCCCCGTAAAGATGTGCACAGTGGATGTGCCGCTTACACAATGACCACAGTGGTAGTGTCCATTATGCAACACCCACAGCAGATGTAACCCTTACACTATACCCACAGTAGATGTGTCTTTTACAAAATGCCCACAGCAGTTTTGCTCTTTACACAATGCCCACAGTAAATGTACTACTTGCACAATGCCCACAGCAGAAGTGGGACACTATGCCAGCAGAGGTGCCCCTTACACAATGCCTAAGCAGATGTGCCCCTAACCCAACACCCACAGCAGTAGTGCACCTTACACAATGGCCACAGTAGATGTGCCCATTACACAATCCCCACAGCAGTAGTGCACCTTACACAATGCCCACAGTAGATGTGCCCATTACACAATTACTTTTGCAGAAGAGCCCATTATACACTGCCCATAGCAGATGTGCCCCTTACACAATGCATACAGTGGTACTGCCCCTTATACAATGCCAACAGGTAGTAGTGCCCGTTACCTAATGTCAGGCCGCATGTCACGCCATCACTGTCAGGCCGCATCTCAAGCCATCACTGTCAGGCCGCATCTCACGCCGTCACTGTCAGGACGCATCTTACGCCATCACTGTCAGTCCGCATCTCACGCCGTCACTGTCAGGCCGCGTCTCACGCCATCACTGTCAGGCCTCATCTCACGCCGTCACTGTCAGGCCGCATCTCACGTCATCACTGTCAGGTCACATCTCACGCCGTCACTGTCAGGCCTCACCTCACGCCATCACTGTCAGGCCTCACCTCACGCCATCACTGTCAGGCCTCATCTCACGCCATCACTGTCAGGCCGCATCTCACACCGTCACTGTCAGGCCTCATCTCACGCCGTCACTGTCAGGCCGCATCTCACGCCATCACTGTCAGGCCACATCTCATGCCGTCACTGTCAGGCCACATCTCACGCAGTCACTGTTAGGCCGCATCTCACGCCGTCACACTCTGGCCGCGTCTCACGCCGTCACTGTCAGGCCGCGTCTCACTCGGAGGCATCTCACGCCATCACTGTCAGGATGCATCTCACGACATCACTGTCAGGCCACATCTTACGCCATCACTGTCAGTCCGCATCTCACGCCGTCACTGTCAGGCCGCGTCTCACGCCATCACTGTCAGGCCTCATCTCACGCCATCACTGTCAGGCCGCATCTCACGCCATCACTGTCAGGTCACATCTCACGCCGTCACTGTCAGGCCTCACCTCACGCCATCACTGTGAGGCCTCATCTCACGCCGTCACTGTCAGGCCGCATCTCACGCCATCACTGTCAGGCCACATCTCACGCCGTCACTGTCAGGCCACATCTCACGCAGTCACTGTTAGGCTGCATCTCACGCCGTCACACTCTGGCTGCGTCTCACGCCGTCACTGTCAGGCCGCGTCTCACTCGGATGCATCTCACGCCATCACTGTCAGGCCACATCTCACGCCGTCACTGTCAGGCCACATCTCACGCAGTCACTGTTAGGCTGCATCTCACGCCGTCACACTCTGGCCACGTCTCACGCCGTCACTGTCAGGCTGCGTCTCACGCCATCACTGTCAGGCCACATCTCACGCCATTACTGTCAGGCCGCATCTCATGCCGTCACTGTCAGGCCGCATCTCACGCCATCACTGTCAGGCCGCATCTCACGCCATCACTGTCAGGCCGCATCTCACGCCATCACTGTCAGGCTGCATCTCACGCCGTCACTGTCAGGCCGCATCTGACACCATCACTGTCAGGCTGCATCTCACACCGTCACTGTCAGGATGCAGGCCGCATGTCACGCCGTCACTGTCAGGCCGCATCTCACGCCATCACTGTCAGGCCACATCTCACGCAGTCACTGTTAGGCCGCATCTCACGCCATCACTGTTAGGCCGCATCTCACGCCGTCACACTCTGGCCGCGTCTCACGCTGTCACTGTCAGGCCGCATCTCACGCCATCACTGTCAGGCCGCATCTCACGCCGTCACTGTTAGGCCGCATCTCACGCCGTCACTGTCAGGACGCATCTCACGCTGCCACTGTCAGGACGCATCTCACGCCGTCACACTCTGGCCCGTCTCACGCCGTCACTGTCAGGCTGCGTCTCACTCGGACGCCTCTCACTCCATTACTGTCAGGACACATCTCACGCCATTACTGTCAGGCCGCATCTCACGCCATCACTGTCAGGCCGCATCTCACGCCATCACTGTCAGGACCCATCTCATGCCATCACTGTCAGGCCGCATGTCACGCCATCACTGTCAGGCCGCATCTCACGCCATCACTGTCAGGCTGCATCTCACGCCATCACTGTCAGGCCACATCTCACGCCGTCACTGTCAGGCCACATCTCACGCAGTCACTGTTAGGCTGCATCTCACGCCGTCACACTCTGGCCACGTCTCACGCCGTCACTGTCAGGCTGCGTCTCACGCCATCACTGTCAGGCCACATCTCACGCCATTACTGTCAGGCCGCATCTCATGCCGTCACTGTCAGGCCGCATCTCACGCCATCACTGTCAGGCCGCATCTCACGCCATCACTGTCAGGCCGCATCTCACGCCATCACTGTCAGGCTGCATCTCACGCCGTCACTGTCAGGCCGCATCTGACACCATCACTGTCAGGCTGCATCTCACACCGTCACTGTCAGGATGCAGGCCGCATGTCACGCCGTCACTGTCAGGCCGCATCTCACGCCATCACTGTCAGGCCACATCTCACGCAGTCACTGTTAGGCCGCATCTCACGCCATCACTGTTAGGCCGCATCTCACGCCGTCACACTCTGGCCGCGTCTCACGCTGTCACTGTCAGGCCGCATCTCACGCCATCACTGTCAGGCCGCATCTCACGCCGTCACTGTTAGGCCGCATCTCACGCCGTCACTGTCAGGACGCATCTCACGCTGCCACTGTCAGGACGCATCTCACGCCGTCACACTCTGGCCCGTCTCACGCCGTCACTGT
The DNA here is from genome assembly GCF_055691185.1 of Crinia signifera. Taxonomy (NCBI): domain Eukaryota; kingdom Metazoa; phylum Chordata; class Amphibia; order Anura; family Myobatrachidae; genus Crinia; species Crinia signifera. The sequence continues at coordinate 327,883,484 of NC_139219.1, read as the reverse complement.
CAGGCTGCGTCTCACTCGGACGCCTCTCACTCCATTACTGTCAGGACACATCTCACGCCATTACTGTCAGGCCGCATCTCACGCCATCACTGTCAGGCCGCATCTCACGCCATCACTGTCAGGACCCATCTCATGCCATCACTGTCAGGCCGCATGTCACGCCATCACTGTCAGGCCGCATCTCACGCCATCACTGTCAGGCTGCATCTCACGCCGTCACTGTCAGGCCGCATCTGACGCCATCACTGTCAGGCCGCATGTCACGCCATTACTGTTAGGCCGCATCTCACGCCATCACTGTCAGGCCGCATCTCACGCCATTACTGTCAGGACGCATCTCACGCCATTACTGTCAGGCCGCATCTCATGCCATCACTGTCAGGCCGCATCTCACGCCATCACTGTCAGGCCGCATCTCACGCCATCACTGTCAGGCCGCATCTCACGCCATCACTGTCAGGCCGCATCTCACGCCATCACTGTCAGGCCGCATCTGACGCCATCCCTGTCAGGCTGCATCTGACGCCATCACTGTCAGGCTGCATCTCACACTGTCACTGTCAGGCCGCATCTGACGCCATCCCTGTCAGGCTGCATCTCACGCCATCACTGTCAGGCCGCATCTCACGCCATCACTGTCAGGCCGCATCTCACGCCATCACTGTCAGGCCGCATCTGACGCCATCCCTGTCAGGCTGCATCTCACGCCATCACTGTCAGGCCGCATCTCCCGCCATCACTGTCAGGCCGCATCTCACGCCATCACTGTCAGGCCACATCTCACGCAGTCACTGTTAGGCCGCATCTCACGCCATCACTGTTAGGCCGCATCTCACGTCGTCACACTCTGGCCGCGTCTCACGCTGTCACTGTCAGGCTGCATCTCACGACATCACTGTCAGTCCGCATCTCACGCCGTCACTGTCAGGCCGCGTCTCACGCCATCACTGTCAGGCCTCATCTCACGCCATCACTGTCAGGCCGCATCTCACGCCATCACTGTCAGGTCACATCTCACGCCGTCACTGTCAGGCCTCACCTCACGCCATCACTGTCAGGCCGCATCTCCCGCCATCACTGTCAGGCCACATCTCACGCCATCACTGTCAGGCCACATCTCACGCAGTCACTGTTAGGCCGCATCTCACGCCATCACTGTTAGGCCGCATCTCACGTCGTCACACTCTGGCCGCGTCTCACGCTGTCACTGTCAGGCTGCGTCTCACTCGGACGCCTCTCACTCCATTACTGTCAGGACACATCTCACGCCATTACTGTCAGGACCCATCTCATGCCATCACTGTCAGGCCGCATGTCACGCCATCACTGTCAGGCCGCATCTCACGCCATCACTGTCAGGCTGCATCTCACGCCGTCACTGTCAGGCCGCATCTGACGCCATCACTGTCAGGCCGCATCTCACGCCATTACTGTCAGGACGCATCTCACGCCATTACTGTCAGGCCGCATCTCATGCCGTCACTGTCAGGCCGCATCTCACGCCATAACTGTCAGGCCGCATCTCACGCCGTCACTGTCAGGCCTCACCTCACGCCATCACTGTCAGGCTGCATCTCACACCGTCACTGTCAGGATGCAGGCCGCATGTCACGCCGTCACTGTCAGGCCGCATCTCACGCCATCACTGTCAGGCCACATCTCACGCAGTCACTGTTAGGCCGCATCTCACGCCATCACTGTTAGGCCGCATCTCACGTCGTCACACTCTGGCCGCGTCTCACGCCGTCACTGTCAGGCTGCATCTCACGCGGTCACTGTCAGGCTGCATCTCACGCCATTACTGTCAGGACGCATCTCACGCCATCACTGTCAGGCCGCATCTCACGCCATCACTGTCAGGCCGCATCTCACGCCATCACTGTCAGGCTGCATCTCACGCCGTCACTGTCAGGCCGCATCTGACACCATCACTGTCAGGCTGCATCTCACACCGTCACTGTCAGGATGCAGGCCGCATGTCACGCCGTCACTGTCAGGCCGCATCTCACGCCATCACTGTCAGGCCACATCTCACGCAGTCACTGTTAGGCCGCATCTCACGCCATCACTGTTAGGCCGCATCTCACGCCGTCACACTCTGGCCGCGTCTCACGCTGTCACTGTCAGGCCGCATCTCACGCCATCACTGTCAGGCCGCATCTCACGCCATCACTGTTAGGCCGCATCTCACGCCGTCACTGTCAGGACGCATCTTACGCTGCCACTGTCAGGACGCATCTCACGCCGTCACACTCTGGCCCGTCTCACACCGTCACTGTCAGGCTGCGTCTCACTCGGACGCCTCTCACTCCATTACTGTCAGGACACATCTCACGCCATTACTGTCAGGCCGCATCTCACGCCGTCACTGTCAGGCCGCATCTCACGCCGTCACTGTCAGGACCCATCTCATGCCATCACTGTCAGGCCGCATGTCACGCCATCACTGTCAGGCCGCATCTCACGCCATCACTGTCAGGCTGCATCTCACGCCGTCACTGTCAGGCCGCATCTGACGCCATCACTGTCAGGCCGCATGTCACGCCATTACTGTCAGGCCGCATCTCACGCCATCACTGTCAGGCCGCATTTCACGCCATTACTGTCAGGACGCATCTCACGCCATTACTGTCAGGCCGCATCTCATGCCATCACTGTCAGGCCGCATCTCACGCCATCACTGTCAGGCCGCATCTCACGCCATCACTGTCAGGCCGCATCTCACGCCATCACTGTCAGGCCGCATCTCACGCCATCACTGTCAGGCCGCATCTGACGCCATCACTGTCAGGCTGCATCTCACACCGTCACTGTCAGGATGCAGGCCGCATGTCACGCCGTCACTGTCAGGCCGCATCTCACGCCATCACTGTCAGGCCACATCTCACGCAGTCACTGTTAGGCCGCATCTCACACCGTCACTGTCAGGATGCAGGCCGCATGTCACGCCGTCACTGTCAGGCCGCATCTCACGCCATCACTGTCAGGCCACATCTCACGCAGTCACTGTTAGGCCACATCTCACGTCGTCACACTCTGGCCGCGTCTCACGCTGTCACTGTCAGGCTGCGTCTCACTCGGACGCCTCTCACTCCATTACTGTCAGGACACATCTCACGCCATCACTGTTAGGCCGCATCTCACGTCGTCACTGTCAGGCCGCATCTCACGCCATCACTGTCAGGACCCATCTCATGCCATCACTGTCAGGCCGCATGTCACGCCATCACTGTCAGGCCGCATCTCACGCCATCACTGTCAGGCTGCATCTCACGCCGTCACTGTCAGGCCGCATCTGACGCCATCACTGTCAGGCTGCATGTCACGCCATCACTGTCAGGCCGCATCTCACGCCATCACTGTCAGGCCGCATCTTACGCCATTACTGTCAGGACGCATCTCACGCCATTACTGTCAGGCCGCATCTCATGCCGTCACTGTCAGGCCGCATCTCACGCCATAACTGTCAGGCCGCATCTCACGCCATCACTGTCAGGCCGCATCTGACGCCATCACTGTCAGGCTGCATCTCACACCGTCACTGTCAGGATGCAGGCCGCATGTCACGCCGTCACTGTCAGGCCGCATCTCACGCCATCACTGTCAGGCCACATCTCACGCAGTCACTGTTAGGCCGCATCTCACGCCATCACTGTTAGGCCGCATCTCACGCCGTCACACTCTGGCCGCGTCTCACGCTGTCACTGTCAGGCCGCATCTCACGCCATCACTGTCAGGCCGCATCTCACGCCGTCACTGTTAGGCCGCATCTCACGCCGTCACTGTCAGGACGCATCTCACGCCGTCACACTCTGGCCCGTCTCACGCCGTCACTGTCAGGCTGCGTCTCACTCGGACGCCTCTCACTCCATTACTGTCAGGACACATCTCACGCCATTACTGTCAGGCCGCATTTCACGCCGTCACTGTCAGGCCGCATCTCACGCCATCACTGTCAGGACCCATCTCATGCCATCACTGTCAGGCCGCATGTCACGCCATCACTGTCAGGCCGCATCTCACGCCATCACTGTCAGGCTGCATCTCACGCCGTCACTGTCAGGCCGCATCTGACGCCATCACTGTCAGGCCGCATGTCACGCCATTACTGTCAGGCCGCATCTCACGCCATCACTGTCAGGCCGCATCTCACGCCATTACTGTCAGGACGCATCTCACGCCATTACTGTCAGGCCGCATCTCATGCCATCACTGTCAGGCCGCATCTCACGCCATCACTGTCAGGCCGCATCTCACGCCATCACTGTCAGGCCGCATCTCACGCCATCACTGTCAGGCCGCATCTCACGCCATCACTGTCAGGCCGCATCTGACGCCATCACTGTCAGGCTGCATCTCACACCGTCACTGTCAGGATGCAGGCCGCATGTCACGCCGTCACTGTCAGGCCGCATCTCACGCCATCACTGTCAGGCCACATCTCACGCAGTCACTGTTAGGCCGCATCTCACGCCATCACTGTTAGGCCGCATCTCACGTCGTCACTGTCAGGCCGCATCTCACGCCATCACTGTCAGGACCCATCTCATGCCATCACTGTCAGGCCGCATGTCACGCCATCACTGTCAGGCCGCATCTCACGCCATCACTGTCAGGCCGCATCTGACGCCATCACTGTCAGGCTGCATGTCACGCCATCACTGTCAGGCCGCATCTCACGCCATCACTGTCAGGCCGCATCTCACGCCATTACTGTCAGGACACATCTCACGCCATTACTGTCAGGCCGCATCTCATGCCGTCACTGTCAGGCCGCATCTCACGCCATAACTGTCAGGCCGCATCTCACGCCATCACTGTCAGGCCGCATCTGACGCCATCACTGTCAGGCTGCATCTCACACCGTCACTGTCAGGATGCAGGCCGCATGTCACGCCGTCACTGTCAGGCCGCATCTCACGCCATCACTGTCAGGCCACATCTCACGCAGTCACTGTTAGGCCGCATCTCACGCCATCACTGTTAGGTCGCATCTCACGTCGTCACACTCTGGCCGCGTCTCACGCTGTCACTGTCAGGCCGCATCTCACGCCATCACTGTCAGGCCGCATCTCACGCTGTCACTGTCAGGCCGCGTCTCACTCGGACGCATCTCACGCCATCACTGTCAGGCCACATCTCACGCAGTCACTGTTAGGCCGCATCTCACGCCGTCACTGTCAGGACGCATCTCACGTTGCCACTGTCAGGCCGCATCTCACGCCGTCACACTCTGGCCGCGTCTCACGCCGTCACTGTCAGGCTGCGTCTCACTCGGACGCCTCTCACTCCATTACTGTCAGGCCGCATCTCACGCCGTCACTGTCAGGCCGCATCTCACGCCATCACTGTCAGGCCGCATCTCACGCCATCACTGTCAGGCCGCATCTCACGCCATCACTGTCAGGCCGCATCTCACGCCATCACTGTCAGGCCACATGTCACGCCATCACTGTCAGGCCGCATCTCACGCCATCACTGTCAGGCCGCATGTCATGCCATCACTGTAAGGCCGCATCTCATGCCATCACTGTCAGGCCGCATCTCATGCCATCACTGTCAGGCTGCATCTGACGCCATCACTGTCAGGCCGCATCTCACGCCGTCACTGTCAGGATGCAGGCCGCATGTCACGCCGTCACTGTCAGGCCGCATCTCACGCCATCACTGTCAGGCCACATCTCACGCAGTCACTGTTAGGCCGCATCTCACGCCGTCACACTCTGGCCGCGTCTCACGCCGTCACTGTCAGGCCGCGACTCACTCGGACGCATCTCACGCCATCACTGTCAGGACGCATCTCACGCCATTACTGTCAGGCCGCATCTCACGCCATCACTGTCAGGCCGCATCTCACGCCATCACTGTCAGGCCTCATCTCACGCCGTCACTGTCAGGCCTCATCTCACGCCGTCACTGTCAGGCCGCATGTCACGCCGTCACTGTCAGGCTGCATCTCACGCAGTCACTGTTAGGCCGCATCTCACGCCGTCACACTCTGGCCGCGTCTCACGCCGTCACTGTCAGGCCGCGTCTCACTCGGACGCATCTCACGCCATCACTGTCAGGACGCATCTCACGCCATTACTGTCAGGCCACATCTCACGCCATCACTGTCAGGCCACATCTTACGCCATCACTGTCAGTCCGCATCTCACGCCGTCACACTCTGGCCGCGTCTCATGCCGTCACTGTCAGGCCGCGTCTCACTCGGACGCATCTCACGCCATTACTGTCAGGACGCATCTCACGCCATTACTGTCAGGCTGCATCTCACGCCATCAATGTCAGGACCCATCTCACGCCATCACTGTCAGGCCGCATGTCACGCCATCACTGTCAGGCCGCATCTCACGCCATCACTGTCAGGCTGCATCTCACGCCGTCACTGTCAGGCCGCATCTCACGCCGTCACTGTCAGGATGCAGGCCGCATGTCACGTCATCACTGTCAGGCCGCATGTCACGCCATCACTGTCAGGCCGCATGTCACACCACCACTGTCAGGCCGCATGTCACGCCATCACTGTCAGGCCGCATGTCACACCATCACTGTCAGGCTGCATGTCAAGCCGTCACTGTAAGGACGCATCTCACGCCATCACTGTCAGGCCTCATCTCACGCCGTCACTGTCAGGCCTCATCTCATGCCGTCACTGCCAGGCCGCATCTCACGCCGTCACTGTCAGGCCGCGTCTTACGCCATCACTGTCTGGCCGCGTCTCACGCCATCACTGTCAGGCCGCGTCTCACTCGGACGCATCTCACGCCATCACTGTTAGGACGCATCTCACGCCATCACTGTCAGGCCGCATCTCACGCCGTCACTGCCAGGCCGCATCTCACGCCGTCACTGTCAGTATGCATCTCACGCTGCCACTGTCAGGCCGCGTCTCACGCCGTCACTGTCTGGCCGTGTCGCATGCCGTCACTGTCAGGCCGCGTCTTACTTGGACGCATCTCACGCCATCACTGTCAGGACGCATCTCACGCCATCACTGTCAGGCCGCATCTCACGCCATCACTGTCAGGCCGCATCTCACGCCATTACTGTCAGGACGCATCTCACGCCATCACTGTCAGGCCTCATCTCACGCCGTCACTGTCAGGCCTCATCTCACGCCGTCACTGTCAGGCCGCATGTCACGCCGTCACTGTCAGGCTGCATCTCACGCAGTCACTGTTAGGCCGCATCTCACGCCGTCACACTCTGGCCGCGTCTCACGCCGTCACTGTCAGGCCGCGTCTCACTCGGACGCATCTCACGCCATTACTGTCAGGACGCATCTCACTCGGACGCATCTCACGCCATCACTGTCAGGCCGCATCTCAAGCCATTACTGTCAGGCTGCATCTCACGCCATCAATGTCAGGACCCATCTCACGCCATCACTGTCAGGCCGCATGTCACGCCATCACTGTCAGGCCGCATCTCACGCCATCACTGTCAGGCTGCATCTCACGCCGTCACTGTCAGGCCGCATCTCACGCCGTCACTGTCAGGATGCAGGCCGCATGTCACGTCATCACTGTCAGGCCGCATGTCACGCCATCACTGTCAGGCCGCATGTCACACCACCACTGTCAGGCCGCATGTCACGCCATCACTGTCAGGCCGCATGTCACACCATCACTGTAAGGACGCATCTCACGCCATCACTGTCAGGCCTCATCTCACGCCGTCACTGTCAGGCCTCATCTCATGCCATCACTGTCAGGCCGCATCTCACGCCGTCACTGCCAGGCCGCATCTCACGCCGTCACTGTCAGTATGCATCTCACGCTGCCACTGTCAGGCCGCGTCTTACGCCATCACTGTCTGGCCGCGTCTCACGCCATCACTGTCAGGCCGCGTCTCACTCGGACGCATCTCACGCCATCACTGTTAGGACGCATCTCACGCCATCACTGTCAGGCCGCATCTCACGCCGTCACTGCCAGGCCGCATCTCACGCCGTCACTGTCAGTATGCATCTCACGCTGCCACTGTCAGGCCGCATCTCACACCGTCACTGTCAGTATGCATCTCACGCTGCCACTGTCAGGCCGCGTCTCACGCCGTCACTGTCTGGCCGCGTCTCACGCCGTCACTGTCAGGCCGCGTCTCACTCGGACGCATCTCACGCCATCACTGTCGGGCCGCATTTCACGCCATAACTGTCAGGCCGCATCTCACGCCATCACTGTCAGGCCGCATCTCACGCCATCACTGTCAGGCCGCATCTCACGGCATCATGCCCCCTTTACCCCTGGCCACACCCCATTCAGAATTTATACCAGTTTCTGCTCTTCCTATGTTGGAGGGTATGTAACTATTCCGACATCCGATCCATCAGTTTGCACAACAAATTCCCTTTTTAACTCATGCGTCATCAGAACTTTTGGGTACACAGTGCTACTGTACCTTCATCTCCTGCAAAGCCTTTTATGCTTCCGGACTCAAATTAACTATAACTTTCTGTTTGATCTTGGCAAGGACTGTCAGTGGGACAGCAATGGTGGCAAAATTGGGTGTACACCTTTTATAGTACCCTGTGATTTCTAAGGACACTCTCACCTGCTTCCTATATAGATGAGGTGGTCGATTTTGTATTGCCTCAATTTTGTTAATATGGGGCTTTATTAAACATCTGGTAATTATATATCCCAGATTACTTCTTCCATTTCTAGACAACAGTATTTTGTTGGTAGGCTGTAAGTCCTGCCTTATGGATGGAGCCCAACACTGCTTGTACTCTGGGTAAGAGAGACAGCCAATCAGGACTAGAGATGATTACATCATCCAGATAAGCCACAGTTAGGGCCGGCGGAACCCGCTCAGCGAGGGATGCAAAGCAGGGAGGCGCTGGCCAGCAGAGGCGCTGTCCCTGCTCTGCACCCTGCTCCCTGCTCCTGTCGGGTGCCGCTGCCTGTGAGATGCTGTTGCGGCGTCGGCAACATGAAGCACCCACCTGCACGCGGGGAAGGCTGAGCTGAGTGTCGGAGGAGGCAGAGGAAAGCTCCGGAGTTACTGCTAAGTGCAGTACTTGCAGGAGCAACTAGATGCCCCCATCTCAGTGTGGAGCTCTGCACAAGAGAGCGGGCCCGGGAGCCTACAGAGAAGCTGGCTGTGTGAGGTTTTTTTTATTTGTCTGTGTCTGTCTATATCTCTCTCTCTGTTTTCATCTTTCTATCTATCGATTTATTAATCTATCTATTAATCTATTACCTGTCTCTATCTTTCTATCTATCTATCTGGAACACCCTTCTGGTGCAGAAAAAAACGTTTTCCAACTTTGGGATGGATTCACCTCCCCCAAATGCTGTATCCTGCCCCACGATGCAGTTTAAGGCTCATGCACCAGTGCACATGTCCGTGCATGCACAGATCTGCTAACATCATGATCAGCGAGTTTTGCAGGTTTGCGTGGGATACTAAATTAGCCCTTTTCTTGCAAATGACTACTCACACTACAGTCACAGTGCTTTTTTTTTTTTTTTTATTAAAGGAATTTGTAAAGTAACATACAATAACATATTCATTATTTGAGAACTGCATATACAGAGACTAAGCGTGCTTAATAGGTATACTTGGCAGGGTGGATACCAGGCCTTTAATTAAAATAATATTGATTGCATCATGTGACAGACACACCTTCAAAGGGTAGCGGAAGGGTATGCAGGTTGAGAGTTTCTAAGATTAAACTCAAATCTCTTCTACCCATTATTATAAACACATATACTAGAGATACTATACAAATCTTTTGTTTTCTTCACAGGTATCTTACTCATCTCTTGATATAAACCATGCCAAAAAGCATACCCAGAAAGGATGGTTGTATGATCACCTCGAGTCTCAATTGTTCTAAATGGAATCACAACAAGAAATAAAACAAGACACAAGACAATGGACTGGACACAATAGGGAATTTATATGAGGAATAATCAGAGCTTTAAGACTATGTTTCTTGGGAAGGGCGGGGTGGGGTGATGGGGGGATTAGGAAGGGGGGGGGGGTGAGCAGGAATGGAAATGTTTCTTTGTAATTTAGATGTAGTAAAATAAACGGTACTCTTTACCTAGAAGGGCGCCCACGATTTTGATCGTGGGCATCGTTAGGAAAAAAAATCGTGTCGGTCGCATGCGACCGACGCGATGCCCGCGATTTCCCATAGGGAACAATGTTAAATGTCCCAATTGACCCGATTTCCCTGTTCAATGTCCCAATTGACCCGATTTTCCATAGGAAACAATGTTAAATGGCCCACAGAGCCCAAATAGGCACACTGAAGTGTGAAATAGCCCCCACAATTGTTAACGCCACCCCACGATCAACGTCAACCTGAAGCGTGGCGAGCGCAGCGGTATGCGTCCTACGACCTTTTCATACCCCTACTATCCACGTCGGTGTGGAGTTGAGAATAGAAAGTGTGGCGAGCGCAGCGAGCCACCGAGCCCGAAGCGTGGCTAGCGGACGCGGACAGCTGTGAAGCCCGCGAGGGGACGCGTATACCTGTGAAGGTGTCCGCGTCCCCTCGCGGGGCTCGCTGCGCTCGCCACGCTTCGGGCTCGGTGGCTCGCTGTGCTCGCCACACTTTCTATTCTCAACTCCACGCCGACGTGGATAGTGGGGGTATGAAAAGGTCATAGGACGCGTACCACCGCCCCTCGCGGGCTCGCTGCGCTCGCCACGCTTCGGGTTGACGTTGATCGTGGGGCGGCGTTAACAATTGTGGGGGCCATTTCAGACTTCAGGGTGCCTATTTGGCCTCTGTGGGCCATTTAACATTGTTTCCTATGGAAAATCGGGTCAATTGAGACATTGAACAGGAAAATCGGGTCAATTGGGACATTTAACATTGTTCCCTATGGGAAATCGCGGGCATCGCGTCGGTCACATCGCATGCGATTTTTTAGTGCATGCGATGCCCGCGATGGGCGCCCTTCTAGGTAAAGAGTACTAAATAAACTCCCTCAGAGCCTCCTTCAAAAAATTTTGTGTCTGTTCTTAAAATTTACCTTAGAAGGTGCCCTGGCAAATTCCTAACCTATACCCAATGTTCTAAGTTTTCAACACCAACTCTTAGAGGTAATGTGATTCAGGCTTACATATATTTGCCACTAGGCTGCTATATCGGGAAGATTGTCTGCAGCTTATTACCTTAGGTTATATGCAGAGCCGAATTTCCCATTAGGCATGTGAGGCACGTGCCTAGGGGCGGCACATGTTTGGGGGCGGCACTTGGATGCCTGTGATAGTACTGTCAGCCCAAAATGTACCAATTACTGCAAAATATCCACTGTACTGTACCATATTTCATCTTAAATAGAGTGTAAATGGATAGGACATGCAGATACTGCCCCTTTAAACTGTCCTACTTAGTAAACATTATTGTTGTGCCTAGGGGCGCCCTCATCCCTAAATCCGCCCCTGGCAGAGCCGAATTTCCCATTAGGCACGTGAGGCACCGGCCTAGGGGCGGCACATGTTTGGGGGCGGCACTTGGATGCCTGTGATAGTACTGTCAGCCCAAAATGTACCAATAACTGCAAAATATCCACTGTACTGTACTATATTCCATCTTAAATAGAGTGTAAATGGATAGGACATGCAGATACTGCCCCTATAAACTGTCCTACTTAGTAAACATTATTGTTGTGCCTAGGGGCGCCCTCCTCCCTAAATCCGCCCCTGCCAGTGGGGGGAAGCCTGTGGAGTCACAGTGCTAGTATTTATGTCACTGCAGTGGGGGGAAGCCTGCAGAGTCACAGTGCTAGTATTTATGTCACTGCAGTGGGGTGAAGCCTGCGGAGTCACAGTGCCGGTATTTATGTCACTGCAGTGGGGTGAAGCCTGTGGAGTCACAGTGCTAGTATTTATGTCACTGCAGTGGGGTGAAGCCTGTGGAGTCACAGTGCTAGTATTTATGTCACTGCAGTGGGGTGAAGCCTGTGGAGTCACATTGCTAGTATTTGTCACTGCAGTGGCGTGAAGCCTGTGGAGTCACAGTGCTAGTATTTATGTCACTGCAGTGGGGTGAAGCCTGTGGAGTCACAGTGCTAGTATTTATGTCACTGCAGTGGGGTGAAGCCTGTGGAGTCACAGTGCTAGTATTTATGTCACTGCAGTGGGGTACAGCATGGTGAGCTTATCAAATATGTATAAATGTTTATAAAACGCAAACTAGTGCAGCGGCGCTTGCATGCAATATACAACCTAAAGCTTTGGACAAAAGATATAACAACATAAATCCGTATGATCTTATCTCCCAACATGACCCTCTCCAGGAGGGACACTCTGCTCTGTTTCTGGACTTCCCTCTTAAATTATGATTGCTATCACCTGTTTTTAATAGGTTAATGGACAAGAAAGGTGCTTCACCACAGGTGATGGTAGTCATAAATTAAGAGGGAAGTCCAGAAACAGAGTATTGTGTCCCTCCTGGAGAGGGTCATGTTGGGAGGTGTTATGATCACATGGAGGGATGGCTCACTCATTGCTGCTTGACCGATGTTCTCTGTGGCTCCCAATAACTTCTGTTAATTCCTCTGTTGGATCTCTGCAGCTGATTTAAGCAGAGTTATCTCTGTGGCCCCCGATGCTTGAAGTCCGTTCAGGAGCTGAGCCTTGGCAGCTGACTTAATCAGCACAGTCTTAGCAGCTTGCAGTCTGGTTGTCCAGAGCAAAAGGCCTGTCACCACCATATTTATGTAATGATGTGTAGATACACTTGACAGAGGCATTCACAAACTACTACTGTATAATGCAGGTGAAGAAATGGTACATGCCTGTGACTCAACGCGTTTTGACGTTGAGTAGTGACTTCCTAATAGAATATATTTTTAACTTAAACCTTTATACATATTGATTTGTTAACCTATTTTGTTTGTGTGTATCTTTTATGTCACTGTTGCTACTCTGGCTGCCATTGGTTGTTGGACATAGACTGGATAGGGATGAATTTTATTTTTCATTTCCCTGTTTAGCACCATTATTAACCACGAAACGTACATTAGATTGTTTTCCTTACAGTAAATAAAGAATAAGAATTTAACTCTGGACAACACAGAGTCTAATAGCTACCACCAGAGCCGGTAAATGCATTAGGCGCAAATGGAATGGTAGGTGGTTCGGCCACACAGAGACACGGACTGGCCATGCAGCGCCGCATACAACAAAACAGGGGTGTGGCACAAAGCCACACCCCCATGAGCCGTGACCACGCACTATTTCAAGCACATGACAGATACATTATGCCGGAGCCCATTTCCTGGCTACTACAATATTTATTTTTCAAAATGATTAAGATCTTTTCAACTGTTTTCAAAAGAGACAATGAATGGATAACAAAGGAGGTTTTGAAAATAGGGGGGAGTTAGGGTTAGGCTTATGTTTTGGGGGGGGGGGGTTACTCGGCCCGTACTTGTATCTATTATGCCACCTAGGTGGAATAATACAACAGGCGCTTTGAGGTGAGTGATTTGGCAAGCTGCTACCATCGTGAGGAGGTCAGCCCCCAAAAAAGGGAAAGAACGAACAATATATAAAGTGGTGGAGCGCTCAGATAAAACGATATGACCAATTGGGTATTACAATTTATTTATTATTAATAAAAGACTGATGTTTCACATAAAAAAAGCAATTGCTTATAATAAACACATTAATATGGCTGATGCTCAGCCCAATATAATAAACATGAAAAATCGATAATGGTCTACAGCCTGATATATTGCGTAAAATGGGAATGTCAATATAGCATTAAGACAATTTTTCTCACTTGTTCCAGAAGTTGACTCTCAAAAGGGAAAAAGAGGGGTATGCTCCCAGTTGTTGTGGGGAGAACTGGAATGGCGGGTGTCCATAAACCTGACCGGAGATGAGTGGAGCCTGATCCTGTTTTTTGATGGGAACAATGGTCTCAGTCCTCAATCTGAAAGTTCCGGTGATTCTCAGGTGATGGTGTCCCTTTGTAGTGTCCAGTTGTAGGTCCCAAGGGGGATCGCTTGGGAGGGGAAACAAGGGAGAGTTGGTCCAAGTGAGGTAATCCTTGTCTGGAGTCCCAAATAAATCAGAGCTGTAGCACCTTGCCTAACGCGTTTCGTTACCCACAGGTAACTTTATTACTCGGCCCATCAGCATGCTGTTCGTCAGGATGCCACTGTCGGTCTTTGGCGGCCAGAAATCTCTCCCCGGGTCATGCACACTAAATCCTCTGATATTATAAATTTGTACATTATATATACATCTTAAGGCCTACACATGGGGATATGTTGCTGAGTGATCTGAGCAATATAGATAGCTGGATCTTAATCGCCAGGTGATAGTGATGTGCGGGGCCTTGCATCGCTATCACCCCAACATACAGAGCGATGTAGGGGTATTTTCTAAGCGATCTAGTGAGATGTAACCTGGCAGTTAGGAGCTGTGTGGTTGGTACTTATTCTCGCGCTCTGAGGCATACCACATCTTCCATTTATGTCTGCTATCTACTTACTGCTGACATGAGGACCTGGAGGAGATACCTTAAAAAATTCTCACTTTCTTGCACAGCAGAAAGCAGCAGCAATGGCACGTCTCAGATTTCTGTTGCTGACTATTAACATAACGGAGTGTAAACCAGGGTAAGAAATGCAGCAATAGCAGCACAGGAACATGTATACTTGGCCTCCTGACTGGAAGGCAAAAGGCATCACGTTCAAACTTATAAAACAGAGGACATAGAAGAAGAGAAAAGACGTCATATTTATAATTGTCCTTTTGTGGGCGACAAGCTGAGACTTTGTGAACCCTGAGTTACTGCTCATATTCCGGGTGTGTTTCAGGAGCGACGCAATAAGCAGGGAAACGGCCGCACAGAACATAAGGAACGGGATGAAGGATCCGGCAAAGTTGATGATTATTATGTTGATGTAATTTATTTCCATAGTTATGTTTTCATCATTAGCACCATTAGTGAGTTGGCTAGAATTCATGCAATGTACTGAGAACACAACCCACCCATACGGCAGACTGGAGAGAAGTGACACCAGCAGTGACATCAGGAGCAGCCAGGGGACCATCCTGGAGATGTTCATCTTCAGTCTCAGGAATAAGCTGTTGCTGTAGTTTGTGATCCTCACGCAGTAGAAGACGCAGAGCACGGTGCCCCACCACAGGCTGCAGAACGTCACACATGTTGTTGTAGTAAATATAGATGGAAACAAGTGAAATGGAACTGTAAAAATACTATTTATGCAGAAAATAACCGGTATGTAACAAATTAAGAAAAGTATTCTCAGCGCTCCCAGGCTGCTCATGAGAATATCGATGGTCTGCAGGGAGTGGACCTTCAGCCACCAGATGACGTTCTGTGTCACTATAAATGCATTGAGCAGGAATCCGACGGCCATCAGTAACCAGGTCACAGTAGATAAGAAAATTTGAATTGAGTAATTCATAGTTTCAGGTCGTACTGTCGGGGGATCGGAGATCTCTATAAGGAACCAGCGCTGTACGTGTTACTTGGTTGAGCAGGCGGCAGTGTGGTAGGTAAATGATACTGAGCTAAAATGAATTATAGCATGATTTCTATATAGTTTGCATGATATTTGACTACCAAACTCAAATTAACCTTTCAATGCAATCAGTGTCGTTACTTAGAAGCAGAGCTACATTGATATTAGTCTTTACGGAATCTCTCTTGTCTGAGAGATTTGTCTGAGCATTTCTTACCATCCATAAAATTAACATAATATTACACATGGAAACAGTCCACATTAACAACGTGGGAAGCGGTCATCTATTAGAATGAACTTAGGTCTACAGTCATTAGGTCGACCCCACTAGGTCGACTGGCAGGAAGGTCGACCTGACTTAAGGTCGACATGGGCCAAGGTCGACATGACTTAAGGTCGAATTTGCATAAAGGTCGACATGAGGAAGGTCGACTGGTCATAAGGTCGACATGGGGTTTTTCACTGTTTTTTGAGCCGACATGTGCCGACAGGCGGTATTTCATGCCCTACCATCCACTAGGGCGTGGAGGAGGTTATGAAAGCTGTGGCGAGCGAAGCGAGCCACCGTGCCCAAAGCATCGCGAGTGAAGCGAGCGATGCGAGGGTCCGATTCTCATTGCCAACTGTGTCCATGTCAACTGTGTTGACATTCGGATAAAAAAACAGTGAAAAACCCATGTCAACCTTATAACCAGTTGACCTTCCTCATGTCGACCTTTATGCAAATTCGACCTTAAGTCATGTCGACCTTGGCCCATGTTGACCTTAAATCAGGTCGACCTTCCTGCCAGTCGACCTAGTGGGGTCGACCTAATGACTGTAGACCTAAGTTCATTCTGACAGATGTACCGATTCCCTCTCTTGGAATAAGTAATGTGGAGCAACATTAATTATTATATGGTCATCAACTATAGTAAGACTACTCACCCATTGATTCTAAGTGTTCTATTGTGATTTTGAATTGATTAAAACGCCGCCCGCACGAACGCCCGCCCCCCGCACACATGCAAATGGATGTTTTGCATTAACCCAAACATGACGAAATGGATGAAATCATATGATGGTCGCCAACCAAAGGCATTTGCCAATCGAACTCACTTTCTGGTGACTCAGATTTGCGGCGCCTTGGTACAGGAAGAGGGTGGCCACAGACTTCCGGTGATGTCAGCTGCCTGCCCCCGGCACCCGCATCATGGGTGAATTACCATGGGAAAGCCCAGCGTTCCCATGGTCGCAACTTGTGTACACCATGGTTTGTGGCTTTTTGGAGGGACTCGGTCCTTCTTGGGCGCCAAGGAAGAAGAGCACCCAGATGCTCGAAACGCGTCGGTAGTCACTGGTATACAGAAGCTGCACTAGGACCCAGCCCAGTGCTAAGGTATTTGGACCCTCAAGCAGGGTGCACTATCCGGACTGCATCCTGCCATATCCCATCCTTGCTGGCTCCAAATACCCTTAGGGGTAAGAAGATCTCACATTTACCGGTTATTGTAGATGTTTTTAGATGCTTCATATATGTTTTTATGAACACAGTTTTATATGTTTATTTACCAATAATCCCTGTCAAACTTTTAACTTCTGGCGCCCATCTCGATTGTCACACCAACTTTACACTTTTCCTATTTGTGTACACCGCCCAACGGCCACCACCCGCACTGCTCCGTGAGAGTGGCTGGCATCTTGTATAGGTGCCGCTTCCATTCGAAAGAACAGTAGGTGAACATTGCTCCCCTGTGCGAATGCACAGGGGAGCATATAAATTAGAATGACCTCCTTTGAGTGTTAATGTCAGTTGTGTGGTTCATGGTTTATTGTTGAATCACCCCTCATAAGTATACTGTTAGCCAATTGTCTTACACAGGAAAAGCTTACAAATAAAGTTTTCTAGTTTGGTTTTCCATGAAAAATGGTCAAAATACCATTTAGAATCAAAACCCATAACACTAGATGAGATCCATCACAACCTCCTTGCACTCAATATATTTAGAAATTATATATTTCTTGCTTACTGTTTATATGTCCTGCACATCCTCACCCCCTAGCAGCACCTAGCGGCCATACAGGAGTCGCTAGGCGGCCAATAGGCGCTATTCGGGGGAGGAGCCGCAGGATGTAAACACACACTGTCCAGCTTCTCCCCAATCCGTGAATGGTATTGGGTACAGCGCTTTTTTTTTATTTTGCCAAGTCCCCAGGATGCCTACTTGGATTGAAGAGGACATAATCTACCTGAGGACCTGGTGAGTATGGATTCCTTCCACAGGTAATACATATGGATTATCTTTTCTCTCACAGAGTGCAACTAAATTTATCATCCACATATATCTGGAGGGGGAATATAAAAGTGTGGTGGGCGAAGCGAGTCACCGCACCCGAAGCGTGGCTAGTGAAGCAAGCCCGCAAGAATATAATACAGCTGCAATCAAATAAATAACCTACACCTACGGAAATTAGAGATAAAATAAATACCACTGTGGGGGCATCTACAACTTCCGCCCTCACCCAACGTCACATCCATGTCAAAGGATTGAAGTGGATCAAGACACAACCTGTATCGGGCCACAGTGGTTGGCGGAAGTACTTTGATGGAGGGCCGTGCGCCCAGGGATCATGTAGATGATGAAAGGCGGAAGTATAGCCTATATGGATTCCGTAGTTGGCAACATATTCCACAAGGTTGGCAGACATGTTTGAAATCAGTCCTGATTATTAGGGATGTGCACCGGGCACTTTTCGTGTTCCGTGAATCAGTTTTGGGTCTGGATCTTGGGCAGTGTTTTGGATCTGTTGTCATAATTTGAACCACTTGCCACAAAGAGGGGGTTTCAGCGCAACTGGAAATTTCCATCCACACCCGGTGTTTATCTATGACAGGAGGCAGACTCACACTCCAAAGGCATGATTAAACAGAACCTCATGTCAGAAGTCATTACAGATAGAATCTCTCTGACCTCTGTCAAGGCAGTGGCTCCTCTTGGATCTCTGTCAAGGAAGTGGCCTCCTCTGTGATCTCTCGTAAGGTGACAGATACTGTACCTCTCAGACCACTGGTAGGGTGGTGGACACCTCATGAACACTCTTAGACTGCTGGTAAAGTAACTCTAAGATTAGAGGTTGGATAGGTAACACCCAGATTAGCTTCCATCTTGGCAGTGCTCAGATTAGCAACCACAACCAGCACAGTGGCACTATGATTAGTAGCTGGATTTGTGGTACCAATACCAGAGGCAAGGGTGGATAACTCATCATGCTCAGAAGCATTGTCAGACTGATCATTATAAAATTTCACGAATAGTTGTGGCTAGCTGCTGCACTTACGGATGACTGTCTCCGTCAATTGGTTGCCGAATCTTATTTTTGTAGTGCTGCACTCTGCCTAATTATGTGGGTTATAACTTTTATGGTAATTTGCTGTATACAGTGGCACAATAATGTATTGTGCAATTATGCTCTGCAACTGATAACGGGATTCTGTGTGCACTAAAACCACGGATCAGTTGGAGAAAATTCAAAAAAGTACAATAAATTAAAAATACAAGAAATATATATAAAAAAAAACAATGAAAAAAAAAAGGAGTTGCCGTATTTTCGGGACAGTAAGGGGGAAATTTACTAAAGGAAATTTGTAAAAAATAGGTGTATTTGTATTTAGAAATACACTTATTTTTGACATTTACTATCCCGAAAATACGGCAATTAGTATTCGTATTGATAGCACATCAATACGACTACGAATTGCCATATTTTCGGGATAGTAAATGTCAAAAATATGTGTATTTCTGGATACAAATACACCTAGTTTTTTACAAATTTCCTTTAGTAAATTTCCCCCAATAGGTATGATAATGCTGCATGAAATGCGACTTTGGACTCAGTGAATGTACGTATATGCTAATGTGACAGCAGCCAGGACTGGATTAGAGATTACCACTGAAGCCCTCACACTGATTCCCTGAGTGAGTTTATAGTCACTTAAAATCGCTGCAGAAAGTGAATCAGAGACGTGATTCCTGTGTAGTGTATTGTCATTATTATACAAAAATTGGGCATTACGATGTGTGTCATAATATGTAATGGGCAATACAGTGTGCGTCAATGTGTAATGGGCATAACGGTGTGTTCCATAATGTGTAATAGGCATTATGGTGTGTTCCATAATATGTAATGCCACGCCTACTTTCAATGAGACCACACACCCTTTTCGCTGCGCGGCTTCCCCGCGCAAGGGTCCTTCCTCCTGCAGATGGCCCTGTGTGCTCAAAATGCCAGGGCCGATTTCTGGTCCCAGTCCGGCCCTGCTCATTGCC
Organism: Crinia signifera; assembly: GCF_055691185.1. Classification (NCBI taxonomy): domain Eukaryota; kingdom Metazoa; phylum Chordata; class Amphibia; order Anura; family Myobatrachidae; genus Crinia; species Crinia signifera. The sequence continues at coordinate 327,863,704 of NC_139219.1, read as the reverse complement.
AAGGGTTCCATGCTCATTGCCAGGGGTTCCATGCTCGTTGTCATGTGGGATTACATGCTCATTACCAAGTGGGAATACGTGCTCGTGTAAACTGGGGGACAGCCGCCACCAGGCAGAAGTGACAGCCATTGACAGCCAGGAAGAGGGTGGGGGTCTGCCCGGCTGTATTCAGAGCACTGTAGGTTCTGGCTATTTGAATTAATATCCCTTTCACACCAGAAAATGCAGGAATTTATCCGAAAATATGGTCCCAGGATCATGCAGGGACATTACCGGGTTGGCCCCTTTTACACCAGCCTAGTCCCTGCATTTTCTGGTGTGAGGGGGAGAGAAAACAACCCTTCCCCCCCGCCCCTCTTTAACCTGCTATAACTTCAGAACCAACTGACCCACTTACATGTAGGCTTCGAATGATTTTGGTCTCATGAAACTGGGCCATTTGGTTCCAGATAAATCTGCCCTCAAAGAACATGAACAGCCATGAAATTACTTTTCAGAAATAAAAAAAAAACAGTTTACCTGCAATATCTCTGGAACAAATGAACCCATATTAACCAGCCTGGTATCAGTTTGAGGCCCAGCACATTGGGTTTGAATGAGAACAACCATGAGCTTCTGTGATGCGGGGGGAGGGAACTGGCAGCCGTCAGATCTAAGTGGGGTTCGGAATTAGCGTGTCCCATGTTAGCCTATGGGTAAAAAACGTTCCATCTTACGGTATCTCCAGTTCCTAGGGGGGCTAGCGATGCGGTGCCAGGCTCATTGGAAAGCCCCTGTCCTCAGCTACAAGCTGAGCTATGTAAAAAATGACAGGGGGGCACGTGCCCGGGTGCTGCCCCCCCTAAATCCGCCCATGTCCTTAAGTACGGTGCAGGTCTTCCAAAAAACGGATTGAGCAAGGTCCCACTGTTACTAGCAGCCACCACAATGGGCCTGTGGAGAGCCCGGTACATTGTCCCACAGAAACCCCCTGTAGACAAAGAGTGACGCATCAAGGCACCGCAACACAGAGAAAGGTGTCAATCACACAGTTTTCTGTGCAAGCGGACCGGAGACACAGCTCATCAGTCTGGGTCCATTACGCACAATTCCACTAGTACTCTCATCAGAAAACTTATTCACTCACCACCAATGGATTAATGAGGTACAGTACCTGATGAACATAAATTAAAGTAGCAAAGAAAAACATTCCTAGATAACTTGTAACAGCGGGACGCCGCTCAATCCGTTTTTTGGAAGAACTGCACTGTACTTAAGGACTATACAAATCATGTGAAGTGGGAATTTTTGCTCACACAAGACATTGAAATTTAAATTTACATTTTATTTCCCCTTTTTTTCATTCTTTTTTTGATACATATTTCTTGTATTTTTTCTTTTTTTGTACTTTTTTTGCATTTTCTCCAAAAGATCCGTGGTTGTAGTGCACACAGAACCCTGTTATCAGTTGCAGAGCATAATTGCACAAGACATTATTGTGCCACTGTGTACAGCAAATTACCAGCAAAAGTTATAATCATTTAAGGAATTGTGTCTATGTTTTGAGTTCGCACCCACTTACTGTCATAGGCGAACCTAGAATTAGGGTAATGGGTGGTCCCAGAACTTGACATAATAGCAGGGGGACCTTTGCGCGGCGTAGCCGCGCGGCAAAAAGAAGGCGTGGCCTCATGGGAAGGAGGCGTGGCATCACAAAAAGGGGTGTGGTATTACACTTTAGACCATACACAGTAATGCCCATTACACATTTTAGCAAACTCCGTAATACCCATTACACATAAAGCCACACCCCGTAATGCCAATTACACATAAGGCCACACACCATAATGCCCATTACACGTTGTGCCACACATCATGATGCCCATTACATACTATATAACAAACCGTAATGCCCATTACATATTTGCCACATACAGTAAGTACTGCTTACCTACGTGCTCATTGCTAGGGGGTTCTTGCTTGATGGCACCATAGTACCCATTACACATGATGCCGCACACCATAGTACCCATTACACATGATGCCGCACACCATAGTACCCATTACACATGATGCCGCGCACCATAGTACCCATTACACATGATGCTGCACACATAATGTCCCTTACACATGATGCTGCACACATAATGCCCCTTACACATGATGCTGCACACATAATGCCCCTTACACATGATGCTGCACACCGTAATGCCCCTTACACATTAAGTGACACATTATGCGTAATGCCCCCACATACCGCCACTTGTAGCGTCCCTTAAGCAATGCCCCCAAAAGTGACACTTACTGTAAATTTTTATATGAGCCTTCGCTGCTGCTGCAGGGAGAGATGTAGAGCAGTGCAGTTGCTTCTATGGGGAGAGGAGCAGAGCGCAGCGCAGAGCACGCTCCCACTCCCCTCCTGGTGTCCCCTCTAGCCGAGTGGACATTTGAAATATTGTGCGCGCTGTTGTTGTGCGTGACATTGGGGGAGCACGCCGGGCGCCGGCACCACATGATTAAAGGGGGGATGGGCTGAGGTGAAAGCGGGGAGAAGAATTGGAGCAGAAGCTGCAGAGGTGACAGTCATTGACAGCTGGGCAGAGAGCAGGGGGCTGCCTGGTATTTACCTGTCAATATGGTCCCAGGATCATGCAGGGACATTCCCAGGCTGACCCCTTATACACCAGCCTAGTCCCTGCATTTTCTGGTGTGAGGGGGAGAGACAACCACTCCCCTCTCCCTACCCCCCTTTAACCAACCAGCTATATCTTCGAAACCAACTGACCCATTTACATGAGACCAGTATCATATTGAAAAACTTTTGAGTTGGCTTCGAATGATTTTGGTCCTGTGAAACTGGGCTGTTTGGTTCCAGAGAAATCTGCCCTCAAAGAAGATAAATAGTCATGAATTACATTTTAGAAATGAAAAAAAAAAAACGGTTTGGTACTTGTTTCCTAGCACGGCCACAACGATTTCTATCGTGGTGGTCGTGTCGGAAAAAATCGTGTCGGTCGCGTCGGGTGCATACCAAAACGCACACGACGCGACCGACGCGACCGACGCGATGTACCCGATTTCTCCATAGGCTTCAATGTTAAAATAATTTAACATTGAAGCCTATGGAGAAATCGGGTCCATCGTGTCCATAGGCTTCAATGTTAAATTATTTTAACATTGAAACTGAGTCCATTTAACATAGTAAAAAATGGGTAAAGGGCCAATATGGGCCATTTCTCATTGGGTATGGCCCCGTCAAGTGTGTAAAAAATAATGGCCCCCCATTGTGGCCGCCACCCCCACAATTGACGCGAACCCGAAGCATGGCGAGCGCAGCAAACCCGCGAGGGGCGGTGGTGCGCGTCCTCCAACCTTTTCATTCCCCTACTATCCACGTCGGCGTGGAGTTGAGAATAGATTAGTGTGGCGAGCGCAGCGAGCCACCGAGCCCGAAGCGTGGAGAGCGGACGCGGACAGCTGTGAAGCCCGCAAGGGGACGCGGATACCTGTGAAGGTATCCGCGTCCCCTCGCCACGCTTCGGGCTCGGTGGCTCGCTGCGCTCGCCACACTAATCTATTCTCAACTCCACGCCGACGTGGATAGTAGGGGAATGAAAAGGTCGGAGGACGCGCACCACCGACCCTCGCGGGCTCGCTGCGCTCGCCACGCTTCGGGTTCGCGTCAATCGTGGGGGTGGCGGCCACAATGGGGGGCCATTATTTTTTACACACATGACGGGGCCATACCCAATGAGAAATGGCCCATATTGGGCCTTTTCCATTTTTTGCTATGTTAAATGGACTCAGTTTCAATGTTAAAATATTTTAACATTGAAGCCTATGGACAAATCGAGTCCATCGCATAGGCTTCAATGTTAAATATTTTAACATTGAAGCCTATGGAGAAATCGGGGGCATCGCGTCGGACGCGCATAGGCTTCAATGTTAAAATATTTTAACATTGAAGCCTATGGGGAAATCGTGGGCATCGCGTCGGTCGCGTCGTGTGCCTTCTTAAGGCACACGACCAACGCGATGTACCAGAGTTGTGCTTTTCTCAAAGGAAATCACGGGCATCGCGGGCATCGTGTGCCCTAAAGTTAAGGCACACGATGCCCGCGATTGTGGCCGTGCTAGGAAACAAGTACCAACGGTTTAACCTCAATATCCCTGGAACCAATTAACCCATATGGATCCAGCCTGGTATCAGATTGAAGGCCCAGAGATTTGGGTTCGACTGAGATCAACCTCGAGCTTCAGTGATGCCAAAGGGGGAACTGGCAGCCGTTGAACTGGGTGAGGGTCGGAATTAGCGGGTCCCATGTTATTCTATAGGGAAAACGTTCCAGTTTTGCCTGGCAGTATCTCCGGTTCCCAAGGGGCTAGATACACGGGGCTGGGCTCATTGGAAAGCCCCATCCCTCAGCTACAAAATAGGCTAATTGGTGGTCCGGTGCACCCCCGGACCACCCCCTAGATTCGCCTATGCTTACTGTAGGTACTGACAGTGGCACTGGCAAAGAGAAGTCATCAACTGGAATTTGCCCAACCACTGGTACTGAGAGATTGTATTTGGTTTTTAGTGCTGCGCTTTGCCTTTATGTTATAATAAATTCTGACAATCTGGTGTTAATGACACAACGGTAAATTTCAAAAAACTTTACTTGTAAAATAAAATGACATATATTCATGCACACGATAATGAAAAATGCTGGTGATAATTGTTCCTGATAGCTACAGAGCTATCAGTACTTTCACAGTTTAAATTTTACTTGTAAATTTGCATATAATCATAAATGAACATAATTGCTGGCAATGATTGTCTCTACTTAGTACTGTGTCTTAGTACTATTTAGTACTGTGTCCCCAAATGTGCGTGCCAGACCTGTGGTCTGGTTTGCTGGTTCGGGGTCCGTAAGATTCTTATATTTGAGTCCAAGAAATGTCCAAAGATTCCTAAAAAGGGGGAGATGGAAATAAGTCTTTTTTACACAGTCTAAATTTATATCTGAGCGCGGCTTCCCCCCAATCAGATATGTATATGGTGTCTTCAGGTACCACTTTTACAGCCGTTTGTGGTAAGTGGTTTTCGGAAGAGGGGTGAATGTTGCATGTGTAGGGTATGCCAGATATCGCTTGTCACAGGCCGCCTGTGTGCCGCACCCGTGTGGAGACACAGCGTGTCGCACCCCGGCTCTCTTGAGTGACTGCGGTTTACAGGGAAGTCAGACGCGCCGCCCTGGTCGCCTATGGTAACGTATGCGCCGCGTTCAACTCCCTGCCTGGGGTCCCTCCTGCCTCGCCTCACATTAACTGCCTCCTACTTACCTGTCCTTACGGCCGCTCCATCCTGTTGCCGACTTCCGGCTCAAGCTCCGTCCTTCTGTCGGCTTTCGGACTCACGCTCCCGTTCAGCCGCAGTTTCTTCCAGGTTGTCACCGCTTGTGTTCGTGGAATCGGGTGTTGGTCTCTCATAAATTAAATGGGAAAAATATAGGGGAGTCATCAATGGAGAAGGATTTGGGGGTGCTCATTGACAGCAGACATAGCAGCACTGCCCAATCAATGTCAAGCAGCAGCAGCAAAGGCAAAAAAAGTATTAGCAGGCATAAAAAGGGGCAAAGAGGCCAGGGACGACAGCACAGAACTTATATAGCAGGTCGCCACCCCCACAGACCACCACAAAGCAATAGCATAGTCATGGCTAGCTTTGATGAGCCATGACCTAAGGAACAAAGTTGACAGGGGCTCCAACTGTAGCTGGCAATCTGTTTACCATGAGGACTGTACACAGGACACGTGTTCACCACCTAAGGTTAGAGAAGAGAAAGTTTCTTACCCAGCATAAAATGAGATTATGTACAGTAAGGGCAGAAAGATATGGAATACTCTGCCAGAGAAGGGTGTAATGGCCGACTCAATGGATACGTTTAAGAAAGGGGTACCCAAATTTTTTACAGCAAATGGTATCCAGGGATATAATCATTAATTATAATGTACTATAGTGAACTCAGATTAGACAGACACTTTCGGTCATCAGTTACTCTGGTTTATAATGAATAGATGGTAACCTCATCTGGGCCATTTACATCGCAGGAGATCGTAAACTATGTTACTCTCCCCTCCTGAGGCTGAGCACTAATTCCTTCCTGGGGCCAAATGTAATAGGGTGTGAGGATCAGAAGTGAGATATTTAGGGAGAATTTTCCCATTACTAAAAAGCGGCAATCATTTCACTTCCATCTTAGTACACTTACCCCTTTGAGATAATTTGTTCTAAAAGCCTCAGTCATCTGTTATAATCATCTGACGTCTGAATTTTCATGGGCCTTTATCTTTTGTAATTATTTGAAACCACATTACACTTGTGTAGTGTTGTGTAGATGTAAGGTTACAGCGCCGATGGCAATCTCAGCTCACGCAGCATCTGCTATATAATTTCTTTTATTTTATACCTATAAATATTTCTATATAAAACAACATTGATAATTTCAGGCAAAATACATAAATCCAGCACAAGTGGGTAATGGCTGCCACGGCACTAAAGGGTTAACCCTCTGTTTCGCTGCGCCATTTTGGACAAGGGCACTTGACATGTTGAAATGCGTTTTGAACTGTATGAGCAGCACTGAGCAGGGACAGGTCTCCTGCTGCAGCCGTGCTGTGTGTTGAAGCCTGCTGCTCGGCACAAGGCACAAATTATATGTATTTATGAAATGTATGTTCAGCACTGAGCTGGGACTGCACCTTTTGCCCTTTTCCTAGCAGAAATCTGATGAATGGCCACTGCACAGCAGGTAGCAGGCTTTGTGTCTGTAGTTCCTGGGTAAAGGTGTTAGTAGGGGGACTTGTGTATGAGACGTGTCAAGGAATCCATGCTTTCCTGTCCATTTGGTAAATAAGCTAAGTAAATTGGATTGAACCTTTTGGTATGTAATCTAGATTTAATTATGCATTGGAAGTAAGATGGTCTGATTGATATACAAATCCTAAAAAAGGTATAGGGGGAGGAATTGACCATGCCAGTGTTTTTTCTGCCTATATAAAGAGAGCCTGTGAACCCTGGTATTGGTACACCTGTCTGTATCTGAACGCTGTAAAATCTGTATGCTGTGCCTCCTAGGGATCTAGGAGAGGGTCCTTTTAAGGGCTTATATTTGAGCAAAATAAACATCCTTTGCCTCAAGATGTTTTCATATTACGACTAACAGGAATACGCCAAACTTAATCCCGTTCTCCTGCTGTACTGGGTAAAGCATTCAGAATCTCCAAGTTCCGAATCAACCAACGCCAGTCTGGGGTGTGTCAGCAGCATATCGACGCACATATCCCAGCAGGTAGTACTCAGGTGCCAATGGTTGGGCCTGAGGAGGTCTCTGTGGTTTCAGGCGCTACATGGTAGGAGTCTGGTGTTGGCAGCAATATCTCCGCACACTGCATAGTGGGTGGAGTCAGTAATGGGTGGTTACAGACGGTAACAGGGAATCCCCTTATTGGCCAGGTCCCGTGAGACCAGAAACCGCCATTTGTGATTCCGGAGGGTGTAGCCAGAGCGGAGGGCAGGCATCCAGTCACAATATGTTATGAGATATTGCTCTATACTTATGTATGTGCATACAGTACTAATACAGCTAATACAATTACAGAACATATCTAATGAGATATTGCTCTACACTGGAATTTCTAGACTCCCATCACTTCCTTGCGCAGCAAAAAACAGCACTAATGGCGCATTTCAGATTTCCGTTGCTGACTATTAACATGACTGAGTGTAAACCTGGGTAAGAAATGCAGCAACAACAGCACAGGATTTTGTATACAGAATTTTCTGACTCTATAACTAAAGGCACCAAGTTTAAACCTATAAAACAGAGGACGTAGAAGAAGAGAAAAGACGTCATATTTAAAATTGTCCTTTTGTGGGCGACAAGCTGAGACTTTGTGAACCCTGAGTTGTTGCTCATATTCCGGGTGTGTTTCAGGAGCGACGCAATCAGAAGGGAAACGGCCGCACAGAATATAAGGAACGGGAGGAAGGATCCGGCAAAGACGCTGATCACTAAACTTGTGTAATTTGATTCGAGAGTTGCGATGCCATCATTTGTACCATTAGTGAGTTGGGTAGAGTTCATGTAACGCAATGAGTGCACGACCAATCCACGAGGCAGACTGCAGAGAAGTGACACCAGCAGTGACGTCAGGAGCAGCCAGGGGACCATCCTGGAGATGTTCATCTTCAGTCTCAGGAATAACCTGTTGCTGTAGTTTGTGATCCTCACGCAGTAGAAGACGCAGAGCACGGTGCCCCACCACAGGCTGCAGTACTCCATGCATGGCATTGCAATGAGAACATACTGCAACACGTGAATTGGTACTGTAATAACAGGATTAATGGAAAACAGAACAGGAACATAAGAAATGAGGAAAAGTATTCTCACCGCTCCCAGGCTGGTCATGAGAATATCAATGGTCTGCAGAGAGCGGCCCCTCAGCCACCAGACAACGTTCTGCGCCACTATAAATGCATTGAGCAGTAACCCGACGGCCATCAGTAACCAAGTCACAGCTAGTAAAGCAGTTGTGTAATTCATCTTTTGTATGTCAGATCCGGGCACCTCTGTCAGGGGGTCAGATCTCTGTAAGCAGCCAGCGTTGTACTTATCCCGGCTGAGACAGGTGGCAGAGTGACAGGTAAATGACACAAACATAATATCACTTGCTGTGACATTTGCATGATATTTGACTACCAAACTCCGAATACCTGCCAATGCAGCCGGTGTCCTTACTATAAGCAGAGTTACATTGCCATCTGCATTTTGTACAATGTAACACTCCACACTACACAAAGCACTGTCTAAGTATTTCTTCTAAGGACCACCAATAAAATAAACATTATCTTACACAAAAAAGATTATAAATAAAAAATATGTTTATTTAGCGGAGTTTTCCATAAGAAATAGGCAAAATACTAATTATCCATAACTGACAATCTATGGAAGAATCTGATCCAGTGTATATTATGAAGTAGATGCTTCCTGATGTATGATTTACTCGCTGTTTATGTGGCCTGTGCATCCTCACCTACTATCTTCATATTAGCTAATGATGATGTTGCAGAAGTTGGGGCAATGATGACACTGGTCTGAGCAGACACAGAAACCACTGGACTGGCAGCAGGAGAGTCTGAGACTAATGGCAGTGGCAAACACGGATTTTATAGAAGGGGGGGGGGGGGGGGTGTTCCAATTGCCATCCACAATCTCCACTATACTGTAGATGGTTTATAGTTTACAATAGGATGTATCAAACATTTAAATAATATAAATAAGTGGTCAGGAAAAGGTTAAACATACCATAATAAATATACACAAGCCTAATAAAACCAGTACTGCATTTTCTAAGCTCACATTCTCCCACCTCATGGTAAGGCTCCTGTCTCTTCTTCCTGGCAGCGGCTCTCTAAGCCAATGCAGTGACTGAGGACTCAGATCCACACAATGCAAACTTGGTAGAAGAAGCTGCTACCACTGGGCATGTGCCGCAGCTCTGCCCTGTCCCTATTAATCCATGATGTGGCGGCAGCTCTAGTAATCATACTATATACAATTGCCAGTGTTTATCTATGACGTGACAGGAGACAGACTCACACCCGACAAGGGCAGGATCACACAGAACCTCATGTCAGAATGCATTGCAGATAGAGTCTTTCTGGCCTCTGTCAAGGCAGTGGGCACCTCTAAGATCTCTGTCAAGTATGTGACCACCTTTTTGATCTCTGGTAAGTTGACAGATACCTCTCAGACCCAGTGGCGTAAGTTTTGGGGCATGGTCACGGCAGTGCAGGAGTAGTGGAGTGCAGTGAGGAAGCTCCCTGCCCAACATCCTGTAGCATGCCTGCGGCTGCATGTGGATGAGCCAGGAAGCGGCGGGTGAGCCCTGGGCAACTGCTGCCGCAATTGAAAAAAGCTGGCTGTGTGGAGACGCTGCATACCTGCCTGACGTCTCGCAGTGTGGATGGACGGACGGGTGTGAGTGGCAGCTGTTCGGGGCTGATGGGAGGCACTGTGCATAAAGCCTGGAGGACCAGCTGTGATGCCATTACCCTTCGAAAATGCCAGGCAGGCCGGAGCAGTGTGCGTGCCCCAGGAGACTGCTGCGGCTACTGATGGATGTTGGCTGTGCCTCCTACTTACCCGTCCTTACGGCCGCTCCATCCTGTTGCCGACTTCCGGCTCAAGCTCCGTCCTGCTGTCGGCTTTCGGACTCACGCTCCCGTTCAGCCGCAGTTTCTTCCAGGTTGTCACCGCTTGTGTTCGTGGAATGGGGTGTTGGTCTCTCATAAATTAAATGGGAAAAATATAGGGGAGTCATCAATGGAGAAGGATTTGGGGGTGCTTATTGACAGCAGACATAGCGGCACTGCCCAATCAATGTCAAGCAGCAGCAGCAAAGGCAAAAAAAGTATTAGCAGGCATAAAAAGGGGCAAAGAGGCCAGGGACGACAGCACAGAACTTATATAGCAGGTCGCCACCCCCACAGACCACCACAAAGCAATAGCATAGTCATGGCTAGCTTTGATGAGCCATGACCTAAGGAACAAAGTTGACAGGGGCTCCAACTGTAGCTGGCAATCTGTTTACCATGAGGACTGTACACAGGACACGTGTTCACCACCTAAGGTTAGAGAAGAGAAAGTTTCTTACCCAGCATAAAATGAGATTATGTACAGTAAGGGCAGAAAGATATGGAATACTCTGCCAGAGAAGGGTGTAATGGCCGACTCAATGGATACGTTTAAGAAAGGGGTACCCAAATTTTTTACAGCAAATGGTATCCAGGGATATAATCATTAATTATAATGTACTATAGTGAACTCAGATTAGACAGACACTTTCGGTCATCAGTTACTCTGGTTTATAATGAATAGATGGTAACCTCATCTGGGCCATTTACATCGCAGGAGATCGTAAACTATGTTACTCTCCCCTCCTGAGGCTGAGCACTAATTCCTTCCTGGGGCCAAATGTAATAGGATGTGAGGATCAGAAGTGAGATATTTAGGGAGAATTTTCCCATTACTAAAAAGCGGCAATCATTTCACTTCCATCTTAGTACACTTACCCCTTTGAGATAATTTGTTCTAAAAGCCTTAGTCATCTGTTATAATCATCTGACGTCTGAATTTTGATGGGCCTTTATCTTTTGTAATTATTTAAAATCACATTACACTTGTGTAGTGTTGTGTAGATGTAAGGTTACAGCACCGATGGCGACCTCAGCTCACGCAGCATCTGCTATATAATTTTTTTTATTTTATACCTATAAATATTTCTATATAAAACAACATTGATAATTTCAGGCAAAATACATAAATCCAGCACACGTGGGTAATGGCTGCCACGGCACTAAAGGGTTAACCCTCCGTTTCCCTGCGCCATTTTGGACAAGGGCACTTGACATGTTGAAATGTGTTTTGAACTGTATGAGCAGCACTGAGCAGGGACAGGTCCCCTGCTGCAGCCGTGCTGAGTGTTGAAGCCTGCTGCTCGGCACAAGGCACAAATTATATGTATTTATGAAATGTATGTTCAGCACTGAGCTGGGACTGCACCACATATTTTGTATATTGTATTGAGGAATGCATTCTAAACTTAAAATGCACTTTGTAAATTTCTGGAGAAAGGAGCCCAGCAGTCTCTGTGACGAGGAAATGAGATGCTAAATTGCCCTTTTCCTAGCAGAAATCTGATGAATGGCCACTGCACAGCAGGTAGCAGGCTTTGTGTCTGTAGTTCCTGGGTAAAGGTGTTAGTAGGGGGACTTGTGTATGAGACGTGTCAAGGAATCCATGCTTTCCTGTCCATTTGGTAAATAAGCTAAGGAAATTGGATTGAACCTTTTGGTATGTAATCTAGATTTAATTATGCATTGGAAGTAAGATGGTCTGATTGATATACAAATCCTAAAAAAGGTATAGGGGGAGGAATTGACCATGCCAGTGTTTTTTCTGCCTATATAAAGAGGGCCTGTGAACCCTGGTATTGGTACAACTGTCTGTATCTGAACGCTGTAAAATCTGTATGCTGTGCCTCCTAGGGATCTAGGAGAGGGTCCTTTTAAGGGCTTATATTTGAGCAAAATAAACATCCTTTGCATCAAGATGTTTTCATATGACGACTAACAGGAATATGCCAAACTTAATCCCATTCTCCTGCTGTACTGGGTAAAGCATTCAGAATCTCCAAGTTCCGAATCAACCAACGCCAGTCTGGGGTGTGTCAGCAGCATATCGACACACATATCCCAGCAGGTAGTACTCAGGTGCCAATGGTTGGGCCTGAGGAGGTCTCTGTGGTTCCAGGCGCCACATGGTAGGAGTCTGGTGGTGGCAGCAATATCTCCGCCCACTGCATAGTGTGTGGAGTCAGTAATGGGTGGTTACAGATGGTAACAGGGAATCCCCTTATTGGCCAGGTCCCGTGAGACCAGAAACCGCCATTTGTGATTCCGGAGGGTGTAGCCAGAGCGGAGGGCAGGCATCCAGTCACAATATGTAATGAGATATTGCTCTATACTTATGTATGTGCATACAGTACTAATACAGCTAATACAATTACAGAACATATCTAATGAGATATTGCTCTACACTGGAATTTCTAGACTCCCATCACTTCCTTGCGCAGCAGAAAACAGCACTAATGGCGCATTTCAGATTTCCGTTGCTGACTATTAACATGACTGAGTGTAAACCTGGGTAAGAAATGCAGCAACAACAGCACAGGATTTTGTATACAGAATTTTCTGACTCTATAACTAAAGGCACCAAGTTTAAACCTATAAAACAGAGGACGTAGAAGAAGAGAAAAGACGTCATATTTAAAATTGTCCTTTTGTGGGCGACAAGCTGAGACTTTGTGAACCCTGAGTTGTTGCTCATATTCCGGGTGTGTTTCAGGAGCGACGCAATCAGAAGGGAAACGGCCGCACAGAATATAAGGAACGGGAGGAAGGATCCGGCAAAGACGCTGATCGTAAAACTTGTGTAATTTGATTCGAGAGTAGCGATGCCATCATTTGTACCATTAGTGAGTTGGGTAGAGTTCATGTAACGCAATGAGTGCACGACCAATCCACGAGGCAGACTGCAGAGAAGTGACACCAGCAGTGACGTCAGGAGCAGCCAGGGGACCATCCTGGAGATGTTCATCTTCAGTCTCAGGAATAACCTGTTGCTGTAGTTTGTGATCCTCACGCAGTAGAAGACGCAGAGCACGGTGCCCCACCACAGGCTGCAGTACTCCATGCATGGCATTGCAATGAGAACATACTGCAACATGTGAATTGGTGCTGTAATAACAGGATTAATGGAAAACAGAACAGGAACATAAGAAATGAGGAAAAGTATTCTCACCGCTCCCAGGCTGGTCATGAGAATATCAATGGTCTGCAGAGAGCGGCCCCTCAGCCACCAGGCGATGTTCTGCATCACTATAAATGCATTGAGCAGTAACCCGACGGCCATCAGTAACCAAGTCACAGCTAGTAAAGCAGTTGTGTAATTCATCTTTTGTATGTCAGATCTGGGCACCTCTGTCAGGGGACCAGATCTCTGTAAGCAGCCAGCGCTGTACTTATCCCGGCTGATACAGGTGGCAGAGTGACAGGTAAATGACACACACAGAGTATCACTTGCTGTGACATTTGCATGATATTTGACTACCAAACTCTGTGTACCTGCCAATGCAGCCGGTGTCCTTACTATAAGCAGAGTTACATTGCCATCTGCATTTTGTACAATGTAACACTCCACACTACACAAAGCACTGTCTAAGTATTTCTTCTAAGGACCACCAATAAAATAAACATTATCTTACACAAAAAAGATTATAAATAAAAAATATGTTTATTTAGCGGAGTTTTCCATAAGAAATAGGCAAAATACTAATTATCCATAACTGACAATCTATGGAAGAATCTGATCCAGTGTATATTATGAAGTAAATGCTTCCTGATGTATGATTTACTCGCTGTTTATGTGTCCTGTGCATCCTCACCTACTATCTTCATATTAGCTAATGATGATGTTGCAGAAGTTGGGGCAATGATGACACTGGTCTGAGCAGACACAGAAACCACTGGACTGGCAGCAGGAGAGTCTGAGACTAATGGCAGTGGCAAACACGGATTTTATAGAAGGGGGGGGGGGGTTTCAATTGCCATCCACAATCTCCACTATACTGTAGATGGTTTATAATTTACAATAGGATGTATCAAACATTTAAATAATATAAATAAGTGGTCAGGAAAAGGTTAAACATACCATAATAAATATACACAAGCCTAATAAAACCAGTACTGCATTTTCTAAGCTCACATTCTCCCACCTCATGGTAAGGCTCCTGTCTCTTCTTTCTGGCAGCGGCTCTCTAAGCCAATGCAGTGACTGAGGACTCAGATCCACACAATGCAAACTTGGTAGAAAAAGCTGCTACCACTGGGCATGTGCCGCAGCTCTGCCCTGTCCCTATTAATCCATGATGTGGCGGCAGCTCTAGTAATCATACTATATACAATTGCCAGTGTTTATCTATGACGTGACAGGAGACAGACTCACACGACAAGGGCAGGATCACACAGAACCTCATGTCAGAATGCATTGCAGATAGAGTCTTTCTGGCCTCTGTCAAGGCAGTGGGCACCTCTAAGATCTCTGTCAAGTATGTGACCACCTTTTTGATCTCTGGTAAGTTGACAGATACCTCTCAGACCCAGTGGCGTAAGTTTTGGGGCATGGTCACGGCAGTGCAGGAGTAGTGGAGTGCAGTGAGGAAGCTCCCTGCCCAACATCCTGTAGCATGCCTGCGGCTGCATGTGGATGAGCCAGGAAGCGGCGGGTGAGCCCTGGGCAACTGCTGCCGCAATTGAAAAAAGCTGGCTGTGTGGAGACGCTGCATACCTGCCTGACGTCTCGCAGTGTGGATGGGCAGACGGGTGTGAGTGGCAGCTGCTCGGGGCTGATGGGAGGCACTGTGCATAAAGCCTGGAGGACCAGCTGTGATGCCATTACCCTTCGAAAATGCCAGGCAGGCCGGAGCAGTGTGCGTGCCCCAGGAGACTGCTGCGGCTACTGATGGATGTTGGCTGTGCCTCCTACTTACCCGTCCTTACGGCCGCTCCATCCTGTTGCCGACTTCCGGCTCAAGCTCCGTCCTGCTGTCGGCTTTCGGACTCACGCTCCCGTTCAGCCGCAGTTTCTTCCAGGTTGTCACCGCTTGTGTTCGTGGAATCGGGTGTTGGTCTCTCATAAATTAAATGGGAAAAATATAGGGGAGTCATCAATGGAGAAGGATTTGGGGGTGCTTATTGACAGCAGACATAGCGGCACTGCCCAATCAATGTCAAGCAGCAGCAGCAAAGGCAAAAAAAGTATTAGCAGGCATAAAAAGGAGCAAAGAGGTTAGGGACGACAGCACAGAACTTATATAGCAGGTCGCCACCCCCACAGACCACCACAAAGCAATAGCATAGTCATGGCTAGCTTTGATGAGCCATGACCTAAGGAACAAAGTTGACAGGGGCTCCAACTGTAGCTGGCAATCTGTTTACCATGAGGACTGTACACAGGACACGTGTTCACCACCTAAGGTTAGAGAAGAGAAAGTTTCTTACCCAGCATAAAATGAGATTATGTACAGTAAGGGCAGAAAGATATGGAATACTCTGCCAGAGAAGGGTGTAATGGCCGACTCAATGGATACGTTTAAGAAAGGGGTACCCAAATTTTTTACAGCAAATGGTATCCAGGGATATAATCATTAATTATAATGTACTATAGTGAACTCAGATTAGACAGACACTTTCGGTCATCAGTTACTCTGGTTTATAATGAATAGATGGTAACCTCATCTGGGCCATTTACATTGCAGGAGATCGTAAACTACAGTATGTTACTCTCCCCTCCTGAGGCTGAGCACTAATTCCTTCCTGGGGCCAAATGTAATAGGGTGTGAGGATCAGAAGTGAGATATTTAGGGAGAATTTCCCCATTACTAAAAAGCGGCAATCATTTCACTTCCATCTTAGTACACTTACCCCTTTGAGATAATTTGTTCAAAAAGCCTCAGTCATCTGTTATAATCATCTGACGTCTGAATTTTCATGGGCCTTTATCTTTTGTAATTATTTGAAACCACATTACACTTGTGTAGTGTTGTGTAGATGTAAGGTTACAGCGCCGATGGCAATCTCAGCTCACGCAGCATCTGCTATATAATTTCTTTTATTTTATACCTTTAAATATTTCTATATAAAACAACATTGATAATTTCAGGCAAAATACATAAATCCAGCACAAGTGGGTAATGGCTGCCACGGCACTAAAGGGTTAACCCTCCGTTTCCCTGCGCCATTTTGGACAAGGGCACTTGACATGTTGAAATGCGTTTTGAACTGTATGAGCAGCACTGAGCAGGGACAGGTCTCCTGCTGCAGCCGTGCTGTGTGTTGAAGCCTGCTGCTCGGCACAAGGCACAAATTATATGTATTTATGAAATGTATGATCAGCACTGAGCTGGGACTGCACCTTTTGCCCTTTTCCTAGCAGAAATCTGATGAATGGCCACTGCACAGCAGGTAGCAGGCTTTGTGTCTGTAGTTCCTGGGTAAAGGTGTTAGTAGGGGGACTTGTGTATGAGACGTGTCAAGGAATCCATGCTTTCCTGTCCATTTGGTAAATAAGCTAAGTAAATTGGATTGAACCTTTTGGTATGTAATCTAGATTTAATTATGCATTGAAAGTAAGATGGTCTGATTGATATACAAATCCTAAAAAAGGTATAGGGGGAGGAATTGACCATGCCAGTGTTTTTTCTGCCTATATAAAGAGAGCCTGTGAACCCTGGTATTGGTACACCTGTCTGTATCTGAACGCTGTCAAATCTGTATGCTGTGCCTCCTAGGGATCTAGGAGAGGGTCCTTTTAAGGGCTTATATTTGAGCAAAATAAACATCCTTTGCCTCAAGATGTTTTCATATTACGACTAACAGGAATACGCCAAACTTAATCCCGTTCTCCTGCTGTACTGGGTAAAGCATTCAGAATCTCCAAGTTCCGAATCAACCAACGCCAGTCTGGGGTGTGTCAGCAGCATATCGACGCACATATCCCAGCAGGTAGTACTCAGGTGCCAATGGTTGGGCCTGAGGAGGTCTCTGTGGTTTCAGGCGCTACATGGTAGGAGTCTGGTGGTGGCAGCAATATCTCCGCACACTGCATAGTGGGTGGAGTCAGTAATGGGTGGTTACAGACGGTAACAGGGAATCCCCTTATTGGCCAGGTCCCGTGAGACCAGAAACCGCCATTTGTGATTCCGGAGGGTGTAGCCAGAGCGGAGGGCAGGCATCCAGTCACAATATGTTATGAGATATTGCTCTATACTTATGTATGTGCATACAGTACTAATACAGCTAATACAATTACAGAACATATCTAATGAGATATTGCTCTACACTGGAATTTCTAGACTCCCATCACTTCCTTGCGCAGCAAAAAA
Source organism: Crinia signifera (assembly GCF_055691185.1). NCBI lineage: Eukaryota > Metazoa > Chordata > Amphibia > Anura > Myobatrachidae > Crinia > Crinia signifera. The sequence continues at coordinate 327,846,172 of NC_139219.1, read as the reverse complement.
CAGCACTAATGGCGCATTTCAGATTTCCGTTGCTGACTATTAACATGACTGAGTGTAAACCTGGGTAAGAAATGCAGCAACAACAGCACAGGATTTTGTATACAGAATTTTCTGACTCTATAACTAAAGGCACCAAGTTTAAACCTATAAAACAGAGGACGTAGAAGAAGAGAAAAGACGTCATATTTAAAATTGTCCTTTTGATGGGCTACAAGCTGAGACTTTGTGAACCCTGAGTTGTTGCTCATATTCCGGGTGTGTTTCAGGAGCGACGCAATCAGAAGGGAAACGGCCGCACAGAATATAAGGAACGGGAGGAAGGATCCGGCAAAGACGCTGATCACTAAACTTGTGTAATTTGATTCGAGAGTTGCGATGCCATCATTTGTACCATTAGTGAGTTGGGTAGAGTTCATGTAACGCAATGAGTGCACGACCAATCCACGAGGCAGACTGCAGAGAAGTGACACCAGCAGTGACGTCAGGAGCAGCCAGGGGACCATCCTGGAGATGTTCATCTTCAGTCTCAGGAATAACCTGTTGCTGTAGTTTGTGATCCTCACGCAGTAGAAGACGCAGAGCACGGTGCCCCACCACAGGCTGCAGTACTCCATGCATGGCATTGCAATGAGAACATACTGCAACACGTGAATTGGTACTGTAATAACAGGATTAATGGAAAACAGAACAGGAACATAAGAAATGAGGAAAAGTATTCTCACCGCTCCCAGGCTGGTCATGAGAATATCAATGGTCTGCAGAGAGCGGCCCCTCAGCCACCAGACAACGTTCTGCGCCACTATAAATGCATTGAGCAGTAACCCGACGGCCATCAGTAACCAAGTCACAGCTAGTAAAGCAGTTGTGTAATTCATCTTTTGTATGTCAGATCCGGGCACCTCTGTCAGGGGGTCAGATCTCTGTAAGCAGCCAGCGTTGTACTTATCCCGGCTGAGACAGGTGGCAGAGTGACAGGTAAATGACACAAACATAATATCACTTGCTGTGACATTTGCATGATATTTGACTACCAAACTCCGAGTACCTGCCAATGCAGCCGGTGTCCTTACTATAAGCAGAGTTACATTGCCATCTGCATTTTGTACAATGTAACACTCCACACTACACAAAGCACTGTCTAAGTATTTCTTCTAAGGACCACCAATAAAATAAACATTATCTTACACAAAAAAGATTATAAATAAAAAATATGTTTATTTAGCGGAGTTTTCCATAAGAAATAGGCAAAATACTAATTATCCATAACTGACAATCTATGGAAGAATCTGATCCAGTGTATATTATGAAGTAGATGCTTCCTGATGTATGATTTACTCGCTGTTTATGTGGCCTGTGCATCCTCACCTACTATCTTCATATTAGCTAATGATGATGTTGCAGAAGTTGGGGCAATGATGACACTGGTCTGAGCAGACACAGAAACCACTGGACTGGCAGCAGGAGAGTCTGAGACTAATGGCAGTGGCAAACACGGATTTTATAGAAGGGGGGGGGGTGTTCCAATTGCCATCCACAATCTCCACTATACTGTAGATGGTTTATAGTTTACAATAGGATGTATCAAACATTTAAATAATATAAATAAGTGGTCAGGAAAAGGTTAAACATACCATAATAAATATACACAAGCCTAATAAAACCAGTACTGCATTTTCTAAGCTCACATTCTCCCACCTCATGGTAAGGCTCCTGTCTCTTCTTCCTGGCAGCGGCTCTCTAAGCCAATGCAGTGACTGAGGACTCAGATCCACACAATGCAAACTTGGTAGAAGAAGCTGCTACCACTGGGCATGTGCCGCAGCTCTGCCCTGTCCCTATTAATCCATGATGTGGCGGCAGCTCTAGTAATCATACTATATACAATTGCCAGTGTTTATCTATGACGTGACAGGAGACAGACTCACACCCGACAAGGGCAGGATCACACAGAACCTCATGTCAGAATGCATTGCAGATAGAGTCTTTCTGGCCTCTGTCAAGGCAGTGGGCACCTCTAAGATCTCTGTCAAGTATGTGACCACCTTTTTGATCTCTGGTAAGTTGACAGATACCTCTCAGACCCAGTGGCGTAAGTTTTGGGGCATGGTCACGGCAGTGCAGGAGTAGTGGAGTGCAGTGAGGAAGCTCCCTGCCCAACATCCTGTAGCATGCCTGCGGCTGCATGTGGATGAGCCAGGAAGCGGCGGGTGAGCCCTGGGCAACTGCTGCCGCAATTGAAAAAAGCTGGCTGTGTGGAGACGCTGCATACCTGCCTGACGTCTCGCAGTGTGGATGGACGGACGGGTGTGAGTGGCAGCTGCTCGGGGCTGATGGGAGGCACTGTGCATAAAGCCTGGAGGACCAGCTGTGATGCCATTACCCTTCGAAAATGCCAGGCAGGCCGGAGCAGTGTGCGTGCCCCAGGAGACTGCTGCGGCTACTGATGGATGTTGGCTGTGCCTCCTACTTACCCGTCCTTACGGCCGCTCCATCCTGTTGCCGACTTCCGGCTCAAGCTCCGTCCTGCTGTCGGCTTTCGGACTCACGCTCCCGTTCAGCCGCAGTTTCTTCCAGGTTGTCACCGCTTGTGTTCGTGGAATGGGGTGTTGGTCTCTCATAAATTAAATGGGAAAAATATAGGGGAGTCATCAATGGAGAAGGATTTGGGGGTGCTTATTGACAGCAGACATAGCGGCACTGCACAATCAATGTCAAGCAGCAGCAGCAAAGGCAAAAAAAGTATTAGCAGGCATAAAAAGGGGCAAAGAGGCCAGGGACGACAGCACAGAACTTATATAGCAGGTCGCCACCCCCACAGACCACCACAAAGCAATAGCATAGTCATGGCTAGCTTTGATGAGCCATGACCTAAGGAACAAAGTTGACAGGGGCTCCAACTGTAGCTGGCAATCTGTTTACCATGAGGACTGTACACAGGACACGTGTTCACCACCTAAGGTTAGAGAAGAGAAAGTTTCTTACCCAGCATAAAATGAGATTATGTACAGTAAGGGCAGAAAGATATGGAATACTCTGCCAGAGAAGGGTGTAATGGCCGACTCAATGGATACGTTTAAGAAAGGGGTACCCAAATTTTTTACAGCAAATGGTATCCAGGGATATAATCATTAATTATAATGTACTATAGTGAACTCAGATTAGACAGACACTTTCGGTCATCAGTTACTCTGGTTTATAATGAATAGATGGTAACCTCATCTGGGCCATTTACATCGCAGGAGATCGTAAACTATGTTACTCTCCCCTCCTGAGGCTGAGCACTAATTCCTTCCTGGGGCCAAATGTAATAGGATGTGAGGATCAGAAGTGAGATATTTAGGGAGAATTTTCCCATTACTAAAAAGCGGCAATCATTTCACTTCCATCTTAGTACACTTACCCCTTTGAGATAATTTGTTCTAAAAGCCTTAGTCATCTGTTATAATCATCTGACGTCTGAATTTTGATGGGCCTTTATCTTTTGTAATTATTTAAAATCACATTACACTTGTGTAGTGTTGTGTAGATGTAAGGTTACAGCACCGATGGCGACCTCAGCTCACGCAGCATCTGCTATATAATTTTTTTTATTTTATACCTATAAATATTTCTATATAAAACAACATTGATAATTTCAGGCAAAATACATAAATCCAGCACACGTGGGTAATGGCTGCCACGGCACTAAAGGGTTAACCCTCCGTTTCCCTGCGCCATTTTGGACAAGGGCACTTGACATGTTGAAATGCGTTTTGAACTGTATGAGCAGCACTGAGCAGGGACAGGTCTCCTGCTGCAGCCGTGCTGTGTGTTGAAGCCTGCTGCTCGGCACAAGGCACAAATTATATGTATTTATGAAATGTATGATCAGCACTGAGCTGGGACTGCACCTTTTGCCCTTTTCCTAGCAGAAATCTGATGAATGGCCACTGCACAGCAGGTAGCAGGCTTTGTGTCTGTAGTTCCTGGGTAAAGGTGTTAGTAGGGGGACTTGTGTATGAGACGTGTCAAGGAATCCATGCTTTCCTGTCCATTTGGTAAATAAGCTAAGTAAATTGGATTGAACCTTTTGGTATGTAATCTAGATTTAATTATGCATTGAAAGTAAGATGGTCTGATTGATATACAAATCCTAAAAAAGGTATAGGGGGAGGAATTGACCATGCCAGTGTTTTTTCTGCCTATATAAAGAGAGCCTGTGAACCCTGGTATTGGTACACCTGTCTGTATCTGAACGCTGTAAAATCTGTATGCTGTGCCTTCTAGGGATCTAGGAGAGGGTCCTTTTAAGGGCTTATATTTGAGCAAAATAAACATCCTTTGCCTCAAGATGTTTTCATATTACGACTAACAGGAATACGCCAAACTTAATCCCGTTCTCCTGCTGTACTGGGTAAAGCATTCAGAATCTCCAAGTTCCGAATCAACCAACGCCAGTCTGGGGTGTGTCAGCAGCATATCGACGCACATATCCCAGCAGGTAGTACTCAGGTGCCAATGGTTGGGCCTGAGGAGGTCTCTGTGGTTTCAGGCGCTACATGGTAGAAGTCTGGTGGTGGCAGCAATATCTCCGCACACTGCATAGTGGGTGGAGTCAGTAATGGGTGGTTACAGACGGTAACAGGGAATCCCCTTATTGGCCAGGTCCCGTGAGACCAGAAACCGCCATTTGTGATTCCGGAGGGTGTAGCCAGAGCGGAGGGCAGGCATCCAGTCACAATATGTTATGAGATATTGCTCTATACTTATGTATGTGCATACAGTACTAATACAGCTAATACAATTACAGAACATATCTAATGAGATATTGCTCTACACTGGAATTTCTAGACTCCCATCACTTCCTTGCGCAGCAAAAAACAGCACTAATGGCGCATTTCAGATTTCCGTTGCTGACTATTAACATGACTGAGTGTAAACCTGGGTAAGAAATGCAGCAACAACAGCACAGGATTTTGTATACAGAATTTTCTGACTCTATAACTAAAGGCACCAAGTTAAAACCTATAAAACAGAGGACGTAGAAGAAGAGAAAAGACGTCATATTTAAAATTGTCCTTTTGTGGGCGACAAGCTGAGACTTTGTGAACCCTGAGTTGTTGCTCATATTCCGGGTGTGTTTCAGGAGCGACGCAATCAGAAGGGAAACGGCCGCACAGAATATAAGGAACGGGAGGAAGGATCCGGCAAAGACGCTGATCACTAAACTTGTGTAATTTGATTCGAGAGTTGCGATGCCATCATTTGTACCATTAGTGAGTTGGGTAGAGTTCATGTAACGCAATGAGTGCACGACCAATCCACGAGGCAGACTGCAGAGAAGTGACACCAGCAGTGACGTCAGGAGCAGCCAGGGGACCATCCTGGAGATGTTCATCTTCAGTCTCAGGAATAACCTGTTGCTGTAGTTTGTGATCCTCACGCAGTAGAAGACGCAGAGCACGGTGCCCCACCACAGGCTGCAGTACTCCATGCATGGCATTGCAATGAGAACATACTGCAACACGTGAATTGGTACTGTAATAACAGGATTAATGGAAAACAGAACAGGAACATAAGAAATGAGGAAAAGTATTCTCACCGCTCCCAGGCTGGTCATGAGAATATCAATGGTCTGCAGAGAGCGGCCCCTCAGCCACCAGACAACGTTCTGCGCCACTATAAATGCATTGAGCAGTAACCCGACGGCCATCAGTAACCAAGTCACAGCTAGTAAAGCAGTTGTGTAATTCATCTTTTGTATGTCAGATCCGGGCACCTCTGTCAGGGGGTCAGATCTCTGTAAGCAGCCAGCGTTGTACTTATCCCGGCTGAGACAGGTGGCAGAGTGACAGGTAAATGACACAAACATAATATCACTTGCTGTGACATTTGCATGATATTTGACTACCAAACTCCGAGTACCTGCCAATGCAGCCGGTGTCCTTACTATAAGCAGAGTTACATTGCCATCTGCATTTTGTACAATGTAACACTCCACACTACACAAAGCACTGTCTAAGTATTTCTTCTAAGGACCACCAATAAAATAAACATTATCTTACACAAAAAAGATTATAAATAAAAAATATGTTTATTTAGCGGAGTTTTCCATAAGAAATAGGCAAAATACTAATTATCCATAACTGACAATCTATGGAAGAATCTGATCCAGTGTATATTATGAAGTAGATGCTTCCTGATGTATGATTTACTCGCTGTTTATGTGGCCTGTGCATCCTCACCTACTATCTTCATATTAGCTAATGATGATGTTGCAGAAGTTGGGGCAATGATGACACTGGTCTGAGCAGACACAGAAACCACTGGACTGGCAGCAGGAGAGTCTGAGACTAATGGCAGTGGCAAACACGGATTTTATAGAAGGGGGGGGGGGTGTTCCAATTGCCATCCACAATCTCCACTATACTGTAGATGGTTTATAGTTTACAATAGGATGTATCAAACATTTAAATAATATAAATAAGTGGTCAGGAAAAGGTTAAACATACCATAATAAATATACACAAGCCTAATAAAACCAGTACTGCATTTTCTAAGCTCACATTCTCCCACCTCATGGTAAGGCTCCTGTCTCTTCTTCCTGGCAGCGGCTCTCTAAGCCAATGCAGTGACTGAGGACTCAGATCCACACAATGCAAACTTGGTAGAAGAAGCTGCTACCACTGGGCATGTGCCGCAGCTCTGCCCTGTCCCTATTAATCCATGATGTGGCGGCAGCTCTAGTAATCATACTATATACAATTGCCAGTGTTTATCTATGACGTGACAGGAGACAGACTCACACGACAAGGGCAGGATCACACAGAACCTCATGTCAGAATGCATTGCAGATAGAGTCTTTCTGGCCTCTGTCAAGGCAGTGGGCACCTCTAAGATCTCTGTCAAGTATGTGACCACCTTTTTGATCTCTGGTAAGTTGACAGATACCTCTCAGACCCAGTGGCGTAAGTTTTGGGGCATGGTCACGGCAGTGCAGGAGTAGTGGAGTGCAGTGAGGAAGCTCCCTGCCCAACATCCTGTAGCATGCCTGCGGCTGCATGTGGATGAGCCAGGAAGCGGCGGGTGAGCCCTGGGCAACTGCTGCCGCAATTGAAAAAAGCTGGCTGTGTGGAGACGCTGCATACCTGCCTGACGTCTCGCAGTGTGGATGGACGGACGGGTGTGAGTGGCAGCTGCTCGGGGCTGATGGGAGGCACTGTGCATAAAGCCTGGAGGACCAGCTGTGATGCCATTACCCTTCGAAAATGCCAGGCAGGCCGGAGCAGTGTGCGTGCCCCAGGAGACTGCTGCGGCTACTGATGGATGTTGGCTGTGCCTCCTACTTACCCGTCCTTACGGCCGCTCCATCCTGTTGCCGACTTCTGGCTCAAGCTCCGTCCTGCTGTCGGCTTTCGGACTCACGCTCCCGTTCAGCCGCAGTTTCTTCCAGGTTGTCACCGCTTGTGTTCGTGGAATGGGGTGTTGGTCTCTCATAAATTAAATGGGAAAAATATAGGGGAGTCATCAATGGAGAAGGATTTGGGGGTGCTTATTGACAGCAGACATAGCGGCACTGCCCAATCAATGTCAAGCAGCAGCAGCAAAGGCAAAAAAAGTATTAGCAGGCATAAAAAGGGGCAAAGAGGCCAGGGACGACAGCACAGAACTTATATAGCAGGTCGCCACCCCCACAGACCACCACAAAGCAATAGCATAGTCATGGCTAGCTTTGATGAGCCATGACCTAAGGAACAAAGTTGACAGGGGCTCCAACTGTAGCTGGCAATCTGTTTACCATGAGGACTGTACACAGGACACGTGTTCACCACCTAAGGTTAGAGAAGAGAAAGTTTCTTACCCAGCATAAAATGAGATTATGTACAGTAAGGGCAGAAAGATATGGAATACTCTGCCAGAGAAGGGTGTAATGGCCGACTCAATGGATACGTTTAAGAAAGGGGTACCCAAATTTTTTACAGCAAATGGTATCCAGGGATATAATCATTAATTATAATGTACTATAGTGAACTCAGATTAGACAGACACTTTCGGTCATCAGTTACTCTGGTTTATAATGAATAGATGGTAACCTCATCTGGGCCATTTACATCGCAGAAGATCGTAAACTATGTTACTCTCCCCTCCTGAGGCTGAGCACTAATTCCTTCCTGGGGCCAAATGTAATAGGGTGTGAGGATCAGAAGTGAGATATTTAGGGAGAATTTTCCCATTACTAAAAAGCGGCAATCATTTCACTTCCATCTTAGTACACTTACCCCTTTGAGATAATTTGTTCAAAAAGCCTCAGTCATCTGATATAATCATCTGACGTCTGAATTTTCATGGGCCTTTATCTTTTGTAATTATTTGAAACCACATTACACTTGTGTAGTGTTGTGTAGATGTAAGGTTACAGCGCCGATGGCAATCTCAGCTCACGCAGCATCTGCTATATAATTTCTTTTATTTTATACCTTTAAATATTTCTATATAAAACAACATTGATAATTTCAGGCAAAATACATAAATCCAGCACAAGTGGGTAATGGCTGCCACGGCACTAAAGGGTTAACCCTCCGTTTCGCTGCGCCATTTTGGACAAGGGCACTTGACATGTTGAAATGCGTTTTGAACTGTATGAGCAGCACTGAGCAGGGACAGGTCTCCTGCTGCAGCCGTGCTGTGTGTTGAAGCCTGCTGCTCGGCACAAGGCACAAATTATATGTATTTATGAAATGTATGTTTAGCACTGAGCTGGGACTGCACCTTTTGCCCTTTTCCTAGCAGAAATCTGATGAATGGCCACTGCACAGCAGGTAGCAGGCTTTGTGTCTGTAGTTCCTGGGTAAAGGTGTTAGTAGGGGGACTTGTGTATGAGACGTGTCAAGGAATCCATGCTTTCCTGTCCATTTGGTAAATAAGCTAAGTAAATTGGATTGAACCTTTTGGTATGTGTTAATGCTGATATGATATGACCAGGGAGACAATAAGTGGAAAGCGTTGGTTACGTAATAAGTCCGCAACCAACGTACCCTTTATACCTAGCTACGTGCGAACAAAGCGTAGCGCAGCGTAGCGTACCTTTTATTGTATTATGTATACCAAGAACCAATACCTTATTCAGAGATTCCTTCGCAGTACTTTGTCTCTAATCTGCGAATATACCTTATCGGACTGTGTCCGCAATATACCTTATCGCTATTATGCGAATAAACAGACACGACCACTGAATAGGAATAAGGAGATTAGAACTCCGTAAAAGGTTTGTATTTAAGTCCCTAATGGACAAAAGGGGGTTACAGAAATAAGAATAAACAGGTATAACAGGTGATACAATATACTAACAATGAATACTAAACAGACTCTGCTAAGGGGAGAGAAAAACAGATACAAGACACAATCAGCCAACAATACTTATAAGAATAAATACCGTAAAAATGCAACCGTTTACCGTGGTCATCTAGTATGCAAAGCGCAGTCCGGTCAGAGCTCACTATCGTTCAGGAATGAGCGATAGTCCGGTAGGAAGGTCCAGGGAAAGTAGATGTGCCGAAGAGAGCGAGCCTGCTCCGGGTCGCCTATCTTATAGGGTCAGAAGGGGGAGGTCAAAGGCCATTCTCATTGGTCAGAGATCATATGTCCGGTCCACTGTGATTGGAGGTTAGACGCTGTACCTGGTCTGACCAGGTGCAGGGGAGTGAACTTTAAGAGTCCTTTGTTTGGTGGTTTCGGCGTCAGCAAGGATAAGAACCGGTTTGAGCTAGTTTCCTTTGTTAACTACTTACAACAGAAACTGTCTCTGGAATATGGATTATGTCCATATCTCTCGGGCAATGTACATTGCGACATATTCGCAATGACCGGAATACTTCGCATAATGAACTGAGCGGAACGGTACTAAACACGATATAGACAGGTGTGTGCAGGGCTAACTAAGCTATGTGTGGCGTTCTAAACCTTTTAACTATATTTCATTTCGTGTAAGTGTGTTATTATGAATTTATGTGTGATAGTATGTCTACTCTTCTGGTCCACATTGTCACACATACTCGGGTATGGAAACTTTATTTGCGCAACTCTGCGAACCAAAATGGCGGCCATACTATCACAAAATGGCGTGTGTGTACCTAGACTTCCACAGTCCACCCTTTAACAGTAAATATAAAACTGTTACAATACAAAAACATTTTACACGACAATACAGAAATTCATAATCCTAACAAAGAAATTGGGATCCATGAAATAAACATATAAGGGGAGTAAACCATCTGCTCTCGGCCGATCCAGGATCATGGATAAACGATGGGCCGCATTTATCGAACAATCTACTCAGGGTCACGAAGGATAATGTACAATTTAGGGATAAAAATAAAAACAGGGGTGGTTACAACATATACACATTCACAAATATGGCATCCTTTGGTAGGTATTGTTTGTGACAACAGACCCTTGAACTCTTTGTTGTCTCTCTTTTTGGTATGCTTTTAAGTATGATGGTATTAAAACATCCGATCCTGGGTAAGGTGTCAAGTTTATAGATTCTACCTTAACCTAAGCTGGGACGGGTAACACACTCTCAGAACTCTGTATCGTCCGTCCAATGCCTGGCAGCAGGGCGGCAGCGGTATCCTTGCTTTTGAGGATAAGAACGGATAGTGGGGGGGGGAGACAAGAATAGGACCCACAACAATAGAGAAAACTGAGAAAGGAAAAATTTTGTTAGTGATCCTTTCAACCTGTTACCAGTGGGGTGTGTCACAGTCCCTTTTTGTAGCTTGTACAGGTTGCTTGACCTTAGCTGCTCTCCAGTCCTCCCGAAATGGTGCCTCTTAGCGATTTCTTTCTTTCGCCCTCGAGTGTAGGGACCTTTCGGTTTTCAGTTCTTTCGGCAGTAGGACGAACGTACCCGAATCTCTCTCTGCGACTTTGTTATTGAGGTAGTGCTGGTCAACAAGATCTGGGGTGGTCCTTTCCAAAGGTCTATCAAGCAACCTGTATATGGCAAAGCAGGGGAAACAACAACAACATCTCCTGGTTCATGGTTATGACAGTTCACAACAGGTGTCAACAAAGTCCTTTTGCTGCAGTTTTCCAGGTGTGGATACATCACTTGCATTTGTGGTCTAGGATCTCCTTGTGGGATTACCATAACCTGTGGCTGCCCGCCAAGCAATGTTTCGATGGGGACCAATGAGGTGGAGTTCTGAGAGTGATTTTGCTACTACAAAAAGAGATTATGGGGTGTACCATCAGTCCCTGAAGGTTAACACATGACTTAAACCTTTTATATATATTTGCATACTCAAGGGTGTTTCTGGGCTGCCATATCTATACACACAAACGTCAACATATATATATATATGTATAAGAATAAATAAATAACTTAAATGCTTCTAGAGTGGACTGTACAAAGCCAATTTTGTATTACCTGCAGAGGATCCTGCTGGAGGAGGGATGTGGAGATGGCTCTGTGGGAACAGCCGTTGCAGTTTGTTTCCCCCAGACAAGTAAGGCATGATTCTGTCGTCTTACCTGTCTGTGGGCACACCAGTAATTTTGGACTAATTTTTCCACATACCTTCCCTGTCAAGACAAGTCAGGCCATGGGCTATCTCTGTCCTGACAGTTTGGCATGTTCTTAGAGTCACTGGTTTACCTTGTCCATCTTTCTATTCCTGTCCACATCCCTTCGGCTTCCAGACTGCTTCTCCTGCAGGGGACACAAATCTTGTATTACTATGTGAATATACTGACATTTATAGGGGGAACACAAACATTATCCGCAGAGCGCATGGCTCACCCAGCTGCCTTGCCAGCATGTTCATCATCAAGTGACACTGAATCCTCATTGAAGATGTGGTTTTTACACTTGATAACAGCCACTCTGTCCGGCAGCTGTGTGACTGTCGAGAATCTTTTAAACTTACAACGCTTGCGCCACTGGAGTGCCAGCTACTGAAACAAAACATCTGAGGCGCCATAAGGCCTAAGATCTTCTGTATTACCCCAACAAACATACTTGGAGTCGGCATGAATATTGGCTGTTTTTCTCTCAGTTCGCAGTACTATTAATGAGACTGCTGTTGCTGAGTGAGACGTCCAATGGGTTCAGCCTCTACTATGCCTTTTCCATCTATTACGGTATAGCCAGTGTACACTTTTCCCTCTCGGTGTTGTGGAAAGAACGGAAAAAAAAAATGAATTACCTCTTCCAATGGGTTGTTACCACCCTTTGGGGGCATGCTGCAAAGGTCTGATTCAAACATGTCATGCAATCATATTCGTCTCGGCTCCCACTAAATTCCACCATTCCAGCAACCTCAGCACCACTCCACCCTTTGTGCCTTTGGCGGGCACACCTGGTAAGAGTGTTGCTGGGTTTACAATATTACCCATTTTACATGGTAACATCAATGCAAGTTCCCATTTAGTGAACTTGGCTGATGAATATTTTTCACATGTTTAGGCAGAATTTTAGGAGTGTCCAGACTATATGAGGAGCATAAACAGTTAAAACACACCCCAACACCACATTCTCAGTTTTGTTTACCAGTAGTGCTATGGCGACTACACTGTGTAGACAAGTATGAATGTGCTTAAGTAATAGGGTTTAATTGCACACTGCAGTACGACATTGGTCAGGCTGGCATCACCAGGTTTCTTACGTCACTATATCTGTCGCCCCCTCAGCAGGTCTAATATTCTACATCACATGGTCTCTTGTGTCAGTTTTACCCATGGCAAAAAGCTGTAATCACGCCTGTTTCTCCTTCTTTATTGTCCACATCTGTCTGTGAAGACATGGGTATTGTGATTGCACCTATTTATGTGTAAATGCGTTTTACAACCCTTTTCATTCTTTGTAGAAGGGGAATGCTTTGTGCATTACTTGGACTGCTTTTCACAAGATGGTGGCTGTGGTTGCCCTGGGTAACATTAGGAGTAATGCTTAAAGTTATTGGGACTTTGTTCAAGATTTACTGAAAAATATCTATATTGTGACTACTCGCTTTACAGGGTACCGCATATTCACAATGGTATTTCTCTGCTGGGAGTGCGACAGATTCTTCGAACTATTTTTCTATGATTTGTGGGTTTATGGTTACTAATGTGTCCCAGATTTCCCTCCCCCTCCCCCCCTTGTTCAGGCGCAACCGCAATCCGTCCTGAGATACCTTATGTCCTGCCTCAGGAGGATACACCAGAGGTTGTCTATCGCCAACTGCTGGTGCTGTGGATGAGGAAAGGACATAACAATAGATCATTAACCCATTGTATTGGTATTTACCCATTTGTGGGCCGTAAGGACAGTGTGCGATCTTGCAAAACCCGGGGGAGGGGCTTGGTGGCTTTCTGAGGTTTCTGGAACAGAAAAGTAGGGAAAGGAGAAAAAAATTGGAAAAAGAGAGAGAAAAACTCAAAAAGGGTAGAAAATATTAATGACAGTAATGTGTACATTTATTTTCAACCGAAATTTTTTTTCTTTTATTTTGATGACACCAGGATTTAGCACTATGGGGGAATTGGCTCTCAACTATTTGGTTCTTACCCTTTTCAACTCCTGTTCTGATTTGTAAAGCCCTCCCTTTCTTTCTGTTTCCCAGTGTGGTTGTGACTATGGGCTGTGTCTAGGGGTATTTAGCTAAAAGTTCTCTTTTTGGGAACCTTGTTATTTCACTGGGTATTTTTCCAGCTCAACCTCAGGTTTCGAATGGTGAGGCTGTACTTTGGGGCGCTATACTTTCTGTTTTTTAACAGGGTTTCTATTGAAGCTATGGTTGCCATTGATCCTGTGTCCTTCCCATCTTTAGTTCAAAGGGAACTCGGTATTTGTGCTCTAGTTTTTAGCTACCTTAGATGGATTTGACTCTATAACAGTGGAATACAACATTAGCCTCTGAGGACTGTCCAGCATATCTTGCACTTCTTGTGTAAGATTTCTAGGAGTGTCCAGAAATACCCCATTAGGGGTGCAATAGATGACACATCCCATTTTACATAGTAAATCTCTACTCAGGAGGTTAGTCGGGGCCGCTGCAGCCAACAGAAAAGAGTGTTTGGTATGCAGAGGCCCGATTGTAACCTTCGCTGGTTTCGTCAGTGGGTAATGTTGTATTTTTCCTGTTACCCCAATTGCTGCTACTAATTGCTTGGCACAACCTAGATAAGGAGGGAATGTTGTTAACGGGTTTGTCAGTGAAACCCAAGTGAAGAGGAGTGTTGAGAACAGATCTGGCCGCCCCTGTATCAACCAAAAAGGTTTGCCTTACTCCAGCTATATCAACCTTCACCTGAGGTTCCTCTCTAAGGTGTTGAGTTAATCTAACTGGCTGTAGGATACAGGTATGACCTGTTTCCTATTGTCTGACCTGGGTTGCCCTTAGCACAGTGTCAGCCATCAGATGGGGAGGAGGCATGTTGCGTGACCTGTCTGTCTCCTCTCATTGTCTAGGGGCTGGGTATCTCCGTGTCTCACCTTTGTGAGATTCCCATTCTCGTTTATGTGTCTGATAATTCCTGTGGTTTCCTAACCTACAATGAGCTGAGTAATGACCTTCCCTATTGCAGTTGTAACAGATAATTGGTTTTCTACCTGTGTCCCTGGTGTTTCGTGGTTGTTGGTATGCAGCTTTGTTTGGGGCATTAGTAAGGGCTTGGATGTTAATCATCATCAGTTTGTCAGTTTTCAGTTCCCTGTGCTTTGATATGTTTTTGTCATGGGCTACGGCAGATTCCCGTAGGGCATCTACTGTCATTCCTCGCCAATTTGGGAACGATGTTTGGACCCTGTTCTTCAATTTCTCTCTCAGCCCCTCCACTAACACAGAGACAACCATCTCCCTCAGGTGTGGGTTACCCTTAAGATCGGCGACACCAGTGTGTTTTGATACCGTCATCAAACACCGGTTGAAATATTCGCTAGCTGACTCACTATCTTTTTGTTTGATAGTGAATATCTTGCTATATTCCACTGCTGCAGGAAAATACACTCCCAACTGCAAGTTGATTAGGCGTATATTTTCCTGGTTGATCTCATCATTTATCTCCTTGTCCACCTTCAATCCACTATCCTGAATGAATTTCAGGATATCGATGTGAGTGGGGAGACAGGCCCTCAACATGATTCTCCAATCCTTGTTGGTGGGCTCATCAGAGTTTCCCAGATCCCTTACAAATTTCTGACATAATGTCAGATCTTTCCTAGGATCAGGGAAATCTGAAATGATGGACCGCAGCTCTAACCGTGTCCATAGGTTTAGCATGGTCATCTTTCTGGTAGGTATCACACCCTCTCTGTCTGCCTTACCATAGGGAACTTCCAGTGTGCGCATAGGATATGTTTGTACCACATCCGCATTACTGGGACCTGCTTGGGAGTCGTCTGTGTCTGTGCTGTGTGGTGCATCATTACCTGAGTCCGATACTATGCTGTTGGCATCAGCCGTCTCCTCCTCCTGTGCTGGGGCCTCGACAGGGGGTTGAGCTTTTCCCTCAATCATATTAATTGCATGAGAGACGGCCAGTGCCAACAGCTGCTCGTTTTCCTCTCGGGTTTCCTTGTAAGGGGATAAGACAGGGTACAGGTTAGCAACGGATACATTATTACTTATTCCTTTCTTATGCGTCATTATCCCCTTCGGCACATATGGGGGTGGGGGAGCGGTTGCGGCTACGGTTGCATTTTTATTGTGGCTGATTGTATCTGGCACTGCCAAACATTTGATTCCCCATTGTTCCTGCCCTTCCTTCTGCCACAATTTAAGAATTTCCATGTGCTTCACTCTCTTCTTACGACTGGAGAGTAGACATATTTCATCCTTTACTGCAGATAAGATTTCTGGATCAAAGCTACCAACACTGGGAAATTCTAACTTGCTGCCTTGTGTCATTCTTCTCCATTTATTTTGATAAACAACTGCGAGTTCACCGTGCTTCCTGCACATAATGAAAGCCGCCGACCCTTTGGGTCGACTAGATTCCTCCCTAACTGACTCGGTATCCCTGTGTGAACCGTTATTACCCATAATTACAGGAATAAACGTTCACAGCTAGCAGAAACCGGAGGGCCGTTTATCAGTGAGTCACTCCCAAATCACTCCTTCTCCACAAAATGGCACTATTCCGCAATCAAGCGTGAAGCCCACTATGCGAGGTAATGTACTCAATCACCAAGTCTTTCAACTAGTAGCGAACTGCTAGCCAACTTGCAAGGTGCGGCAGTTTTCCCAGGGCACAGCAAAACTTGTTTTTCCTGTACCCCCAAAAACTGGTATTTCTAAAGTAGCTGATCGGATCACTGGGTTCCGATTTAGCCTCTTGTACCCTCCCAGTGGATCAAAATAGGTAGTTCCACGGAAGGGGCAGTTCCTATGGGCACGTCGTCACGTGAACCCGGTCCTAACTGGTCTGTCCTACACTGGCTACACTGCGCTTGAGTCGTGTCGTCACACACCCGTTCGCCTCAGTTATTTTTCACACTGGGCGCTGGTTACACCTTGGTCTTATGCATATATTTGAAATATTTCTGTACAGAAAAATCTTCCCAGGCTGGTAGCTTTTCACTAGATACTTATGCAGGTATAAATCCCTTATAACACTCTATAGGAATCTATTAAAATAATGCTTGAGTTGCTTGTTTTAAAAAAAATGAACAAAAGGAAAAAACTTATTTTCTTTTATTAATCACCGCCTCATTCGCAGTATATTGCTATACTGTTTAAATAAAGCTAGTGGTTAAATACTGTTCACCTTTGAGTTCCTATGTGTGCTGCATGTGCAGTACCAATGAACAGCCACGTGTGTACATGCACTGTTCACAGGCCGCCGATGAATCGGCCACCCACGTGTTCTATAGTGTATTTGCAAGGTTGCACTCGGGTTTCGCTATACGCAGTAATTGCGCCTAAATGTGGAATAAATCCCTTAACTCCGTCCGAAAGTTACGTATCAAGATGCGAAATAAATCCCGCACTTAATCCATAAATCACGTACAAAGATGCGAAAATTTCCCGATATGGGCACGTGCGCGCGCACCTTGCTTAATACACAATAGACGCTTTACGTTACTGCAAAAGGCCCAGGACTTGTCGCCACGTGGCGGAGTCCCTGTTTTTGCGGTAACTAACAATAAACAATTATAGTTTTGCACAGAGGGGATCCTCTGTGTACTATAATAAACACAGATTCCACGTGTGCGAACCTTATCGCGCGTGGTACATATACTATAATAAACAAGCAGCCCAAGACACTATACCCCGTTAAACTACTTGTGGCAGGCAGAAGTACAGTTTACTAAACACTTAGGTATGATATGCTTTAAAACACGTGGCTTTCACTTATTGTACTCCGGGTTCAGCGCTAGCACTTCCCGAACCCCGCACCGCCGCGGACTCGGCCTATCCAGCAATGGAAACAAATAAATACTTCCACCCTTTTGCTGGTATAGGTCGGGTCGCACGCCTGGTACTGAGTTCTGGAATGTGGAGCGGACGGACGCGCCCCCAATTGTTAATGCTGATATGATATGACCAGGGAGACAATAAGTGGAAAGCGTTGGTTACGTAATAAGTCCGCAACCAACGTACCCTTTATACCTAGCTACGTGCGAACAAAGCGTAGCGCAGCGTAGCGTACCTTTTATTGTATTATGTATACCAAGAACCAATACCTTATTCAGAGATTCCTTCGCAGTACTTTGTCTCTAATCTGCGAATATACCTTATCGGACTGTGTCCGCAATATACCTTATCGCTATTATGCGAATAAACAGACACGACCACTGAATAGGAATAAGGAGATTAGAACTCCGTAAAAGGTTTGTATTTAAGTCCCTAATGGACAAAAGGGGGTTACAGAAATAAGAATAAACAGGTATAACAGGTGATACAATATACTAACAATGAATACTAAACAGACTCTGCTAAGGGGAGAGAAAAACAGATACAAGACACAATCAGCCAACAATACTTATAAGAATAAATACCGTAAAAATGCAACCGTTTACCGTGGTCATCTAGTATGCAAAGCGCAGTCCGGTCAGAGCTCACTATCGTTCAGGAATGAGCGATAGTCCGGTAGGAAGGTCCAGGGAAAGTAGATGTGCCGAAGAGAGCGAGCCTGCTCCGGGTCGCCTATCTTATAGGGTCAGAAGGGGGAGGTCAAAGGCCATTCTCATTGGTCAGAGATCATATGTCCGGTCCACTGTGATTGGAGGTTAGACGCTGTACCTGGTCTGACCAGGTGCAGGGGAGTGAACTTTAAGAGTCCTTTGTTTGGTGGTTTCGGCGTCAGCAAGGATAAGAACCGGTTTGAGCTAGTTTCCTTTGTTAACTACTTACAACAGAAACTGTCTCTGGAATATGGATTATGTCCATATCTCTCGGGCAATGTACATTGCGACATATTCGCAATGACCGGAATACTTCGCATAATGAACTGAGCGGAACGGTACTAAACACGATATAGACAGGTGTGTGCAGGGCTAACTAAGCTATGTGTGGCGTTCTAAACCTTTTAACTATATTTCATTTCGTGTAAGTGTGTTATTATGAATTTATGTGTGATAGTATGTCTACTCTTCTGGTCCACATTGTCACACATACTCGGGTATGGAAACTTTATTTGCGCAACTCTGCGAACCAAAATGGCGGCCATACTATCACAAAATGGCGTGTGTGTACCTAGACTTCCACATATGTAATCTAGATTTAATTATGCATTGAAAGTAAGATGGTCTGATTGATATACAAATCCTAAAAAAGGTATAGGGGGAGGAATTGACCATGCCAGTGTTTTTTCTGCCTATATAAAGAGAGCCTTTGAACCCTGGTATTGGTACACCTGTCTGTATCTGAACGCTGTAAAATCTGTATGCTGTGCCTCCTAGGGATCTAGGAGAGGGTCCTTTTAAGGGCTTATATTTGAGCAAAATAAACATCCTTTGCCTCAAGATGTTTTCATATTACGACTAACAGGAATACGCCAAACTTAATCCCGTTCTCCTGCTGTACTGGGTAAAGCATTCAGAATCTCCAAGTTCCGAATCAACCAACGCCAGTCTGGGGTGTGTCAGCAGCATATCGACGCACATATCCCAGCAGGTAGTACTCAGGTGCCAATGGTTGGGCCTGAGGAGGTCTCTGTGGTTTCAGGCGCTACATGGTAGGAGTCTGGTGGTGGCAGCAATATCTCCGCACACTGCATAGTGGGTGGAGTCAGTAATGGGTGGTTACAGACGGTAACAGGGAATCCCCTTATTGGCCAGGTCCCGTGAGACCAGAAACCGCCATTTGTGATTCCGGAGGGTGTAGCCAGAGCGGAGGGCAGGCATCCAGTCACAATATGTTATGAGATATTGCTCTATACTTATGTATGTGCATACAGTACTAATACAGCTAATACAATTACAGAACATATCTAATGAGATATTGCTCTACACTGGAATTTCTAGACTCCCATCACTTCCTTGCGCAGCAAAAAACAGCACTAATGGCGCATTTCAGATTTCCGTTGCTGACTATTAACATGACTGAGTGTAAACCTGGGTAAGAAATGCAGCAACAACAGCACAGGATTTTGTATACAGAATTTTCTGACTCTATAACTAAAGGCACCAAGTTTAAACCTATAAAACAGAGGACGTAGAAGAAGAGAAAAGACGTCATATTTAAAATTGTCCTTTTGTGGGCGACAAGCTGAGACTTTGTGAACCCTGAGTTGTTGCTCATATTCCGGGTGTGTTTCAGGAGCGACGCAATCAGAAGGGAAACGGCCGCACAGAATATAAGGAACGGGAGGAAGGATCCGGCAAAGACGCTGATCACTAAACTTGTGTAATTTGATTCGAGAGTTGCGATGCCATCATTTGTACCATTAGTGAGTTGGGTAGAGTTCATGTAACGCAATGAGTGCACGACCAATCCACGAGGCAGACTGCAGAGAAGTGACACCAGCAGTGACGTCAGGAGCAGCCAGGGGACCATCCTGGAGATGTTCATCTTCAGTCTCAGGAATAACCTGTTGCTGTAGTTTGTGATCCTCACGCAGTAGAAGACGCAGAGCACGGTGCCCCACCACAGGCTGCAGTACTCCATGCATGGCATTGCAATGAGAACATACTGCAACACGTGAATTGGTACTGTAATAACAGGATTAATGGAAAACAGAACAGGAACATAAGAAATGAGGAAAAGTATTCTCACCGCTCCCAGGCTGGTCATGAGAATATCAATGGTCTGCAGAGAGCGGCCCCTCAGCCACCAGACAACGTTCTGCGCCACTATAAATGCATTGAGCAGTAACCCGACGGCCATCAGTAACCAAGTCACAGCTAGTAAAGCAGTTGTGTAATTCATCTTTTGTATGTCAGATCCGGGCACCTCTGTCAGGGGGTCAGATCTCTGTAAGCAGCCAGCGTTGTACTTATCCCGGCTGAGACAGGTGGCAGAGTGACAGGTAAATGACACAAACATAATATCACTTGCTGTGACATTTGCATGATATTTGACTACCAAACTCCGAATACCTGCCAATGCAGCCGGTGTCCTTACTATAAGCAGAGTTACATTGCCATCTGCATTTTGTACAATGTAACACTCCACACTACACAAAGCACTGTCTAAGTATTTCTTCTAAGGACCACCAATAAAATAAACATTATCTTACACAAAAAAGATTATAAATAAAAAATATGTTTATTTAGCGGAGTTTTCCATAAGAAATAGGCAAAATACTAATTATCCATAACTGACAATCTATGGAAGAATCTGATCCAGTGTATATTATGAAGTAGATGCTTCCTGATGTATGATTTACTCGCTGTTTATGTGGCCTGTGCATCCTCACCTACTATCTTCATATTAGCTAATGATGATGTTGCAGAAGTTGGGGCAATGATGACACTGGTCTGAGCAGACACAGAAACCACTGGACTGGCAGCAGGAGAGTCTGAGACTAATGGCAGTGGCAAACACTGATTTTATAGAAGGGGGGGGGGTGTTCCAATTGCCATCCACAATCTCCACTATACTGTAGATGGTTTATAGTTTACAATAGGATGTATCAAACATTTAAATAATATAAATAAGTGGTCAGGAAAAGGTTAAACATACCATAATAAATATACACAAGCCTAATAAAACCAGTACTGCATTTTCTAAGCTCACATTCTCCCACCTCATGGTAAGGCTCCTGTCTCTTCTTCCTGGCAGCGGCTCTCTAAGCCAATGCAGTGACTGAGGACTCAGATCCACACAATGCAAACTTGGTAGAAGAAGCTGCTACCACTGGGCATGTGCCGCAGCTCTGCCCTGTCCCTATTAATCCATGATGTGGCGGCAGCTCTAGTAATCATACTATATACAATTGCCAGTGTTTATCTATGACGTGACAGGAGACAGACTCACACGACAAGGGCAGGATCACACAGAACCTCATGTCAGAATGCATTGCAGATAGAGTCTTTCTGGCCTCTGTCAAGGCAGTGGGCACCTCTAAGATCTCTGTCAAGTATGTGACCACCTTTTTGATCTCTGGTAAGTTGACAGATACCTCTCAGACCCAGTGGCGTAAGTTTTGGGGCATGGTCACGGCAGTGCAGGAGTAGTTGAGTGCAGTGAGGAAGCTCCCTGCCCAACATCCTGTAGCATGCCTGCGGCTGCATGTGGATGAGCCAGGAAGCGGCGGGTGAGCCCTGGGCAACTGCTGCCGCAATTGAAAAAAGCTGGCTGTGTGGAGACGCTGCATACCTGCCTGACGTCTCGCAGTGTGGATGGACGGACGGGTGTGAGTGGCAGCTGCTCGGGGCTGATGGGAGGCACTGTGCATAAAGCCTGGAGGACCAGCTGTGATGCCATTACCCTTCGAAAATGCCAGGCAGGCCGGAGCAGTGTGCGTGCCCCAGGAGACTGCTCCGGCTACTGATGGATGTTGGCTGTGACTCCTACTTACCCGTCCTTACGGCCGCTCCATCCTGTTGCCAACTTCCGGCTCAAGCTCCGTCCTGCTGTCGGCTTTCGGACTCACGCTCCCGTTCAGCCGCAGTTTCTTCCAGGTTGTCACCGCTTGTGTTCGTGGAATGGGGTGTTGGTCTCTCATAAATTAAATGGGAAAAATATAGGGGAGTCATCAATGGAGAAGGATTTGGGGGTGCTTATTGACAGCAGACATAGCGGCACTGCCCAATCAATGTCAAGCAGCAGCAGCAAAGGCAAAAAAAGTATTAGCAGGCATAAAAAGGGGCAAAGAGGCCAGGGACGACAGCACAGAACTTATATAGCAGGTCGCCACCCCCACAGACCACCACAAAGCAATAGCATAGTCATGGCTAGCTTTGATGAGCCATGACCTAAGGAACAAAGTTGACAGGGGCTCCAACTGTAGCTGGCAATCTGTTTACCATGAGGACTGTACACAGGACACGTGTTCACCACCTAAGGTTAGAGAAGAGAAAGTTTCTTACCCAGCATAAAATGAGATTATGTACAGTAAGGGCAGAAAGATATGGAATACTCTGCCAGAGAAGGGTGTAATGGCCGACTCAATGGATACGTTTAAGAAAGGGGTACCCAAATTTTTTACAGCAAATGGTATCCAGGGATATAATCATTAATTATAATGTACTATAGTGAACTCAGATTAGACAGACACTTTCGGTCATCAGTTACTCTGGTTTATAATGAATAGATGGTAACCTCATCTGGGCCATTTACATCGCAGGAGATCGTAAACTATGTTACTCTCCCCTCCTGAGGCTGAGCACTAATTCCTTCCTGGGGCCAAATGTAATAGGGTGTGAGGATCAGAAGTGAGATATTTAGGGAGAATTTTCCCATTACTAAAAAGCGGCAATCATTTCACTTCCATCTTAGTACACTTACCCCTTTGAGATAATTTGTTCTAAAAGCCTCAGTCATCTGTTATAATCATCTGACGTCTGAATATTCATGGGCCTTTATCTTTTGTAATTATTTGAAACCACATTACACTTGTGTAGTGTTGTGTAGATGTAAGGTTACAGCGCCGATGGCAATCTCAGCTCACGCAGCATCTGCTATATAATTTCTTTTATTTTCTACCTATAAATATTTCTATATAAAACAACATTGATAATTTCAGGCAAAATACATAAATCCAGCACAAGTGGGTAATGGCTGCCACGGCACTAAAGGGTTAACCCTCTGTTTCGCTGCGCCATTTTGGACAAGGGCACTTGACATGTTGAAATGCGTTTTGAACTGTATGAGCAGCACTGAGCAGGGACAGGTCTCCTGCTGCAGCCGTGCTGTGTGTTGAAGCCTGCTGCTCGGCACAAGGCACAAATTATATGTATTTATGAAATGTATGTTCAGCACTGAGCTGGGACTGCACCTTTTGCCCTTTTCCTAGCAGAAATCTGATGAATGGCCACTGCACAGCAGGTAGCAGGCTTTGTGTCTGTAGTTCCTGGGTAAAGGTGTTAGTAGGGGGACTTGTGTATGAGACGTGTCAAGGAATCCATGCTTTCCTGTCCATTTGGTAAATAAGCTAAGTAAATTGGATTGAACCTTTTGGTATGTAATCTAGATTTAATTATGCATTGGAAGTAAGATGGTCTGATTGATATACAAATCCTAAAAAAGGTATAGGGGGAGGAATTGACCATGCCAGTGTTTTTTCTGCCTATATAAAGAGAGCCTGTGAACCCTGGTATTGGTACACCTGTCTGTATCTGAACGCTGTAAAATCTGTATGCTGTGCCTCCTAGGGATCTAGGAGAGGGTCCTTTTAAGGGCTTATATTTGAGCAAAATAAACATCCTTTGCCTCAAGATGTTTTCATATTACGACTAACAGGAATACGCCAAACTTAATCCCGTTCTCCTGCTGTACTGGGTAAAGCATTCAGAATCTCCAAATTCCGAATCAACCAACGCCAGTCTGGGGTGTGTCAGCAGCATATCGACGCACATATCCCAGCAGGTAGTACTCAGGTGCCAATGGTTGGGCCTGAGGAGGTCTCTGTGGTTCCAGGCGCCACATGGTAGGAGTCTGGTGGTGGCAGCAATATCTCCGCACACTGCATAGTGGGTGGAGTCAGTAATGGGTGGTTACAGACGGTAACAGGGAATCCCCTTATTGGCCAGGTCCCGTGAGACCAGAAACCGCCATTTGTGATTCCGGAGGGTGTAGCCAGAGCGGAGGGCAGGCATCCAGTCACAATATGTAATGAGATATTGCTCTATACTTATGTATGTGCATACAGTACTAATACAGCTAATACAATTACAGAACATATCTAATGAGATATTGCTCTACACTGGAATTTCTAGACTCCCATCACTTCCTTGCGCAGCAGAAAACAGCACTAATGGCACATTTCAGATTTCCGTTGCTGACTATTAACATGACTGAGTGTAAACCTGGGTATGAAATGCAGCAACAACAGCACAGGATTCTATATACAGAATTTTCTGACTCTATAACTAAAGGCGCCAAGTTTAAACCTATAAAACAGAGGACGTAGAAGAAGAGAAAAGACGTCATATTTAAAATTGTCCTTTTGTGGGCGACAAGCTGAGACTTTGTGAACCCTGAGTTGTTGCTCATATTCCGGGTGTGTTTCAGGAGCGACGCAATCAGAAGGGAAACGGCCGCACAGAATATAAGGAACGGGAGGAAGGATCCGGCAAAGACGCTGATCGTAAAACTTGTGTAATTTGATTCGAGAGTTGCGATGCCATCATTTGTACCATTAGTGAGTTGGGTAGAGTTCATGTAACGCAATGAGTGCACGACCAATCCACGAGGCAGACTGCAGAGAAGTGACACCAGCAGTGACGTCAGGAGCAGCCAGGGGACCATCCTGGAGATGTTCATCTTCAGTCTCAGGAATAACCTGTTGCTGTAGTTTGTGATCCTCACGCAGTAGAAGACGCAGAGCACGGTGCCCCACCACAGGCTGCAGTACTCCATGCTTGGTATTGCAATGAGAACATACTGCAACACGTGAATTGGTACTGTAATAACAGGATTAATGGAAAACAGAACAGGAACATAAGAAATGAGGAAAAGTATTCTCACCGCTCCCAGACTGATCATGAGAATGTCGATGGTCTGCAGAGAGCGGCCCCTCAGCCACCAGGCGATGTTCTGCATCACTATAAATGCATTGAGCAGTAACCCGATGGCCATCAGTAACCAAGTCACAGCTAGTAAAGCAGTTGTGTCATTCATCTTTTGTATGTCAGATCCGGGCACCTCTGTCAGGGGGTCAGATCTCTGTAAGCAGCCAGCGCTGTACTTATCCCAGCTGAGACAGGCGGCGGTGTGACAGGTAAATGACACACACAGAGTATCACTTGCTGTGACATTTGCATGATATTTGACTACCAAACTCCGAGTACCTGCCAATGCAGCCGGTGTCCTTACTATAAGCAGAGTTACATTGCCACCTGCATTTTGTACAAGGTAACACTCCACACTACACAAAGCACTGTCTAAGTATTTCTTCTAAGGACCACCAATAAAATAAACATTGTCTTACGCACAAAAATTTATAAATAAAAATAAGTTTATTAAGCTGGATTCTCCATGAGAAATGGCCAAAGTGCTAATTATACCTAAATGACAATTGTAGATACCTAAAAATAGATAAGTAACCTCCTTGCTTTGGAAGAATCTGACCCAGTGTATATTAGGAATTAGATGCTTCCTGATGTATGAATTGTTTGCTATTTACAGTATGTGTCTTGTGCGTCCTCACCTATTATCTTTATGTTAGCTAATGATGACGTTGTAGCATGATGTTGTGATAGTTGGGACCATGATAGGGTATCTCTCTGTATATCGGTCTGAGCAGACACAGAAACCACTGGACTGGTAGCAGGAGAGTCTGGAACCAATAGCAGCAGCAAAAACAATTTTTAGAGGGGGGGGGGTCCAAATTTCCACTATAGATGGTCCATTATAGATGGTCTAAAGCAGGGGTGGCCAAACCGGTCCTCGAGATCTACTAACGGTCCACGTTTTTTTTGGCCTTGAAAAAGCTGGAGGCGAAGCGCGCGCCGGCTAGCGGTGGTGCTTGCTCATTCGCCATTATTTAGTACTGT
Organism: Crinia signifera; assembly: GCF_055691185.1. Classification (NCBI taxonomy): domain Eukaryota; kingdom Metazoa; phylum Chordata; class Amphibia; order Anura; family Myobatrachidae; genus Crinia; species Crinia signifera. The sequence goes on along the minus strand of NC_139219.1, from coordinate 327,820,104 downwards.
ATCTTTATTGTGTATTTTTCACCCACAGGTTTCTCTGTACCTTGTCTTATACCGGCTGCTGATCCCTCGCCCTGTAGAAGGCAGCAGCGGTAGTACGGCAAACCTATTAGCTTCTGCATCTGGCACGCCATTGAAGCGCGTCACTTGCAAAGCTAGCACGTATCCCTGTGTAATACTGACAAAACGGGGGTCTAACATACAGCCACAGAGCTGCTTGACTGACTAATAGACCCGCTGCTATCACAGTATTAGTGCGGCATACGCCACAGGGATCTCTACGACAGAGCTCCTTTAAGCAGATACCAGTGTCGGATTTGGGAGATAGTAACCCAATCCATTCCTCCTATTAAACTTAATCAACCCATGGCAGCAGTTACAATTGTTACAATTGAGCCACCTGTATTCCATTTCTAAGTCCACCTTGCTAATAAAACAGCTACTACAGTGTATCATAAGTGAGAATATGTAAAAATATTGCTATTTAACAATTGTTACATTAAAAATGACGTTTCTGACCCACCAGCAAATTAACTGCTGAAGGGATTCAACTCATTTATCTGTATACACAGTCTGCACGATAAATCTATGCTTGCCGACTGGAAGTGTGAATACTGCCTCCTATAAAACACGCACACCTTCATGGCGACAGGTGACAGTCGACACACCACTGATAACCTATCAGGTCATATATAGATCGGTGTCAGTCATCTTATATCAGAAATAAATTGTTCAGATTCACATTCTAGGTTCCCTTATATTTGAGTATATTATCCACTGACAGATGTCGACAGTGACAGTCAACACCTGACCCGATATCATATAAATATCTTTGGAATCTATTGTACTATACTCACGCGATATTATTTGACCTTATGTGACGACACCAAGTCGATTAAAAGAACTGTTCTAAGTACCAATTTATTTAGATCAGTGTCAGTCACCCTATATTAAGAACAAAAATAAAGGGTTCTAATTTACATCTCAGGTCCCTCCATATGTGAATACACCACCCACTAACAGGTGTCGACCGACACACAGTGTGTCGACAGTGACAGTCAACACCTGACCAGACACTTCACTGTATCATTATTTTTGGAACCTATTTATGTCTAATTGATATTATTTTGACCTCATCTGACGACACCAAGTCGACTGAAGAACGGTCTTAACCACCATTTTACTGATTTACCACAGTTTTTCTATGGGAATCATAACTACATTACAATTCTGATGATTGATGTGTGATGTTTGACATTTATGCCTCATTCACTGCAAGACCATTGATAACTTTTTTCTAAGAGCAAACAAAGAGACACGGTATCAATCCAGAAATTTATTTCAAGGAGCACACACATACGTGAATTTTGAGACAAATTTATTGTACAGATATATTTGAAACCTAAGACAAACCTGTGTAATAACAATAGTGCGAAGTGAGCAGGCCACCGATTTTAATAAACACACCTACCCTTCCCCTTGTATTCACGTTTCAATGTTACATGTGTGTTTGTCATATTTCGCTTAGTTTTAGTTATCATCTAATAAAAGTTAAATTTTACCTTATTTAAGGACCTCATAGGTGCACCCCACAAGGACATACTTTTCTCCTCTCTCCCAATAAAGCTAAATATTCTTGTCCAGAGGTCGCACACCTCCCACAGTAAACCAATATATTCTAGGCTCACGCCATTTTGGTTATTATTTAGGGGGGTCCTATTCTCCTCACTAATGAAATGAGGATCCTGTGCGGATGACCATCCCCTCCTTCTGTTGCTCTAACGGTCCACGTTCCCCAGATCACCTAGCTGGTGCACAGCTGTAGTCATTACTAACTGTCACATTTTAAAACCTGCTGCATTCATTCCTACTATAGATCCACAGGTTACCTGGAAAACATGCACTGTTGGTAGATCTTGAGGACAAGTTTGGCCACCCCTGGTCTTAAGTATACATTATGCTGTATCAAACATTTAAATAATATAAATAAGTGGTCAGGAAAAGGTTAAACATACCATAATTAATAAATACACAAACATAATAGAACCAGCAGTGCACTTTCTAAACTCACATTCTTCCACCTGTCATAGGCTGCGACCACAGCCACCACTGTTATTCATGTTCTGCGTGGCTTTTAAATTTACTGGATCAGCGCTCCAGGTTTTGGTTGATCCACTTTGCCTTGTTTACATGCATGCATGTCTGTGTTGGGTGTGGCTGCCTCTAGATACTTGGTATTTAGTCATGCTCTGAGGACTCAACTCTGCCAGTAATACTCCTGTGATATTCCTGGATTACCGGTGTCTGGTAAATTCCTTTTTCTGGTGATTTCTAACTGTATGACAAAGGAAGGGAGGGGGAGCCGTACCAGTCTAATTTTGCACACTAATTGTTAAATATTCACAATTTTTACTGTATTCCTGGGACAACTGACTTGTGGAGAAAGGATCTCCAATTTGTCAGAATCCACCATAAACTAAATGTACACTGGTGGTTTCAAATATAACATTCAGTGGTGCACCCCAGAGTCAAAGAGCAACTATGAGTTAGTCTATATCCAAGAGAGGAAAGAGGAAGAATGGTCTCTGTTTGGGGGGCACTGTTATGTCCCAGAAAAATAATGCTATATGGCTATCAAGTTAAGACATAACTTTTAATAGATATTTTTCTAAAATATTTCTTAAGACTTTTATGGCATGAAATAAAATGTAACACACTGCAAAATATATCTAAATCACCTCAAATTCAGTGATATTTTTGTAGGATTGTTTGAAATATCACTAAAACATCCTGTGAAGAATGGGAAAGTAACTAAAAAGTATGACCGTAATATAACCAATTCTGCAATGTCCAATAATTGGAAGATGTGCAAGGTTAAATCATGGGTCCTTTTAGTATACTTTATTATTTTCCTCAAATTCTCAAGAGTGCCTACAAAGGCCACTGTATAGTGAAAAACCACTAAAAATCCATAAGCATGGAATTAAGGTATTGAAAGGGCACTTGTCCATATATCTGAACCAGACCTGACAGGACAGTGCCACTTATGCTGTTAACCCATCTTGTCTTACGACAGCGGATGAGGAATGAGAGAGTGGGAGGCCCCAGGGTTTTGGTTAGATAGATAGTGTTTGTAGTGATTATTAAGTGCTGGGTTCAACACCAGTTGACCCTGATACTCTTAAGCAGTGCAAGGTATAGGCCAGCACTATATTACACAGCTGATATTGAGTGTGTTAATGAATATTAGAGACCAGGCCTTTCAGGACTATGCCACTTCTGCTGTTCACTTGTCTTGTCACCAGACAGAGGATGAGGAATGAGAGAGTGGGAGGTCCTAGGTCTCTGGTTGAAAGGATAGTATTATTGGTGGGTATAAAATTGCTGGACTAGATACCAGTTGCCCTGATACTAATAAGCAGTGCAGGGTATATTCCTGGATGTAGGCCAACATTTTGACCACACCACGAGGAACCAGTATAGACATAATACAGATAGAAGTATTTTCTGACTCAATTAAATTGATAGTTTTTTTCAAAATACTAATCAGGGCTGTATGTCATAGGTGCCCCAGTATGTGCCAGCAATAGCAGTGTTTATATTGATTTTTCAACTCAAATATTGTTAATTAAAGCAACATGCCTTTAACATATATGATTATTATTTGGCACCTGGTCTGGTTCTACTACTCAGATGATTGATATTGAAACTGAAATTATCCCTCATTCATATTAAACTCATTTTGTGGTTCCACACAGTGAATTATAAACAAAGTTAATCTTTTCCCATTAGCTGCTTGATGTAAGATAAGAATAGAAACAAATTCCTACTGTGTCAAACAATTTTTACATTTATTGCAGTGGTTCCCAACCTTTTTTGTCTCCCGTACCCCTTGATTAGGCTTTTCATTTATGAGTACCCCCTCGTGAAATTTTTAGGGGGCGTGGCCTAAAGGGGGTGTGGTTTAACAGGGGCAAGTCATACTGGCAATGACGAGAAAAAAAAAAGTGCAACCACTTGACCACAATATAAGCTCAGCCCATTCTGCGGACAGCATATAAAATAACAGAACACTGTCAAATCTCTATTACTGAAGCAACAGACATTCCAATGGATCACGTTAGCCTTCCAATAGTGCCAGATACACATATGCCCCCAAAAGTGCCAGATACACATATGTTCCAATGGTGCCAGGTATGCCCCCACAGTGCCAGAAACGGGAATGCCACCATGGTGCCAGGTATGACCCCATGGTACTGGGTATGCGCCCACAGTGCCAACAATGCCCCTACAGTGCCAGCAACAAGTATGCCCCCATAGTGCCAGCAACAAGTATGTTCACAGTGCCAGCAATGCCCCACAGTGCCAGCAACAAGTATGCCCCACAGTGCCAGCAACAAGTATGCCCCACAGTGCCAGCAATGCCCCACAGTGCCAGCAACAAGTATGCCCCACAGTGCCAGCAACAAGTATGCCCCACAGTGCCAGCAATGCCCCACAGTGCCAGCAACAAGTATGCCCCACAGTGCCAGCAACAAGTATGCCCCACAGTGCCAGCAACGCTCCACAGTGCCAGTAACAAGTATGCCCCACAGTGCCAGCAATGCCCCACAGTGCCAGCAATGCCCCACAGTGCCAGCAACAAGTATGCCCCACAGTGCCAGCAATGCCCCACAGTGCCAGCAACAAGTATGCCCCACAGTGCCAGCAATGCCCCACAGTGCCAGCAACAAGTATGCCCCACAGTGCAAGCAATGCTCCATAGTGCCAGCAATGCCCCACAGTGCCAGCAATGCCCCACAGTGCCAGCAACAAGTATGCCCCACAGTGCCAGCAATGTCCCACAGTGCCAGCAATGCCCCACAGTGCCAGTAACAAGTATGCCCACAGTGCCAGCAATGCCCCACAGTGCCAGCAACAAGTATGCCCCACAGTGCCAGCAATGCCCCACAGTGCCAGCAACAAGTATGCCCACAGTGCCAGCAATGCCCCACAGTGCCAGCAATGCCCCCATAGTATTTCCCAGCAGCAGCACACTCACCATTGACGCTGCTGCTGGGGAGAGGACAGTCCAGTGTCCCCCTGCCGCGTAGCTGCTGCCGCTGCTTCTCTCAGGGAAGGAGAGTACAGCACACTGCGTATCTCTCCTTCCCTTCACTGTGACTGGGCTGCCCGCCAATCAAAGTTTGCGGGCCGGCTCCTGATTGGCTGCCGGCCCGCAAGCTCTGATTGATTGGCGGACGGGCGGCCAGTCACAGGGAAGCACACTGAGGGGTAGGAGAGATGTGCAATGCACAGGATGCGGTCATTCGTCAGACTGCATTTAGGTCTACAGTCATTAGGTCGACCCCACTAGGTCGACTGGCAGGAAGGTCGACCTGACTTAAGGTCGACATGGGCCAAGGTCGACATGAATTAAGGTCGAATTTGCATAAAGGTCGACATGAGGAAGGTCGACTGGTCATAAGGTCGACATGGGTTTTTCACTGTTTTTTGAGCCGACATGTGCCGACAGGCGGTATTTCATGCCCTACCATCCACTAGGGCGTGGTGGGAGAATAAAATAGTGTGCCGAGCGCAGCGAGGCACCGTCCCTGAAGCATTGCGAGTGAAGCGAGCGATGCGAGGGTCCGATTCTCATTGCCAACTGTGTCCATGTCGACTGTGTCGACATTCGGATCAAAAAACAGTGAAAAACCCATGTCGACCTTATGACCAGTCGACCTTCCTCATGTCGACCTTTATGCAAATTCGACCTTAAGTCATGTCGACCTTGGCCCATGTCGACCTTAAGTCAGGTCGACCTTCCTGCCAGTCGACCTAGTGGGGTCGACCTAATGACTGTAGACCTAAATGCAGTCTGACGAATGATCCCATTCCCAATGCACTCTCCTCCCCTCCAGCAACCTGTGTTCACTGCCGCGGCCGCCATTACAGGCCGGGCCGCCGCATACCTCCGAGCGGGTGCCACACCCGCGTACCACAGGTTGGGAACCACTGATTTATTGCAATGTTACAATTTGCAGTAGAGCAACTGTTAACCATCAAATTTACAATAAGAGATAATCCTTATACCTCGGAGTAAATGCTAAATCCAAAATATGTACCTTCCAGTCAGATGTGATCTCATCTCAGGTTTAATTATCAACTGTTTTAGTTCATATATGACAATGCATGTATTAACATGATTTATGTGTCACTTAATATGGCCAATTTTGTCATACCTTGCTTGCATATGGCGTTTAAAAATGTGGCTGAAGCTGATGGATCCCCTGTAGCTGTGGAGAATCAAATTGATGGTATATAAAGAAGTTGATTGATTTCTAACTGTCCCAGAGATTCTCAGAGATTCCTAGCAAACTCATGTCTAGATTATTCCAGCATATCCTGTGTATTCCAGTTTGTTCTATGATAACCCCAGCAAGAGTCCAGGGTATTCCAGCCTGTGTCTTTCTGTGACCAGAGAACCATTTCAGTGGGATCTTGTCCGTGTCCTGAAGAATCATTGCTTCCAGTCGGCAAGGTCAAGTCCATGTCCTTTCAGTGAACCGTCAATGGAGGTCTCTGTGCACTCTGTTGTGTCCACCTGAGCATCCAGATTAGACTACTGTTACTGCTAATTACGGTTAGTCATGTTGTGGAGGAAGCCGCACCTTTCATTACAATCTGCCTGCTGGTATGCTCACTGCGCCGGCCGGAGTCGTAGGTCTTGTTTCACTACAGCGAAGAAAAGAGAGCCAGTAGGCGCCTTTTGTACACTAAAAAATGTTTTAATCAACAATCAACATACAAGTATCACAATTCACAAACACATAACATGTACCTATGCATGCAAAAAAATTGAAAATTGAAAAAGCTGCCTGAGCGCAGCGAAACGCGTTTTCGTGAGGAGTCAATTGTGGACATTGCAGCCAGACACCCAAAGGGATACAGCAGCGACACATGACCGACCTCTAACCACCGGTCCCCGGCTACGTTTACCAGCAAGGATCTGATCCCCGAGATAGGCACCTTCAGACACTGCAGCGTGTTCTACTACTGCTGGCCGCGTACACTGAGGCCAGTGCGGTAACGCCGACACAGCATACTGGGCGCAAGCTCATGACAGTGAGAAGGTAACACCAGGGGATTCAGTCTATTCGCATCCACGAGCATCGGGTCTGCTGGAGTGACAACTACCCAGCATTGAATACCAACAATACTGACGTGTCGACCCCGCGGGAGATAGTGCTGTATTTCACAGTACGGACGCCACCAACTAATATCGGGCATCCACCAGAGAGTGCTAAGCAAGTGGTCTACTTACCTTGGATTACAAACTGTTCAGTATTGCATCTCTGGACACTAACATCTTGCACAGCCCTGGACCCTTGTTGGGATTATAATTACTGGCATCCACACCATCCAATCAGGACTCGGTAATTATCTGATGCAGACTTTTAACTTTATTTTTATTTAATTTTTTATTTTTTAGCTTTTATCTCTTTTGCATGCATGCATAGGTACATGTTATGTGTTTGTGAATTGTGATACTTGTATGTTGATTGTTGATTAAAACATTTTTTAGTGTACAGAAGGCGCCTACTGGCTCTCTTTTCTTCGCTAAAGCTTTCTGTAAGGGCGGCAACCCTAAACCAGAGGGCAGCATTCTGTACATCACACAGCACACGTGCCCCTAGCGCTCAAAATCACCCCCCAGTTTTGTCTCTTGTTTCACTACAGGGTCGCGTTTTAGCTATTCTTTTTTTAGTTGTTTAGTAACTGGTCCTTGTCTTGTGATGGTGTCGCATAGGCGGTTAGGTTGCAGGCCTATCCGTCATGACGTCTCTTAAGGGAACGCTAAGCATGTTGCTCCCACAGGGGGACTCAAGTTGTGCCATCCCATGGGGGGATGTTAGTTATGCAGTTCCACAAGGGGATTCTAGTCTTGCTGTCCCAGTAGCAGACACTAGCAAGTCTGTCAAAAATATGGTATCTGCATTTTTTGGGGAAGAATCTCTGGCTGACTCTGCCCTAGTTCTGGAAGATCCAGTCCCAAATGACTCAGTGAATGTCTTCACGTCAATAAACTTTGATGGAGATCTAGCCCAATTTTTTGCTCTGGTCAATCACTATGCCAACTTTTTGGAATCAGGACCATCTACAGGCGTCACTTTTGCCAATATTATTTACCTCCTTGTTTATGCCTTTAAAGGTAAACCTCTTGAATGGACACATGGGCCGATCGGTATTCAGCTTGCAGGAAGAATGAAGTGATCTATGGATTATACTCTGATTCTAGTTCTGATTTCGAGTCTGAACTTAACAAAAGACCACTTGTTGTTGAGTCCAGCTTCTCCTGATGTTTTTAAATGATTTCAGAGAAGGAAAAGAAATCGTTGTTGATTAAGTGGGATCTTGGTCTTGTTCTGTTCTAGTTGGTCTGTCTTTGTGCTGGTTTGCAAAGGTGTCCGAAGGCCACCTAAGGGGGAGGGGGGCATTGTCATGGGCTGCAACCACAGCCGTCGCTGGTATTCATGTTCTGTGTGGGTTTTGTAATTACCAGATCAGAGCTCCAGGTTTTGGGTTATCCACTTTGCCTTGTTTCCGTGCATGCCTTAGTTGTTGGATGTGGCTGTCTCTAGCTACTGGGTATCTAGTCATGCTCTGAGTACTCAACCTTGCCGGTAATACTGTGATATTCCTAACATGATTGATATATACAAATACATAAAGGGTCAATACAGCAAACTAGCCGGCAATCTGTTTAAAGTGGCAATCATTTACCCTGCAAGACCAGGTTGATTTTGCGCAATAACTGATTGTCGCTTTTAAAAAAATGGGAAACTTTCCCAAAATCTTTCACTTTCTGATTCCCACACCCTATTACTGTACATTTGGCCCATGAAGTGAAAAACAGGGAGACCCCTCCTGGGATGGCATACTCAAACCCCACCCTCCTGCTGCAGCAATCCTGAGCAGAAAAAAACTGCACTAATGGAGCATGCAGAGGCATTTTGGTCTAAATGCTAAGAAATGTGTTCCCAGGGATGGATATTCCAATGTAACATATGAAGTTTTAAATGGGAGAAGCCAGAGCAAAACTCTGAACAAGATCAAAAACATTGCAGGAAACAGAGAACCAAATAGAAAGGTATTAGGCACAATTCATGCTGATTAATGAAAGCCAATCATTCAACACCTGGCTGTAACCGGGGAGCAGCACCTCTGGCAGGAAACATAACTACTGCTCACATACCAGGAGGCCTGGTGACCCCTGGTGGCAGGAAGACATGCTGCTAGGAAGTCCTATCCAAGGACCATACAAATCTCAAATTAAAGATTTAGATTTAGGCTACAGTATAACATACTTTCTCACTCTATTCCATTTGTTATATATAATTATATAATCTGCCATCTCTACCTAACTAAACAATACCAAGGTTACAGCATTTTTCATCAAGTAAGTGAGAACATTGAAAGATAATCTTGCAGGGCCTTATGGATAACCACTGTTGACTATTCTCTATGTAACTATTCTCAGTGTCCAGCTCATGCTTGCCTACTCTCCCAAAATGGCCTGGAGTCTCCTGAAAATCAGGTCTGCCTTCCAGACCCCCAGAAGGGAGCGGACACGCCTTTACATTGCTGCTGGTCTCCCACAACCCTTTCCCCTCCCTCTGTGGGGGATCTGTGAGGAACAAATGATACACCTGTAATACTGGCATTGTTCGGTGTGGTGTGTGGTCACATAAACGTAATCACACTGGCCACACCCCCAAATACAATTATTCCATGATACGTCCCACCCTTGTCCCGTTCCTTTTATGTCCCCCCCTCGCTGAATGGCAACTACAGTATATTCTATTTATAAAATGTAATATTGCTACAGTATGTGCTGGTGTTCATCCTTGCTGGCGGGTCGCCAGAACGTACACGCTGGCGACCCGCCAGCAGCCTCGCCAGCGAGGAGACTGAGACGCGCGTGCGTCTCACACGGACGCGCGTCTCAGTCTCCGTCGCTAGCGCGACGGAAACCCTGTCCGTCTCCGCCTCAGGGAGACGGACAGGGTTAGGGGGGGTGCGGGCAGGCGGCGGGGACCCCGGGTTACCGCCGGCAAGCCGGCGGGGACCCGGGGGAACGAATGGAAGCGCCGTCGGAAGGGGACGCGCGCGCCGCTCGTGCGCGCGCGTCCCCTTCTCACCATCGCCATGGCGCTGGCGGGGGATGGCGTCTGGCGACGCCAGCGCCATCCCCTGCAAAGATGGGAAAAGACCCATCTGTATATTGCATTTCAGAAGTTCTTAATATAATGATGGTTGTTAGGAGATAGGTGGTGGCCCCCACACACCTACATGGCCTGGGTATCATGGGAAATGTAGTTCCGTTGTAATTTGCAATAGGTAACAGCTGAATGAGGGATTCATGAGGTGCTTGGCAAGGACTGCCAACAGAGAGGATTGAACACATCATTGACTTTATAAATTGACTCCAGGAAGAGTAGAAACACGTTGGTCCATGAAAGTAGGGACCTTTGGGCTGTTGTCTCCCCATTATCCAGAATTAACCTAGACCAGTAATTGTCCCATGGACTTGACACTGGACTAGCGCTTTTGGACTGATTGCATTCAGTTCCAGCTGAGACGGTAATTGTCTTTTGATGCAGCCTCTTTATACATTATCTGTACACCATTACCCATCAGATTGGAATGATGTTTTGTGTCATTGTAGCTTAATGCCGTTTAAATAAATTGTGGTTTTATCAAACTCTGCTTCACTATAATAAACCCTTTTCTTGTATTTATGAACCAGAGAAAAGTGGGAAGGAGGGAGACAGCCCTATATGAGGCAGGCTGAACCTATACCAAGTGCTGGCTAAGCTTTATCTGTACCTTTTAATGCATTATTGTTGGTGAAGGGGAGAGGAGAGCCTTCCACAGATAACCTATACTAGCAAGGGATACTAGGTTGACATTCGGGACAAAAAAACATTCCATTGTCGACCTAATGAATGTCAACTTTCCAACTCTGTCGACATTAGCCATGTTGACCTATTTCAGGTGTTGACCTAAGCCTTGTCGACCTTCAGTGGTCGACCCAATGACCCATACCCACTAGTAGCTCTGCACACCTTGGTGAGACACACTTGAGCACTGGAAGATTCTGGTAGAGTAGATATTATGAAGTAGGCCTATGATTAGCACACATTGCATGCACCTTCAGCGCTATCCTGACCTGATGTCCAGGAGATAAGGGGTGGGATAGGTCCTGGTTGGAGGAGGAGGAGTGGCACCAGTGGTGTTTTTTTACCTATGGGCTACAGGGCTGCAGCCCCCCAGGTTAAATCTGACACTGTGTGAAGCCAGATGCAGTCTGTGAGACTGCTCTGGCTTCACTGTGACTGGTACTTAGTTCCTATCGGAAGTCTGACCTGCCAGTCCCATTGGGAGGTGTTCCCTCCCTCCGGGATGCCTCACTATGGGCCCTTATTCAGATCGGAACGGTACAGCCCGCGTGCGGCCGTACCGCCGATGTTTTTGGTCTGCACATGCGCAGAGGTGAATCTGCGCATGTGCAGCCCCCTTCGCCGCAGACGGATTTCGTCCGCCGCAAAGGGGGCGGATAGGGGCGTGAGAGGCATCATGCCCTCATTTCCCTATGTGTACGCCCCGCGTTTCATGGGCGTTCCCATGCAAACGCGGGGCGTATGCATGGTAATGAGGGCATGACGCCACTCATGGGGGCGGAAAGCTGACGTCGCCGGATGTCAGCTTTCAGCCCCCATACAAGCTACCACACGGACGATTGTCCGTGTGGTCTTAGCTTGCGGGAGCTGCCGCGGCGTGCGGACCTGCCTTCGATGGTCGACGACCATCGAATGCAGGGGGCAGCTCCCACCATGGTGGAGGCGTAGCCTCCACCATTTTAATGCGGATCGCCAGCCGTCCGTGTACGGACGGCCGTGGCGATCCGTAGGGTGGGCGGGGATTGGTTTGTGCGGCCGGAGCCCCGTGTGCGGCTCTGGCCGCACCAACCAGAATAAGGGCCTATGTGCAGCTGTGGGGCAGCCCCTAAAAACAGGTTCTGCGCATGCACCGGACCTGGGACCGTCAATATAATTCTACGGGTCTGATACCGAAGCAGCCCCATAGAGGCTGGGGCCAGCGCATGCTCAGTACCGAGGAGGCTACTGCGCATGCGCCAGTCCCGCAATGGTAATTGGGACAAGCAGGTGGCGGCGAGGACCTGCGGGGATCAGCAGCAGTGGCACCGGAGGGGGGGGGGGGGTGGCGGCATCGTCGGCAGTCCCTCTCATCCACCGAGATAAGAGCCACCACTGGGTGGCACTATAAATTCATGACTAGATATCAGGGGTTAGTGCCATGATGACATGATTGATAGCAAATCCTATCATGGTGTCCCATCCGGCCAAATCATTGCAACTCCAGAGACCCTGGAGAACTCCCCAAATTTCTGCATTTGAAGTCCCTTCCAAGGAAGCATCAGCGATAGCCGCTCCAATCACATCTGTATTAGTCCCTGTGTGAATAAATGTAGGTATTTTCATATTAGATATTAAAGTATTTGAGATGTTTAATATGATAAATATACTATTGTAACACTCGGGACATAGCTCCATTAGTGGAATAGTTGGGCCCATGAGGATGGTCTACGGTGGCCAGTGTTCAGCCTCTCACTAAGCCACTTGGCAAATTCAAGGCTCACAGCATAACCCTCCTTTACTGTGCAATAATCGATCCTGATACGATGTCTGAAGAACGGTATTTGTTATTCAGTAAAGGGATCACGAATATCGGTGATTATTGATTAGATGGTGATAATAAGCGTAATGTTGCATAGACATGAAGGGGGAAATTTACTAAGATGTGTATTCTACTTCACATGTGATGTTGCTATGGGCAACCAATCAGATCCTGTCTACTATCTTCTAGAGGGTGCTAGATAAATAAGTAGTAGATTCTAATTGGTTGCCCTTAGCAACAGCACATGTGAAGTAGAATACACATCTTAGTAAATTTCCCCCGAATTGTTATATTGATGTGAAGTTGCATATACATGAAGTGAAGTGCGGTAAAACTGTAAATAAAACATAAACAGGCAATTACAGTTTGCACATAGGAAAATACAAGGCACACATATGAAATACAAATAACATTGTACATACAACCTGACATTATGGGTAAAGGACATGCTTCAGTCTAACTAATACAGCTGGCATGCCTAACTGTCTAATAAGCTTCATGTGACACAGTTTTAAGTGATAAAGGGGCAGATGTATTAAGCCTGGAGAAGAGATAAACTGTAGATAAAGTGGAGATAACATGGAAGAGATAACGCACCAGCCAATCAGCTGTGTTTGAAATATGACAGTTGGGATCTCATTGGCTGGTGCGTTATCTCCTTCCACTTTATCTCCAGTTTATCTCTTCACCAGGCTTAATACATCTGCCCCATTCTCACCATCGAGTGCTGTATCAGGCTGGACCATGTGAAGAATGTCTGACTGAGCTCATGTGGAGAATGGAAACGGCTGCTTGCAGCTTCTTTGTCCCAGAATGCATTGCTAGCTAGCTAGCTACAGAGAGCTAAGGGGGACAAACTACTTCTGGGATAGATCATAGAAACAAATCATAGAAACAAATTAACACAACAGAAACTTATGCTGGAAGGTATGACAGTCAGGCTCCCAGGTTTCACAGCTCAGATGACAGCTGCAAAAGGGCTGCCCAGTGATACAGCTTGGAGTGATGTGTCCTGTCAAGGCAAGAGGGATGGAGAGGGAGAAGAGGATGTGGTGATATCAGTGGAGTCCATCTGACACCACCACTCAGTTTTCAGGACTATGGAGGATCCCACACGAGAGGCAGGCCAGATAAGGGAGCAGCAGCTGGAATGGTAAGTAGGAGCACGGGCAGAAGGGGCTGAAGTAATCATAGTGCCACCTCTGAGCCAAGGACAAGCTTAGGACAACGCTCCACTGAGAAGGTGACATCTGGAGCCTCTCATCAGCGACTTATTAACCAGAGACCGTGCAGGGTGAAGCTGAGGTTGGTCAGCAAGAGGAGAGCTGTCCAGTGCTGAACCTGAGAGGGCTGGAGCCCAGGGCTCTGCATGGAGGGGTTTATTTACTAAGATGGGATGTTGCCCATAGCAACCAATCAGATTATATCTCTTATCTTCTAGAAGGTGCGAAATACATAAGTAGAATCTGACTGGTTGCTATGGGCAACATCCCATTTTCAATAGAACTCCCATCTTAGTATGTTTACCCCATTGCGTATGATAAATAGCGCTCCTGCCAATCAGCTCGTAACTTTTGTTTGGCAAACACATGACAGTTAGGGGCTGATTGGCTAGAGAACCATTTATTATATGCAATGAGTTTTAAATATCTAAAACTCATTGATAAAAGGCCCCGTGGAGAGAGGCTGCCGTTTTGGGGAACTGTGAGAGATCCTGCAATAGAAGACCGGTGCACATGTTACATCTGCCCCACCGGCAGGTCTGAATCAGGCCCAGTACGTGTCTGAGTGTGTGTGAGTGTCTGAGTGTGACCCCCGATGTAAACACACACCCCCATGTGTGGGTGTGTGTCCCTACAACCACTTCGCCTCCCAGCAGCCCCCTCCATGGTGGGAAAATGAAAAGAAGACCAGAGGCGTAGCTAGGGTGGCGCCGGTGGAGCTTATGCTCTGGGCGCCAACTGGGCCGCTAACTGTTTGCAGGGCGCCCCACAGCCATAGACGAGATGTACTAACTACTGCCACCGCGGAAAGTGTCCTTCTCCACGATCATGGCTTTTTCTTTGCATACCTTACCGCCTCCTCCCCACCCGTGCTGACCATCTGCAGGTCTATAGTCACGGCAGCGTCTCTGCTACCGCCTCCTCTCTGTGGGGAGGCGGTAAGGTATGCAAAGAAAAAGCTGGAGAAGGATGGAGAAGGACACATTCCGCGGTGGCAGTAGTTAGTACATCCCGTCCATAGACGTGCGCACAGGGGGTTCCAGTGGTGCACAGGCACCTCCTAATGGCATCCCCCACACGATTGCATGGGAGGGAAGGGGGGGTTGGGTGGAGATGGAGCCGTGACATGAGCTCCGGGTGCCCTAGATGCACCCTACGCCACTGAAGAAGACCACCAGGAGCTGCGGAGACCACCAGACCAGTAAGTGTTTTTTATTTATTATACCCAGTAGGGATTTTAAAGCTGGAAACCTTTTGTGTGTTTGGATGCACTATTGCAGAGCTGTAAGTAAATGCAAGGAACCAGCTATGCAATAATGTACAGCTCATAGGCAAACACAGGAGCCTGGTGTAAATAGGTGCCTCGTTACTGTGACCACGATCCCACTGATTCACCTGAAGATGCACCATCGGATTTACCTGCATGATTATCGGTCATCTAAGTAATTGCTGTCTCCATTTTGCAGCAGAGGTCAGTATATCTGCGTCATTAGATGTAGACACTGACCGCCGCACTGTATAGAGAAAATGAAGGAACGGATTTGGTTGCTGCACCCTCCTCGCCCCCAAACACCCTCAGCCTGTCAATCAGGGCTTGTAAGATAACCATTAGGGCCAAAGTGGCTTCTTTCCATTTCTTTGGGTTATTTTGTGATTATCTGTGTATATTACTGTTACTGTCATATTGACCCTTACTGTGTCAGTGGATGTACTGGGGTGTTCCTGGTCCAGTCCACAATCTCAGAAATATAAAAAATGCCCAGTTGAATGCACCGCCACATTGATCAGGGTGATAACCCCCACATTGATCTGGGAAGGTCAACAGTCGGCCAAAAGGGCGACATGAGTTTTTCTCACAAATGTTGACACTGTTGACGTGGGCACCGTCTACGTGTACCGCGTCCCCTCGCATCGCTCGCTGCGCTTGACATGCTTCAGGCACGGTACCTCACACACTGCTGGGCACACTATTGTATTCTCCCACCACGCTGTAGAGGATGGTAGGATATCAAATACCGCCTGTCGGCACATGTCGGCTCAAAAAAACGTGAAAAACTCATATTGATCTTTTGACTGTCGATCTTCCCATTGTCAAACTAATGCTTACAGTATGTCGAACTTACCCATCTCGACCTATTTCAAGTGTAGACCTGTCGACTTTCAGTGGTCAACCCAATGTCAACCTAATTCATGTCGACCTGAATAGAGTCGACTTAATGACTGTTAGAGCACCGCGCTAGCTCAGTGTTGCCAATGGAATACCACGTTCTTTAAAGAGAAAGACGCAAAATATAACAACACAATATTGCTTTAATTAATTATGAACTGATTAGCTGTCAGCATTATATAATATACTCAGTTTAAGAAGTATTTACTTCATTTGATGTTGTCAATATGATAAACTAAACCGTACTGGGATATCCTGGAGCTCAGGGCCTAATTCAAACCTGATAGTAGGAAAAATGTGTTCTCAAAATGGGTAAAACCATGTGCACTGCAGGTGGGGCAGATGTAACATGTGCAGAGAGAATTAGATTTGTGTGAGTTATGATGTTTCTGTGCAGGGTAAATACTGGCTGCTTTATTCTTACACTGCAATTTAGATTTCAGTTTCAACACACCCCACCCAACTCTCTCTGCACCTGTTACATCTGCCCCACCTGCAGTGCAGCATGGTTTTGCCCATTTTGAGAACAAATTTGCCCTGCTATCAGGCTTGAATTAGGCCCTAAATCCAACAATCATGACAATTCAGCTGGATGAGATCAAGCGGCTGCGTACAATGTTCCACTGCCCAATGCTGACGTTCTGTCGGTTGACACAGGCTCTGACTTATATAGCGCAACAGTACAATACCCAGATATGCTCTATATAAGGTTATAAACACGATCTTACACATTTCATTGGTTAAAGTGTGTTTTAGCATTTACTAAGAAAATTGCAAAACATCAGTGAAACAAAAACAAGAAGTTCAGTCTACTCACAGATACTCTACAGCAGGGGTGTCAAACTCAAATTCATCGGGGGCCGCATCAGCAGTTTGGTCACCCTCAAAGGGCCGGTTGTATCTGTAGGACTATGTGTCCACTCTTTATTATCATAAATTATTGATTATGCTTTATTAGCATTCAATTATTGTATACTCAGCAGTAGCATTTCCCTCCTGCTATTGCTGTGAACTGCAGTGCATTAGGGCACACGCTGCCTGCACAGGGGGGCAGCACTCAGTCTTAGGGCATATGTCCTGCTTATTATCATGGGACACAGCAATTAATGATGGGCTGCAATGTGCCAGTGCACACACACACACACATAGGCAGAGAGTTTGACTTACCCGCTCTGATGCGTCCACTCCAGTCTGAGCTGCTCCACCACCAAGGACACAGCTGCGCTCTAACACAGGCGCATTTCCCCCTCCCTCCTGTGAGTAGCGCTCCTCGCACTATCTATCCTGGAGTGGGGGGCAGCGTGCTCCCGGTCACTGTGCAGTGCACACTCAGCAGTAAGTGACCTGGAGCTCACAGCACCAGCAGCACCATTCACCACGACGGACCTGCTCTTTCCTCTCTCTGGCTCCTATACAGCAGGTGGGAGCGGAGGAGGGGTTGACGACCGGCGGCACTGCGCTAGAGGGCAGACGTTCTCTGGCTTGTAGGCTGCCGCGCATGCGCTGAAGAGGCGGCTTTCTTGTTTAAAAAAAAAATTGAGAATAAAAGGTGAAGGCTGGCGGCGGCTGCGCGGGCCACATGAAGAGGTCTGGCGGGCCGAATTTGGCCCGCGGGCCTTGTGTTTGACACCCGTGCTCTACAGGTATACAGTACAGATGTAGCAGGCTTCATCCTTGGCCGGCGCCTGCCAGAACCCTTTCAATGGCAAGCACTGGCGATAGGGACTGGGACGCACTTGCGTCTCATGCGCACGCGCGTGCGAGTAACACGGCGGCTGGGCAGCGTCTCCCTGCCCGTCTCCGCTTCAGGGAGACGTTGCCCAGTTCAGGGGGGGGTGGAGAGGGGGACCGGCGCCGACGGTGAGTAAGGCGGTGGGGACCGGCGGCAGGCTCCATTGCCACAGGGTGCGTGAGCTTCACATGCGTGCGTGCCTGGCTGGGCAGCGTCTCCCTGCCCGTCTCCGCTTAAGGGAGATGCTGCCAAGTTTGGTGGTGGGGTTGGGGCGGAGAGGGGGACCGGCGCCGAAGGCGAGGAAGGCGGTGGGGACCGGCGTCAGGCTCCGTTGCCACAGGGCACGCGAGCGTCACGTGCACACGTGCCCCTGGCGATAGATTCGCCAGCCCCTGCAAAGATGTAGCCTGCTACATCTGTATGTCACAGAACTTTCCAAATCCTGTCTTTATCAGGCAAAGAACAAAACATCAAAAGTACCAACAATGAGATGAACATGGAAGAGACAAGCCCCATTGTTCTCACCACCACCACCACCACACTCAGACTAACACCTGACTGAGATGTCTATGTGATTGTGTACTCCTGCACTGTTCTCCAGCCAACAGTATACATCTGTTGTCAATTAAAAGTCACATGACACTAAGGTACAGTAAGGCCTTTTTGTATGTAGACTAAGGGGTTTATTTACTAAGATGGGGTTCTATTGAAGATAAGATGATGCTATGGGCAACCATTCAGAAACTAGCGATGGAGCCAGCCATGGTTCTAACAGGATCTCCTCTTCCCGGTGTCCCTAATCCCACCCCCACCCTCACAGGACCCAGCGCCCCAGGCTGCAGCCTAATCAGCCTATGCTTAATCAGGCCCTGGTGGCTGGTATGTGTATCCCTCATTGTATTTCCTTGCAGTATACAGCAGCACACAGCGGGTGAACTTCATGCAGAATACAGCGGTGCAGGCTAGATTACAAGGGATCCTCTCTCATAGATCAATGGTTGGCCAACAATAATGTTTCCACGATAGTTCTCTTTTTCTGTTGCATGCTGGGATTGCAGTATTTGCCAACCATCCAATGGCTGCCAGTTTCCATTTTGCTCTTGACAGCAAGAAGTGATCATAGAGGTGCTCCATGGTGTATTAGGAAAGGTCCACTGACCACCGCACGGATAAGGAGGAAATCATGTATACAATATGGGGGCAGGGGGGCTGTTGGAGAGAAGAATCAGGTATCAACAGTTTCAATAGATGTGGTGAAGAGCTAATGTTTCCTGCATCCGCTCTATCCCAGACCCTCCAACCCACCATTTATTTTTAATTTTAAGCGCTGGTTTCTAATTTTCTTATCTGGGGCTGAAACCTCCCTATCCAGCTGCGTTGACAGTACCTTGTGTATTTTCTGTGTCTAATTCTATATTTATGCGCATAGTCTATAAATGATACTGCATAAAAATCGAAGCTGGAATCATCATTTTCTTTTCCGAAGGGTTGAGCAACTTACGACAGCAACAAGGGAGCGTTTCAGATTTCCGTTGCTGGCTATTAACATCACCGAGTGCAGACTTGGGTAGGAAATGCCGAACAGGCTTCCCAGTAATCTATAGAAAACATTGTCTACCATATAAGAATAAGGAGTCCAGTTTATACTTATCAAAAAGAGGACGTAGAAGAAGAGGAAAGACGTCATATTTGTAATTGTCCTTTTGTGGGCGATAAGCTGAGACTTTGTGAACCCTGAGTTGCTGCTCATATTCCGGGTGTGTTTCAGGAGCGACGCAATCAGAAGGGAAACGGCGGTGCAGAATATGAGGAACGGTGGGACAGATCCAGTAAAGATGATGACCATGATATTCTTCAGGTTTATATTGAAAGCTAGATTCCCATCATTAGTGCCATTAGTGAGCTGGGTAGAGTTGATGAATTGTACTGAGTAGACAACCCATGCATATGGCAGAGTGGAGAGAATAGACACCAGCAGTGACGTCAGCAGCAGCCAGGGGACCATCCTGGAGATGTTCATCTTCAGTCTCAGGAATAACCTGTTGTTGTAGTTTGTGATCCTCACGCAGTAGAAGACGCAGAGCACAGTGCCCCACCACAGGCTGCAGAACGCCACAAATGTGACTGTAGCAATATTACATTGTACAAATTGAAATGTAACTGTGGTCTTCTCACGAATGGAAGAAATAAAAACTATATAAGTAATTAGGAAAATTGTTCTAAGTGTTCCCAGGCTGGTCAGGAGAATATCGACGGTCTGCAGAGAGCGGCCCCTCAGCCACCAGATGACGTTCTGTGTCACTATAAATGCATTGAGCAGTAATCCGACGGTGATCAGTAAAATGTTTGGTAATAAAAAAATTAAAGTTGCGTGATTCATCTTTTGTATGTCAGACCCAGGCACCTCTGTCAGGGGATCCCAGCTCTCTATAACCAACCAGCGCTGTAGTGTTACTTATCCTGGCTGGGACAGGCGGCAGAGTGACAGGGAAATGATCCTGAGCTATTATTAAACACAGGATGACTTGCTATAGATTTTACATGATATTTGACTATCAAACTCCAAATAACTAAATCATCAGGATTACCTGTCACAGCAATGACTGCGGTTACTGATGGGCAGAGTGACATTGCCATCAGAAATTACTAGAAATTGTACATATTGTTAGGAGTAATATAGCACTTCACACTTTCACAAAAGTTTTATCTGAGCCAGTGGTATAGAGAGGAGGGGGGCAGCGGGTATGTTTTACCCAGGCCTGGGTCTGCTGAAGGGGCTCAGGTCCTGCTCCCTGCTTCCTCCTTGCAGGGAGCCGGGTCATGGAGAAAGAGATGACATACAGATGGAGCACCTGTCAGCCAGCCTTTAGAATCACCAGATCTCCTGTGCTGGCGCAGGCTGGTGGACTGGATCCCCATCAGCACGGTGGCGTGGAGCGGATTCCCTGCCCGCCTCCTCTTCAGGTAGATGGGTAGGGTGAGTGGGGGTGTGGGGGCTATGGGAAGGCTAAGGAGGAGCAGCAGGGAGCCAGTGGAGGGCGGCGGTGGGCTCCAACAGAACGGGGCACATGAGTGTCTTCTGCACGCGCGCTCCCTTTTGTCAGCTGGTGGCGGGTAGCGGCTGCTGCCAAATGGCAATAGAATCGCCAGAAGCAGCCCCAATGTGAGTTGCTCCATCTGTACTGCCGCCGCAGCACAGCCTCTGGCCCCAGCTCAGCACACGCTGCTCAGTGCTGTGCGGTGAGCTGGGGAGAGAGAGAGAGAGGGCGGCCTGTCATGTCTCACCCTTTCATTTATTTTCACGGGGCCTAGCCGACCTGTCGGCGCCCCCGGTCTGAGCATTTCTTTCAGACATCACCCATAAAATAAGTATAATCGGTACTTATGTAGTATCTGGGCGCCCGATTTTGTGATTGTATGCCTTACTTTAAGGCAGGGGTCTTCAACCCATGGCCCGCGGGCCACGAGTGGCCCGCGGAGCTGATCTCAGTGGCCACTGCCCGCCCTGCACAGGATTTTTTTTTTTTAAGTAAAAGAAAATGCTGCCGAGGGAGGCAGCGTAATGGAGTCCCCCCTGGTGCCGCCTACCCGATTTTCATTGGCTGCAGGCAGGGCAGAGGAGTGGATCCAGCGTGGCTGAGGGAGGAGGAGGCACGTCTGGTGGGAGCTGGGACCCGGCGAAGCTGCGGGAGGAGGCAACGCAGCTGGCGGGAGCAGGGGACCTGGTGCAGGAACTGCAGGAGGAGGAGGCACAGCTGTCGGAGGGGACCCGGCGAAACTGCAGGAGGAGGCATGGATGTTGGAATCAGGTGACCCGGCAAAGCTGCAGGTTGAGGAGGTACAGCTGGCGGGAGCAGGGGACCTGGCAAAGCTGCAGGCATTACTGGGGGCATTGTGTGTGGGGCATTACTGGGGGCATTGTGTGTGAGGGGCACTGCTGGGGCATTGTGTGTGAGGGGTACTGCTGGGGCATTGTTTGAGGGGCACTTCTGGGGCATTGTGTGGGGGCACTGCTGGGGCATTTGTTGAGGGGCACTGCTGGGGCATCATATGTACTGGAGTACTGCTGGCATTATGGTCTGTGGCATAATGGGCATTAGTGTGGGGCATAATGTGCAATGGGCATAATTTTGTGTGGATTAATGTGTAATGGGCATCACGTGTGCGGCATAATGTGTAATGGGCATTACGGTGTATGACATAAGTCTTATGTATGACATATGTGTGTATGACAACAAGTATTACGGTGTGTGGCATAATGTCTAATGGACACTATGGTGTGATGCACAATGTGTAATGGGCATTACGGATAAACAGTGTAACAGTGTATATTGGTTTAAGTAGCCTTTCATTGTTTGGGCTTGATCTGCGAGGCATACTAGTTCACTGTGTGGGCCTTCATGTTTATATGTCACTGTGCAGCCTTCAGTCAACTTAAGCGTGTCAGGACAAAGACCATTCCAATGTCTGGTCATGCAGGTTGCAAAAGAGGTGTCAGGTAATTGTTTTCCTGCTAGTTCACACTCTTTATAATTAGACCACGCCCCTTATAATAAGGCCACACACCTCTTTGAGAGCGCGCCTACGGCGCGTGCAATTTATTCAATATCAATATATGGGGGGGGGGGCACATATTTTACTGTTTGCACTGGAACCCAAATTGGCTGTTGATAACTATTGGAGTATGTGTGTGTGGGGGGGTTATGTGCTGAGTATGGGCGGCTGTGCCAATTATCTATGAAGGACTGTGCTGACGTTATAGGGGAGCTGTGATTCTATGGGCTGTCCGAAATACTGCAGTAGAGTTTAGTGGCCCTCGGGCTTCACTGGATTTTTTTAGGTGGCCCACGTTGTCTTAAAGGTTGAAGACCCCTGCTTTAAGGCATACAATCAGATGCGATTCAACGCGATTTTTGGGAAAATTGCATTGAATCGCATGCGATTCGATGCAATTTTGCATAGGATTCAATGTTAACAAGGTTCTGTTCATTTCCCCACTATCGAAGAGGGCATAGAGTTGATTTTATATAGCGTGGCGAGCGCAGCGAGCCACCGAGCCCGAAGCGTGGCGAGGGGATGCGGAAAACATTTTAAGTAATCCGCGGCCCCTCGCCACGCTTTATAAAATCAACTCTATGCCCACTTGGATAGTGGGGAAATGAACAGGACTATGTTAACATTGAATCCTATGGAAAATCGCATCGGATATCTGATGCGATTCGATGCGATTTTTCCGAACTGGTTTTAAAATCGGGCGCCCAGATACTACATAAGTACCGTATAATCTTAGGTCTAGGTGAGAGGGGTGAGTGGCAGCAATGGGAAGATGGAGCTTCAGGTTGGGGTAATGACAATGGGATCTGGATGATAGGTTGACAGCAAACAGGTCGACCACTATCGGTTAACAAGTAATAGGTCAACACATAAAATAGTCAACATGGTCTAGGTATTCTGCTCCTGAGGAAGCCGGGAGGATAATCCCAGGGAAACGCGTTGAGCTTTTATACGGGACATTCACCTCTATCATCACTAAAAGGCTACCTATGGACCACGGACAATACCAATTCATCTGTCCTTTTCATCCGGAAAAAATGATCCGAGGCAGCTCCAGACTTATTCAAGTCATCCAGGTTTACCACCACCCTGTCAGAGGAATCCTAATTCCACCTATGGACTCTGTGTTGGGACTTATTGGCCACCAGGCCAACAATACAATTCAATATATACCTTTGTATACCCAATAATAACCTCATTAGAGGCTACTTAATGCATTAAGTAGTTGCTACGCTGCAGCTCCTGAACCCTGGTACAAGCAATTGCCTTTTACTCATTAATGCACTTTTCCTTTTAGGACGAGTATCATATCTTGCTTTAACTGTTAACTCTTTCTTCCAAGCTTTTATATAACATTAGAAATGTTTTCCAACGGAAGGAAATGTTTTACTAGAGGTAAAAATACCTTATTAACTTGTAGTTCCTTTTTATGTTATGAGCAACGCAAGTGGAATTTATCCAAACAATAAAGTATAGAAACCTTAGCTTTATATCCTGAACAGGGGTTAGGCTTATTTCTCCGGAAGCACTGTTATCATTTAATAAATGAGTCTTATTTTCACTGTGCACAGACTTATAGGTTATTTCTTATTAGCAAAGAAATTAGAAACTACTTTTAATGTTTATAGAATACTCTGAATGACCATCTTATTAAAGCTGTTGCCAATGTGTTTATCCTGTCAACTTGTAACTAATATTTGACATAGAAGGGATATCCTGAGGCACGATTCTAGCAGCTTTATCTTTCTAATAATTTAAGTCTCTGAATTCCTCTGTTGTAAATGTTATACGGTATTCTTCTCAAGTAAAAGAACTAAACACTTTGTCTTTCATAACATTAAGTAGGTTCCTATGTACTGATGTCCAAAGTCTAGACACGCTGCCTGTCTTTACTTTGCTGAACTTTCTTGTAAAGGCTACTTGCTGGCTTTGTAATGACTATCACAATCCATCGGCCACTCCCCTTTAGCTATGGATAGGCTTCCGAAGGGACGTCCTGTAGGCTGTCTCTGTCTGCACTACGTGTGGATTAAACTGGGTATTCTGTGGTTAAAAAGTTATTTCTATGTATTTATTGTAATCCACCATAGAATCTTTCAAATAAAGGCAACTTTCTTTTTCCTTGCAATATTGTATCCTACCAATTAGCTGGAACTGTACTATGAGCTGCCTCTACACAATTGCTGGCGATTCACATATCAATCATAAGTTGCTGGTGCTTGCTGAAAAAGGCAGCTATACGTTGGTTACAAGCTGTCACCCTGACTGGGTTTAGCAGCTCTGTGTCTAGTGCAGTAGGCGGGATTGGAGATGGACTGGGATGCTGGCTATATCGTGCACTAACTGCTGGCGTTTGCTGGGTAGTGTAACAGGGCACTTATTATATGCTGTTCTTTGCCTTGCGTAATCTGATACTTCGCTCAGAGCTGTTCTATCAGTGTATATTCAGGTCTCTAATGCAGAATAGCAATATTATATGACTTCTCCATAGTATAGGTAAAGTATCTGAGGAGATTAACACTGGAAATAAAGTCTATTTTCAACAGCTCCACTTTCATTAATACATATGCATAAGTGGCAATTGCGGTGAAAAAGTCTTTACTTCAGACTATGGTTGAAAGCTGTTTGGCCGCTGTATCAGCTGAACCTTATTAGATAGGATACAGTTCATTCCCAGGCTTTCTTCTTAAATATTTCAGCTTTCGGTATTGATAACCCAGCTGCTCTGTTACTATATAGGGAATGGCCACCCCTCCTTGTCCTTCACAGGTTACACGGGGCTGGACTCACCACACCTCCATTCCCTTTTCCAGCAGGGCTGGCGTCATGGCCCAGCTGTAGCTCTGTTCTAGGTCTGTCAGTCAGCATTTCTATAGAAGCCGCTGGAACTGGCTCCTAATTGTGTGGGCTGGTCCAGGGCTGCACTATACTGCTTTGGGGGCTGGCTCCGTACTCACCACACCCCTCTCTCCTTTTGGGCTGCTGCCGGGCTCAACTACTCACTGCCCCTCTTCACAGAGACTCTCCATCTTCCCCTCACAGACTGCACAGCCCAACTGTTGCTCGCTCTCAACTGTCATGTCCTGACCCTGGTCATGTGACCAACTCCTGACCTCTTAAACAGTTGCAGAGACTGCTGGGAATTGTTCATCACTCAGACAATGTCCCCTAGCTGATTTCTCTGAGTGGCTCAGTCCATTTCCCCTCTGGTGGGGGGGGTACAGAATATATACTACTCTCTATGAAATTCTCTATTGCCTTCTGTGAAGGCTTTTGTATATAGGTTCAGCATTTTGGCTTTCTGTGAGAGTATTTATCTATCAATTCAATGTACCCTTAACTTCCCCTAAGGGGATGACATATATCTATATCAGTCACATGCCAGTATCTTACATTAAGAATATTTAGTATGGCATCATATGCCTATATATGAAGTTATCACACATGTATATGTAGTGATGGTAAAAAATTGAGCTAATGAATGTCCATTCATTTTAACTTTATGTTTTTACTCTTATGGAATTCCACGAATTTAAAATACAGCTATTTTGAGTATTAATAAATATATTGTAAAAGATACCGTTCTACTATTTAGGTTTTTTTCAGCCTGCGCTGGTACATCTACTTGCTTTTGTTCCGACTTCACGATCCAAGTGGGCATAGAAGGAGACTATAATAGTGTGCCGAGCACATTGAGCCATGGGGGGGGGGGGGGGACGTAATGCACTTATATGGTGGCCAAGTCAACATTGACACAAATATGTGAAATACTCGTATCAATCTTTTCCTTTGTCGACCATTTATATGTTGACCTTTTTCACGTGACGACCTATTGTCTGTCTTCCAATAGTGGTCGAGCTGTTGACTGTCGGCCTAGATACTTTCATCCTATTAACCCAAACCCATGATGATGCAATGGAATCCATACATGAGACCAGCAGTTAGGGATGCCGGCGGTCAGAAGACCAACACAGGCATCCCAGTGACCAGATACCTGACAGGGGCAGTATAAGTACACTTACCCACTCCATCTACCCACCTATTACCCTCATTACCTGATGTTTAACCCTTACCCTCCCCCGCAGCCAAACCATCTTTAGAGCCTAAACCTTTCCCTTGCACCCCCGCAGCCTAGCGCTAACCCTCCCTTATTAGTGCCTAATTAGAACCCTTACCCCTTTTTAGTGCCAAGCCTAACCCTACACCCCCCCTTCCTGAAGCCTAACACTGAGGGACCACAGATTACTTACGGACAGGATGCTGGCTGTCCGGGTTCCAGCATCTCCAGTGACGTTGTGATTCCAGCCCCAGGATTTCGCCTGCCGGCATCCCTTTCCACCAGCGTACTGACCGCATCCGGATGCTGTTCCTAGTGAATCACGCTATTACTGTATGTACCCTATCCATCAACTGTAATGGGATACAGATAGACAGCCTACACTCTTAAGGGAAAGTAGTCCTTTCCAAAATTCAAGATCATCCCTGAAATTCCAAGAAAGTGGAAAAGTATGGTCCTGAATTAACTACTGTGTGATAATGCATGGCGCTTCTAGCTATTGTGTATGTATTGCGATGAAACAAGGTTAGTTCCACCAGAGAATGCTGTAAAGGGTTAAAGAGGAGTCGTCCAGCTTCAGAGAGAGCTTTGTAGCCAAGTAGGAAAACCTGGTTCACTGCAAAGCCAGGAATGGGTCTCTGAGGTGTCCTTGAGGGAAAGAAGGGTGGGCTCTCAAACACACGGCTCCGTTCCAAGTTCTCATACCTTTACTGCCACAGCTGGAAAGTGGTCTGATTGCAGTAGCAGGGATTTAAAACCCTGCTCAGTCTGCTGCTTGGGGCACTGATGCCAAAAAGTGGCCAGTTTCAAGGCCCAAAGTATTGTAGCACCAGGGACTTGGACTTGGTCAGTGAATTTGACTCGCCATATTCAGTTCCCATTCCAATTTGTTCCTTGGGTGTAAAATCTGGCATTGTCAAATTTGTCGAATTTGCAGGCATTTTCGGCATGTTTGATGTAATAAAAATGTACTAAAAAACGGGCATGTCTGTAATTGGATACTGATAGATAGATCCAAGTATAATTTTGCATTTTGAAGGCTAGAAATAATTTTAAAAAGTTTATACTGTATGTTACCACTGTGCTGTAATTGGGTACTTGTAAGTGGATTTAAACATTGCTGAATACAGCTACAGTAATTAAAAAAGAAAACGGCCCCGGTTTCAAAGGTGGAGGGTCTGCGCATGAGCATATACAGATGGGGCTTGTCCCATCTTTGCAGGGCTGGCATTTCTAATGCCAGCTCTGCCATCACGCCAGCGAGCGCACCTCCTGGGCAACAGAGCATGCCTCCAGTCCCCGCCGCCGTCGCTGCCCCTCGCCCTCACTGCCACAAGTGCCCCCCTAACCCTGCCCGTCTCCGCTTCGTCGAGAGACTGGGACGCCTGTGCGTGTGAGATGCACGTGCGTCCCAGTTCAGTGTAGCCCCTGCCGCCGGCGCTCGCCAGCAGGGAAGGTCTGGCGAGCCCCGGCCAAGAATAGCAGGGGCTACATCTGTATGCAAACCCCCTGTGCGAACGCCATTGGTGTGTATCAGACAAGGTGGTTGCATGGGCAGGGGAACACCCAGCAGTGTGTGGGAGTCCACATAAAAATGGTAGGTATTCCCCTGGGAACGCAGGTGGGTTGATGCCTTCTCGGGGCAGGCGTTTGACATCACATGACGTCAGCGCCCATCCCCTTTTCAGCTACCTCCGTCTAGGATAAAGGTAAGTATAATCTTTGTTTTGTCAATTAAGAGAAAAAAAAAAACATTTGATGGTCAGCGACCATCCCAAACAATCACATGCTTGCTGCTTTAAAAATACAGTAACCGTTTTGGGTGTGAACCCATCACCGGGACCGCTGTTTAGGATGGCCACGGCACACCTTACACTGACTCTGTTGACCTCCTCGGACAGGTGACCGTAGTCTGCTGGGAACTAGGCTTCTCCTGTAGTCACCACGTTTGAAGGAGCGAGTTAGGCCTCCTCCAACCACTGATACAACCAGGTCTTACATGGTGACAAGACTACGACGACCGTCAGAGGTAGAGCTAGACACAAAAGAAGGTCTAGCTAACTGGCGCTATCTGGGAGTAACACCCTGCCTAGCGGCCCGATGCCAAGGATGGGGAGTGCAACCCAGTCGCAGACACTGGACGCAACAGAACCAGGATGCCTCCAACCTAAAACATGCCAAAGTAAATAATGAGTACACAAACACATGGTACCCCAAAACAAGCATATACCCACTACTACCGTGGACCTCTCCACACCTGGAAGAGCCAAACCGAGGGAAATATAAAGTTACAAAGGAAACAGCGCCGCTTGCCCACGAGTGAATAACAAAAGGAATATGGCAGCTTGCCAGAACTTTATAAATAAATAAAGAACAGAACCTGGCTCCACTGGAGCACTTATGTGACCTGAACTGGACACACAGCGACAGGACCATGACATCCAGCTGCACCAGATGGGAGAGTGCAGGCTGGGAACAACTGGCAGGACTGGGCAAGACAGGAACACTGACCATGACAAGACCAGGACCAGGACAGGACAGGACAAGATCAGGACAAGACCAGGACAGCAGTGAGGCCAGGACACACTGCAAGAAGCAATGAACTGACAGATGACCAGCAGGAAGCAAAGGACTGCAGTTTCCCGCAACAGGAAACTATCACCGGCAGGGTAGTGCAAAGGAGAATGCCTTAAGAAGGGCTCAGGTGATTAAGAACCTGTGAAAGATCCAGCCCCACTCCCATGCAGGGATAACAAGGTCATACCTCCCAGGCTTGTGCATAATTAAGCTCAGAGAATATTGACCTGTAATGGCACAGACTTATCACCGGAGGCCACCAGAGAGTCCAATACCAGAAACAGACTGAAAACAACACAGAATAGACATGACAGGACCGAGCCATAATACATGGCTCCTGACACAGTGAGAAGTTGGATCCGATTTGAGAGTTCCGGTAAAAAGTCCAACTTTGACTAATTTTTTACCAGTCCTTAAAATCGTCTGTCATTACATCCCGGCCATTGGCTTAAACAACTAGAACTAGAATGTTACAGCATTTGCAGCGAGCTCATGGAAAGCTTTTGGCAAAATCAGAAACTTTGGTACTTGTGAGTTATCCGGGCTCCCGATTTTTTGATTGTATGCCTTAAGTTAAGGCATACAATCCGATGCGATGCGATACGATATCGCATCGCATCGCATCGCATCCGACCATCGGATGCGATGACCCGATTTTTCCATAGGAATCAATGTTAAAATGATTCCTATGGAAAAAGGGGTCCTTCTCATACCCCTACTATCCAAGTGGGCATGGAGTTGGATATAAACCTGTGGCGAGCGTAGCGAGCCACCGAGCCCGAAGCGTGGCGAGCGAAGCGAGCCCCGCGAGGGGACGGTATTCCGTGTCCCCTCGCGGGGCTCGCTACGCTCGCCACGCTTCGGGCTCGGTGGCTCGCTACGCTCGCCACAGGTTTATATCCAACTCCATGCCCACTTGGATAGTAGGGGTATGAAAAGGACCCCTTTTTCCCATTGAATTCCATGTTAAAATGGACTCAGTCCATTTTAACATTGATTCCTATGGAAAAATCGGGTCATCGCATC
Organism: Crinia signifera; assembly: GCF_055691185.1. NCBI lineage: Eukaryota > Metazoa > Chordata > Amphibia > Anura > Myobatrachidae > Crinia > Crinia signifera. The sequence goes on along the minus strand of NC_139219.1, from coordinate 327,790,027 downwards.
GCATCGCATCCGATGGTCGCATGCGATGCGATGCGATGTCCCGATCCGACCCGATTTTAAAATCGGACGCCCGGATAACTCACAAGTACCGAAACTTTGTATACTTTTAATACTGAGCTGATTTACTGAGAAAAAGGGAGGCTGGTATGGAGAATTACAGCATTACACATTTAAGATAATTGACAGATCTTTAAATGAAAAAAGTGTTGTACTTCTCCACAAGGGAGGGGTACGGGTTGGGTGGCGCTGTGACTTGTGTTGAGTCACTAGCAGCTGCTGGTTTGTGTCGGGGTTGTCAAGCCCGAACTAGATAAATAGAAAAAAAGGGGGGAGGGTAGCAGCGCTGGTTGGAATAAAAATATATTAAATTAAAATAACATAAAAATAATGCAGATTGGACTGATTGTACAGTTAAAAGGAAATACAATTTATTATATGATAAGACCAAAATGGGCTGATAAAACACAGGGAATATGTCCTGGGGGGGTAAATAACAATGGAGGACTGTCCGTTCCTATTACGCCTGGAAGTAAAGTCATATGGTGCAAAATTGCAATAAACAAAGTTGGGTTTACCGTCCACCTGTAGACATGCTGTAGGGGTGTGATGAATCTCTCCCTGATATATGCCTAAAAAGGCATCCCTTATTCGCAATTTCTCAGGATTAGAAGAATCACCAGCAATGAACATAAAGCGGAGGTGCAAATGAATTCTTTATTGGAGAAATTTGTCCACAGGGGCTATAAAAGATCTGAACTCACCAAAGCCAAAATAAAAGCCCTGGCCATTAGCAGAGATGAATGCTTGAAGGTAAAATCCAAAACTGAACACAGCATCTTACCATTTGTAACCTCCTTCACCACCGCTAGCCCTGCAATATCGAGACACTCCAAAAGGTTATGGCCAATCATCGCAAGCGACCCGAATTTGAAGATCCTCAAAGAAACTCGTCTGTTACACTGCCAAAAACGTGGCAAAAATCTAAAAGATTGGTTGGTCAAGAATGACATCACTCAAAAGACCAACATTCAACGAGATCATTTTTTATCCAGACGACCGGGCTGCTATAAATGCGTGGGTTGTGCTACCTGTCGACATATGGAGACAGGGTCCTTCTTCACGCACCCTCATTCAGGTGCAAAAATCCAAATCAAACAGACATTGTCCTGTCAAAGCAAATACGTTATTTACGTTATTAAATGTCCTTGCGGACTCGCCTATGTAGGCAAAACTATCTGCACATTCCGTGAGAGAGCAGGACAACATAGATCAAGCATCAGGCTAGCATGTGAAGGTAAAGATACCGACCAGCCAGTAGCCCGTCACTTCCAAACTGCTAGACACTCACTAGCCCAACTGAGGTATAAAATCATCGACCAAGTTGAAATATCGATCAGAGGAGGTGACAGATCGAGACTATTGCTACAACGAGAAGCTCGCTGGATCGCAAGATTAGATACTGTGGCCCCACGGGGGTTGAATGAACAGTTATCATTTTCTTCTTTTTTCTGATCTAATATATTTTTTGACTAATCCTTTATCCCTTTATTCAGGTCATGAGTTCATTTGGACATTTTTTTCCATATTTGAATATCAATACAGTCATTTTGCATAATCATGGATGTGGTTCACCAATTTGGTCGACACACAATGTGTAGACATTTTACAAATGATTGTTTTTTCTTTTTTCTTTTTTGAGCTTTCATTTGGTGGTTCAATGGGTGTTTGCTGGGCTATCTCATTCATGTTCTTCCCTTAAGGAGTGGTGTTAGTTTCTTTTTCTACCCTCTTTTTTTACACTCTGTTCCACATTCTCTCTCCTAGGCGGTGAAAGGCTGAGATCCCCGCTAGACACGCTCAGCCACGGCGCCCGTCACCATGGCAACCATGAAGCCAGCGCTGCGCTCCACGAGCCAGCGTGAGCACGCGGATGCGCTTCAATGACAGGAAACTCCGATGACTGATGACGTCATCAGAAAGGGTCCTGCCCCACGCCGCACACGGAGGTCTGCTCTCACTGGTGCCCTGTCCTTTATAAGGTAAGCATTGTAATGTACTCATTATCCCTGACGAAAAATCCAGTAAAGATTTGAAACGTTGGCATTTTGATTGACCTTGTGTGGTCCCTTTTTGTCAAACCCTGGAGTGCCGCCCTACAAACATTGCTACAATACAGTGCCTATCGGACCTGAGGGAAGGCAACCAGGTGACTACTTTTGTTTTCGGAGTGCCGGTCCCTGCTGATACATATATATATATATATATATATATATATATATATATATATATATATATATATATGATCCGAGGGAGCCGGCACTCGGAGTTGCTAAAGGGTCTTCTAATGCCCTGGTGCCTTCCCATATGCCAGAGGGCTAGTAGATATGTGTCCGAGGTGGGCGGCACTCAGAGACGATGCAGAAGGTTAAACCATAAAACGGTTTATTGTGAAAAAAGATGAGGCAACGTTTCGGGGATGACCCCCCTGGCTTGAGAAAGGGGGTCATCCCCGAAACGTTGCCTCATCTTTTTTCACAATAAACCGTTTTATGGTTTAACCTTCTGCATCGTCTCTGAGTGCCGCCCACCTCGGACACATATATATATATATATATATATATATATATATATATATGTATGTATGTATGTATGTATGTATGTATGTGTATATATATATATATATATATATATATATATATATATATGTATGTATGTATGTATGTGTGTATATATATATATAATGGTGGTGTGAATTGTAATCCAGGCTCATGATAGATTGACTCTAGGTCAACAGGGTCAAAAGGTTGACAGGGTCAAGAGGTCAACAGTCAAAAGGTCGACAGGGTCAAAAGGACAACAGTGTCAAAAGGTCGACAGTCAAAGGGTCGGCATGGGAAAAGTCGACATGGGAAAAAGGTCAACCTTTTTCATGTCGAACTTTTGACCCTGCCAACCTATTGACTGTCGACCTTTTGACCCTGTCAGCCTTTTGACTGTCGACCTTTTGACCCTGTTGACCTTTTGACTGTTAACCTATTCTGGTTGACCTTGGTCGACCTTATGACTGTAGATCTAGACATTGTAGATCTAAAATACATAACCATGTGAATTATGCACTCTATGAAGCAAATGGGCTGATTCAGGATCATTCGTAGCAATCCAAAGTCGGCCCCAGACCTGATTGTCAGAGTTTGCACATGCACATTTCTGAGCATGTGCAAACCCCGGCACCGAATGGCTTCAGTGAGTTGCACACTCGCCGGGCTGTTTGTTGTGGGGAGGCAGGGCTGGGGGCAGATGGGGGTGGAAATGGGGCTGCAGTAGGGGAACACCAAACATCAGTGCCTGGACCCTCTTTGGCACCGTTTCTGTGCTCAGTAATTAGCGAATATCACTGCTTACTGTGCCAATGTGAATTAGGCCCTGTTTGATATATTGTCAACTGTTTTAAAGTTTTGTTTTATAGATAAGTTCATCTAGCGAGGCCTCAGCACACCATTCACCAGCGGCAATGGACATGCAAGCATGTATATTAATATAAAAATATTGTTCAAACATTGCGCTTTCTGATATATGTATATTTGGTGTATATTTTTGTAGTGTCTGTGCTTTACATAAACATAATAACTATTCAACCTGTGAAGTAAGTTTAGACAATGGCAGCAGGAGTCAGGTGATTTCCCTCATTAGACTTTTGGAAAAACAGCTTGAGAAACTGAAGGAGATGAAATAAATTGAGTCCACTAAGAATGTTGGACTTGTACAGATGGAGCGAGCTCCATCTTTGCAGGGGCTGGTGATAAAATTGCCAGCCCCGCCAGCGGCTGGCTACCGTCAGGGGCACACGCGCACGAGACGCACGCGTGCCCCTTTGCAAACGGAGCCTGCCGCCGGTCCCTGCCGCCCCCCCCCCCCTCCTCTGGTCCCCCTCACTTCACCGACCCCCTCCCCCCGAACTGGGCAGCATCTCCCTGAAGCGGAGACGGGCAGGGTGACGCTGCCCAGCCGCCGTGATACTGGGACGCACGTGCGTGTGAGACGCACGCGCGTCCCAGTCTCTATCTCCAGCGATCGCCAGTGCAAGGGATCTGGCGAGCACCAGCCAAGGATGATGCCCGCTCCATCTGTAGGTCAAGTCTATTATTTGCTTCACCAAGTACCAGAGGTTGGCACTATCCTGAAATTGGATCACTACATTTTGGTGACCATGCTTGATACGCCATGTATTTCTTACCACCCAACACAGATTTTCAGAATTGCAAGAGCTCTTAATGAGAAAATTGTAAGCTCAAGTGACAAATCCTCCTTCAGTTTCTCCAGTTACTGCTGCTGCCAGGAACAACTAGCCACTAATGATGCAAATAAGTCAACACAACATTTTGGCATCAGGTCAGGTCGAAAAGAATTGCTCCACATTAGTGACATGTTTTCCATAAATACAACTGATACAGTCACCATTCAAACAATGGTGGAGGATTATTCTAAGTGGTGTCCTTTAACACTGTGTAGTGCTCAAACTTCCCCAGATGAAGCCATGGATATTATAGGTACTACTAATAGTCCTTCATCTACAAACAACAGCAATAGAGCGGGGTATTAAATAATCAGAACCAGCTTAAGGTACTTTGGGCTCTGGTCATGTAAATCTTTAAAAAGTCAAACATCCATGTGAAGGGAGTAGTAAATCTGTGTTATGTGAATCATAGCCCTTAACCCTCCTACACAGCTCTCACTGGCTGCCTCAAAGGACACAAACACCCTTCTCCTCTCCTCCCCTGGAGGCTTTCTATACCCATGGGGGTGTTTAGAAATGCCAAAATTTCAAGTAAATCCCCAACTCCTTGGTATAACTTTCTGCTCAGCTCTCTGAAGATATATACAGCTATACTCCTAGATGCAGCCATTGATGTGGCCTAATGTGTACCCAGCTTTTGACACAATTACAAAATTTTATTGCAAAGACCTCAATCATCTGACAAAATGTTATAAGCATGTGGTACATAAATATTTTTTAATTTTATACTTTATAACAGCATAACAGCAACATTGATAAGTCCATAAGAATAGGCACCCACTCCATAAATGCAAAGATTACATTAAAAAAGCAAAATCACGGGTTACCTAAGCCCCGGGATTAACTCTGTCTCCATATTTTTAATGCAGCTAAACTCCTCATTGCCACACAGTGGAAACAGCCTTCTGCTCCTCCGATGCCAGCTTTAATAAATACAATTTGGTCCTTAGCATCAATGGAATATATTACTGCTCTTCTCCACAACAGAGTGGCCAAGTACCACGGTGTCCAGGGTCCGTGGTTCTCTCATTTCCAGAGACAACTGCCCGGTGTGGTATGATTTAATTACTCCTCGTAGTGCATATCTGTAACCGATATTATTCTGGTACTATCTTTATTCTTCACAATCCCTCCCCCACACCCCTTTTTCTTCTTTTTTTTTTACTGTTTACAAAAAAAAATGCACCAATGGATACGGTTATAAGTTTGATCTTTGTTTTTATGACTATGCATACAGAAACATATCGGTTTTGTAGTCATTTATTGTTATATCAACATACATGCGTACTGCAGTGCAATGTTTTCATTGTCAAACTTTCCTATGGTGTATATAAATAAAGAGATTTAAAAAAAAAGCTAAATCACAGTTTGAAACCACAAAGATATACAGTATATAAACTTAAAACAATTGCACGAAATGGTCTAACATGTAAAGCAGCTAAACCTGGTGAAACCAACTTGCGCAATGCAAAAAGTCTTGTTTCAGCGCTCAAACAGGATATATTTTGGTAATTTGAGCTCTTCCCCCACCCGAGTCCAAATGCCTGCACCACACCAGCAGCCGATCGCGCCAAAACTTCTGCCAGGCCTTGGTAAAGTAAGGCGGCATGGCTAATAGGTGTCATGGCCAGACCACCTTCTTTGAAGCAGAAGGGGTGCTGGTGTCTAATCCAGCGAGCGATGGGGTGCGTGTGTGATTGCAGGCCCATGCAGGGAGAGACAGGAGAGCCTGCTGCTGCCTATCTCCCCAGCACAGCAAATAGCACTGAGCAGCATGGACTAGGCTGAGGAGAGAGGCTGCTGCAGCAGTTAGTCCTCTCTCTCTCTCTCTCTTCCTGCCTGGTGCTATAGGGGCGTAACAGGCCACTAGCGGGCCCCTCCAAAAGTCCCAGGCCCAAGTAAAGAGCACCCCTAGTTCTCAGTGCCACTCTCAACAGTAGCAACAATTGAATAGCTCTGTTGCTAGAGCAACATTTGAATCCTCCCCCCCCCCCATACTTCACATGCTTCTCATGCTATCATCTGTCTTTTAAGCACCAACATCACTAGAAGTGGGATTTTCATGTTAATTTTTTGAATATTATTATGCTGAATTACTTATTTGACATTGACTACATACTGTATATCGCTATATATATATATATATATATATATATATATATATATATATATAACCAGATACCGCTATATATGTCTGTACACACTTTGCGACACGATCCTGCATAAAACCTCAGCTGTAATCTTCACATCCTGTATCAGACACTTATCTTTCAATGTTAAAGATAATAATATATTGATAGATGTTTAAATAAACATTAATCAGTAGACAAACTGGAATATCTGCAGTATTTCTTTAGCTTCACTAGGGGGGTGCGGGTCCGCGGTACACAGATCCCCAACGGCAAATAGCAGCAGTAGTATGAGAAGCACTGGTGCAGTCGACAGCTTACATCTAAATATATTCTATTGTGTCCCTCTAGTTCTCATTGATTTCATTGGGACATGACGGACATTTTTAAGAAGCTTGTGAGCCCTCTGGGCGGAATGAGGTACATCATTCCACCCACAGGGCTCACAAGCTGCTTAAAAATGGCCGTCATGTCCCATTGAAATCAATGAGAACTAGAGGGACAAAATTGAATATGGTACACCTGCCACCCATTGCGCCAATACTAAGTGCATATGTACTAACATATGGGATTAGCAATGCAAAGGGCAGCTATCACTCTGCAATTCGTTTAGGGGCCTGATGGGAGGAGCCAATGGGGAGGGTGTGACATCATGAGTAACTACACCGGGTCACACCAACCCAAGTGATGCATATACAGTCTACAGTCGATGTCTGCGGGTAGCCGGCACAGATCCATTTAAAAATGGGGCCACTTCCTTACATTGTAGAAAACTGCAGCAATGGCGCGTTACAGATTTACGTTGTTGGCTATTAACATAACAGAATGCAAACCTGGGTAGAAAATACAGCAAATATAGCACAGGAATTTATATAATGTATTTTTTAGCAGGAAGGCAAAAGGTGTCAAGTTTAAACCTATCAAAAAGAGGACGAAGAAGAAGAGAAAAGACGTCATATTTATAATTGTCCTTTTGTGGGCGACAAGCTGAGACTTTGTGAACCCTGAGTTACTGCTCATATTCCGGGTGTGTTTCAGGAGCGACGCAACCAGTAGGGAAACGGCGGCGCAGAATATGAGGAACGGGAAGAAGGATCCTGCAAAGATGATGATTACTAAATTTGTATAATTTGTTTTCAAAGCTATAGTTCCATCATTAGCACCATTAGTGACTTGGGTAGAATTCTTGTAACGCACTGAGTACACAATCCAATCACATGGCAGACTGGAGAGAACAGACACCAGCAGTGACGTCAGGAGCAGCCAGGGGACCATCCTGGAGATGTTCATCTTCAGTCTCAGGAATAACCTGTTGCTGTAGTTTGTGATCCTCACGCAGTAGAAGACGCAGAGCGCGGTGCCCCACCACAGGCTGCAGAACGCCACAAATGTAAGTGCGGTGACAATATATTGCAAGAAGTAAAATGGAAGTGGAATTGTAGCGTTTATGAAAGAGATAAAAGCCACATAAGAAATGAGGAAAAGTATTCTCACTGCTCCCAGGCTGGTCAGGAGAATGTCAATGGTCTGCAGAGAGCGGCCCCTCAGCCACCAGACGATGTTCTGTGTCACTATAAATGCATTAAGCAGGAATCCAACGGCCATCAGTAACCAGGAAACAGCTAATAAGGCAAATTCAGTTGCGTAATTCATCTTTTGTATGTCAGACCCAGGCACCTCTGTCAGGGGATCTGAGATCTCTATAACCAACTAGAGCTGTAGTGTTACTTATCCTGGATGAGACAGGCGGCAGAGTGACAGGGAAATAATGCTGAATTAATATTAAACACAGGATGACTTGCTATAGATTTTACATGATATTTGACTATCAAACTGCAAATAACTAAATCATCAGGATTACCTGTCACAGCAATGACAGCGGTTACTGATGGGCAGAGTGACATTGCCGTATCTATGTGTTCATAAAATCTCATATTTCAGTCAGGATTGGACATTTTTTTACTTTGTCCCTGAACCAGGTGCTGGGTGATTGGGAAATTGCAGAAATACCTCATTACTGATGGTGGGCCCTAAGACTGACATCTTTAGTTGAGTGCTCTATTGTGTGTGCAAGTAAAGCTACTACAGTGCTGGGTTACACTGTGGGGACGTCCTCGCAATTGAGGTGCACAGTATAAGAAATGTCTCAGGGTACTACTGGGCATTCCTGGCAGAGATTGGGTGGTGGCTTCTCAGATACATGAAGATGTATCGTCCGATGGGCATATTATAGACATATTGGTGGAGCACAGATGATCATCTGCTCACATAAATAGCAATACTTGGATGGAGAAAATAAACCTGCCATTTGGTTGGCACAAGTTTGGATGCTGGAACTAAGGATGCACCAACCGGTATTTCAGCACCTGTGAATGCAGATACCAGGAGTCTCAGCCATTGTACAATCAGAACGATGGATGCATGTGTTACCCCACTAATGTCACTGCCTGTGATTATATATTTATTTATATGGGGCATCACTGTGTAAAAGTAAATACACATTTATGAATGTGCACAGGTATCATAACAAAAGAGTGGAGTGAAACAAAGCAGTGTGTGATCTGTCTCTGAGGAGGGGGGCGGAGTGATACCGAGCACTGTGTGATCTGTATCTGAGGAGAGGGGCAGAGAGATACCGAGCAATGTGTGATCTTAATCTGAGAAGAGCGGCGGAGTGATACAGAGCAGTGTGTGATCTTTCTCTTAGAAGCTTGGCGTAGTGTTACAGAGCACAGTGATCTGTATCTGAGGAGAGGGGCAGAGTGATACAGAGCAGTGTGTAATCTGTCTCTGAGGAGAGGGGCGGAGTGATACAGAGCAGTGTGTAATCTGTCTCCGAGGAGAGGGGGGCGGAGTGATACAGAGCAGTGTGTAATCTGTCTCTGAGGAGAGGGGCGGAGTGATACAGAGCAGTGTGTGATCTGTATCTGAGGAGAGGGGCGGAGTGATACAGAGCACTGTGTGAACTCTTTCTTAGAAGATGGGCGGAGTGAAACAGAGCACAGTGATCTGTATCTGAGGAGAGGGAGGAATGATACCGAGCAATGTGTGAGGAGAGGGGTGGAGTAATTCAGAGCAGTGTGTGATCTGTCTCTGAGGAGAGGGACGGAGTAATACAGAGCAGTGTGTGATCGGTCTCTGAGAACTGTGATCTGTCTCTGAGGAGAGGGGCGGAGTAATACAGAGCAGTGTGACCTGTCTCTGAGGAGAGGGGTGGAGTAATACAGAGCAGTGTGACCTGTCTCTGAGGAGAGGGGCGGAGTAATACAGAGCAGTGTGACCTGTCTCTGAGAAGAGGGGTGGAGTAATACAGAGCAGTGTGACCTGTCTCTGAGGAGAGGGGCGGAGTAATACAGAGCAGTGTGACCTGTCTCTGAGGAGAGGGGTGGAGTGATGCGGAGCAGTGTGTGATCTATCTCGGAGGAGAGGGACGGAGTGATACAGAGCAGTGTGTGATCTGTCTCTGAGGAGAGGGCGGAGTGATACAGGGCAGTGTGTGATCTGTCTCTGAGGAGAGGGGCGGAGTGATACAGAGCAGTGTGTGATCGGTCTCTGAGAACTGTGATCTGTCTCTGAGGAGAGGGGTGGAGTAATACAGAGCAGTGTGACCTGTCTCTGAGGAGAGGGGTGGAGTGATACAGAGCAGTGTGTGATCGATCTCTGAGAACTGTGATCTGTCTCTGAGGAGAGGGGTGGAGTGATACAGAGCAGTGTGTGATCTATCTCTGAGGAGAGGGACGGAGTGATACAGAGCAGCGTGTGATCTGTCTCTGTGGCGAGGAGCAAAGTGATACAGAGCAGTGAGTGCAGTGTGTGTGATCTGTCTATGAGGAGAGGGGCGGAATGATACAAAGCAGTGTGATCTGTCTCTGATGGTGTGTACACACGTTAGATGTGCCTTAAGATCCTATCCACGATCTGATCAGATAGGATCGTGGATAGGATCTTAAGGCACATCCGATTTGCATCCTATCTTGACTATATAGTGCAGATCTGCACTATATAGACAAGGCAGCCAAGACTTTCTGGCTTCCGATACGTGAACGCGCATCGGGATCGGATCGGGATCGCAAGGGTTAAAACCCTTGCGATATGCATCCGATTTTGATCCGATGCCGATCCGATGCCGATGTTGACTATATCGTCAACATCGGAAAGGAAATCGGACCGTGTGTACACAGCATTAGTAAAAGGGTGGAGTGATACAGAGCAGTATGTGATCAGTCTTAGAGGAGAGGGGCGGAGGGATACAAAACAGTGTGTGATCTGTCTCTAATGGTCCCTCAGCCAGTTCTGTTCCCATTCCCTCAGCAGGGACACAGGCTAAGACAGTTCTTTTCCCATCCCCTCATGAGGGACACGGGCTCAGCCAGTTCTCTTCCCATCCCCTCAGCAGGGACATGGGCTCAGCCAGTTCTCTTCCCATCTCCTCAGCAGGGACACGGGCTCAGCCAGTTCTCTTCCCACCCCCTCAGCAGGGACACGGGCTCAGCCAGTTCTGTTCCCATCCCCTCAGCAGGGACACGGGCTCAGCCAGTTCTGTTCCCATCCCCTCCGCAGGGACACGGGCTCAGCCAGTTCTGTTCTCATTCCCTCAGGAGGGACACGGGCTCAGCCAGTTCTGTTCCCATCCCCTCAGCAGGGACACGGGCTCAGCCAGTTCTGTTCCCATCTCCTCAGCAGGGACACGGGCTCAGCCAGTTCTGTTCCCACCCCCTGAGCAGGGACACGGGCTCAGCCAGTTCTGTTCCCATCCCCTCAGCAGGGACACGGGCTCAGCCAGTTCTGTTCCCATCCCCTCAGCAGGGACACAGGCTCAGCCAGTTCTGTTCCCGTCCCCTCAGCAGGGACACGGGCTCAGCCAGTTCTGTTCCCATCTCCTCAGCAGGGACACGGGCTCAGCCAGTTCTGTTCCAACCCCCTCAGCAGGGACACGGGCTCAGCCAGTTCTGTTCCCATCCCCTCAGCAGAGACACGGGCTCAGCTAGTTCTGTTCTAATTCCCTCAGCAGGGACACGGGCTCAGCCAGTTCTGTTCCCATCCCCTCAGCAGGGACACGGGCTCAGCCAGTTCTGTTCTCATTCCCTCAGGTGGGACACGGGCTCAGCCAGTTCTGTTCCCATCCCCTCAGCAGGGACACGGGCTCAGCCAGTTCTGTTCTCATTCCCTCAGGAGGGACACAGGGTCAGCCAATTTTTTTACAGGAACAGCAACAAAATTCTCATATCTAGCAACCAGTAAGTGCACCACCAACCTCCATCCCTTTGAGCTGGTGCGCTCTAATCAGTAACCCCCTGGCAATAAACATGTAATCTCTGTGACAACTACTTTTTAACCCCCTGGCCTTTTACCCCCTGGCAAAGAGCAAGAAGTCCCCTGGACATAAGGTTGTAACCCCAGGCAATAAGCATATGTAACTCCAGTAAACAAACAAGTAACCCCTGCAATGAGCACCAAAACCTTGGCAACAAACACAAAACCCCGGGCAACGAACATAAAACCCCATGGCAAAGAGCATGTAGGTAAGACAAATTACAATTAATGTATGGGGGGGGTGGCACTTCTGTTTTAGCCTAGGGAGGCTGGCAGGGGTGTAACTAGAACTCTCTGAGCTCCATAGCAAAATTTTAAGAGGGGCCCCCTTGTACAGGGTGACACACACATGGATGTCACATGTGTGTCACAAAAATATTCACACAGGGTTAGGAGGGTACACAATATCATACAGGGAAGGGGGATGTTTGGAAAGTAATTGGTGTCAAAATACACATACTGTACACAGAGGAAGGATGTAGGGGGGACAGGATTTTACATACACGCACAGGGGTTGTGGGCTACAGGGGGGGGGGTCACACATAGGGAGAAGTGGCAAAGGGGAGTCATGGCTACAGGGGGGTCACACATAGGGAGAAGTGGTACAGGGGAGTCATGGCTACAGGGGGGGGTCACACATAGGGAGAAGTGGTACATGGGGGTCATGGCTACAGGGGGGTCATGCATAGGGAGAAGTGGTACATGGGGGTCATGGCTACAGGGGGGTCACACATAGGGAGAAGTGGTACAGGGGGGTCACACATAGGGAGAAGTGGTACATGGAGGTCATGGCTACAGGGGGGTCACACATAGGGAGAAGTGGTACATGGGGGTCACACATAGGGAGAAGTGGTACATGGGGGTCATGGCTACAGGGGGGTCACGCACAGGGAGAAGTGGTACAGGGGGGTCATGGCTACAGGGGGGTCACACATAGGGAGAAGTGGTACATGGGGGTCACACATAGGGAGAAGTGGTACATGGGGGTCATGGCTACAGGGGGGTCACGCACAGGGAGAAGTGGTACAGGGGGGTCATGGCTACAGGGGGGTCACACATAGGGAGAAGTGGTACATGGGGGTCATGGCTACAGGGGGGTCACGCACAGGGAGAAGTGGCACAGGGGAGTCATGGCTACAGGGGGGTCACACATAGGGAGAAGTGGCACAGGGGAGTCATGGCTACAGGGGGGTCACACATAGGGAGAAGTGCTACAGGGGGTCATGGCTCCAGGGGGGTCACACATAGGGAGAAGTGGCACAGGGGAGTCATGGCTACAGGGGGGTCACGCACAGGGAGAAGTGGTACAGGGAGGTCATGGCTACAGGGGGGTCACACATAGGGAGAAGTGGTACATGGGGGTCATGGCTACAGGGGGTCATGCATAGGGAGAAGTGGTACATGGGGGTCATGGCTACAGGGGGGTCACGCACAGGGAGAAGTGGTACAGGGAGGTCATGGCTACAGGGGGGTCACACATAGGGAGAAGTGGTACATGGGGGTCATGGCTACAGGGGGGTCACACATAGAGAGAAGTGGCACAGGGGAGTCATGGCTACAGGGGGATCACACATAGGGAGAAGTGGTACAGGGGAGTCATGGCTACAGGGGGGTCACGCACAGGGAGAAGTGGTACAGGGAGGTCATGGCTACAGGGGGGGTCACACATAGGGAGAAGTGGTACAGGGGGGTCATGGCTACAGAGGGGTCACACATAGGGAGAAGTGGTACATGGGGGTCATGGCTACAGGGGGGTCACGCACAGGGAGAAGTGGTACATGGGGGTCATGGCTACAGGGGGATCACACATAGGGAGAAGTGGTACATGGGGGTCATGGCTACAGGGGGGTCACACATAGGGAGAAGTGGAACAGGGGGGTCATGGCTACAAGGGGGTCACACATAGGGAGAAGGGATACAGGGGGGTCATGGCTACAGGGGGGTCACACATAGGGAGAAGTGGTACAGGGAGGTCATGGCTACAGGGGGGTCACACATAGGGAGAAGTGGTACATGGGGGTCATGGCTACAGGGGGGTCACACATAGGGAGAAGTGGTACATGGGGGTCATGGCTACAGGGGGGTCACGCACAGGAAGAAGTGGTACATGGGGGTCATGGCTACAGGGGGGTCACACATAGGGAGAAGTGGTACATGGGGGTCATGGCTACAGGGGGGTCACACATAGGGAGAAGTGGTACAGGGGAGTCATGGCTACAGGGGGGTCACACATAGGGAGAAGTGGTACATGGGGGTGATGGCTACAGGGGGGTCATGCATAGGGAGAAGTGGTACATGGGGGTCATGGCTACAGGGGGGTCACACATAGGGAGAAGTGGTACATGGGGGTGATGGCTACAGGGGGGTCATGCATAGGGAGAAGTGGTACATGGGGGTCATGGCTACAGGGGGGTCACACATAGGGAGAAGTGGTACATGGGGGTGATGGCTACAGGGGGGTCACACATAGGGAGAAGTGGTACAGGGAGGTCATGGCTACAGGGGGGTCACGCACAGGGAGAAGTGGTACATGGGGGTCATGGCTACAGGGGGGTCACACATAGGGAGAAGTGGTACAGGGAGGTCATGGCTACAGGGGGGTCACACACAGGGAGAAGTGGTACAGGGAGGTCATGGCTACAGAGGGGTCACACATAGGGAGAAGTGGTACAGGGAGGTCATGGCTACAGGGGGGTCACACATAGGGAGAAGTGGTACATGGGGGTCATGGCTACAGGGGGGTCACGCACAGGGAGAAGTGGTACAGGGAGGTCATGGCTACAGGGGGGGTCACACATAGGGAGAAGTGGTACAGGGGGGTCATGGCTACAGGGGGGTCACACAGGGAGAAGTGGTACATGGGGGTCATGGCTACAGGGGGGTCACACATATGGAGAAGTGGTACAGGGGGGTCACACATAGGGAGAAGTGGTACAGGGAGGTCATGGCTACAGGGGGTCACACATAGGGAGAAGTGGTACATGGGGGTGATGGCTACAGGGCGGTCACACATAGGGAGAAGTGGTACATGGGGGTCATGGCTACAGGGGGGTCACACATAGGGAGAAGTGGTACAGGGGAGTCATGGCTACAGGGGGGTCACACATAGGGAGAAGTGGTACATGGGGGTGATGGCTACAGGGGGGTCATGCATAGGGAGAAGTGGTACATGGGGGTCATGGCTACAGGGGGGTCACACATAGGGAGAAGTGGTACATGGGGGTGATGGCTACAGGGGGGTCATGCATAGGGAGAAGTGGTACATGGGGGTCATGGCTACAGGGGGGTCACACATAGGGAGAAGTGGTACATGGGGGTGATGGCTACAGGGGGGTCACACATAGGGAGAAGTGGTACAGGGAGGTCATGGCTACAGGGGGGTCACGCACAGGGAGAAGTGGTACATGGGGGTCATGGCTACAGGGGGGTCACACATAGGGAGAAGTGGTACAGGGAGGTCATGGCTACAGGGGGGTCACACACAGGGAGAAGTAGTACAGGGAGGTCATGGCTACAGGGGGGTCACACATAGGGAGAAGTGGTACAGGGAGGTCATGGCTACAGGGGGGTCACACATAGGGAGAAGTGGTACATGGGGGTCATGGCTACAGGGGGGTCACGCACAGGGAGAAGTGGTACAGGGAGGTCATGGCTACAGGGGGGGTCACACATAGGGAGAATGTGGTACAGGGGGGTCATGGCTACAGGGGGGTCACACAGGGAGAAGTGGTACATGGGGGTCATGGCTACAGGGGGGTCACACATATGGAGAAGTGGTACAGGGGGGTCACACATAGGGAGAAGTGGTACAGGGAGGTCATGGCTACAGGGGGGTCACACATAGGGAGAAGTGGTACATGGGGGTGATGGCTACAGGGGGGTCACACATAGGGAGAAGTGGTACATGGGGGTCATGGCTACAGGGGGGTCACGCACAGGGAGAAGTGGTACAGGGGGTCATGGCTACAGGGGGGTCACACATAGGGAGAAGTGGTACATGGGGGTGATGGCTACAGGGGGGTCACACATAGGGAGAAGTGGTACATGGGGGTATGCTGAAGTATTAATATGGCCCCTTACTGGAGATAAGGGGCTTAGCCCAAACACTGACACACAGCCCCCAAACCATTATCCCTCCTCCACCAAACTTCACAGCTGGTATAATTCTGTCAGGCAGGTAATGTTCTCCTGGCATCTGCCAAACCCAGACTCGCCCATCTGACTGCCAGTCACTCCACAGAACACGTTCCCCCTGCTCCACAGTCCAGTGTTGGGGCGTTACACCCCTCCATCCTATGCTTGGCATTGGACTTGGTGATGTGATGTTTGCAGGCAGCTGCCCGGCCATGGAATCCCATCCCATTATGCTGCAGCTGCACAGTTTGTCCTGACATTAATGCCAGTGGAATTTTGGAGCTCTCCAGCTATAAAATCAGCAGAGCCTTGGTGATATTTACACACCATGTACCTTAGCAGTTGTTGACCCCGCTCTGTGATTTCACGTGGTCTTCCGCTTCCTGGCTGAGTTGCTGCTCTTCCTAAGCGCTTCCACTTTCTAATAATATCACTTACAGATGACCATTTAATATCAATATCCATCAGGGATGTCATTTCACGAAAAGTCTTATTGCAAGGGAGGCATCCTATTACAGTACAACGCAAAGGTGGCATCCTATCGCAGTACCACATAAAGGTGGCATCCTATCACAGTACCATGCTTGAAGTCACGGAACTTCTTGCAATGACCCATTTTTCTTGTTTTTATACACCTGTTAGGATAAGTGTCTAAAGAAAGACGCAGGGAGAACAAAACGGGTTTTTGGGGCACACTTTAAGTAATAAATGAGTGAAAGGAATGTGAGGAAATGGGTGAAGTAAAATCTAACCTTTATTTCTTAATATTTAAAATACATACAAGCACACGTCAATTTTAATACAAAAGACAAATTTTTATGCAGAATTGCAAGCGAGATAACGCATCAAATTTTAGGCGTAGTAATTAATTATAATCAATATACGACAATGTTCTAAAATGGTTGTTACACAACGTCCATCTGGTAGGCGAAAATGATTTGCAGGGAATTTACCAGTCACAGAACAATTTGTAAGCAAGAAAAAGTAATGACATGAGTAACAAATGTATCAATAAAAATTGATTTGTTTAAATGAATCTTGCTACGGACCCTCAATTGATATCATACAATGTATTATCCCATATATGTTGTATCGGTCACAGGTTAGGTTGTTTTAGTATAACAAAGTTTATAGATGAGAGAGGGGAATGCTCTTCGTGTGCACTCGCTACTTCTGCTGTCTGGATGTTAATACAGCACTGGATATTCCCTGGTGGTCTCCCAAGAGGTACTGATCCAAACAGTCACTGCTTAGCTGCTGAGTTCGGATGGGATCAGGCGGCACAGCGATGTATGGCAGTATATATCGACAGATGAGAGAGCCTCAAAATGTTACTAGGAGCCAGATGTCACTTCTGCTTTTCACCTGGTGTCACCCAGGTAAATGAGAGAGTGAGCGAGTCCAGGTGATAGATGGTGATCAGGATGGAATAGGCAGGAGAAGAGAGAATAATGCACAGATAAACTGAATACATATATATGTGCCCACTGCTAGAGTTTTCTGGTTTGTAATTACCGTACCAGTAATGGAGAATACTGTGCACCGTACTACATGCAGGGGTGAGTAGGGTCTTTATGATCAGTAGATTAGTGTATGTGCGTAATGGTCACAGAATCATTAGCGGCACCATACAAGATAAAGTTTGTCTTGTGCTTTTATAAACAGCAGATAGAGAGAAAACAGTGGTCACCTCTTATGGTTTATAAATAGGCAGTTGGTTTTGTATAAATGAAAACAGATGCAACGGCAATTATATAATTATGACAATCTTATATCAAAACCTGGTTCTAAGACCCAGAGCGAAGAAGTAACCACTATTATGTAACGGTCAATAGGATTACTCTAAGCAGAGAGCGTTGTATTAAATTCGAGTAGGGCCAGTTTGGATGATAGTAATAAATGGCAGCAGGTAAAGGCGCCTGTAAACGAATAAGTAACTCTCAGGAAATATGAGATTTGTGCTTGTATATTATGTGCAAGGCGCAGGACGGTTGCTGCCAGCGTACAGGAGGAATTCCCTGTATGTTCAAAAACCAGTCTAAAGCAATGTTAGACGAACCTGTGAGAAGAATATACATATGAATAAGTAGTGCTAAAACCTAGCGCCGGCATTAAGCGCTGCGGGCTGCTCGTTGGAGTCACCCTGCCAGGTGAGGTGCGAGCGTCCGGCTAAGTGCTTGTATTGGTAGCAGCGGGGTCCCGTAACAGACACAAAGTCTGTCCGTGAAATGTTATACAGTCATGAGGATTAAATACCTGTGGATACAGCGGCGGGGTTCCGTCACAGACACGAAGTCTGTCAGTAAAGAGTTACACCGTCGGAGCTGCTAGACCGCACTTGCCGGGGGGATAATGGAGGAGTGGTCCGTGTGGCTGGGAAAGCCCTGACATCAGAGACACGTGTTTCGCCCCAATTGGGCTTGATCACATCGCGTCAATACTCTCTGAATAAAATTTGCCTGTGACACTTCTCTCAGTTATCATCAATTTTTTTTTTTTCACATAAAATTTTTATTAAGAATTTTTTTTTCTTAGAACAATAGCATAGATGGTGATCAGGATGGAATAGGCAGGAGAAGAGAGAATAATGCACAGATAAACTGAATACATATATATGTGCCCACTGCTAGAGTTTTCTGGTTTGTAATTACCGTACCAGTAATGGAGAATACTGTGCACCGTACTACATGCAGGGGTGAGTAGGGTCTTTATGATCAGTAGATTAGTGTATGTGCGTAATGGTCACAGAATCATTAGCGGCACCATACAAGATAAAGTTTGTCTTGTGCTTTTATAAACAGATAACTGTTCTATGTATGAATATATACATTATATATTCATACATATAACAGTTATCATCAATTTTATACACCTGTGGCAACAGATCTGATTAAAACCCTTAAATCAATAATTAACCCTTTAAGTGCAAACATCTCTGTGAGAGATGTTCAAAATATCCATTAAAAATGCCGGCGCGGCTCACATTTGTTATATAAATTCAAATAAAAAATGTTGCGTAAAGAAAAATATATTTCCTATATAAGGTGACATTACAGGTAATTGTGATGGATACGAATGTTTGCTTGGCAATTTTCACACCGATTTTGACAAATTCACTTGGCACTCAAAGAGTTAACAGGTGTGGCCAAATACTTTCATCCATATAGTGTATATAGCTATATATTTCACCAGATACATATTTCTGTACATAGTTTGCGACATGATCCTGCATAAATACTCAGCTGCAATCACCACATCCTCTATCAGACACTTTAATAATAATATTATTGATAGAATATTGATTATATATTGATAGATGTTTCAATAAACAATTAGACAAAATGGAATATCTGCATTATTTCTGTACAGCTGCTGTAGATCTGACATGTATATTACAGTCAACATCTGCTGTAAGCTTACTGCTGACAGAACCAACACAGATCCCTTTAAAAATGGCGCCACTTCCTTGCGCAGCAGAAAAAAGCAGTAATGGCGCGTTTCAGATTTACGTTGTTAGCTATTAACATAACAGAATGCAAACCTGGGTAGAAAATACAGCAAATGCAGCACAGGAATTTATATAATGCATTGTTTACCTTGTAGGCAAAAGGAGCAGAGTTTAAACCTATCAAACAGAGGACATAGAGGAAGAGAAAAGACGTCATATTTATAATTGTTCTTTTGTGGGCGACAAGCTGAGACTTTGTGAGTCCTGAGTTACTGCTCATATTCCGGGTGTGTTTCAGGAGCGACGCAATCAGTAGGGATATGGCGGAGCAGAATATGAGAAATGGGATGAAGGATCCTACAGAATTGATGATGATGACTATATTTGTATCATTTATTTTTAAAGCTGTAGTTCCATCATTTGTACCATTAGTGACTTGGGTAGAATTCATGTAACGCACTGAGTACAAGACCCATCCACATGGCAGACTGGAGAGAACAGACACCAGCAGTGACATCAGGAGCAGCCAGGGGACCATCCTGGAGATGTTCATCTTCAGTCTCAGGAATAACCTGTTGCTGTAGTTTGTGATCCTCACGCAGTAGAAGACGCAGAGCACGGTGCCCCACCACAGGCTGCAGAAATCCACAAATATTATTACAGTGACAATATATTGCAAGAAGTGAAATGGAATTGGAATCATAGCATTTATGAAAGCCATATAAGTAATTAGGAAAATTGATCTTGCCGTTCCCAGGCTGGTCATGAGAACATCGATGGTCTGCAGAGAGCGGCCCTTCAGCCACCAGACGACGTTCTGTGTCACTATAAATGCATTGAGCAGTAATCCAACCGCCATCAGTAACCAAGTCACAGCTAGTAACACTAATTCAGTTGCGTAATTCATCTTTTGTATGTCAGACCCAGGCACCTCTGTCAGGGGATCTCAGCTCTCTATACACAACCAGCGCTGTAGTGTTACTTATCCTGGCTGGGACAGGCGGCAGAGTGACAGGGAAATGATCCTGAGCTAATATTAAACACAGGATGACTTGCTATAGATTTTGCATGATATTTGACTACCAAAATAAAAGTAACTAAATCATCAGATCTCCTGCCAATGCAATAACTGCTGTTACTAATAGGCAGAGTTACATTGCCGTATTTATGTGTTCATAAAATATCAGGATATTTTCAATCAAGATTGGGGAAATGTGATTTTTAAAATTGTTTAATATTCCCCTGACCCAGCCGCTGGGGGATTGTAAAATTTTGTCAATGTATAATGGCCCTAAGACTAATCTAACAGACTGTTTAGTTGAGGGATTGTTTCACTATTGTGTGCGCAACAAAATCCCTAAAAGCTCCCACAGGGCAGGGTTACACTGATTTTACGCTCTTGCAATTGACAATAACGGCATATTTATATCTAATACTCTAGGGCAGTGGTTCTCAACCCTGGTCCCCATGTACCCCCAACAGTTCACGTTTTTCAGGTCTCCACACAGAATCACACATGAAATAATTAGGTCCAGGACCAAGGTTGAGAACCACTGCTTTAGGGTACTGGGCATTCCTGGCAAGGATTGGGAAGTGGCTACTCAGATGCACGGAGATGTACCATCTTATGGGAACTCTATGCATGTGTTGTGGAAGTGTTTGCATACACAGATGTTCATTTGCTCACAAAGAAGGCAATACATGGGTGGAGACACTGCAATTTTATTGCCAGGGGTTACATGCTTATAGCCAGGGATTTCATGCTCATTACCAGGGGGAACTCAGAGATCAACTGCGTAGACATAAAGGTACAATTTGAAATATAAAACACTGGAGGTTTCCAAGGCGCAAGGACAGAGGAGCAGCTCGATATAACCAAAAAAGCTTGTTCAACCAAAACAAGTAAACAATGATATACAAAAAAGAATAAGGCTATATTCCAAGTGCTGTCTGTATAGGAATTTTTTCCTTCTCCCATTCTCACAGATGGTGAATCAATAACTCACAATTCCCTGGAATTTTTAAAGCACATCTGGGTTTCTTTCACTTGGAAAATACTTTTATTGCCACACAGAAAAACAATATAAAAAAAGAACCACAAGTACACTGAAGAAATAGATCCAAGGGTGAGTGAGTGATGTTTTGTAGGATTCAAATTAGCAATACATCAGAAACTTTTCCGGATAAGTCTGAGATGTTTGGTGAATGAACACCCAGTACCTTGGTTCAATGTCCAACAGTGACAAGATGGTCCAATATAAAAGGAAAAAACTCTTTGTGCAAGTCCAGAAAGCCAACCAACGCGTTTCGATTAAAATCTTTTTCAAGGCCTGTCTCTGGAGTGCACTGCATCCATATTTATACCCAGGGATCAGGAAGTGAATACTCCAGGAAGAGGAGGAACCATAGAGAAATTTGTTTCATAAATGCATATCTACACATTTCATAAGAGTAGGTAACATAACTTATAACATAGCTTATTTATAAATAATTCAAATCATGCATCAAAATACAGAAAAAAACGGATGAATAAAGCTAAAAACGCCTGTGCGTTCCACACACTTGGAACGCACGGATATCCGGATCTATGATGACCGGCCTCACACCTCCTGCAATAACGCCTCCCACAACATAGCCGTAAATCACTGGCCAGGGACAGCATCTGCACGCAGCAGGCTGGAGCCGTCCTTACATAATGGCTATGTGCCATTGGCATCTGTCAAATGGTGGCTTGAACCAGCGCTGCGCCCGGAGTGGTCCCTCCGTCGCGCGTCATCTGGTATCCGCCTTCCCAAAAGACGTCAGCCAAATGCTGGGTTTCTGCGGCGCTTGTTCCCAAATATGAATTGGAACGCATAGCGCTGTTTTGAGAATAATATATGTGGAACGCACAGCCATATCTGACCTTCTATCATAAAAAAGGGTGCTGTTATTAATTGATTTTTACGTAAAACAGCATGTGTAAAGTGCTTGTGCCTGATAACAATAATTAATATAAGATGTAGTGAATATAATAAATATAAATAAAAATATTGATGTTAAAAACACAGATATTTACAGAGTTTTTAAATAAAACGAGATACATTATAGAAAGTCTATCGGATTAGAGGAGTGTCAATAAAATCTACTATAAATCAATTTAAAAACCACTTCAACTCAAAGTCTGCATTCAGTCCATTAGGGACCATAGTATCCAAATTAAAAATTTATTTCATTTCAGCTCTCGCTAATTTACTCTCTGTGTCTCTATCTTTCCAGTTTGCTTTAATATTCTGGATGCCCATAAACCTTTTTATTGCATTGACTGAGCAATTGTGTTTTAACGTAAAATGCTCCTAATGCACAAATAGGGTATGCGTGACTTGGCCCTTTTTAATATTTCTCACATGCTCGGAGATTCTTGTTTTTAGGGCCCTAGATGTTCGTCCAACATAAATCAATCCACATTCACATTCAATAAAATATATAACATTACTGGTATGGCAAGTAATAAAATCTTTAATTTTAAAATCTCTGTCATTTATTTTAAAATCTGTGAACTTTGATGTTTTTGCAGGAATCGCTCTACATGCTATACATGTTCCGCACCGGTAGAAACCCTGTGTGCGGACTGCATTAATGGCTTCAAAAGGAAGAGCACTTTTTACTAGAGCATTTTTGAGATATGGGGCTCTCCGATAAATAAATTTCGGTTTGGTGGGTAAAGAATCTTTGAGAACTGGATCTCTTAGGAGAACGCCCCAATGTTTTTTGATAACGCATTCCATTTGTTTGTATTCTGAACTGAAACCTGAGAAGAAGGCCCATTCTATATAACTCTTGTCTGTGGGTTCTCTTATTTTTTTCTGTAATAGAGACTGTCTATCCAGCAAATTAACTTCTTCCTATACGTTTTCAATGCTTTCCATTTTGTAACCTTTATTGATGAATCTTTTACCCATAGTAGACATTTGCGTTTCCAGGCGGTCAACCTCACTACAATTTCGTTTTAATCTAAGGAATTGACCCTTTGGTATTCCCCTCAGCCAGTTAGGGTGATGATTGCTATTTTGTGGAATATAGCTGTTGGAATCTGTCGGTTTTGAATAGCCTTTACTTTGTATTTTATTTTCTTTAATATAAATCGTGAGATCCAGAAAATTGACAGATTCCCTACTCATTTCAAATTTCAAAACTATATTCTTAGTATTTGTGTTTAGTAGTTTGCAGAATGTCAGGAGATCTGCTTCTGTTCCCCTCCAAAAAAATATAATGTCATCTATAAATCTGTGCCAGGATACCAAGTCCGCACCCGCGCCCCCAAGTATCTCATGATCCCACCTAGACATGAAGAGATTTGCGTATGCGGGCGCGAACTTGGTACCCATGGCTATTCCAACCTTCTGGAGGTAATAATCACCTTAAAAAAAGAAGTAATTATTTGTAAGAATGAATTCTATTCCTTCAAGAATAAATTTGATTTTTTCCTTTTGCATCTCGGATTTTTCCAAGTGCCATTTTACCGACTGAATTCCCTGTTCATGTTGAATAATTGTGTATAAGGAAGTGACATCGGCTGTCACCAACGTTAAATTTTCTACTTCTTTTATTGTTTCCAATTTTTTAATTATGTCAAGCGTATCTCTCAAATAAGATTGGCCTTCTTGAACGAAGGGTTGTAGGTAATAATCTATCATCTCCGAGAGATTAGTGGTGAGGCTGCCTGATCCTGCAATAATTAGACGTCCTGGGGGGGGCAATAGGGTCTTTATGTACCTTGGGGAGACAGTAGATAGATGGAATTTTCAGATTCTGTATGTTTAAATATTCAAATTCTTTCTTTGACAGGACACCATTTGCTAGATATTTCTCCAAAAACTTTAGATAGTTATTCTTAATTTTTAATGTGGGGTCATTTTTTAATTTTGCATAGATGTTGTCACTTTTAAGTTGGTTTTTTAATTTCTTTTACATATTCTATTTTATTTAGAAGTGCTATGCCACCCCCTTTATCGCAGGGCTTTATTACAATGGAATCGTCATTTTTTAGAGCCCTTATAGCTTCCCTTTCTTTCTTCGTGATATTTTGGGTCTTTCTCTTTTTAGTTCTATTTTTTATTGTCTTCAAATCTGAAATGACAGATTTAGTGAAGCAATCTATCATGATTCCTCTTACATGCACGGGGTTAAAAGTGGATTTTTTCTTAAACTTTGATGGTTCATTGGTAGTGGCCCCACCCACTGTTTCCTTTATTTTGAAAAAAATTTCACCGTCAATTTTCTTGAAAATTTATGGACATCTACAAATGTTTTAAAATGATCTATTTCATTATCTGGGGCAAATTTTAGTCCCTTTTTAAGGATTTTATCTTCCTCCTTTGTGAGGGCCCGATTAAGTTGAATATTTTAGTTGTTTCATTTTCCTCTAATTCCTTATTAGGTGTAATGTTATTTGATTTGGTTTTCAGTTTGTCTCGTTTTCTTTCTTTTTTTTTTTTCAGACCGCCTCTTTTCCCTCTGGGTCTTTTATTTTTGACGATTAATATCGTCCTAGGTAGGGTATGTGACTTCTGTCTAAAAAACTCGGCCTATTATCATTCCACCTGGGGTTTTTTGGCCTATTTTCATTGGGATCACGATAATCATCTAATGGATCGAACCTATTTTGATATGAGGGGTAGTTGCTTCGTCTCTCATAGGGTCTAAAATTACGTCTATAGGTGTTTTTGGGGTATATCCATTCATTATTATCTCTAGTATTATATCGGTCATTTCTATATCTTGGATGGGTGTTCCATCTTTGGTCTTCCTGATAAGATCTATTTGTGTCAAATCTAACTCTTTTTTCATTCGTATCATGCCATTATCAAAAAACATTGGGGCGTTCTCCTAAGAGATCCAGTTCTCAAAGATTCTTTACCCACCAAACCGAAATTTATTTATCGGAGAGCCCCAAATCTCAAAAATGCTCTAGTAAAAAGTGCTCTTCCTTTTGAAGCCATTAATGCAGTCCGCACACAGGGTTTCCACCAGTGCGGAACATGTATAGCATGTAGAGCGATTCCTGCAAAAACATCAAAGTTCACAGATTTTAAAATAAATGACAGAGATTTTAAAATTAAAGATTTTATTACTTGCCATACCAGTAATGTTATATATTTTATTGAATGTGAATGTGGATTGATTTATGCTGGACGAACATCTAGGGCCCTAAAAACAAGAATCTCTGAGCATGTGAGAAATATTAAAAGGGCCAAGTCACGCATACCCTATCGGAGCATTTTAAGTTAAAACACAATTGCTCAGTCAATGCAATAAAAAGGTTTATGGGCATCCAGAATATTAAAGCAAACTGGAAAGATAGAGACACAGAGAGTAAATTAGCGAGAGCTGAAATGAAATGGATTTTTAATTTGGATACTATGGTCCCTAATGGACTGAATGCAGACTTTGAGTTGAAGTGGTTTTTAAATTGATTTATAGTAGATTTTATTGACACTCCTCTAATCCGATAGACTTTCTATAATGTATCTCGTTTTATTTAAGAACTCTGTAAATATCTGTGTTTTTAACATCAATATTTTTATTTATATTTATTATATTCACTACATCTTATATTAATTATTGTTATCAGGCACAAGCACTTTACACATGCTGTTTTACATAAAAATCAATTAATAACAGCACCCTTTTTTATGATAGAAGGTCAGATATGGCCGTGCGTTCCACATATATTATTCTCAGAACAGCGCTATGCGTTCCAATTCATATTTGGGAACGAGCGCCTCAGAAACCCGGCATTTTGCTGACGTCATTTGGGAAGGCGGATACCAGATGACGCGTGACGGAGGGACCACTCCGGGCACAGCGCTGGTTCAAGCCCCCACTTGACAGATGCCTCTCCCGGCCAATGGCACATAGCCATTATGTTGTGATGGCTCCAGCCTCCTGCGTGCAGACGCTGTCCCCGGCCAGTGATTTACGGCTATGTTGTGGGAGGCGTTATTGCAGGAGGTGTGAGGCCGGTCATCATAGACCCGGATATCCGTGCGTTCCAAGTGTCTGGAACGCACGGGTGTTTTTAGCTTTATTCATCCGTTTTTTCTGTATTTTGATGCATGATTTGAATTATTTATAAATAAGCTATGTTATAAGTTATGTTACCTACTCTTATGAAATGTGTAGATATGCATTTATGAAACAAATTTCTCTATGGTTCCTCCTCTTCCTGGAGTATTCACTTCCTGATCCCTGGGTATAAATATGGATGCAGTGCACTCCAGAGACAGGCCTTGAAAAAGATTTTAATCGAAACGCGTTGGCAATCTGGACTTGCACAAAGAGTTTTTTCCTTTTATATTGGACCATCTTGTCACTGTTGGACATTGAACCAAGGTACTGGGTGTTCATTCACCAAACATCTCAGACTTATCCGGAAAAGTTTCCGATGTATTGCTAATGTGAATCCTACAAAACATCACTCACTCACCCTTGGATCTTTTTCTTCAGTGTACTTGTGGTTCTTTTTTTATATTGTTTTTCTGTGTGGCAATAAAAGTATTTTTTCAAGTGAAAGAAACCCAGATGTGCTTTAAAAATTCCGGTAAATTGTGAGTTATTGATTCACCATCTGTGAGAATGGGAAAAGGAGAAAATTCCTATACAGACAGCGCTTGGAATATTTCCTTATTCTTTTTTGTATATAAAGGTACAATTTATTGAAGGTCATTTAATTACCTCTGTATTTACAAGCCCACGGATCGCAATTTCCTATTACAAGCAAGTAGCTGCCATCCACCCTCGCTTATCAGGGGCTTACCATATTCTCAGATGGTTCAAATTGTTCGCATTAATAGTGATCACAATACAGCAAAAGCCCAAATTGATATTCTCATAGAAAAACTAAAAAGTGTGGATATTCTTTTCAGCCATTAAAACAAGTGAAAGATAAGGCAAAGATAGATAAGTGAAAGATAAGGCATTGGAATTGGGTCAGCAGAAGCTTTGCCAGGTACCAGGACCCCGATAGATGTTCCTGGAAACACACAGAGGGCTGTACTGCCTTGGGTTAATAAATACCAGGAAGAAAACAGCACAAAAGATTGTGCAGAAAGGTAGTTACGCTAGCTGAATGCACACAAAGAAAAAAGGCTTTATTGTATCCTGAATTCTTATGTATTTTATTTACATTAACAGAGTCAATAAAATTTAACTTTTAATAAATGGTTTTCATTAAAATACCCCTTTGTTGTGTTTCCTTTATTTATACTATATATAAACAGAGGGGAATGGATCGTTCTAGGTGAAATAAGGGGTTAAAATCACATATACTTAGATATTGTGCTCATACAAAGAATGAGAAGAAGTGAGAAGTGGTTAAAAAATGCCAGAGCCCGTCTTTTGCTGCACTGTATTTAGTTATACTTTTTCTAAGGAGACTCACTGGGTCTGTTTATGCGTACATATATAGTTGCCATTACTTGGCTTCCAGCCCAGTTTTCTCTCCTTTTGATGTATTTCATAGAGATTTATACTGGCTACTATTATTGCCAAATAGTTTCTACTTGTTGGATCTTAGCCCAGTATTTTTTCCTCTAGGGAGATATGTGTGTGTAGGATGTTATCTTTATTTGTATCCTTTTATTTCAAGCTCTCTCAGGGCTTGAGACTATATTTCTTAGTCAGGGGAAAATTGGCATATCTGCACAGTTTCACACAGACTGCACTCCTGTTAAATGTTTAATGACTTTACATTCACTATGCTCTCTTTTATTACACACCGAGTGGCTATGTTTATAAAGGAGATCCTTGACCAATCATGGGGATCCCAATTCTGTGTACAGTTTTTATTTGTAATATATCACATTTATAGTGTCGCTCTGTACATGAATCGTCAGTATAGTATTCCATAAGTCTCCTGCCTGACCCGATAATGGGAGCGCTATTATAGTCTTCCTTAGGAACTTGCCGTATTGACTATTCCTGTATGTGCCTGTGTTTAAGCGGGCTGCAATTTGTGTGATTCCGTGCAACTTATTTTATATTATATTGTGGTTCTTAGATTATACTGTATCTCAGTGTTTGTTCCCCTGTTTTAAGCTTGTTATATTAATTGAGTTTGCCACTTTGCATCTTAATTTATGTTGTATGGAGTTCCTTAAATTATGTCTCAATATTTATTTCCATATATCAGGCTCTTAATTTCACATTAGTTAAGTTTGCCACTTTGTATATTTAAAGATCTTTTTTATTATTTGGTATGTACCAGTACAGAGGTCTGGACCAGCAGTTGGAGCCCCGCTGTGGTCTCTTGCTTAGGAGCTTGTGATAGTGGCTATTCCTATGTGTGCCTGTATCTTGCAGGTTGCAATATATACTGTATGGCTGAGTATTGCTAGATAGATAGACTGTAAGTGGCTTCCCCGACTGGGTAAGCAGTAGCGCTATTCCCCCTCTACACACACATTTACTTTACGTTATATCACATATACAAATTATTTTATAACATGCAAGCAACACGTGTTTCACCTAATAAGGCTTTTTCAAGACCTGGTCTTGAAAAAGCCTTATTAGGTGAAACACGTGTAGGAGCTCTCTAGCTGCATGTTATGAAATAATTTTTATATCTCCATTCCATCATTTAACCCTCATGGTAGAAGGTCTGAAAGTTATACATCCAAGAGGATTCTCTCTTTAACAGCAGTTTTCCCTATTTCCTCCTCTAATATCCAAGGTCACCAATTTCAATCCTACAAACTTCATACATTCAGGATCTCCATTTTGGCATGTTAAAAAATGTCTAGGGACACTATGCTGCTTGAATTTATTCTTAATATTTCTATAGTGCTCCAACATCCGCACTTTTAACGCTCGTTTAGTTTGCCCCACATATCTTTTACCGCAGGGACAGATTATAAGGTAAAGTACATGTGTGGTATTGCAATTTATCGGTCCTTTAATTTTCAAATCTCTACCTCCCCTTCCCTTTATTTGTTTTTGTCCTTTCAAACCGAAGGGGCACATCTTGCATTTACCACAGCAATAAAATCCCTGAATGGGTGGCAATACAGTACAGATATTTATTAATTTTGGCATCAGAGGTAACAATCTAGGTAGCAATTTGTTTTTAAATAAGAGAAAAATATATTTTTTCTTTTTTCGAGGACAGAGCTTGTATAATGTTGCATAAAGGCCGAACAATCACACACCCATCTTCTGACGAGAAACATTGATTATGATTTTTTAAATTTAATTTGTTTTTAATGCGCAGCTTATATAACGCTGCTTGGAGGCCAAACTATCACACACCCACCTTCTAACAGTATATACTCTGGGTGAAGTACTCACAAAGAATAAATAAAGACGAGAAGAATTGATTAGGATTTTTTTTATTTCATTTGTTTTTAATGCACAGCTTGTATAACGTTGCTTGGAGGCCGAACAATCACACACCCACCTTCTGACAGTATATACTATGGGTGCACTACACACAAAGAATGAATAAAGACGAGAAAAATTGATTAGGATTTTTTTAATTTAATTAATTTAATTTGTTTTTAATGCACAGCTTGTATAATACTGCTTGGATGCCGAATAATCATACACCCACCTTCTGACAATATATACTATGGGTGCAGTACACACAAAGAATGGATAAAGAGGAGAAAAATTTATTAGGATTTTGTTTATTTAATTTGTTTTTAATGCGCAGCTTGTATAACGCTGCTTGGAGGCCGAACAATCACACACCCACCTTCTGACAGTATATACTATTGGTGCACTACACACAAATGAATAAAGATGAGAAACATTGATTAGCATTTTTTTTTAATTTAATTCTTTTTAATGTGCAGCTTGTATAATGCTGCGTGGACACAGAACAATCACACATGGAACTTGTGGTGTATACTATTGGGGTGCAGTATACCGCAAAAAAATAAAGAACAACATTTTTATACTGTATTTTTTTTCTGGACGGGCCTTGGATAACACTGCAAGGACCGGGGAGGCAGAACTATCACACAAGCAACTTGTTCTGCTTCTGACAGTCTTATATATGTATGATGTATTGGATTGCAGTGCAGCACACCAACGGGAAAAAAATTAACAATGACTGATAGCCTGCCTGTATACCCCACTACACTGACTGACAGCCTGCCTAACACACGACCAGTACAATTACTACAATTTAACTATATTATATAACCCAGCACACAAACCCCTCTGCAGTCTGCACAGCACAACACTCCTCAAAGTCTGCACAGCACAAACCCAACTGCACTACACAATGCCCCTCTAGTCTGCTCTGCACAACACCCCTCTGCACTGCACAACACCCCTCTGTCTGCACTGCACAACACCCCTCTGTCTGCACTGCACCCCTCTGCACACTAATAATTGATGTGACAACTGACAAGTGATTGATGATTCAAGTTCACGTTCACCACCAGGCTCCTGCACGCAGCACAACTAGCAGAGCTGTGCGCAGCTAGAAGCGTGAGTGTGAAATGGCACTGAATTCTCAGGACGCCAAGCTTTTATAGACTCAGTGTCTTACGAGAATCCGATGCCAGATTCCCGCGTTCGGCCGTGCTCGGGTTTCCGAACAAAGCCAGAATCATGTTGAATATTCAGAACTATTAACATATTAACACATGTGTAAAAGAAAATCAGATAACCGAATGAGATGTCTATATAAAAGCAGAAATGATCAAAAACAGAAAAGAATGAGTTTTATCAGCACACAGTCTCTGTATGGATACATGAATGCAATCCATGTGGAATTGTGCAATTTCATACAAGTCTGCATCAGCTCCTAGCTTTATACAGTATATCTATGTACATACCTCCCAACTTTGGATGAGGTGCAGGCGGGACGAATTGTGTGTAAATTTTGGGGGGCGTGGCCTAATTTCTGGGGCATGGCCTATACTCACGACTCTCCCGCGAGGCTACGCCTCCATTTTGATGCTATGGGGGCATGACCCAGAGGCTCTGTGAGCCTCTAGCCATGCCCCCAGCCCCCTGCCCCCATGCGCACAGCGTTTATTCCCTGCTGTTTAGCAGCCGACAGGGGGGACTCCCAACAGCCCCCCCCCCTCACCGCGGGAAACTTCCGGCCACGGGAGGGACAGCGGGACAGGCCCTGATAATCGGGACTGTCCAGCAAAAATCGGGACTGTTGGGAGGTATGTATGTATATTTGCCCTAATTCCACTTCACTCGCAAAGACAAATTCCTCCTCAAATGGACAAAACCATGCTCACTGCAGGTGGGGCAGATGTAACATGTGTAGAGAGAATAAGATTTGGGTGGGGTTTTACTTCAAAGCGATATCTATATTGCAGTGTAAAAAAACAGCAGTCAGTATTTACCCTGCACAGAAACAAAATAACTCACCCAAATCTAATTCTCTCTGCACATCTTAGCTCTGCCCCACCTGCAGTGCACATGTTTTTATCCATTTGAGAAGGAATTTGCCTTTGCGAGTGAACCAGTATAAGGGCCACTGTGTGGCGTTTGCAAATATCCATCCTGTGTTTTGTGTATTCGTCACCCCGTGCTCCGGTTCTATCTAGCACAATAGAAGGGTAGTTGGCTTCTGACTCTTCTGTACAATGTGATCACTTCTTTGCACAGCAGAAAACAGCAACAATGGCGCGTCTCAGATTTCCGTTGCTGACTATTAACATAACTGAGTGTAAAGCGGGGTAAGAAATGCAGCAATAACAGCACAGGAAGATGTACAATTGTTCTCCTGACTGAAAGGCAAAAGGCATCAAGTTGGATCCTATAAAGAAGATGACGTAGAAGAAGAGAAAAGACGTCATATTTATAATTGTTCTTTTGTGGGCGACAAGCTGAGACTTTGTGAGTCCTGAGTTACTGCTCATATTCCGGGTGTGTTTCAGGAGTGACGCAATCAGTAGGGAAACGGAAGCACAGAATATGAGGAACGGTGAGATGGATCCGACAAAGATGGAGATCACTACATTTGTGTCATTTGTGTCAAAAAATATGTTTCCATCATTAGCACCATTAGTGACTTGAGTAGAATTCATGTGATGCACAACCAATCCATGAGGCAGACCGGAGAGAACAGACACCAGCAGCGACGTCAGGAGCAGCCAGGGGACCATCCTGGAGATGTTCATCTTCAGTCTCAGGAATAACCTGTTGCTGTAGTTTGTGATCCTCACGCAGAAGAAGACACAGAGCACGGTGCCCCACCACAGGCTACAGAACATCACACATCTCCTTGCAATTACAAAAATATATTGAAGCAATTGCTGTGGAACTGTAAATATACCATTTATCGAAAAAATAAATGGTAAATAAGAAACTAGGAGAAGTATTCTCACCGCTCCCAGACTGGTCATGAGAATGTCGATGGTCTGCAGAGAGCGGCCCCTCAGCCACCAGACGATGTTCTGTGTCACTATAAAGGCATTGAGCAGTATTCCGATGGCCATTACAAAACAAGTCACAGCTAATAAAACACATACAATTGTGTAATTCATCTTTTGTATGTCAGATCCGGGCACCTCTGTCAGGGGACCAGATCTCTGTAAGCAGCCAGCGCTGTACTTATCCCGGGTGAGACAGGCGGCAGAGTGACAGGTAAATGACACAAACATTGTATCACTTGCTGTGACATTTGCATGATATTTGACTACCAAACTCTGAGCACCTGCCAATGCAGCCAGTGTCCTTACTATAAGCAGAGTTACATTGCCACCTGCATTTGCGGCCCTTATTCAGATTGACATGCTCACACACACATTCGAACGCAGCCTTGCAAGAGTAACAAATACGCACGCATCTGGCGTAGTCATGCCTATAGTGCACGCAAATGCATTAGCTTGCAACGCAGCAAAAGGGGAGTGGACTGGCACTGCATGCACACTAAACATTTAGCACAAACATCGGTGTTCACAAGCACAGCTAATAGTGTGTGCGAGCGAGCAGGCTCGGGACCTGATTCTCTACTCACCCACTAACAGCACGCTCGCAGCTCACATTACCCAAACATACATTTATGGCATGATGGCCCTCAATTAATTTAGTTGATTGAAATCAATAGTCAATTTGCCTTACAAGTAGGGAGAATAAGGTGTTCAGAATCATCAAATGTAAAATAACATAAACAACAACATAGATGTGTTTAATGATTTTCAAAAACATGCTAAGAGAACTAAGAGAGTTGACACATGTCGACTAATGTAAAATAGGTGTTATTTGAGGCTCTTGCGCTAGAGTCCGTGTCACTGTACTAAACTAGTACAGTGACACGGACTCTAGAGCAAGAGCCGTGTACACTCCTGTCTGATCTGACACGCAAGAGCGAGGTAGTGCACAGCAGCACACCTCAGACACAGCTCTGCGGTCAGCACACAGGCTGTAGAACTAGCGGCTCCAGCCAGCCAGCGGTAGCGCTGAAACGGGATCACACCCGTGTTCAGGCGCTTATCGCTACTGCATAGTGAGCCCCAGGAATACATACATTGTATCTGATAATTGTTACATCCTGGATAAGCACATACACTGTAAAACTGTCAATACCAGACATAACTTTTCCTCTCTTAAATTTCAACCACCGTGTTTTATAAAATTATAAAATTATTCAGGGACAGTGTGAAGTGGGGTCCCACTAGGGCCCTTATTCTGATCGGTGCGGATATTCCCGAATTCTGACGGTGCGGTCCGCACGCCACGCTGTGCGGCAGCGTGCGGCCATCGTCCGTAGAAACGCCCACGTGTCCTCCGCATTCGGACGTACTCACTCTTTAATAACAGGGCGTGTGTACGGACGACATACAAACCGTGCGTGTGCGGTGGAAACGTACAGATTCTGCACGGTCTTCCCGCACAAGCACGGTCTTACCGCGTCAGAACGTACGGGAAGCTGTCCGTACGCCCCGATGCGGAGTATTTACGCTCAATCCAACACTTTTGTACTGAGTACACACAGCGATCACATGACCCACTTAGGCAATTAGGCAACCTCCTGGAAAAGGGATTGTTAGTAATTTCAATCAATTAAATGCTCATCTATACTAACCCACATTCCTACTTCATTCATGACACACATTAACCCTTACAGCATGTGACCCTAACATACATCTATATACACTATGTACATTTTGCTTATTTTAAAGAATTTAAACAACTTACACATATACTTTAGCATGTTAGAAAAAAACACTGACAACTTTGAACTTTAAATAACGATTTATTATTATAGAACTGTAAAAAAAAAAAAAAATCACATTTCCCCATCAATGATTTCGTCCATTAGGTCCAACATTTGCCTCATCAGGCCTCTGAGTCTAAGGAGGGCCCCACGGCGACCCTCCTCTGCTTGGGCAGGCTCATCTGTGGAGGAAATTAAAAATGAAAAATGACTAATGATATTCATGCATACATTTAACATAGTCAAACCTACATTTTAAACATGCATTCTGAGAGGTGTGTGTGTATATATATATATATATATATATATATATATATATATATATATAGATATATATATTTATATATATAGATATATATAGATATATCTATATATATATATCTCTATATATAACTATATATATATACACACATATCTACCTATATATATGAGACATACACCTATACATACATGCATACATACTACATGGAAAGCCTGATTTTGGCCCTCTACCCTTTACTCTGTAGAACACCTCACAGTCATACTGCTCCTTCTCAATCCAAACCCACCCATGACTAAGCTCTGAGAAGCATGCTACGCGCTGCACCAATCACAATTCTGCAAACAAAGTTCAGTGTCGGTTATATGATGGAGCCTGGCAGGGGAGTTACACAACTCTCCGGAATGCTCAGTACATTTGTGCAATCAAGCATGGCTTGGCTGCTGATGGTCTGCTCCAGAAATCATTGTCAGAATGCCAGTTAGGGGAAGCTGCAGCACTAACCCACTCCCATGCTCAAAAGCATTACTAAGACCAAATACACACACAATTATGGTGAAAAACATACATGCAGACCGCAGGGGGTGGTTAGCTAGAGGAGGGCCCAGGGGCACTCACCACTTGTTACTCCAGTCTAAGCCACGCCTGGCCATACTCCATTTATGCCATACTGAATCTAGTTTACACAGATCAATCACCAGTAAACTCTACTCACCTATATGAGGCTACAGATTGTATGCAAGCAGCAGGGACATGTAACCCTTACATGAGCAAGTCATCACTATCTTCCAGGATACAGATTAACTACACAGGTTCAGTGGCACTTAAAATCGACCTGACAGCCATCTGCACAACCTGTGTCATTAATATGTGTCCAGGATGAAAGGGATGGTTTGGCCACCCTATCTAACCCCAAAGTGTGTCTGTTGCTATCCAGTTTGTTTTATCACTTTATAGTATTGGCAAACACTATTGAATCACCAGTGCTACAAAGCAAATAGAAGATGACTACAGGAATAATGAATCTTTATGTATACATACCACTTTCCTCCGCCTGCGCCACCTCACAGGCCTCCTCTTTAGCTGGTACCAGCTCTGCCTCCACCAGCTCCTCCTCCTCTGGCACCACCTCCTCTGGCTCCACAACCTCCTCCTCCTGTGCCACCACCTCCTCCTCAACAATCTCCTCCTCCTCTGGCACCACCTCCTCTGGCTCCACAGTCTCCTCCTCCTCTGGCCCCACCTCCTCGGCCATCTCGCCAGTGCCCTCCTCCTGGGCCTGGTACGCCTCTGCCTGCTCCCGTGCCTGTCTTGCTCTATCACGGGCTGTGTTTGGACAAAGTAAAAAAAGTGGCAATTAGTGGTAATTTATATTAAGCCTTATCAACCTATAAATGCAAAGGTTATAAGTACAGATAATTGTACAGCCAAACAGCTCCTCAGTGGCCTTTACAAAACACAGCCTGTAACATGGCAGGTATGCTGTGACATTTGGGCCATTTTAAGCATCACAAGCATTAATCCTCCCCAATAACATATTTTATGACCAATACAGGGAGTCAAACTCATATATTCTATGCCATGTTTAACTCATGATCAGGCTGCTGACCTTAGTGGATTAAATAATGTCAAGTAAGCAATCATGTACAAATCCACATTTACTGTTGAAATACTCACATCTAGCAATGCTGGCCCTTATAGATTGAAGCCTCTCTGGCTCCCTGCGCCGGAGGTCGGACCACCGCCGCTCCAGCTGAGCGATGGTCCGCCGCACATGGGTGCGGGCGTATATCCGCCGGCGGGCCACCGCATAGGCAGAGCGTTTCTGCCTATTCGTTATGAATGGGCCCGCACGCCCCAGCCTGGTCTCCATAACGGAGACCAGTGTCCTCAGCTCGGCTGCAGAAAAGGGTGCTGCTCTGCCATAAGCCGCCATCTTAGCAATGGCACAAATCAAACAATCATGTGCTGTCATTGGTTGATCAGAGTGATATTTGGTATTAACTTTATTGTTCATTTTTACACTAACAGCGTGTATGCGCCCGAACAGACGGCTAACCCATTGCATCGCACACCCATCCTAAACAGTGTAAAATAAGATGGAAACACATTATATCTAATCTATAACATTCACCAAACATGGGTCTAAGCAACAGGTGAAATAGTGTGCATCTCTAGACACTTACACCTAACTCCACATGCTGCCATGTGTACACTTACCTTCTACTGGCCCCTACTACAGAGGTGGAATGAAAAGTAGCTAGCATCTAACCTGAATGTGGAGTGCTTTCACATGTGATTTGGATGCTAGCACTGATTACTTGTGGCTAAGTGGTGGACTGGATTGACATATGGAATGGGTAGTGTCAGTTGTACTACATAGCAAACAAGTGCACAGTACAGAAGTACATTCAAATATACATTGCATGTCTGACCTCAGTTGTATTTGGTCATTGGTGTTGGAATCTGCATTTAGCAAATAAATCAGACTTACTGAGTTTGCCATGTTTTTTGGAAATATTTTTCAACACCAAGGGGCGGGACGTATGCGCCGCACGGTTGACGCTGGCGTACGGGACGCGGCCGTACGGAACGCAGGTTGCAGCTGATTAACGCCAATTACAGAAATAGTATTTAAAGTTGTCCTAGAAAGGCAAACAGTTGTTGCAAACATGCCAGGCTCAGAGTCAGAGGAAGACCAGGTGGTGCAGAATCTCTTGGCACGCATGGAGGCCAACACCACCTATGTGCCCCTCAACCCAGAGCACCCAGATGGCCTATCCACATCAGGCCAATCAGCAGCAGGGCCATCCTCAGCATCAGCAGAATCATTGGGAACACAGCAGGTGGCTTCCCAACAGAGTAGCCAGGCCAGCACTTCAGGTACAGCAACCGGTGGCCGTGGCAGTGCCCGTGCCCGTGGCCGTGCCTGTGGCCGCAGTGGGGCAACAGAGGAACCAACCACAAGAAACATGGCATATGAACCGCGGGAGCTTGACATCCTGGTGACCCGGGCACGTGATTTAATTGAGTGCCCAGCGGTGAAGTTGACACACACAAGGAGATGGAAGATCTGGGAGGAGATAACGGCGGAGATTAATGCAGTGGCTCCACAAGTTCGTTAGACGGAGCACGTTAAGAAGAGGCAAGTAGATGTGTGTTCCATTTGAGTAGGACAAGTCCAGTAATGTTAACATTCAATATTAGATGGAGTTGGTCAATGGGTGTTCACGTTGCTTGGAGGCACAGACATGTTGGCCATGACATAGAATTGATAGTTATTGGAGGGTGACTGTTTTTGTATCTTCTAAGGGTTGGTTTGAAAAATGAATATAATGTAAGTTTGGTGTCAGTAGTCACATGTTGTATTATGTTTCAGATTGCAATGGGTGCTACAGCAAACATGAGTAGTTACATGTATTAATATGTACACTTTGATTGCAGGTGGCACGACTTCAAAGGCAACCTCAAGAAGAAATTGACCCAGCGGTGGGAACACAGCCACACCTCTGGGGCTGGCCCCATGCCATCCAAGCTGGAGCTCACCCCCCTGGAAGAGATGGCCCAGTGCTGTATAGCAGTGGAGGAGATCCGGGGGGTTAGCACTATAGACAGCAAATCTCCCCAGCGGAAGTGATGGCTTCTACGCTTGAAGGTAATTATTTGCCAGGCCATAAGTAGATGTTTAACATTTGGCATGGAATGTGTGGTAATTGGTAATTTCTCGTTCAACAGCATCCCCACCGCTTGGTCCAGATTCTCTTGAGGAGGCCGTGGAGTCTGTGCCACCTGGCCCCAGTAGCAGGCCCGTGCAGCAGCCGCCGGGATTGTCCGCGGCTGAATTGTCCATGTGGGGCCGTGTGCTGGATAGTATTGTGCAACAGGGAGAGTCTGCATTAGAGCGGGTGCGTAGGGCCGAGGAGGTGCTGCAGGGTTTGACCACCAGCCAGCAGAGTATTGCTGAGAGCCTGCAGGCTATGAGTGCCAGCCAGCAAGCTATGAGTACCAGCCATCAAGCTATTGCTGCTAGCCTGCAGGTGCTGGCTGATCAAGCCCTGTGGCAAAATGACCTCCTCCTCCGCCATAATGAACTTATGGTGGAGCTAGTTACCAGCAAT
Organism: Crinia signifera; assembly: GCF_055691185.1. Classification (NCBI taxonomy): domain Eukaryota; kingdom Metazoa; phylum Chordata; class Amphibia; order Anura; family Myobatrachidae; genus Crinia; species Crinia signifera. The sequence continues at coordinate 327,751,160 of NC_139219.1, read as the reverse complement.
AGGGCCCTAATGTCACCCGCTTCGGGTGCATTACCAACACCATCACTCCCTGCTGCCAGAGGGGGAAGAACATCCACCCCCTCACCAGCATGTGCTCCACATGAGCCACCATCTGACTCTGGCCGTGGACGAGGCCGAAGACCTGCTGCACGTGGCAAGGAGCCTGCCAGGGGCAAACGTGCTCGCAAATGAACTTGTGTCCCCATTAATCTCCACCGTTATGTCTTCCCAAATCTTCCATTGAGCTGTGTGTGTCAGCATCCTGTGTCAACATCCGTGCCCAGGGTCACCACATTTCCCCGCGGTTCAAATGTCATGTTTGGTTCCCCTGTTGCCCTGTTTCGGCTACCATTACTGTGTGCTGTACTTGAAGTGTTGGTGCTGTACTTTTGTTGTGAAGCCACCTGATGTGTTCCTAATGATTCTGCTGTGGCTATTTCTTCTATATTATTTCTTTTTTGGCCTGTTATGGTCCCATTTGTTTTGTGTTGTTTTTTACATTTTTACCAAAGTGTCTTTAATAAATATTATTTTGGCCCCACAAATGTCTGTATTAATTGATACATGCAGAAGTGCCATGTGTATTAGTATTAATAATATTAAGCTGTGTTGATTATTTGCAGTGTAAAAGTGTGTGACAAGTGCAGCATGTAATGTTCCCTTTAAGCTGCATGCTTCCAATTGTAGCGTAATTAACAAGTAATGGGTAAAGTATGTGATTGTATTGGGTTCAGGTGACATTGGTTGAGGTGTGTCCGTCCTGATTAGGCGTTCCGATTGCCTAGCGCATGACCGAGTGGTGTCCGCAAAGCAAGAGTAGCCTTTTGGACACCGCACATTTCTTCCCTTTTTGTTCGCGTGCATTCGGCGTGCTGTCCGAATGCACGCCTACCAAAATATGTGTACTCCCCCGTGTCCGCCCATGTTTCCGCCCAGTTTAGCCCACTTTGAAACTACGCCCCTGTGTCATTCCGCATGACGCCCATAACACACTCATATTGGCCGAATGATTGCGGTGCACATTTCTGTACGGTATTAGTGAGAACAAGTACGGAGACCATGCGTGGCACATGCGCGTCGCGTTCTCCACGCATGCGCAGACGGCTAAAAAACGCCATCCGAAAGAATTCGGAAAAGTACGCACCGATCAGAATAAGGGCCTAGGTGAGGATATATTATATCCTTTTTAAATCACTCAATGTTGTCCTATGTGTTTTTCGTGTTTTTTTATATCTTCGCAACTATTGTAATGAAACCAATAAAAGTCATGTTTTATTATTAAAATCTCTTTTGGTGCACCAACCAAAGACAGACTTTCTCTGTTCTCGCCAATGCATTGTCTATGTATTTCTAAGGACCACCAATATCTTACAGACAATAGCTTCTAAATAAAATATAACTTTATTCATGTAAAATGGTGAAAATTCGTTTGGGTCTGAATTAGTTCCACACTTGCCCAGCCGTTTGCTCCAAGAGGGGCAGGGGGTGGCCGCAGGCAGCAGGATTGGAACCCATGACCTGTCACACTGAAGGCAGGCTCTTTACTGGTAGAGCTATGTGCTCCTGCATTGCAGCCTGCAGATTATAAATACAGGTTTAGTATCCCATATCCGGCCATCCCTTATCCGAATTATTCCAAAAACCGTGGGTTTTTTTAATAATTAAAAAAAAAATTTTTTTACCAAACCCCCCCTCCCCCTATCCTTTTTTTAAACTTACCAAGATCCCAGGCGTCCATGGTAGGCCTTCAGCATCCTCTCCGTCATCTCCAGTGGTCCCAGGAGTGCATTGCGTTGGTGTTTGCGCGCACCATGTGACGTCACCAGCGCGCCTGGGAACTCGCCCAATGCACTCCTGGGACCGCTGGAGATGCCGGAGATGGTGCTGGAGGCCTGACGTAGACGCCGGGGGACAAAGTGGACACCGAGGGACTATCGGGGCACCACCAGGGGACAGGTAAGTATGTTTAAAAGAAATTATTCCAAAATACAGAAAAATCCCTTATCCGGAATGCTTGTGGTCCCGAGCATTTCGGATAAGGGATACTCAACCTTGATATGAATCTACATAGGATTTTTCATTCAAAACCATTGCAGCTAGGCAGATCTATGTAGTGTGCAGCCACACATCCAATCCCTGCAGCCACACACTACATAGATCTGCTCTGTCAAAGTGCTGATTATTTCTGTGACAAATACAATTAACGTCATATAGTTAGAATTCTCATGTGTCATTTTGCAGGTGCAAATAGCTCAATTAGTAAGGTCACTCGGAGATCAGAGACACCATAGAGGGTAGCCGGCGGCGTCTGGTGGACTTCCAATGCTGTGAAATTTGCAGCCTTGCGTGTCAACCAGAATAAGGTCCTAGTGTAAAACAATGCGGGTTCTAATCCAGGGTATAGCACTTGCAAAAAAGAAACAAGGCAGAATAACAGCAAATCTACCCAAACACCACAAGTAACAATGTAACCCAAGTGTTTAGTCCCCAAGGGGATAATATTTAAATTCTTTCTATGCACTTAGGGGTAAATCTATAGCAACCAATCAGATTTGATTATCTTCTAGAAGGTGGTAAATGAATAAGACAATTGCTATAGACAATGTCCCATCTTAGTAAATTTACATCTATGGGGTTTATTTACTAAGTTGGGAGTTCTATTGAAGATGCAATCTTGCTAAGGGCAACCAATCAGAATCTACTTGATTATTTAGCACCTTCTAGAAGATAATCAATAGCATCTGATCGGTTGCCCATAGCAACATATCATCTTAGTATATGAACCCCTTTGTTTCTAATTGTTACAATAGCTTGCCTCTATCGGCCCCTCTGGTGAACGGAGGGATATGGGAAATGATTCTATATTTAATTGAAGTAATAGTAATGAATGGTAATTCATCCACCCCTTTTTGCTGACCTAATGACTGTTGGAATTCCAACTCACAGAGCGTCTTCTGGCATCCACAAGGCCACACCCCCTCCTGCTTAACCACACCCCTTTCCCTGACTAGATCTGTGAGTGCAGCACCAGGTGCCATAGGAGCATGGGACGCCTGTGATAGTACACAGTGTATGACTGTGGTTTCCCTAGTGTTGAGATTGCAACCTTGCGAGCAGGGCCCTCCTACCGCTATGTCAGTTTATTTCTACTCAGTTTGTTTAATCACTGTTGTTTCCAATGGTAACGCGCAACTGAATATGCTGAGCTATATAAGAAACTGTTAATAAATATCTAATATTGGCTTTTTTGTATCTGGTGGTTTGAGTATATTTTTGATTTGAGGACATATATATGATTACAGGACTTTTGTACTTTATTACCTATCACATCATAGTTGCATCCAAAGCTGTTTATAGAATACTGGGGGCTTTGGATTAGAATTTTTGGGATAGTTTACTTGATATAAAGTCACAGATTAATCACAATGCTGCGTGGCGGATGCACGGCCTGGCTCACCCTCATCGGGCCTTGGAATCTGCCTTATTTCTAAGATGCTGCTTCTAGTGGCGGAGTCCACGGGACTGGTGCATTGTACTTGGCTTAGGGCACAATACGGACCTTATTGCTGGGCTGAAGATCTGCGAAACCCTGTGCACAGCTGCAAATGCAATCGCGGCCTTGTGAATAGAGGAGAAAGCCATTTACAATCACTCACCATGGACCCCTCCCCTCCATTACCGTGTGCAGCAGCTGCGAAAGCCAAGAATCTCCGCAGGGAGATCGAGGCCGCTGCTGATGTCGGCGTCCCATCCTCCCTACAGTCGGGAGACGCCCGCATTGTTCTGTCGCACTCTCAGAAAACACCGGAGTGCAAAGAATGAGAAGAAGTGAGAAGTGGTTAAAAAATGCCAGAGCCCGTCTTTTGCTGCACTGTATTTAGTTATACTTTTTCTAAGGAGACTCACTGGGTCTGTTTATGCGTACATATATAGTTGCCATTACTTGGCTTCCAGCCCAGTCTTCTCTCCTTTTGATGTATTTCATAGAGATTTATACTGGTTACTATTATTGCCAATTAGTTTCTACTTGATGGCTCTTAGCCCAGTATTTTTTCCTCTAGGGAGATATGTGTGTGTAGGATGTTATCTTTATTTGTACCCTTTATTTCAAGCTCTCTCAGGGCTTGAGACTATATTGCTTAGTCAGGGGAAGATTGGCATATCTGCACAGTTTCACACAGACTGCACTCCTTTGGCTATGTTTATAAAGGAGATCCTTGACCAATCATGGGGATCCCAATTCTGTGTACAGTTTTTGTTTGTAATATATCACATTTATAGTGTCGCTCTGTACATGAATCGTCAGTATAGTATTCCAGAAGTCTCCTGCCTGACCCGATCATGGGAGCGCTATTATAGTCTTCCTAAGGAACTTGCCGTATTGACTATTCCTGTATGTGCCTGTGTTTAAGCAGGCTGCAATTTGTGTGATTCTGTGCAACTTATTTTATATTATATTGTGGTTCTTAGATTATATCTCAGTGTTTGTTCCCCTGTTTTAAGCTTGTTATATTAATTGAGTTTGCCACTTTGCATCTTAATTTATATTGTATGGAGTTCCTTAAATTATGTCTCCATATTTATTTCCATATATCAGGCACTTAATTTCACATTAGTTAAGTTTGCCACTTTAACATTGTGTGGACCATGGAGGCAGAACAATCACACACGAAACTTGTTCTGCTTCTGACAGTAGTATATATGTATGGTATATTGGATTGCAGTGACCACACACCACAATGAAAAAAAAATGAACAATGACTGATAGCCTGTATGTGTACACCACTACACTGACTGATAGCATGCCTAACACATGACAGTACAATTACTACAATATAAGTATATAATATAACCCAGCACACAAACCCCTCTGCAGACTGCACAGCACAAACCCCTCTGCTGACTCTGCACTGCACTGCCACAAACCCCTCTGCACTGCACAACACCCCTCTATACACTGCACAAACCCCTTTAGTCTGCAATGCACAATACCCCTCTGCACTGCACAACACCCCTCAGAGTCTGCACAGCACAAACCCCACTGCACTGCACAACACCCCTCTAGTCTGCACTGCACAACACCCCTTAGAGTCTGCACAGCACAAACCCCACTGCACTGCACAACACCCCTCTGAGTCTGCACTGCACAACACCCCTCTGTCTGCGCTGCACAACACCCCTCTGTCTGCGCTGCACAACACCCCTCTGTCTGCACTGCACAACACCTCTAATACACTAATAATTGATGTGACAACTGACAAGTGACTGATGATTCAAGTTCACGTTCACCACCAGGCTCCTGCACGCAGCACAACTAGCAGAGCTGTGCACAGCTGGAAGCGTGAGTGTGAAATGGCACCAAATTCTCAGGACGCTGAGCTTTTATAGACTCGGTGTCTCGCGAGAATCCGATGCCAGATTTCAGCGTTTGGCCACGCTCGGGTTTCCGAACAAAGAGGAATCATGTTGAATGTTCAGAACTCAGGTTATTTTGCTAGTTAATAATTTCGGCAATGCTGCCCCCTACTGCTGTAAATTTATAATGCATAGGTAATGTTTGAACATGATTAACACATGTGTAAAAGAAAATCAGATAACCAAATTAGATGTCTATATAAAAGCAGAAATGATCAAAAACAGAACATAGTGAGTTGTATCCGCACACAGTCTCTGTATGGATACATGAATGCAATCTATGTGCAATTGTGCAATTTCATACAAGTCTGCATCATATCCTAGCTGTATACAGTATATCTATGTATATTGGCCCTTATTCTGCTTCACTCGCAAAGACAAATTCCTGGAGTTTGTATATTCTCCCCGTGCTTGCGTAGGTTTCCTCCGGGTTTCTCTGGTTTCCTCCCACAATCCAAAAATATACTGGAAGGCTAATTGGCTCCCAACAAAAATTAACCCTAGAATGTCTATGTAGATGTGGTAGGGAATACAGACTGTAAGCTCCACTGGGGCAGGGACTGATGTGAATGTTCAACTATACTCTGTACAGCGCTGCGGAACATGTGTGTGCTATATAAGAAACTGTTAATAAATAAGGGCCATTTTGTGGGTTTGCAAATGTCCTTCCTGTGTTTTGTGAATTCTTCACCCCGTGCTCCGGTTCTCTCTAGCAGAATAGAAGGGTAGTTGGCTTCTGACTCTTCTGTACAATGTGATCACTTCCTTGCACAACAAAAAGCAGCAGCAATGGCGCGTCTCAGATTTCTGTTGCTGACTATTAACATAACGGAGTGTAAACCGGGATAAGAAATGCAGCAATAACAGCACAGGAACATGTATAAATGCTCTCCTGAGAGAAAGGCAAAACTCATCAAGTTGGATCCTATAAAGAAGATGACGTAGAAGAAGAGAAAAGACGTCATATTTATAATTGTCCTTTTGTGGGCGACAAGCTGAGACTTTGTGAGTCCTGAGTTGTTGCTCATATTCCGGGTGTGTTTCAGGAGCGACGCAATCAGTAGGGAAACGGCTGCACAGAATAGGAGGAACGGGAGGAAGGATCCTGCAAATATGGCAATCACTACATTTTTGTCATTTATTTCAACAATTATGTTTCCATCATTAGTAGCATTAGTGACTTGGGTAGAATTCATGTAACGTACTGAGAACACAATCCATCCACATGGCAGACTGGAGAGAAGAGACACCAGCAGTGACATCAGGAGCAGCCAGGGGACCATCCTGGAGATGTTCATCTTCAGACTCAGGAATAACCTGTTGCTGTAGTTTGTGATCCTCACGCAGTAGAAGACGCAGAGCACGGTGCCCCACCAGAGGCTGCAGAACACCACGCATCTCATTGCAATTACAAAAATATATTGAAGTGATTGCTGTAGAACTATAAAAATACCATTTATCGAAAAAATAACCGGTAAATAAGAAATTAGGAGAAGTATTCTCACCGCTCCCAGGCTGGTCATGAGAATGTCGATGGTCTGCAGAGAGCGGCCCCTCAGCCACCAGACGATGTTCTGTGTCACTATAAATGCATTGAGCAGTAACCCGACGGCCATCAGTAACCAAGTCACAGCTAATAAAGCAGTTGTGTAATTCATCTTTTGTATGTCAGATCCGGGCACCTCTGTCAGGGGATCAGATCACTGTGAGCAGCCAGCGCTGTACTTATCCCGGCTGAGACAGGCGGCGGTGTGACAGGTAAATGACACAAACATAGTATCACTTGCTGTGACATTTGCATGATGTTTGACTACCAAACTCGGAGTACCTGCCAATGCAGCCGGTGTCCTTACTATAAGCAGAGTTACATTGCCATCTGCATTTTGTACAATGTAACACTCCACACTACACAAAGCACTGTCTAAGTATTTCTTCTAAGGACCACCAATAAAATAAACATTGTCTTATGTGCAAAAGCTTATAAATATAATATAACTTTATTTACTGGATTTCCATGTAAAATGGTTAAAATGCACACCAAATACTAGATAAAACGTAAAGGGGACGATTCCCACCCCTTCATTTTGGTCTGAATTCACTCTCGTCCCCGATGTTCTGGGGTGAAGGGTTTTGGCAATTTCCACACTTGCCGAGCCGTTTGCTCTGGGAAGGGCGGGCAGAGGGTGGCAGCAGGGGAACACCTGTGATATCCTCATATAGGGAGCATAGATGTAATGTTCTAAAATGTATATGTTGATTTACTTTGTGAAAGACACTTGCAATTATGAACTAATGTTTAGATATAGTGTGAAAATGTGTCGGCTCCTTATTGGCCGCTAGGCGGCCAATAGAATCATTCAGAGGAGAGGCGTGCAAGATGAAACATCTCTGCGCCTCTCCTCAGTCCGATGCAGGGAGCTGCCGGAATCGCCGGCATTTGGCAGAAGACCTGGACTACTTCGGAACGAAGAGGACAGATCTTCGCAGGATGAGCTTGGTGAGTAGGATTTCCTTCCACAGGTCCCCCATGGATTTCTTCAGATCCAGGACCCCGGATTCTTCAGCTCTGGAGCCCCGGACCCCGGACCAGCCCCTGAACCAAGGCCCCGGACCCTGCAGCCCCAGACCCAGGAACCAAGGCACCAGACCCTGGACCATGGAGCCCCGGACCCTGGAGCCCCGGACCCAGGAACCTACTGACGGGCTCAAGATAGGTAAGTATTAGTATGTGTGGGCTTTGGATGTATTAAAGTTTTATTTTTATTGTGTCTGTGTGTGTTTATTTGACTATTTTTATTACTGTGGATACCTGCAGTTGATACGTCTCCAATCACATGTGTTATCGCAGCTACTTACTGGGGTTTGGGGTTTGTGTGCCAGAGGGACGCAAAGCATAATCCCTGATAAATTCAGGTATCGTGTCATACAGATGTTGGCATCAGGACCAATTGGATAGACCTGGTAAACCAGTTGAACATACTGACCAGATCTCCACTTACACTGGTATATCCTGGGTTGGCATCCCGGAATGCCTATTACACATTATGCCACATACCATAATGTCTACTACACATTATCCTACACATTGTAATGCCTATTACATATTATGCTACACACCATAATGCCTATTACACATTTTACTACAAACCGTAATGCTTATTACACATTGTGACACACACCATAATGCCCATTACATATTACGCCACATACTATAATGCCCATACCATATTATGCCACACACCGTGATGCCTTTTACACATTATGCCAAAGACCATTATACCAATTATACATTATGCCACACACCGTAATCCTCATCACACATTATACCACAAACTGTAATGCTCATTACACAATATGCCACACACTGAGATGCCTATTACACATTATGCCAAACACTGTAATGCCTTTTACACATTATACTACACATTGTAATGCCTATTACATATAATACCACACACCGTAATGCCTATTACACATTTTACCACACACCGTAATGCCTGTTACATATTATGCTAGCTACACTCAATTATGCCACTGACACCATTTTATGTCCCACACACACAAATGCCCCTTACAAATTATGCCCCACAGTAGGGCTTCTAGTTATTCACTGGCAGAGTTTTCATGGCAAAAGATTTAGCTTTCTGCATCTTCTCCTGGCAGTGCCAGTGTTCCGGCACTTCGCTATGCAATGCTATACATGCATTTAGGGCTGCTTACATGCATAATGCCCCTTACTATTGCTGCTTACATCGTACTTGCCTACCTTTAGAGTCTCCTCTCCGGGAGCAGCCCAGAGAGGAGACTCCTTGAAACTTTTCTGGGGGTGGGGCTTGTTGGCATTAAGCCCCGCCCCATAAAGCCCCACCCCCAGTCCTGTAAATGCCGTGATTCATGGCTCTTTGGGGAGGAGCTAGTACTAAATATCGCGATTTGTGTCATTTTAGCCCCACCCCATCCAAAAGAGCCGTGAATGGCGGCATTTCACTGGTAGAGGGAGGGGGTGCTGTGGCTGATGCGGGGGCCAGATTAAATACGGGAGGCTTGCAGATTTTCGGGACCCTCCCGGTCATTCTGGGAGGGTAGGTAAGTATGGCTTATACACAGAATGCCCCCGTAGTGCTGCTGTTACACAGTGGGGGTTACTCTGGTTGGCAAGCTCCGCTGCGTGTTCACACAGGGGGGCGATGTTTTGTGACTGTGCATGCCCAAAGTCAGTTATGCGCATGTGCAGCTGCTGACTGTGAGTGGCCCCAGAGAATATCATTTGCCAGGTGCTCGCACACAACAGTGTGGGCGAGGGGCATGGTGTTGCAGGTCGGGAATTCACCCATGGGAACGCCCAGCATTTCATGGACATTCCGATGAAAACACTGGGCGTTCCCATGGTAATTCCCCGATGACGTGGATGCAGGGGGCGGTCAGCGGATGTTAGCTGCCCACCCGCTTCCCACCAAAGATGTGTCTTAGATTTGCGAGAGCTTGAAAAATCATTACATGGTTGGCGACCAGGTGGGGCAGATGTAACATGTGCAGAGAGAGTTAGATTTGGGTGGGGTGTGTTGAAACTGAAATCTAAATTGCAGTGTAAAAATAATGCAGCCAGTATTTACCCTGCACAGAAACAAAATAACTCACCCAAATCTAACTCTCTCTGCACATGTTACATCTGCCCCACCTGCGGTGCACATGGTTTTGCCCATTTTCCAAACAAATTTGTACTGCGATCAGATCTGAATAAAGGCCACTGTCCGTTGAACTCTTCATGTGGGAAGGGGGAGGTAACGGGCACTAGGGGTTGGTTAAATAGAGACATAAATTGGCACTTGGGGAAGTTAATGCCCCATAAGGTTTATTGATCTTGGGGGAATTAGTGCGTACAATACTTATAGTGTGATACATGGTACTGGGGGAAGGGTGGGGGCAGGGGTAGCACCATATTGGGGACCATAATAGGTAGAGATAGGGGGGAGAGGTTGAAATAGAGGCATTATGAGTATGACAGATTTCCCTTAATTATATATATTACACATAAGCTTTTCGTGTAATTAAAGAAAGACAGGGTCTTTTTGTAGATGAAAAGGGGCTGATTCGGACCTGTTTGCTAGGCTGCATATACTCTCAGTCTAGAGAACAGGACAGCGGAGCCCCCATATACGTGCCGATGTGAAAGTTATTTTGCCATCAGCCCTCCACAGAATCTCATTGTTTATAGGTGTCTCAGAAGTCAAAGACCAGGTCCCGACATTTTACATCAGAGGTGGCCAAACCTGTCCTCAAGATCTACCAACAGTTCATGTGTCTCAGGCAACCTGTGGATCTATAGTAGGAATGACGGCAGCTGGTTTGAAATATGACGGTTAGTAATGACTACAGCTGTGCACCAGCTAGGTGATCTGGGTCATGTGACAGTTAGTAATGACTACAGCTGTGCACCAGCTAGGTGATCTGGGACATGTGACAGTTAGTAATGACTACAGCTGTGCACCAGCTAGGTGATCTGGGAAATGTGACAGTTAGTAATGGCTACACCTGTGCACCAGCTAGGTGGTCTGGGAAATGTGCCAGTTAGTAAAGACTACACCTGTGCACCAGCTAGGTGATCTGGGAAATGTGACAGTTGGTAATGACTACACCTGTGCACCAGCTAGGTGATCTGGGAAATGTGACAGTTAGTAAAGACTACACCTGTGCACCAGCTAGGTGGTCTGGGAAATGTGACAGTTAGTAATGGCTACACCTATGCACCAGCTAGGTGGTCTGGGAAATGTGACAGTTAGTAAAGACTACACCTGTGCACCAGCTAGGTGGTCTGGGAAATGTGACAGTTAGTAATAACTACAGCTGTGCACCAGGTAGGTGATCTGGGAAATGTGACAGTTAGTAAAGACAACACCTGTGCACCAGCTAGGTGGTCTGGGAAATGTGACAGTTAGTAATGGCTACATCTGTGCACCAGCTAGGTGGTCTGGGAAATGTGACAGTTAGTAATGGCTACACCTGTGCACCAGCTAGGTGATCTGGGAAATGTGATAGTTACAGGGCCGGTGTAAGGCTTCTCAGCACCCTAGGCAAAACTTCAGCCTACTGCGCCCCCCGCCCCCCATCCTGCCACCAATACCAACCCCTTAAGGCATACTTGCCTAACATTCCAGAATGGCAGGGAGGCACCCAAAAAAATGGTGATCCACCCAGCAACAAGTGGGCAAGTCCCCTTGAGGCCCCCCTTTGCCAACCACAATAAAGTACAAGGGAAATGGGGCAGTAAAGTAGGGAAGTATGCCTCAAGGGAAAGTATGGAGTTGAGGTCTTAAGGCCCCCATACACTATGAAATTTATCTGACCTGTAAAATTGCATCTGATTTCCCCTGAACTTCCCCAGCAGCTTCCCAGGAGGCCTACATACAATTTGACACTTGATGTGCCATTTTTTTCATCCAATTTGCGTCAGATAAATCACATGATTTATCTGACGCAAATTGGATGTGCCTTGAGATTTATCTGATGGGATGGCTCTAGGGAGTGGCCTAAACGGTGCTATACCTTGCAGGTATTACTGTTCTGCTCATTATCACACAAAAGACACAGGGGTTTGAAAGCTAAATTTTGGTCTATTTAATTACCGTTTTCAAGCTCATACAAACAGTAAATGGTACATACCTAAATAATCTCCACCAGCACAAGTCGTCAGCTCCCCGCTGCATGTCCGAGTCCAATGACGTCACTGTCCAAACTGGCAGGTATACATCGCTGGACGGTGACGTCATTGGACTCGGACACGCAGCGGGGAGCTGACGACCTGGGCGCAGCGTTGGTGGAGATTATTTAGGTATGTACCATTTACTGTTTATATGAGCTTGAAAACGGTCATTAAATAGACCAAAACGTAGCTTTCAGACCACTGTGTCCACAGTGAAAGAAGAAATAACCAATCAGAAAGCTGCAACCCTAATCGCTTCCATCGCTCTACCTACCTTCCCCAGCGCCGCCATGTTGGAGGTGGGAGGGGCCAGTTCCGTGCGTGCCGTCACAGCATAATGATGTCGGGCAGGACTGGAGCCGGGCAGCAGCACACAACAGGGCGGGAGCCACGGGACAGCGCGAGTTAAGCGGCAGGCTGAAAACGGCAAAGAGTGCCGTGGTCGGTGCCGAAATTTAATTAAATGGCCCCACTCTCCCTGTGCAGCGCTCCGTGTCTGCCCTGCCGCTGCCTGTCATATATTTTGACAGGTGCAGGCTGCGGCAGCCAGCAGCCCACAGTTACACTACTGAGTAGCCCACAGCCCGCAGTTACACTACTGAGTGTACAGACTTGGAGGAGGGGAGGAAGCGCCTTTAAGGGCCGGCGCCTACCTGCTTTGAAGGCTGTGCTGAGCGGGTAGCGCCGGCCCTGATATGGGGTTAAGGACCTAGTGACCGGGTATGGGGGGCATAGAGTGTAGGACATGGGGGTAAGGACCCAATGACAGGGAATAAAGGGCATAAAGTGTGGTACATGGGGATAAGGGCCCAGTGACAGGGTATAGGGGGCATAGAGTGTGCTACATGGGGTAAAAATTTAGCGATGTAGTATAGTGGGCATACGGCTTGGTACATGGGAATTAGGGCCCAGTGACGGGTTATAGGGAACATATAGTGTGGTACACTATCTCTCCCCCCCCATTCATGTATGGGCACAGTTATAGGGTACAGAGAGTGTGGTGAGGGTCTAGTGATGAGACTTTTTTTTTATCTGTAACTCATTTACTTGTTTGCTCTGTGATTATATATATATATATATATATATATATATATATATATATATATATATATATATATATATATATATATATATTATACATACACACACAGAGCAAACAAGTAAATGTCACAGATAAAAACAAAAAAGTCTAACCTGCTCATCACTAGACCCTCACACTCTAGTGGGAGTCCGGGCTCTGCTAACTGAGCCTTCATCCAGCAGCAGAGGAGAGGGGGGAGTGCTGTCATATATCAGCAGAGCAGGGGAGGAAGTACGGGCTGAGGGCTCTGCTGCGTGTGCTGAGTTGACATCTAGCAGCAGCACAGAAGATTCTCCCTGCCGCCCTCTGACCTCTTCTTTCCCGTGGTGCCTGTCACTTCCTGTGACATGTTACAGCTGCTGCTGCTTCTACACTGGGGGCTGGAGGAGGTCCACAGCGCCCGAGGGAGGTACCAGGAGATATATCGGATCTGAAACATCGTGGGTGCTAAAAAGCACCCAAGATGTGCCCAGATTCCGATATATCTTATCTTCAGCAGGTCCGACGCCCTGATCCGATCTGATGCGCACGGGACCGCGCATCAGATCAGATGTCAAACACATGCGATTTTCGTCCGATTTCATCCGATTTATCGGCCCAAAGGGCCGAAATCGGATGAAATCGGACAAAAATCGCATAGTGTATGGGGGCCTTTAGAAGTTCCACAGCCGCCACCTGCATTAAGTACAACAAAGATCTTCATAGACATCCTTGATTTTTTTTTGATAGGCAGACTTGGTGGCGCCCCCCAGATCCTGGCGCCCTAGGCAGCTGCCTAAAGCTGCCTAATGGTAGAGCCGGCCCTGGATAGTTAGTAATGACTACAGCTGTGCACCAGCTAGGTGGTCTAGGAAATGTGACAGATAGTAATGACTACAGCTGTGCACCAGCTAGGTGGTCTGGGAAATGTGACAGATAGTAATGACTACACCTGTGCACCAGCTAGGTGATCTTGGAAATGTGACAGTTAGTAATGACTACACCTGTGCACCAGCTAGGTGATCTGGGAAATGTGATAGTTAGTAATGACTACAGCTGTGCACCAGCTAGGTGGTCTGGGAAATGTGACAGATAGTAATGACTACAGCTGTGCACCAGCTAGGTGGTCTGGGAAATGTGACAGATAGTAATGACTACACCTGTGCACCAGCTAGGTGATCTGGGAAATGTGACAGTTAGTAATGACTACACCTGTGCACCAGCTAGGTGATCTGGGAAATGTGATAGTTAGTAATGACTACAGCTGTGCACCAGCTAGGTGGTCTGGGAAATGTGACAGATAGTAATGACTACAGCTGTGCACCAGCTAGGTGGTCTGGGAAATGTGACAGATAGTAATGACTACAGCTGTGCACCAGATAGGTGATCTGGGAAATGTGACAGTTAGTAATGACTACACCTGTGCACCAGCTAGGTGATCTGGGAAATGTGATAGTTAGTAATGACTACAGCTGTGCACCAGCTAGGTGGTCTGGGGAATGTGACTGTTAGTAATGACTACACCTGTGCACCAGCTAGGTGGTCTGGGAAATGTGACAGATAGTAATGACTACAGCTGTGCACCAGATAGGTGGTCTGGGTAACGTGATAGTAATGGCTACACCTGTGCACCAGCTAGGTGGTCTGGGAAATGTGACAGTTAGTAATGACTACAGCTGTGCACCAGCTAGGTGGTCTGGGGAATGTGACAGTTAGTAATGACTACACCTGTGCACCAGCTAGGTGGTCTGGGAAATGTGACAGTTAGTAATGGCTACACCTGTGCACCAGCTAGGGGGTCTGGGAAATGTGACAGTTAGTAATGGCTACACCTGTGCACCAGCTAGGTGATCTGGGAAATGTGACAGTTAGTAATGACTGCACCTGTGCACCAGCTAGGTGGTCTGGGGAATGTGACAGTTAGTAATGACTACAGCTGTGCACCAGCTAGGTGATCTGGGAAATGTGACAGTTACGAATGACTACACCTGTGCACCAGATAGGTGGTCTGGGTAATGTGATAGTAATGGCTACACCTTTGCACCAGCTAGGTGGTCTGGGGAATGTGACAGATAGTAATGACTACAGCTGTGCACCAGCTAGGTGGTCTGGGGAATGTGACAGTTAGTAATGACTACAGCTGTGCACCAGCTAGGTGGTCTGGGGAATGTGACAGTTAGTAATGACTACAGCTGTGCACCAGCTAGGTGGTCTGGGGAATGTGACAGTTAGTAATGACTACAGCTGTGCACCAGCTAGGTGGTCTGGGGAATGTGACAGTTAGTAATGACTACAGCTGTGCACCAGCTAGGTGATCTGGGAAATGTAGACCGTTGGTAGATCCCAAGTACCGGTTTGGCCAGTCCTGTTTTAGCGTATATCCCCAGTTTTCTATGCACAGTGCATGTATGAAGCAGCTTTGTACAGCAGATCCAGGTGTAGGCCAAGTATAGTATGTATTGTACCTGATGATGCATATTGTAGTTATGAGTGAGGAAGGTGGGAAGCGGCCGAGATGATGGAGCCAGAACTGGTATACTAAGTATGGATGAGGTCCATGGCGTGCATGAAATGTCTGGGGCAGAACAACAGAATGCCAGTAAAACTGCCTTATGCATTGTCATGGTTCAAGGATGAATCGTGAGGATGATGCTGAAGAGAACATTCTTTTCTAACTTACTCAGTCATTATGCTAGACAATGCTGCCATCTAGTGGTAGCAAAGCAGAATGCATATTTAGCTAATGCAGACTTCTTTTTGGGCCCTTGTTATCTTTCAATATTAATATAAATTTACTAAGCAAAATACGTCTAATAAATTAGTATTTGTATACTAAAATACGAATTTTTAAAAAATCTGGGAAAAATTTGAATAGGGTTTCCCTTATTTTTTTACAACCAGGTCCAAGGGCCGTTCCTGGTTCCCAAAATAAGGGGGACAAAGGGGGAAATTTACCAATATGAAAAACCTAGTTTTTCGTATTGGTATTTCCCCTACGGCTGCATACGACTGTTTCAGTCGTATGCAAAGTCGTGTTCCGGAGGGGAAATTACAAAGCAGTCAGATACGACTGCTTTGTAACCCTCCGATGGTGTAACCATTCGTATTAGCTGGCCATATATACGGCCGCTAATACAAATTTTTCTAGCAGTCTGCACGGATCACTCAGATCTGTGCAGGCTGCCGAGTGTAAAAAAAATAGAAAAATAAATAAATTTTAAAAAAAATCGGCGTGGGGTCCCCCCCACAGCCGAAACCAGCACCAGGCTGACGGAGCCTGGAGACGGTAATTAAAAATCAGGGAACCCGACAAATAGGGGTTCCCAGATTTTTAACAACCAGCCCCAGGCTCCTGCTCTGGGGCTGGTTCCCAAAATACGGGGGACAAAATGACTAGGGGTCCCCCGTATTTTAAGAACCAGCCCCAGGAAAAACCAGCCAACAGGGTAATGCCAAGTCCCCCCGGCCAAAGCATTCATCCCTACCGACCAGTCAGCCTGGCCAGGGGCCCTGGGGGAGTGGGGACCCCCCAATGAAGGGGTCCCCCCCTCCAGGACTTACCTGACCAGGCTGAAGCCTGGTACTGTCCCCGATGCCCCTGGGCGGTGGGCATCTGGCTGATTCAAGTGTAAAAAAAAAGATGAAACTATTGTTTTTTACTGTGGCACTACAAGTGCCAGCAAGCCTCCCCAGCAAGCTGGGACTTGGAGAACCACAAGTCCCAGCCTGCTGGGCATTAAAGGGCCCGCTGGCACTTGTAGTTCCACAGTTAAAAAAATAGTACAATAAACACACACTGACACAATGAAAATAAAAGTTGAATACATACATTACATACATACTGATACTTACCTTTCTTGATCCCGTAGGTAGCCCTGGTCCTAATGTCCTGTGTCGTCCTCCAGGTCCATGTCGGCGGTCAGTGTCGTCCTCCAGGTCCATGGCGGTGTCCGGGTCTGAAGAAATCCATGTTTGAGCTGTGGAAGGAAATCCTACTCACCTGGTCCTGTGCTGAAGAAGTCTTCTCTTGGTCCGACGTAATCCAGGTAATGTTCACAGCTGTCGCCGGTCCCCGCACTGTCCGCATCGCACTGAGTCAAGATGCTGAGATATTTCATACTCTGCGCCTCTCCTCAGGATGAATTCTATTGGCCGCCTAGCGGCCAATCAGGAGCCGACTTTCTTGGCTCCTGATTGGCCGCTAGGCGGCTAATAGAATTCATTCTGAGGAGAGGCGCCGAGTATGAAATATCTCAGCATCTCTCCTCAGTACGATGCGGAGACTGCGGGGACCGGCGACAGCTTGAACATTACCTGGATTACGTCGGACCAAGAGAAGACTTCTTCAGCACAGGACCAGGTGAGTAGGATTTCCTTCCACAGCTCCAACATGGATTTCTTCGGACCCGGACACCGCCATGGACCTGGAGGACGACACGGACCGCCGACATGGACCTGGAGGACGACACGGACCGCCGACATGGACCTGGAGGACGACACAGGACATCAGGACCAGGGCTACCTACGGGATCAAGATAGGTAAGTATCAGTATGTATGTAATGTATGTTTTAAACTTTTATTTTCATTGTGTCAGTGTGTGTTTATTGTACAATTTTTTTTACTGTGGAACTACAAGTGCCAGCGGGCCCTTTAATGCCCAGCAGGCTGGGACTTGTGGTTCTCCAAGTCCCAGCTTGCTGGGGAGGCTTGCTGGCACTTGTAGTGCCACAGTAAAAAACAATAGTTTCATCTTTTTTTTTACACTTGAATCAGCCCGATGCCCACCGCCAAGGGGCATCGGGGACAGTACCAGGCTTCAGCCTGGTCAGGTAAGTCCTGGAGGGGGGGGACCTCTTCATTGGGGGGGTCCCCTTCATTGGGGGGGTCCCCACTCCCCCAGGGCCCCTGGCCAGGCTGACTGGTCGGTAGGGATGAATGCTTTGGCCGGGGGGACTTGTATAAAAAGTCTCCCCCGGCTGTGGCATTACCCTGTTGGCTGGTTTTGCCTGGGGCTGGTTCTTGAAATACGGGGGACCCCTAGTCATTTTGTCCCCTGTATTTTGGGAACCAGCCCCAGAGCAGGAGCCTGGGGCTGGTTGTTAAAATTCGGGGAACCCCTATCTGTCGGGTTCCCTGATTTTTAATTACCGGCTCCAGGCTCCGTCAGCCTGGTGCTGGTTTCGGCTGTGGGGGGGACCCCACGCCGATTTTTTTTTAAATTTATTTAATTTTTCTATTTTTTTACATTAAAGCCTGCACGGATCTGACTGATATGACGGATGATATGATGGATCTGACTGATCCGTGCAGGCTTAAAGCAAATACGACAGGGAAAGCAAGGTGTATTTTCCTGTCGTATTTGCGTGGGTGTTTCACACCACTTAGCAGCCGTATTATCAGTACGGCTGCTTAGTACATCAGGAATCACCATTCTTTTGAATGGTGATTTCTGTCGTATCCTATCGATGGTGTAGACATTCGTATTTGTAAATACAAATACGAATGTTCCATCTTTAGGAATATGAATTGTTGTATTTTCGGGATTGTAAATCCCGAAAATACAAATTCGTAAAAAAAAGGTGTATTTCTGCCTACGAATACACCTTTTTTCTATGGATCCCCCATAATGACAAAATTACACTGTTGAGCTTTGTCCTCTCCTGCGGTGGCTCCAAAAATGTGGAGCGCGACGAGTCATGCTGCACAAGGCTTGGGCTTCTACAGTGCTGCTCCTTGGCTAGTGATTTTTAGAAAGTGGCCGCTAGCAGTGGCAGTGGCAGCTTCTGTATTCCAGTGTGAGGGACTATTGGGGCCGGCCTTCAGTGGTCAGCAATATGGGGATAGCAGCACACACATATCTGCCTCTCTTTGCTGCCCTCCATCACATGGGACAGCAGCATACGGACATACCTCACATTAACTTTCTTAATATGTGACCAGGGACTCCCACTTTGCCGTGTGCAGCCAAAAAGGGGTGTGGTCTCGCGGGAACGGCGGGATTGCAAGCCACATCTCCCATTTGTTGTCACTATGGGGGCATGCCAGCGCTGTGTGAGCTGCTGGCCATGCCCCCAGTCCGTCTGTCTCTGTGAATAGATGCTGTGCTGCGCATACACAACCACCCCATCCAGGGTTACGCTGCACCTGTATCTGGTCTCAGGCATGCAGTATCCACTGATAGGGGTGTTATTCTATCAACATCCTCTAGAGGGTGGTACGACTCCAGGTTCTGTCGTCCCTCTCCGAGTCCTAACAGGACTTTGGAAGCTGTTTTGCTTTACAGCTCAGAGCTTGGCGCTATCTGTATGAGTTACAATTGTATTTGTTCCCTCACACTAATGGCAAATACCTGCAAGCTGACTAGCCCAGGTGTTGGCCCCAGGCTACAGAGTTTCCACACAATAATCAGTATATATAAAAGGCTAAAGATGGCCATACACTACTAATGCAACCCCTGCTCCCCGCCGCCGGGAGGATCACCCGAGGTTAGAGGTCACTTGCCATAAGGACCAACCTCCAACTCAGGTCCGATACGTACGGGACCGCGCAATGGACCCAAGTGGACATCAAAAGCATCTGATTTGGGTCGATTTCATGGAACGGGTGGAATTGGCCAAATTGTGGTGTTGCAGTGTTCCGCACTGCCAACACCGCCACACTAAGGACACCACTGGCACTCCTGCACTGCCAACACCGCCAGCACACCCACACTAAGGACACCACTGGCACTCCTGCACTGCCAACACCGCCAGCACCCCCCACACTAAGGACACCACTGGCACTCCTGCACTGCCAACACCGCCAGCACCCCCACACTAAGGACACCACCGGCACTCCTGCACTGCCAACACCGCCAGCACCCCCACACTAAGGACACCACTGGCACTCCTGCACTGCCAACACCGCCAGCACCCCCACACTAAGGACACCACCGGCACTCCTGCACTGCCAACACCGTTAGCACCCCCACACTAAGGACACCACTGACACTCCTGCACTGCCAACACCGTTAGCACCCCCACACTAAGGACACCACCGACACTCCTGCACTGCCAACACAGCCGGCACCCCCACACTAAGGACACCACCGGCACTCCTGCACTGCTAACACCGCCAGCACCCCCCACACTAAGGACACCACCGGCACTCCTGCACTGCTAACACTGCCAGCATCCCCACACTAAGACCACCACTGGCACTCCTGCACTGCCAACACTGCCAGCACCAGCACACTAAGGACACCACCGGCACTCCTGCACTGCCACCACCGCCAGCACCCCCACACTAAGGACACCACTGGTACTCCTGCACTGCCAACACCGCCAGCACCCCCACACTAAGGACACCACCGGCACTCCTGCACTGCTAACACCTCCAACATCACCTGTCACAGTTAAGCTGTGTACACACGGGAGAGATTTCAGCATATATCGCTGAGCGACCATATTGCCAGTGATTTCATGTGCTGTGGGAGATAAATTGCCGGAAGTGTGCTCCCGCTGCCAGCCCTTCATGGTCGCTGGTCGCAGGAGCATGCTCCTCCGATTATGGCTAAAAATTGCTGGTCGCTGGTACACAATGCACTGTACACCCAGCGACCAGCGATTTCTAGTCAAAATGAGGTAAGCTGTGTACACACGGAGCAAAATGATTGCTGGCAATATATTGCTCAGCAATCATATTGCTCAGTGTCCCGTTTTCATCAGCGATGGTCACACTGCCAGGAGAAGAGGCACGAGAATTCGCTGGTCGGAGGAGCTAGAGGGCTGAAACCGAGAGCGTGCACCCGGTGATTTATCACCGGTGCACACTCCAATCACTGGCAATATGGTCGCTCAGCGACCATATTGCCAGCGATTTTTGCCCGGCAGTTTCTATTTCATCAGCTAGCATCTCTGGTCGCTGATGCAAATGGGACACTGAGCGATATATCACTCATCGCGAGTGATATATCGCTCAGCGATATATCCCCCCGTGTGTATGGGGCTTAAGCCTAAATCGGTCAGCGACCAAATCGCACCATGTGTACAGAGCTTAAGTGCACTACTCGCAGTGTAACCCTGTGTGTTGCTGGAGCAAAGAGGAATGGTGATGAGGGCTGAGGAGTGGATCTACCATGGTATAAAGTGTATAAGATGCTCTAGTGTAGTGTAATATGTATAAGGGTACTTATGTGTGGTATAACATGTATAAGGGTACCAATGTGTGGAGTAACATGTATAACGGTACTACTGTGTGGTGTAACATGTATGTACTAATGTGACTAATGAACCATACTATGCGGCGTAATGTGCTGTGCAAAGGCGTGCGCAGCCCATTTTATTAGAGGGTGCACCATGGGGGGGGGCGTGTCCATCACCATCTATTGGGCGTGTCCATCACTGCCTATTGGCATCAATGCAAATTAAATAGGTGACTTAGTTATGTATATGCACTTCAGAATACTAAAAACAGGGACAGTACACGCCGAAGGTACGCTGCAAAAATTTACACTGTAATGCCCATTACACATAATGCCACACACAGTAATGCCCATTACATATAATGCATTGCACAGTAATGCCCATTCCACCTAATGCCATCCAACATAATGCTCATTCCACATAATGCCACACACCATAATGCCCATCACACAGTAATGCCCATTCCACATATTGCCACACATTGTAATGCCCATTCCACATGCCAGGGCTTGACAAATATTTGTAAAAATAGGGACCATAGGGACAGCGCGCGCGCCTAAGATTTACACCGTAATGCCTATTACACGTCACACAGACATTACATAGTATACCACGTGCCATAATGCCCATTACATGTTGTGCCTCACACGGTTATGCCCATTACGTCTCAGACTATGATGCCCATTACACATTATGCCACACACCATGATGCCCATTAAACATTATGCCACACACCGTGATGCCCATTACACATTATTACACATTATTTGACACAAGTGATGCCCATTACACATTATTACACATTATTTGACAAAAGTGATGCCCATTACACGTTAGGCCACACACCATAAGGCCCATTACAAGTTGCGCCTCACACCATGATACCCATTACAAGTGCGCCTCACACCGTGATACCCATTAGACATTGTGCCTCACACTGTGATACCCATTACAAGTGTGACTCACACCATGATACCCATTAGACGTTGGGCCTCACACAGTGATGCTCATTACGTCTCAGACCGTCATGCCCATTACACATTAAGCCACACACCGTGTTGCCCACTACACATTATTACACATTTTTTGACACACGTGATGCCCATTACACATTATGGAGGGGAGGGACATGAGAGGGGTGGGCGGGGGAAAGGGGAGTGTAAGGAAGGAAAGGCTGGGAAGAGCAAGGGGGGGATTATATATATGTGAGTACAATATGTGTGTGTGTATATACATTTATACATATATATATTACATATATATATATATATACTAGGTGATTCATCGCGCCCTATGGGCGCTCTTCACACCGTCGTAAGGGACTGCGCCCCCTTAATTTGTGAACATTTGTATATGAGAAATATGGTTAGAATTGTATGTAAGATGGCCTGTATTGCAACTTGAGTTATAGGTGAGATGTGTTAAATAGAGAGCATATGATGTGGAAGGGGGTGTGTATTGTTTTGTTTAATTAATTAGCGGTTACAGAGTAAGATGTACATTGATAGTGTGGAGGGTACAGTGACATTTGTGGGTGTAGGGGGGCTGTGTGTGCATGTTGTTTAGGTGTGTGTGTGCAATAGTATAGTAGGGTGTTTCTGAGTCAGTGGCTCCACACTGGCAGAGGTCACGACACAGAAAAACAGGAGGCTGGGTAGTGATAGGGGTGTGTGCAGGGCCGGATTATAATGGGGGCACAAGGGGTCAGTGCCCCTGGGCCCCCCTCTAGCTAGGGGCCCCCTGTGGTTGGCATGTATTTAAAAAAAAGGTTTTGTGCATGGGAGTGGGGTAGTGCTGCAGCTTCACCTAGCTGCCAATGTGACAATGATTACATATGGGGTCTGGGGAATGTGACTGTTAGTAATGACTACACCTGTGCACCAGCTAGGTGGTCTGGGAAATGTGACAGATAGTAATGACTACAGCTGTGCACCAGATAGGTGGTCTGGGTAACGTGATAGTAATGGCTACACCTGTGCACCAGCTAGGTGGTCTGGGAAATGTGACAGTTAGTAATGACTACAGCTGTGCACCAGCTAGGTGGTCTGGGGAATGTGACAGTTAGTAATGACTACACCTGTGCACCAGCTAGGTGGTCTGGGAAATGTGACAGTTAGTAATGGCTACACCTGTGCACCAGCTAGGGGGTCTGGGAAATGTGACAGTTAGTAATGGCTACACCTGTGCACCAGCTAGGTGATCTGGGAAATGTGACAGTTAGTAATGACTGCACCTGTGCACCAGCTAGGTGGTCTGGGGAATGTGACAGTTAGTAATGACTACAGCTGTGCACCAGCTAGGTGATCTGGGAAATGTGACAGTTACGAATGACTACACCTGTGCACCAGATAGGTGGTCTGGGTAATGTGATAGTAATGGCTACACCTTTGCACCAGCTAGGTGGTCTGGGGAATGTGACAGATAGTAATGACTACAGCTGTGCACCAGCTAGGTGGTCTGGGGAATGTGACAGTTAGTAATGACTACAGCTGTGCACCAGCTAGGTGGTCTGGGGAATGTGACAGTTAGTAATGACTACAGCTGTGCACCAGCTAGGTGGTCTGGGGAATGTGACAGTTAGTAATGACTACAGCTGTGCACCAGCTAGGTGGTCTGGGGAATGTGACAGTTAGTAATGACTACAGCTGTGCACCAGCTAGGTGATCTGGGAAATGTAGACCGTTGGTAGATCCCAAGTACCGGTTTGGCCAGTCCTGTTTTAGCGTATATCCCCAGTTTTCTATGCACAGTGCATGTATGAAGCAGCTTTGTACAGCAGATCCAGGTGTAGGCCAAGTATAGTATGTATTGTACCTGATGATGCATATTGTAGTTATGAGTGAGGAAGGTGGGAAGCGGCCGAGATGATGGAGCCAGAACTGGTATACTAAGTATGGATGAGGTCCATGGCGTGCATGAAATGTCTGGGGCAGAACAACAGAATGCCAGTAAAACTGCCTTATGCATTGTCATGGTTCAAGGATGAATCGTGAGGATGATGCTGAAGAGAACATTCTTTTCTAACTTACTCAGTCATTATGCTAGACAATGCTGCCATCTAGTGGTAGCAAAGCAGAATGCATATTTAGCTAATGCAGACTTCTTTTTGGGCCCTTGTTATCTTTCAATATTAATATAAATTTACTAAGCAAAATACGTCTAATAAATTAGTATTTGTATACTAAAATACGAATTTTTAAAAAATCTGGGAAAAATTTGAATAGGGTTTCCCTTATTTTTTTACAACCAGGTCCAAGGGCCGTTCCTGGTTCCCAAAATAAGGGGGACAAAGGGGGAAATTTACCAATATGAAAAACCTAGTTTTTCGTATTGGTATTTCCCCTACGGCTGCATACGACTGTTTCAGTCGTATGCAAAGTCGTGTTCCGGAGGGGAAATTACAAAGCAGTCAGATACGACTGCTTTGTAACCCTCCGATGGTGTAACCATTCGTATTAGCTGGCCATATATACGGCCGCTAATACAAATTTTTCTAGCAGTCTGCACGGATCACTCAGATCTGTGCAGGCTGCCGAGTGTAAAAAAAATAGAAAAATAAATAAATTTTAAAAAAAATCGGCGTGGGGTCCCCCCCACAGCCGAAACCAGCACCAGGCTGACGGAGCCTGGAGACGGTAATTAAAAATCAGGGAACCCGACAAATAGGGGTTCCCAGATTTTTAACAACCAGCCCCAGGCTCCTGCTCTGGGGCTGGTTCCCAAAATACGGGGGACAAAATGACTAGGGGTCCCCCGTATTTTAAGAACCAGCCCCAGGAAAAACCAGCCAACAGGGTAATGCCAAGTCCCCCCGGCCAAAGCATTCATCCCTACCGACCAGTCAGCCTGGCCAGGGGCCCTGGGGGAGTGGGGACCCCCCAATGAAGGGGTCCCCCCCTCCAGGACTTACCTGACCAGGCTGAAGCCTGGTACTGTCCCCGATGCCCCTGGGCGGTGGGCATCTGGCTGATTCAAGTGTAAAAAAAAAGATGAAACTATTGTTTTTTACTGTGGCACTACAAGTGCCAGCAAGCCTCCCCAGCAAGCTGGGACTTGGAGAACCACAAGTCCCAGCCTGCTGGGCATTAAAGGGCCCGCTGGCACTTGTAGTTCCACAGTTAAAAAAATAGTACAATAAACACACACTGACACAATGAAAATAAAAGTTGAATACATACATTACATACATACTGATACTTACCTTTCTTGATCCCGTAGGTAGCCCTGGTCCTAATGTCCTGTGTCGTCCTCCAGGTCCATGTCGGCGGTCAGTGTCGTCCTCCAGGTCCATGGCGGTGTCCGGGTCTGAAGAAATCCATGTTTGAGCTGTGGAAGGAAATCCTACTCACCTGGTCCTGTGCTGAAGAAGTCTTCTCTTGGTCCGACGTAATCCAGGTAATGTTCACAGCTGTCGCCGGTCCCCGCACTGTCCGCATCGCACTGAGTCAAGATGCTGAGATATTTCATACTCTGCGCCTCTCCTCAGGATGAATTCTATTGGCCGCCTAGCGGCCAATCAGGAGCCGACTTTCTTGGCTCCTGATTGGCCGCTAGGCGGCTAATAGAATTCATTCTGAGGAGAGGCGCCGAGTATGAAATATCTCAGCATCTCTCCTCAGTACGATGCGGAGACTGCGGGGACCGGCGACAGCTTGAACATTACCTGGATTACGTCGGACCAAGAGAAGACTTCTTCAGCACAGGACCAGGTGAGTAGGATTTCCTTCCACAGCTCCAACATGGATTTCTTCGGACCCGGACACCGCCATGGACCTGGAGGACGACACGGACCGCCGACATGGACCTGGAGGACGACACGGACCGCCGACATGGACCTGGAGGACGACACAGGACATCAGGACCAGGGCTACCTACGGGATCAAGATAGGTAAGTATCAGTATGTATGTAATGTATGTTTTAAACTTTTATTTTCATTGTGTCAGTGTGTGTTTATTGTACAATTTTTTTTACTGTGGAACTACAAGTGCCAGCGGGCCCTTTAATGCCCAGCAGGCTGGGACTTGTGGTTCTCCAAGTCCCAGCTTGCTGGGGAGGCTTGCTGGCACTTGTAGTGCCACAGTAAAAAACAATAGTTTCATCTTTTTTTTTACACTTGAATCAGCCCGATGCCCACCGCCAAGGGGCATCGGGGACAGTACCAGGCTTCAGCCTGGTCAGGTAAGTCCTGGAGGGGGGGGACCTCTTCATTGGGGGGGTCCCCTTCATTGGGGGGGTCCCCACTCCCCCAGGGCCCCTGGCCAGGCTGATTGGTCGGTAGGGATGAATGCTTTGGCCGGGGGGACTTGTATAAAAAGTCTCCCCCGGCTGTGGCATTACCCTGTTGGCTGGTTTTGCCTGGGGCTGGTTCTTGAAATACGGGGGACCCCTAGTCATTTTGTCCCCTGTATTTTGGGAACCAGCCCCAGAGCAGGAGCCTGGGGCTGGTTGTTAAAATTCGGGGAACCCCTATCTGTCGGGTTCCCTGATTTTTAATTACCGGCTCCAGGCTCCGT
Organism: Crinia signifera; assembly: GCF_055691185.1. Classification (NCBI taxonomy): domain Eukaryota; kingdom Metazoa; phylum Chordata; class Amphibia; order Anura; family Myobatrachidae; genus Crinia; species Crinia signifera. The sequence goes on along the minus strand of NC_139219.1, from coordinate 327,724,287 downwards.
CAGCCTGGTGCTGGTTTCGGCTGTGGGGGGGACCCCACGCCGATTTTTTTTTAAATTTATTTAATTTTTCTATTTTTTTACATTAAAGCCTGCACGGATCTGACTGATATGACGGATGATATGATGGATCTGACTGATCCGTGCAGGCTTAAAGCAAATACGACAGGGAAAGCAAGGTGTATTTTCCTGTCGTATTTGCGTGGGTGTTTCACACCACTTAGCAGCCGTATTATCAGTACGGCTGCTTAGTACATCAGGAATCACCATTCTTTTGAATGGTGATTTCTGTCGTATCCTATCGATGGTGTAGACCATGGGTCCTCAAACTGCGGCCCTCCAGATGTGGTGAAACTACAAATCCCAGCATGCCTTGCCACAGTTTTCCTATAAGGGAGTGTTAAAACTGTGGCAAGGCATGCTGGGAATTGTAGTTTAACAACATCTGGAGGGCCGCAGTTTGAGGACCCATGGTGTAGACATTCGTATTTGTAAATACAAATACGAATGTTCCATCTTTAGGAATATGAATTGTTGTATTTTCGGGATTGTAAATCCCGAAAATACAAATTCGTAAAAAAAAGGTGTATTTCTGCCTACGAATACACCTTTTTTCTATGGATCCCCCATAATGACAAAATTACACTGTTGAGCTTTGTCCTCTCCTGCGGTGGCTCCAAAAATGTGGAGCGCGACGAGTCATGCTGCACAAGGCTTGGGCTTCTACAGTGCTGCTCCTTGGCTAGTGATTTTTAGAAAGTGGCCGCTAGCAGTGGCAGTGGCAGCTTCTGTATTCCAGTGTGAGGGACTATTGGGGCCGGCCTTCAGTGGTCAGCAATATGGGGATAGCAGCACACACATATCTGCCTCTCTTTGCTGCCCTCCATCACATGGGACAGCAGCATACGGACATACCTCACATTAACTTTCTTAATATGTGACCAGGGACTCCCACTTTGCCGTGTGCAGCCAAAAAGGGGTGTGGTCTCGCGGGAACGGCGGGATTGCAAGCCACATCTCCCATTTGTTGTCACTATGGGGGCATGCCAGCGCTGTGTGAGCTGCTGGCCATGCCCCCAGTCCGTCTGTCTCTGTGAATAGATGCTGTGCTGCGCATACACAACCACCCCATCCAGGGTTACGCTGCACCTGTATCTGGTCTCAGGCATGCAGTATCCACTGATAGGGGTGTTATTCTATCAACATCCTCTAGAGGGTGGTACGACTCCAGGTTCTGTCGTCCCTCTCCGAGTCCTAACAGGACTTTGGAAGCTGTTTTGCTTTACAGCTCAGAGCTTGGCGCTATCTGTATGAGTTACAATTGTATTTGTTCCCTCACACTAATGGCAAATACCTGCAAGCTGACTAGCCCAGGTGTTGGCCCCAGGCTACAGAGTTTCCACACAATAATCAGTATATATAAAAGGCTAAAGATGGCCATACACTACTAATGCAACCCCTGCTCCCCGCCGCCGGGAGGATCACCCGAGGTTAGAGGTCACTTGCCATAAGGACCAACCTCCAACTCAGGTCCGATACGTACGGGACCGCGCAATGGACCCAAGTGGACATCAAAAGCATCTGATTTGGGTCGATTTCATGGAACGGGTGGAATTGGCCAAATTGTGGTGTTGCAGTGTTCCGCACTGCCAACACCGCCACACTAAGGACACCACTGGCACTCCTGCACTGCCAACACCGCCAGCACACCCACACTAAGGACACCACTGGCACTCCTGCACTGCCAACACCGCCAGCACCCCCCACACTAAGGACACCACTGGCACTCCTGCACTGCCAACACCGCCAGCACCCCCACACTAAGGACACCACCGGCACTCCTGCACTGCCAACACCGCCAGCACCCCCACACTAAGGACACCACTGGCACTCCTGCACTGCCAACACCGCCAGCACCCCCACACTAAGGACACCACCGGCACTCCTGCACTGCCAACACCGTTAGCACCCCCACACTAAGGACACCACTGACACTCCTGCACTGCCAACACCGTTAGCACCCCCACACTAAGGACACCACCGACACTCCTGCACTGCCAACACAGCCGGCACCCCCACACTAAGGACACCACCGGCACTCCTGCACTGCTAACACCGCCAGCACCCCCCACACTAAGGACACCACCGGCACTCCTGCACTGCTAACACTGCCAGCATCCCCACACTAAGACCACCACTGGCACTCCTGCACTGCCAACACTGCCAGCACCAGCACACTAAGGACACCACCGGCACTCCTGCACTGCCACCACCGCCAGCACCCCCACACTAAGGACACCACTGGTACTCCTGCACTGCCAACACCGCCAGCACCCCCACACTAAGGACACCACCGGCACTCCTGCACTGCTAACACCTCCAACATCACCTGTCACAGTTAAGCTGTGTACACACGGGAGAGATTTCAGCATATATCGCTGAGCGACCATATTGCCAGTGATTTCATGTGCTGTGGGAGATAAATTGCCGGAAGTGTGCTCCCGCTGCCAGCCCTTCATGGTCGCTGGTCGCAGGAGCATGCTCCTCCGATTATGGCTAAAAATTGCTGGTCGCTGGTACACAATGCACTGTACACCCAGCGACCAGCGATTTCTAGTCAAAATGAGGTAAGCTGTGTACACACGGAGCAAAATGATTGCTGGCAATATATTGCTCAGCAATCATATTGCTCAGTGTCCCGTTTTCATCAGCGATGGTCACACTGCCAGGAGAAGAGGCACGAGAATTCGCTGGTCGGAGGAGCTAGAGGGCTGAAACCGAGAGCGTGCACCCGGTGATTTATCACCGGTGCACACTCCAATCACTGGCAATATGGTCGCTCAGCGACCATATTGCCAGCGATTTTTGCCCGGCAGTTTCTATTTCATCAGCTAGCATCTCTGGTCGCTGATGCAAATGGGACACTGAGCGATATATCACTCATCGCGAGTGATATATCGCTCAGCGATATATCCCCCCGTGTGTATGGGGCTTAAGCCTAAATCGGTCAGCGACCAAATCGCACCATGTGTACAGAGCTTAAGTGCACTACTCGCAGTGTAACCCTGTGTGTTGCTGGAGCAAAGAGGAATGGTGATGAGGGCTGAGGAGTGGATCTACCATGGTATAAAGTGTATAAGATGCTCTAGTGTAGTGTAATATGTATAAGGGTACTTATGTGTGGTATAACATGTATAAGGGTACCAATGTGTGGAGTAACATGTATAACGGTACTACTGTGTGGTGTAACATGTATGTACTAATGTGACTAATGAACCATACTATGCGGCGTAATGTGCTGTGCAAAGGCGTGCGCAGCCCATTTTATTAGAGGGTGCACCATGGGGGGGGGCGTGTCCATCACCATCTATTGGGCGTGTCCATCACTGCCTATTGGCATCAATGCAAATTAAATAGGTGACTTAGTTATGTATATGCACTTCAGAATACTAAAAACAGGGACAGTACACGCCGAAGGTACGCTGCAAAAATTTACACTGTAATGCCCATTACACATAATGCCACACACAGTAATGCCCATTACATATAATGCATTGCACAGTAATGCCCATTCCACCTAATGCCATCCAACATAATGCTCATTCCACATAATGCCACACACCATAATGCCCATCACACAGTAATGCCCATTCCACATATTGCCACACATTGTAATGCCCATTCCACATGCCAGGGCTTGACAAATATTTGTAAAAATAGGGACCATAGGGACAGCGCGCGCGCCTAAGATTTACACCGTAATGCCTATTACACGTCACACAGACATTACATAGTATACCACGTGCCATAATGCCCATTACATGTTGTGCCTCACACGGTTATGCCCATTACGTCTCAGACTATGATGCCCATTACACATTATGCCACACACCATGATGCCCATTAAACATTATGCCACACACCGTGATGCCCATTACACATTATTACACATTATTTGACACAAGTGATGCCCATTACACATTATTACACATTATTTGACAAAAGTGATGCCCATTACACGTTAGGCCACACACCATAAGGCCCATTACAAGTTGCGCCTCACACCATGATACCCATTACAAGTGCGCCTCACACCGTGATACCCATTAGACATTGTGCCTCACACTGTGATACCCATTACAAGTGTGACTCACACCATGATACCCATTAGACGTTGGGCCTCACACAGTGATGCTCATTACGTCTCAGACCGTCATGCCCATTACACATTAAGCCACACACCGTGTTGCCCACTACACATTATTACACATTTTTTGACACACGTGATGCCCATTACACATTATGGAGGGGAGGGACATGAGAGGGGTGGGCGGGGGAAAGGGGAGTGTAAGGAAGGAAAGGCTGGGAAGAGCAAGGGGGGGATTATATATATGTGAGTACAATATGTGTGTGTGTATATACATTTATACATATATATATTACATATATATATATATACTAGGTGATTCATCGCGCCCTATGGGCGCTCTTCACACCGTCGTAAGGGACTGCGCCCCCTTAATTTGTGAACATTTGTATATGAGAAATATGGTTAGAATTGTATGTAAGATGGCCTGTATTGCAACTTGAGTTATAGGTGAGATGTGTTAAATAGAGAGCATATGATGTGGAAGGGGGTGTGTATTGTTTTGTTTAATTAATTAGCGGTTACAGAGTAAGATGTACATTGATAGTGTGGAGGGTACAGTGACATTTGTGGGTGTAGGGGGGCTGTGTGTGCATGTTGTTTAGGTGTGTGTGTGCAATAGTATAGTAGGGTGTTTCTGAGTCAGTGGCTCCACACTGGCAGAGGTCACGACACAGAAAAACAGGAGGCTGGGTAGTGATAGGGGTGTGTGCAGGGCCGGATTATAATGGGGGCACAAGGGGTCAGTGCCCCTGGGCCCCCCTCTAGCTAGGGGCCCCCTGTGGTTGGCATGTATTTAAAAAAAAGGTTTTGTGCATGGGAGTGGGGTAGTGCTGCAGCTTCACCTAGCTGCCAATGTGACAATGATTAATGGTGCTGAGCATTGGGAGCCAAGTGTGCAGTGCATTACTGGGAGTTGACTAAGTCCCATGACACTTTGCACCAGAGGGCAGAGGCTGAGACGTTTGTGCTGAGCTCTGATTGGTGGAGCTCATTACATGCTTCTCAGGCCCATGGATAACAGCAGCAGCAGCCTAGTCATGGGAGGGTTTTTAATCAGAGGCAGCACTGGGACTGTGAGGTCTCCTACAGAGTAAGGTGCAGAGGGACAAACACAGGCTTTTCATGAGGTATGTATGTATGTATGTATGTATGTATGTATGTATGTATGCGTGTGTATATATGTGTGTATATATATATATATATATATATATATATATCCCCTGAAGTTACCCATTGAAGTTTATACTGCCTTTACTCTGTATTTTGACAGTGTAATATTCCCTATGCAGTTTGCGGCCAGTAATAACAAGTGCAAGGGGGCCCCCCTGTCTAAAGTGCCCCGGGCCCCCCGAAGGCTTAATCTGGCACTGGGTGTGTGGGCATAAGGGGGACTAAAGAGGAGGGTGGGAGATACTGTGCAGCTTCTGCCAGTGGGTGAGGGTCCAGCGTGGTAGTACAGGAGTACAGGATGGTGGCCCTTAGTCAGTGTCTCCTCCTACTGGGTGGGAGTTCGGGTGCATGAGAGCAGGAGGCTGGGCTATGAGGCATGATAGGGGCATGTGGGCAAAACAGCGTCAGCGACTCCCCAGTGGTGGAAGTTACGGTTCAGGAGAGCAGGAAGCTGGGTAGTGATAGGGGTGTGTGAGTATACGGGGGACTAAAGATGGGCTTAGGGGTGCCGTGAATTGCGGGAGGGGCGCGGGGGGTGCCGTGAATCAAGGGAGGGAGGGGCGCAGGTGTCAGCGAATCGCGGGAGAGGGCGGGGGTCCGCAAAGCGTGGGAGAAGGCGTGAATTGCGCGAGGGGGGTTGCGAATCACGGGAGGGGGGGTGCGCGGGGGGTCTGTGAATTGCGGGAGGGGGGGGGCACGGGGCGCGATGAATCACCTAGTTGGTTATATATTCTTGTAGAAGGATGGTAGGATGTTGCTGTCATTCAGAATGCATTTACATAAACAGTAATAGTAGCAGTAAAAGATCTGACTTAAAACACCTACAGTAAAACAGAACAGGTGTTATATATTATACAAAGAATTGGTTGATGATGTGTAGGTTGACGTGCACATAGTTCATAGTTGTTACTGGAAAAAAATTGCTACACGAAAAAATCAACACAGAAAGTTCACCACATGTAAATGTTGACATAAGTGCGGCACTTCATCGGTGTCCATGTCGACACATGAGAATGAATATGAAAACATTGAAAAAAAGAAAAATAAATCTTCAAAAACTCATGTCAACCTTTTTCATTGTCGACCATAGCCGTGCATGTGCCATTTAATCCTGGGGTTGCCGTGAATCGCGCGCGGGGATGGGGGGGAGGGAGGAGGTGAGGGGTGTCCGCGAATCACGGGAGGAGGGGTCGTGGGTGGATGCCGTGAATTGCGGGAGGGGGGGTCGCAGGGGGGGGTGTGGGTGCCGCGAATCGTGGGAGGGGGGGCGTGGGGGGTTGCAGTGAATCGCGGGAGGGTGGGTCGCGGGGGCGGGGGGTTGCCGCAATGACAGGAGGGGGGGTCAGGGGTGGGGAATCGCGGTTGGGGGGGTCGTGGGGGGCACCGTGAACCTCGCGAGGGGGGTCCAGGGGGTTGGCGCAAATCGCGGGAGGGGGGGTTGCGGGGTGCCGTGAATCGCAGGAGGGGGGGGTGTCACGGGGTGGGGCCGTGAATCGCGGGAGTCACCGGGGGTACCGCGAATTGCGGGGGGTGTGCTGCAAATCGCGGGAGGGGGGTTGCGGGAAAGGTCAACACATATATTTGTTGACATAAGTGTGGCACTTCATTGGTGTCCATGTCGACACATGAGAATGAATATGAAAACATTGAAAAAGTGAAAAATAAATCTTGTCAACCTTTTTCATTGTCGACCATAGCCATGTCAGTGTTTTGCATGTGCCATTTAATCGTGGGGATGCCGTGAATTGCGAAAGGGGGGGTCACGGGGGGGGTGTGGGTGCCGCGAATCGTGGGAGGGGGGGGCGAGGGGTGTTGCAGTGAATCGTGGGAGGGTGGGTTGCGGGGGCGGGCGGTTGCCGCTATGACAGGAGGGGGGGTCAGGGGTGGGGAATCGCGGGAGGGGGGGTCGCAGGGTTCCGCGAATCGCAGGAGGGGGGTGTCACGGGGTGGGGCCGCAAATCGCGGGAGTCACCGGGGGTGCCGCGAATTGCGGGGGGTGTGCTGCAAATCGCGGGAGGGGGGTTGAGGGGGGTGCCGGGAATCGACACAAGAAAAAATCAACATAGAAAGGTCAACACATGTAAATGTTGACATAAGTGTGGCACTTCATTGGTGTCCATGTCGACACATGAGAATGAATATGAAAACATTGAAAAAGTGAAAAATAACTCTTGTCAACCTTTTTCATTGTCGACCATAGCCATGTCACTGTTTTGCATGTGCCATTTAATTGTGGGGATGCCGTGAATGGGGGGGGGGGGGAGGGAGGGAGGTGCATACCCAACATGACCCTCTCCAGGAGGGACACATTGCTCTGTTTCTGGACTTTCTTCTTAATTTATGGATTACCATCACCTGTGCTTAAACACCTTTCTTATCAATTACCCTGTTTAAAACAGGTGATGACAATCCTAAATTAAGATGGAAGTCCACAAACAGAGCATTCTGTCCCTCCTGGAGAGGGTCATGTTGGGAGGTATGTGGGGCGCTCACCTGGTGTGTCTGGTGAGTAGCTGTGTCTTTGCTGGGTAACATGGGGAGGCAGAGGGTGTCTGGCACTGTGCATACCTCCCAACATGACCTATGCCAGGAGGGACACAATGCTCTGCCGTTGGACTTTCTTCCTAATGTATGATTACCTCCATCTGTGTTGAACAGGTTAATTGATAGGAAAGGTGCATCAACACAGGTGATGGCAATCATACATTAAAAGGAAAGTGCAGGAGCAGAGCATTGTGTCCCTCCTATGACTGTGGGCTCACTGGGCTGGTTCTCTGTCATGTGAGTCAGAGGCTCCACCCAGCGTTACAGCTGAGTCAGAGGCTCCACCCAGCGTTACACACTTTGAGTGACAGATGTAGCCAAATATATAAGAGATATATACACACACACAAACTCATGCTGTACTTGTAAATGTGAAATTGCTGCCTTACTTGCACTTATGTGGATGCCTGGTGGGGCAGACAACGAATCCTACAGTAGTGGCACTGCAGGTCCTCCACACCTCCTTCCTTCTCCCTGCAGCCTGCATGCTCAGCCAGTCACTGATGCCCCTTTCCCACTGCAGCCTTAAAACGGTATTTTGCCGATTTTTGAGGGCAAAATACCGTTTAAGGCTGCAGTGGGAAAGCGCCAGAGTTGAAATACCGTTTAAAGTTAAACGGTATTTCAACCCGTTTTCAGAGCAGGGTTTTAGCCGGTAATCTACCGTTTAAGAGGCAATGGGAATGCCTCTTAAACGGTTTTACCAGCAGATGCAGCGAGGATGGCTCATATTTGAGCCATCATCGCTGAATCTGTATACAGCAGCCGGGCTGAAAGATGCGCGGCTTTCAGTCCGGCTGTCTGCTCCCTCCCTTGCCACCCCCCCCCCCCCCCCGCCCGCAGCGTCATATACTCACCGTCCCGCTGTCGCTCACCGGCGCCGTCCCGCTGTCAATCACCGCCCGGCAGTCCTGCTCCCCCGCCCGGCCACACAAGCTGGGCGCTCCGCCTCTCCCGGCTTGCTCGCCACGCCCCCCGCCACGGAGACCTGCTCGCCCCGCCCCCCCCCGCTGAACACGGTAACGCTCAACAGTAACGTATATATCAGCCAGTAATATATACATTGCTGGCACAGGCCAGCAATGTATATATTATTGGTACCACTGCACACCAATGATTATTTATCAGCCAGTAATATATACATTGCTGGCACAGGCCAGCAATGTATATATTACTAGCACCACTGCACACCAATGATTATTTATCAGCCAGTAATATATACATTGCTGGCACAGGGCAGCAATGTATATATTATTGGTACCACTGGGCACCAATGATTAATTATCAGCCAGTAATATATACATTGCTGGCACAGGCCAGCAATGTATATATTACTAGCACCACTGCACACCAATGCTGTGAAAACGTTTTGAAGAGCTAAAACGTTTTACTTGCAATGGGAATGGGACTTAAATGGCATTTCAAACTGTAATCTGCTGCAGTGGGAATGCTAAATACCGTTTAGGATTACCTGTAACTTAAAACGGTTCTGCAGTGGGAAAGCAGCATGAGTCGCAGGCTGCTGTGTCAGATACGATTAGACAGCTGAGCCATTGCTCAACTGTCCTGTCCTATACAGCGCCGGCACCCTATATGGTGCTGTCAATCAGCAGCAATTAGGTCCCGCCGTCCAGGCCGGGACCCAGAGCAGAGCGCAGCAACTAAACACACAGCCTGTCCCTGACACTGCGTCTTCGCTCACCGCAGACCTCGCTGGCGCTTGTTCCTCCAAGCAGCCGCGGGGTCTGCCTGGCTGCAATCGTGAGGGGGGTGCCCAGTCATTAGGAGGTGCCTGTGCACCCCTGGCACCCCCCGTGGGCACACCTATGGTGCTGTGTATTTATGCCGCTGCTCGGTCACTTATGCTACATACACACACAAAATTGTATCTGTCCAATCGGTCTGGTGGTAACAAAAATCTGGTAATATGTGGCAATCAGGCATTTACACTGAAACGCTAGAAAATGGACAAAAATTATTATTCGGATAAATTTGTCAAATCAAATGGATTTACCCAAATTGTCTGAACGACCATGTCTGTTTTCCAGTGTTTGGGAGTAAATGTTCCTTTACGATGTGCTCACATACTGTACATTACCAGACTTTTGTTCCCACCAGATTGGACAGATAAATCTGTAGGTGTGTACCCAGCTTTAGTGTCACAGTCGCCTTTGGCCAATATTGGTGAAAAATTGAAAACAGTATTGTGAGCTGTGAGGTGGTCAAAATTTACTGGAAATGAGTGGAAATTAATGTAATTGAGGTTAATATTACTGTAGGGACATAAACAGCCCAACATTCTGTGATTTTAGCAGTTTTATAATAATAATAATTCTAGTGTTATTTATACAGCACTTTGCTCCCAATAGGACTCTAAAATCCAAAACCAAAACCAGCAAGGGCAGTTTTCGCAAAACCAATCCAGATTCAAAACCAGAAGGAGATCCAGATCCAAAACCAAAACACAAAACTCAAAAAATGGCCCGGTGCTCACCCCTATCTACAACCATTCAAGGTGATTCTTTGCGGTCTTCGTGGAAATCAGAGAATCGTAGCTTTAAATAGATTTTCTGTACAGTTTCCAGCGATGAGTGCGGAGTAGTAAACACACCTGATGGTTTGTGTACATATCCAACACTATAACATCAGGGCACACAAATGTCTTTAGCTGCATATGTGGAATATCCAGACCAGGTCTTAGAGCAGCAGGAAAATTAGGTCCAGTCCAGGTTCCCTAACTGATGTGGTCAGGGTTGAGCTGCTTTAGCAGCATCTGTGCTCTCCTGATATAAGTGTTTCCAGGGCAGGAGGTCATTGCTCCTGATGGTGGAATAGCTGCCCAGGTGATAGGCCGGGGGTTTGGGCTACAGTAGGGAACACTGGTACAGTGGCGTAACTTCATTTTGGGCGCCCCCCCGCCGTTAAAGGGAGGGCGCCCAGCCACTCACCCGCCGCCCGCTACACCAACCCCCGCAGTCTAGATTCAGATCCGATATATAAGTGGGTACCTGGGGGAGCGGCAGGCGAGGACCGCAGGCGGCGCAGATGGAGACCGGGGGCGCGGCGAGAGAATAGGAAGAAATCCTATTCAAAAGACCGGGCGGCCGCTGATTGGCTGAGCTCTCAGCCAATCAGCGGCCGCCCGGTCTTTTGAATAAGATTTCTTTATATTCTCCCGCCGCGCCCCCGGTCTCCATCTGCGCCGCCTGCCGCTCCCCCAGGTAGCCGTCAATGCAGGTCAATGCAGGTAGGCAATTACTTACAGCTGGGCAGGGGGAGCCGGGAGCTGTCAGTACGGAAGAAGAAGAAAAAAGCCCATACAATGAATCGGCAGCCTGTGATTGGCTGAGCGCTCTCTCAGCCAGTCAGCAATTGGCTGAGAGAGCGCTCAGCAGCCAATCACAGGCTGCCCATTCATTGTATGGGCTTTTTTTTCCTTCTTCAGTACAGACAGCTCCCGGCTCCCCCTGCCCGGCTCAGCTGTAAGTAATTGCCGCAGCTGTGTCCCCCGCAGCGTCCGTCCCCCCAGCCGCCTTGCAGCGTCCCCCCCACCTGCACAGGTAAAGACTGGGGATGGTGCGGCGGGCGGCGGGGTGTAACGTAACTATAGCACTGCAGTCCCCGGCGCCCGCACATGCATAGCGCCCCCCCCCCCGCGGTCGCGGGGGCTGCGGTGCTATAGTTACGCCCCTGCACTGGTACATACTGAGGAGTTTGTACCATGCTGTGACACCTTTATGCTGTAATGCTGTAACCATGATTGCCTATGCTGATTACCTGGTATGCTGTTTATCTGCTACAAAATAAAGACCAAGACTTCATCTCATCCAGTGTATGTGATTCCTTGTCACAATATGCACAGGTCTTCTACTGCAGGATCACCCACAGCTCCCCAAAGCTGCAGCCTCTCTCCAAGGGGCCCATTTATCAATGAGTATTAGCTATTTAAAACTCATTGCATAAAATAAATGGTTCTCTAGCCACTCAGCTGCTAATGTGTTTGCCAAACAATAGTTACGAGCTGATTGGCTGGAGCGCTATTTATCACACACAACGGGGTAAATATACTAAGATGGGAGTTGTATTGAAAATGGGATGTTGCCCATAGCAACCAGTCAGATTCTACTTTTTGATGTATTTAGCACCTTCTAGAAGATAATAGATACAATCTGATTGGTTGCATCTTCAATAGAACTTCCATCTTACTAAATTTACCCCCAGTGAGTTTTAAATAGCTAAAACAAGGGGCGTGGTCCGGCTGTGCAGGAAGCAGGACGCATTACCACAGCGCTCCTGCATTTAGCCCAAGTAAATGTTATGATGCCCACGGGGCCTAGGGTACTACAGCTGGTGATGAATGCAGGAGGTCAGGCGTGAGCCCGTAGCCGGGACCGCCGGTTCGGACGGCCACAGCGGATGCTACTCTAACTCTGTTGAGCCCCTGAGGCAGATGGTAAACCCCTGCAGAGCTAGGCTTCACCTGTGGCCGCCGCGTCCGAAGGAGCGAGTTAGGCCCGCTCCGACCCCGATGCAGCTAGGTCTTATGTTATGGACAAAGGGTAGACGATCGCCACAGGGTACTCAAAAGGACTGCTAACTACTGGGCCTAGCTGGGAGATGAGCCCCTGGCTGCCGGCACCTGGCCAAACCGGGGAGCGACCGAGTCGCAGACACAAGTGGGCCAGAGGAGGAGTCCCCAGCAGAAGCACAACAGGGAGGTCGACTCCTCAAAACACAGAAGACCAACCGGAAGGTTCCCTGCCTAAAGAATCCTAATAGGAGGTACAGATGTAGAGACCCAGAGGGATGAATACTACAGAACCCACGGAGGGGTACGGCCACGGCGGGCCACGAGAATATGCAGGACAATGGATGCTGAGCCCACGGAGGGACTAGACCACGGCGGGCCACCAACTTAAAAAGAAAGCGACCCAGGCTCCACAGGAGCACTTACGTGACCCACGAGAGATGGAAGACGAGGGCCGACCGTAAGCACCCACTGAGGCTGGATCCAGGAAGAACAAGGACACCGGAGCTCTGGATACTGATGAGCCGGATACTGGAAAGCTGACAAGGAAACACCGGCACACAGGAGGAGTGACTATTAATCCTGGGACACTGGAGACGGGACAATGAAAACTGGGACACTGGAGACGGGACAATGACAACTGGGACACTGGAGATGGAACAAACAATGATTAATGGGCACAGGATAGAAAGCTCCAAGACCTAGGGAGCCTAGGGGACCGGGTAAGGGAACAGGGCACTGAGCAATCAACTCAGGGCACCTAAGTCTATAACCGGCGTCTGTGCCCAGCAGACGCCGGCTATTTATTTTGAAACTCGCGCCGCCTGACGTCAGGCGCGCGCGCTTGCGTCTGACAGGCGGACGCTCGGGGACGTTGCCTGGCAACGTCCCGACGCCTTGTCCCAGAGTGAGGCTTGGAACACTGCCCGGCAGCGTCCACGGCCTCCTTGCTCTGCCTGACGTCTGCTGTCCGTCCGGGTGTACTGTAGCCCGGACGGCGGCTCGCAACAGTACCCCCCCCTTGAGGAAGGGTTAACAACCCTTTTCCACCGGGCTTATTGGGAAATTGTCGGAAAAAAGACCTTCTTAAGTTGGGCGAATGTAAGTCTCTATCCGTAACCCAAGACCTCTCCTCGGGACCGAACCCCCTCCAATGTACGAGAAATTGCAAAGAACCCCTCACAAGTCTGGAATCAAGGATTTTCTCAACACAGAATTCTTGTTGGCCTTGCACCATTACTGGGGCGAAGCCCTTCCTTAGCCTGCGCGGAAATCTTTGTGAAAAGACCACTGGCTTGAGGAGCGAAGCGTGGAAGGTACTAGAAATTCTGAGGGACTTAGGTAGAGCAAGACGGAACGCTACCGGATTAACCCTCCTGACAATCTGGTAAGGGCCAATAAACCGAGGCCCCAGTCTCGCCGATGGTTGGTGAAGCTTAATATTACGGGAGGATAACCACACCCAGTCACCAACTTTGAAACGGCAAGGACGTCTGGATTTGTCAGAAAATACCTTTTCTCTAAACGAGGCTTCTTTAAGGGCCAGATAGACCTTTATCCAAATAACTCTGAGTCGAGAGGCTGCTGAAGAGGATGGACCGGGGGCATCAGGTCCCAAAGAGTTACCCCGAGGATGAAATCCATAGACAGTAAAAAAGGGCGAGGCTTTGGATGCTGAATGATGTGCGTTATTATACGCAAATTCAGCTAACGGCAGGAAACTGACCCAATCATTTTGCATTTTGGAAACAAAGACTCTAAGATATTGTTTCAGAGACTGATTGAGACGTTCCGTTTGCCCATTGGCCTGTGGATGGAATGCAGAGGTGAGACTGGTCTTAACTTTCAGGGCTGCACAAAACAGTCTCCAGAACTGTGCCACGAATTGTGGCCCACGGTCGGACACTATATCACTGGGCAATCCATGCAACCGAAAAATGTGCTGAACAAAGTGGACAGTTCCTTGGCCGAAGGTAACTGTTTTAAGGCCACAAAGTGTGCCATTTTGGAGAATCTATCGAGCACGACCCAGATGACCTGACACTGGGACGAGATCGGAAGACCAACAATAAAATCCATGGCCAAATGAGACCAAGGCCTGCTGGGAACAGAGAGAGGCAACAATTCTCCTAATGGTCGGGCGCGTGGAACTTTATGACCGGCACAGTCCGGACAAGACAATACAAAGTCTTTATTATCCTTGGCCATCCCTGGCCACCAGACCACACGAGAGAGGAGAGCGAGCGTTTTATATACTCCTGGATGGCCAGCAATTTTGGAGTCATGACATTCTGCCAGAACCCTGCGTCTTAGTAACGGAGGAACAAACAATCTGTTCTCTGGTGTTTGGGCTGGAGCTTGTCCCTGTGCTTGACGGAGGAGACCCTCCAAGGTTTGACTCACTCCAGCATGAATACAGGACGTGGGAACGATGGGCCTCAACTTGACTCTACTCTCCTGTTGAGGTAGAAAACATCTAGAAAGGGCGTCAGCTCTGATGTTTTTTGATCCAGGTCTATACGAAATAATGAAATTGAATCTCATAAAGAAAAGAGCCCACCGAGCCTGGCGAGCGTTTAGTCTTTTGGCTGACTCGATGTACTGTAGATTCTTATGATCCGTTAAAACAAGAATCTGATGAGCTGCACCTTCTAGCCATTGTCGCCACTCGTCAAAGGCCCATTTTATGGCAAGTAATTCCCTGTTGCCTACGTCATAATTGGACTCTGCTTGAGAAAATTTTCGGGACATGTACGCACAGGGGTGGAATTGTAAAGACTCAGTATCTCTCTGAGAGAGAACCGCCCCGGCCCCTACTTCCGAGGCGTCGACCTCCACGACAAAAAGCAGCTCGGGATTGGGATGTTTAAGAATCGGCGCCGAAATAAAGGCTTGTTTCAGAGTCTTAAAGGCTTGCTCCACCTGCGGACTCCACACTGATGGATCCGCCCCTTTCTTGGTTAGGGACACCAAGGGCGCCACAATAGATGAAAAAGAATGAATAAAGCGTCTATAATAATTGGCGAAGCCAAGAAACCGCTGGACTGCCTTTAAATTAGTGGGCCGAACCCAATCAAGAATGGCCTGTAATTTCTTAGGATCCATTTTGAATCCCCGAGAAGAAATAATATAGCCAAGGAAAGATACTTGGGTCACCTCGAATTCGCATTTTTCTCCCTCAGCTTCTGTAATACCTGGCGCACTTGTGCTCTATGTGAGTCCAAGTCTCGGGAAAAAATTTAAATATTGTCTAAATAGACCACTACAAATTTGCCCAGGAATTCTCGAAGAACATCGTTTATAAAATCCTGAAAGACGGCTGGGGCATTGGAGAGACCGAATGGCATTACTAGGTACTCGTAGTGCCCCGTCTGAGTACTGAACGCCGTCTTCCATTCGTCCCCCTCCCTGATTCTAATCAGGTTATAGGCCCCTCTCAAATCTATTTTTGAAAAAATAGTAGCGGATCGTAGCTGGTCAAACAGAACCGTAATCAAAGGAAGGGGATAAGTGTTTTTTACCGTAATTTTGTTGAGGGACCGGAAATCTATGCAAGGCCTCAACGAACCATCTTTTTTTGACACAAAAAAGAAACCGGCACTGAGAGGAGATTTAGAGGGTCGAATGAAACCCTTTGCCAGACTTTCTTGGATGTATTCATCCATTGCCTTAGTTTCTGGCCCAGACAAGGCGTACAGCCTGCATTTCGGAAAAGGGGCATTGGGGATCAATTGGATGGCACAGTCATATGGCCGATGAGGAGGCAAACTATCGGCTTTGCCTTTAGAAAAGACGTCACTAAAATCCTGGTAAGGAACGGGAACCCCTGCTAATGAGATGGAATTTACTGGGAGTGAGGAATGGAAGCACTGTTGCTGACAATGGGAACTCCAGTGAGCAATCTCCCCCCGATGCCAATCAATGATGGGATTGTGCTTTTTCAACCAGGGGAAGCCCAAAACGATGGGCACAGAAGGACATGATGTAAGAAGAAAGGTAATCTCTTCCTGGTGAAAAATACCAATCTTTAATAGAACTGGAGGAGTCTGAAATGAGACCACCCCATTGGAAAGCACTCCACCATCTAATCCCCGTAGGGAGATGGGAACCGGAAGCGGGAGTTGGGGAATTCCCAAGCTCTGGGCGATGGTTACATCCAGGAAGTTTCCAGCAGCACCACTGTCAATAAAAACAGACCCTGAAAACGTACACCCCTGGAAGGATAAATACCCCAGTACTAATAGTGAATCTAGAGAGGAAAATAACTGAAGGCCAAAGTGAACCCTCTCCCTGTTCACTTGGCCCGGCCTTTTACTGGCCTATTGGGACAATTTCTCAAAATGTGACCTTTACCACCGCAGTATAAGCAGAGGCCTGAGCTCAGTCGGCGAGCCCTTTCCTCGTGGGAAATGCGGGTTGCCCCAATCTGCATTGGCTCCTCACTTTCCTCAGAGGTCATCGGCACGTAGGGAACAATTCGAGTGAGAGCGCCCCGTTCTGACCTCCGCTCACGGAGGCGACGGTCGATTTTAATGGCTAGCTCCATTAATTTATCCAGCGTTTTAGGAGCTGGATATTGAATAAGACAATCCTTTATCTCGTCAGCCAGACCACAGCGAAATTGGCTGCGTAAGGCTGGGTCATTCCAGCCGCAATCGTTTGCCCATCGACGGAACTCAGTACAGTAGGACTCAGCTGGATCCCTCCCTTGTTTAAGGGCTCTAAGATGAGTTTCCGCTGAGGCTTCTCGATCAGGATCATCATATAATAACCCCAAGGAGCTGAAGAAATTGTCCAGCGAGGTCAAGGCTGGGCTGTCTGATGGTAGTCCGAAGGCCCAGGTTTGAGGGTCACCTTGCAGTAGAGAAATAACAAGACCGATGCGTTGGGCCTCGGAAGAGAATGAGCGTGGCTTGAGCCGAAAATACAGCTTACAGCTCTCACGGAAATTAAAAAAGGTTTTGCGATCCCCCGAAAATCGATCTGGAAGGTTCATCTTAGGGTCTGAACCCCCTGTCTCTGGGGGCCGCATTCTTTGCTCTTGAGCTGTTACTTTTAAGGACAACTCTCGCACCATCTGAGTAAGCCCTTGGAGCTGATCCGAGAAGGTCTGGGGAGTACTCATAATAAAAAAAAAAAAAAAAAACACGACACAAAACACAGTAAGAGACTAATATGGTCTGCAGATTCTGGCCGGTTATAATATTTTGATGCCCACGGGGCCTAGGGTACTACAGCTGGTGATGAATGCAGGAGGTCAGGCGTGAGCCCGTAGCTGGGACCGCCGGTTAGGATGGCCACAGCGGATGCTACTCTAACTCTGTTGAGCCCCTGAGGCAGATGGTAAACCCCTGCAGAGCTAGGCTTCACCTGTGGCCGCCGCGTCCGAAGGAGCGAGTTTGGCCCGCTCCAACCCCGATGCAGCTAGGTCTTATGTTATGGACAAAGGGTAGACGATCGCCACAGGGTACTCAAAAGGACTGCTAACTACTGGGCCTAGCTGGGAGATGAGCCCCTGGCTGCCGGCACCTGGCCAAACCGGGGAGCGACCGAGTCGCAGACACAAGTGGGCCAGAGGAGGAGTCCCCAGCAGAAGCACAACAGGGAGGTCGACTCCTCAAAACACAGAAGACCAACCGGAAGGTTCCCTGCCTAAAGAATCCTAATAGGAGGTACAGATGTAGAGACCCAGAGGGATGAATACTACAGAACCCACGGAGGGGTACGGCCACGGCGGGCCACGAGAATATGCAGGACGATGGATGCTGAGCCCACGGAGGGACTAGACCACGGCGGGCCACCGACTTAAAAAGAAAGCGACCCAGGCTCCACAGGAGCACTTACGTGACCCACGAGAGATGGAAGACGAGGGCCGACCGTAAGCGCCCACTGAGGCTGGATCCAGGAAGAACAAGGACACCGGAGCTCTGGATACTGATGAGCCGGATACTGGAAAGCTGACAAGGAAACACCGGCACACAGGAGGAGTGACTATTAATCCTGGGACACTGGAGACGGGACAATGAAAACTGGGACACTGGAGATGGGACAATGACAACTGGGACACTGGAGATGGAACAAACAATGATTAATGGGCACAGGATAGAAAGCTCCAAGACCTAGGGAGCCTAGGGGACCGGGTAAGGGAACAGGGCACTGAGCAATCAACTCAGGGCACCTAAGTCTATAACCGGCGTCTGTGCCCAGCAGACGCCGGCTATTTATTTTGAAACTCGCGCCGCCTGACTGACGTCAGGCGCGCCCGCTTGCGTCTGACAGGCGGACGCTCGGGGACGTTGCCTGGCAACGTCCCGACGCCTTGTCCCAGAGCGAGGCTTGGAACGCTGCCCGCCAGCGTCCATGGCCTCCTTGCTCTGCCTGACGTCTGCCGTCCGTCCGGGTGTACTGTAGCCCGGACGGCGGCTCGCAACAGTAAAGGCAAAAAAAATATATATAATAGACTCTTGCCCGGCTGGGGAAGCCCAGAGACCCCACAGGCATACTCCGGCTTAGCAGTGAGAGTGCCGCGGAGTCGGGGACGGGAGAAACTCCGTCCTGCGGATTGCGGCCCTCACCTGGGTTGAAGCCGCGGCCTCTAGTAGCTGCCTGTGCCCGCCGACGGAGCTCCGCAGCGCATCGCGGCTATTAACGAGCTGCAGAGACATCCTGAGACGCTGATTCCGGCGGGGGTTACAGGAGAGAGGTGCCCCTACCTCCCCTGCCACTGCTGACCTGTCTGGGGACCCGGGGGACGGGAGAGAAGCCTGCTTCACCTGAGGTCCCACTCCGGCGGCGGCCATCTTGGAATTCATAGCTGGAGGAAAACTTCTACCACCTGTGAGTAACACGGCTGGAGAGGCCACACACTAGCCTTACCCTCCCTCACACCACATCTAAGGTGCTCCCCACTAAATATAAGGCTGCCTCTGGGACTCCCCCAGCCACCCCCACCTCTGAGATAAGAGACCCAGAGAAATATGATGGTTTGTCCCTGAGCTTATACAGTTCACCCCTCAGATGGGAATCTTATTTGGCTGAGCAACTTCGGATATGGTTCTGTTTAACTCTGAGTGTGTGAGATGAGCTTATACTAGATCTCACAGTGCAGTCTTGTTTATATTACATAATTATTAACTATGCCCTCCAAACGAAATAAGGTGTCTAAAGCGGTCTCTCAGGTTCCGTTCTTCAAACCATCTCCCAGAGGTGCAGGGGGTAAAATGGGGAACCCTTCAACATCATCCTCCCCATCCACATCCAACTACACCCCGGTTGCCTCGTCCCCACCTCCTGCTACCCAATCTGATCCCCCGGTCAGGGCGGAGATTGCAGACAACGCGGCTCTAACCGTTGGCACCCTAAAGCTATTGCTTACCCAAATAAAAGATGAGGTGACAACCGAAATCCGTTCCTCCCTCCAAACATGCCAGAGGTCTATAGACGAGCTGGGAGAGCGTACGGATGCCCTCGAAACTAAGATGGGAGAGCTCGTGGGTTCCCATAATGATCTTATAGACTCCCACGCTGCCTTGGAGGAAGAGGTTGTCGCCCTACGAGAGAAGCTGGCAGACATGGAGGATAGATCGCGGAGGAACAACCTCAAGATGAGGGGTATACCTGAGAATATCTCCAATAGTGGCTTCATGACTTTGTTATCAACATCTTTAAGAAACTACTGCCCTCAGCGTCGCCTGCCGACCTCCTGATAGACCGAATCCACAGACTCCCCAAGGCTAGGTCTGCCCCGGAGGGTGTACCCAGAGGCGTTCTGATGAGAGTACATTTTTTCCATATCAAGGAGGCCATATTAAAAGCTGCCAGACCCTCCGTGGACCCGCCGGGACAGACAGTGTAGACGAGTGCCGGGGGAGACGTTGGCGGCGTCGCGCAGCAACGCCCCTGGCTTCCGTCCCCACGGGCAACGTCCCCGAGCGTCTCCGTCGGCGTGCCGGCGCGCTGAGGTCATGCGCCCGGCAGTGCGGCGCACGTCAGCGTCAGCGGGGATTTTGAATAAAGAGCCGGCGTCTGCCCAGGACAGACGCCGGTTATAGCTTTTGCACCTCAGGGTCTCAAGTGTTCCTGGTTCCCGCTTACTCACTGCTCCTGGTTCCTGTGCCCAGTCGTCCTGTGTCCTGTCGTTCATTCCAGCCGTGTCCTCCGTTCTGTCTCCTGTCCTCCTGGTGTCCGTGCGTTGTCCAGCTGTCTTCCCCCTGGTTCCCGCTGCCGTTGTCTCCTCGGAGCTCAGATAAGTGGGGTTTATCCCCAGACTACCCTCACTCGTATCTTGATTCTTATGAAACACCTCTGTGTATTGTTACACCTGTTTGGTATAGGTTTGTATTACATCTCTACGTATTGTTACGTTTACCCAGTTTGCTACAGAGCAAGGGGGACCTCGCCTTCTTGGGATAGTTAGTCATCCCCTTGTTCATCCTTGACATTGGTGGCAGCGTTGTCAACTCTCAAGACCTGGTGGCATCGGGGGCGGAGCCTGACTAACGGGCTCTGTCGAACGCGGCTATTATAGGCGAAGCCTAGCACTAGCACGCAGCCATCAATCCCATTCGATGACAACGGAGTTAGGGTTGGCGAGGACTCCCGCAGATCATAACATTATACCGGCCAGACCATACTCTGAGACTGTTGTTGCCCCTACAGCTCAGAGGTTCGGTAGTCGTGGGGAAACCCAATCATGGATCCGTCACAGCAGGCTGCTGCCCACTCTCTTGCAGGACAGATGCACACACTGACACAGAAATTGCAAGAGCTCACCCTACGGGTAAACTCACACGAGCAACGGTCTCAGTCTAGCTCCTCCTCCGGTGGGAGTCTGGAGCCCAGGTTAAATCTCCCTGACCGTTTTTCTGGTGACCGGTCTTTGTTTTTTAATTTTAAACAGTCATGCAGGCTTTATTTCAAACTGCGCCCAGGATCGTCTGGTTCTGAGGCTCAACGGGTTGGAATGGTTATATCACTCCTGCAGGGAGATCCTCAGTCTTGGGCCTTCGGCCTTCCAGATGGTGCTGAGGCTCTCTCTTCAGTGGATGCATTCTTCTCAGCAATGGGGTTATTATATGATGACCCGGACCGGGCGGCCTCGGCCGAGTCAAATCTTAGGGCCCTGCGTCAGGGGCAGGACACAGCTGAAGCATACTGTACTAAGTTCAGACGTTGGGCTATTGATTCTGGCTGGAACGACCCAGCACTTCGTAGTCAGTTTCGGATTGGGTTATCCAAATCCCTTAAGGATGCATTAGTACAGTACCCCACTCCCAAAGACATTGATGGGATCATGCAGTTAGCCATTAAGGTGGATAGGAGATTTCGGGAGCGGCAGAGAGAGAGACGGTCTGGAGTGTTGCCTTCCTCATCTGTAGACGAGTCTACCGAGGTACCCGGAGACGAGCCTATGCAGTTGGGGGCCACTCGACTATCTTCATCCGAAAAAAACCACCGACGTCTCAAGGGCCTCTGTTTGTATTGTGGGGGTCCCGGTCATCTTGCTGTTGCTTGTCCGCTGAAGGCGGGAAAAGACAGGGCCTAAGTGATACTTGGGGGGTTCACTTGGGCCTGTCGAGCTTTTCTCCCTCAGATTCTGTATTAATTCAGGTATCAGTCTCTGTTACCGACCGTTCTTGGAACGGATCTGCCTTTGTGGATTGTGGGGCGGCCGGTAACTTTATAGATGAAGGCCTGGTGCAACAATTGGGCCTTATGCCCATACCCTTGGAAAATCCCGTTTCTGTTTGTGGGTTGGATGGCCGTCCACTGTCTAAAGGCGGTATATCTTTTAGGACTCCCTCCCTTCGGCTGTCGGTGGGGGCTCTTCACTCCGAAGATATCACCTTTCTTATTTTTCACTGTCCTCTCACTCCTATAGTCCTGGGGCTGCCCTGGTTGAAAAAACACAACCCTGAATTTAATTGGGAAACTGGTGAGATCACTCGGTGGGGAGGGTCCTGTTCGGATGTTTGTCTCACTCTCCCTCTCCGTGTGGTGCACCCCGATTTTCAAGCTCTCCCTTCTCAGTACCGTGATTTTTCAGATGTTTTTTCTAAAAAGGAAGCCAACACCTTGCCTCCTCATCGCCCCTTTGATTGTGCCATTGATTTAGTGTCTAATGCCAGACTTCCTAAGGGTCGTTTATATGCGTTATCCGCACCTAAATCCCAAGCCGTGGACCTCTACATTAAAGAAAGCCTTGAAAAGGGGTTCATTCGGCCCTCTAAATCACCGGTGGGGGCGGGGTTTTTCTTTGTTGAGAAGAAAGATGGGTCTTTACGGCCCTGTATTGATTACAGAGCCCTTAACAAAATTACGGTAAAAAATTCCTACCCATTACCCCTCATCTCCGTATTATTTGACCAGATTCGGGAGGCAGTGATTTTTTCCAAAATAGACCTCAGGGGGGCCTACAACTTAATCAGAATTAAAAGTGGTGATGAATGGAAGACCGCATTTAATACCCACTCGGGGCATTTTGAGTATCTTGTGATGCCTTTTGGTCTAGCTAACGCCCCGGCAGTCTTCCAAGACTTTATCAATGAAGTCCTTCGACCGTTTTTAGGGGGTTTTGCCGTAGTTTACTTGGACGACATTCTCATTTTTTCCAAATCTCTTCCCGAACATCGGCAACACGTCCGCCTGGTGTTGCAGAAGCTACGGGAAAATCATCTATATGCCAAATTTGAAAAATGTGAATTCGAAGTGTCACAAGTGACTTTTTTAGGGTACATTATTTCCCCTCAAGGTTTCTCCATGGATCCATCGAAGGTTCAGGCCATTCAATCCTGGGCTCGCCCAACCACGCTCAAGGCCATTCAGCGATTTCTTGGTTTTTCTAACTACTATCGCAAATTTATCCGCTCCTTTTCGGACATCGTGGCACCCATAGTGGACTTGACTCGGAAAGGGGCTGACCCAGGACAATGGTCTCAACGGGCGATGGATTCTTTCATAAAATTAAAGAAAGCGTTTTGCTCAGCTCCTATTCTGCACCACCCAGACCCCAGGCTTCCCTTTTTAATCGAAGTCGACGCCTCTGATGTGGGTGCTGGAGCAGTCCTGTCTCAGAAGGGGCCACTGGATCTAAAGATTCATCCATGTGCTTACTTCTCCCGCAAATTCTCTCCAGCCGAGAGAAATTATGATGTAGGCAATCGTGAGTTGTTGGCCATCAAATGGGCGTTTGAGGAGTGGCGTCACTGGCTTGAGGGAGCTCAGCATACCATCACCGTGATCACCGATCACAAGAATCTCTCTTATATTGAGTCCGCCAAACGCCTCAACCCACGACAGGCTCGGTGGGCACTATTCTTCACCAGATTCCGGTTTATTATCACCTTTAGGCCGGGATCTAAGAACGTGAAGGCGGATGCCCTCTCCCGCAGTTTTCAGACTGTCCAGGGGTCTGAGGCGAAAGCATCTCCCATTGTCCCTTGCTCAGTAATCATGGCGGGCCTGACCCAAGATTTAGCCACCTTAGTCATTGCTGCCCAAGCGTCAGCTCCTCAACAGACCCCACAGGACCGTTTATTTATTCCCCAGAAATTACGGCAGGCGGTTCTCAGGGACTTTCACTCGGCAAAAAGCTCCGGGCATCCAGGTATTGCCAAAACTTTTGAACAGTTAGCCAGGACTGTTTGGTGGCCCTCTATGAGGCAAGATGTCGACAAATTTGTGGCCTCATGTCTGGTCTGTGCGCGACACAAATCGTCTCGACAGTCTCCTATTGGGCCGCTGTTCCCCTTGTCCATTCCCAAGAAACCATGGTCCCATATTTCTATGGACTTTATAGTTGACCTGCCTCCGTCTAGCAAGTTCACCACCATCTGGGTTACTGTGGATAGATTTTCCAAAATGGCTCACTTTACTCCATTACATGGGCTTCCTACTGCAAAAATCCTAGCAAATTTATTCATCACCAACATCTTTAGGCTTCACGGACTCCCGGTCGATATTGTCTCGGATAGAGGTTCCCAGTTCGTGGCCAGGTTTTGGAGACAGTTTTGTGCTGCCTTAGGGATTCAGGTCAGTCTCTCCTCTGGCTATCACCCGCAGTCGAATGGACAGACCGAGAGGGTCAACCAGGCTTTGGAACAATACCTCCGCTGTTTCGTGTCAAAGTGCCAGGACAATTGGGCTGAGCTTATTCCATTAGCAGAGTTCGCATACAATAACTCTTATCATTCAGCCATCAAGAGCTCTCCTTTTTTCTGCAACTCAGGTTTGCACCCCAAATGTAGTTCATTCATGCCCCCGGTTGATCCGTCAAGATCCTCTTCCACTGTCTCGTTTTTTAGGAAAGCCTGGAAGAATGTACACATAGCCCTTAGACAATCCTCAGCCCGGTCTAAGATTTTCTTTGATAGGCACAGAAGACCGTGTCTCTTTAAAGTGGGTCAGAGAGTATGGTTATCCACACGCCATATTAGACTTCGACAGCAATGTCCCAAGTTGGGTCCCAGGTTTATCGGTCCATTTCCGATTATCGGACAAATTAACCCTGTGGCATTCAGACTTCAGCTTCCCAGGTCTCTGCGCATCAATAATGTCTTTCATTGTTCCCTGCTCAAACCTGTCATCGGAACCCTTCCATCCAGCTCTACACGTACTCAAAGACCTGTCTTGGTTCAAGGGCATAAGGAGTATGTGGTGGAACATATCTTGGATTCCAAGGTAGTCAGGGGTCAGCTCAAGTTTCTTGTCCACTGGAAGGGGTTTGGAGATGAAGAAAGATCTTGGGTCCCAGAAAAGTTTTTGCATGCGCCCCGGCTAAGAGCGGAGTTTTTTAGAAAATTTCCCTGGAAACCAGGTTCTAAGGGTTCGGTGACCCCTCCTCAAGGGGGGGGTACTGTTACACTTCTGTCCCGGACCCGCCGGGACAGACAGTGTAGACGAGTGCCGGGGGAGACGTTGGCGGCGTCGCGCAGCAACGCCCCTGGCTTCCGTCCCCACGGCATCGTCAGCAGGCATCGGGGCGTTGCCGGGCAACGTCCCCGAGCGTCTCCGTCGGCGTGCCGGCGCGCTGAGGTCATGCGCCCGGCAGTGCGGCGCACGTCAGCGGGGATTTTGAATAAAGAGCCGGCGTCTGCCCAGGACAGACGCCGGTTATAGCTTTTGCACCTCAGGGTCTCAAGTGTTCCTGATTCCCGCTTACTCACTGCTCCTGGTTCCTGTGCCCAGTCGTCCTGTGTCCTGTCGTTCATTCCAGCCGTGTCCTCCGTTCTGTCTCCTGTCCTCCTGGTGTCCGTGCGTTGTCCAGCTGTCTTCCCCCTGGTTCCCGCTGCCGTTGTCTCCTCGGAGCTCAGATAAGTGGGGTTTATCCCCAGACTACCCTCACTCGTATCTTGATTCTTATGAAACACCTCTGTGTATTGTTACACCTGTTTGGTATAGGTTTGTGTTACATCTCTACGTATTGTTACGTTTACCCAGTTTGCTACAGAGCAAGGGGGACCTCGCCTTCTTGGGATAGTTAGTCATCCCCTTGTTCATCCTTGACATTGGTGGCAGTGTTGTCAACTCTCAAGACCTGGTGGCATCGGGGGCGGAGCCTGACTAACGGGCTCTGTCGAACGCGGCTATTATAGGCGAAGCCTAGCACTAGCACGCAGCCATCAATCCCATTCGATGACAACGGAGTTAGGGTTGGCGAGGACTCCCGCAGATCATAACAGACCAGCGGGCTGCTCTAGCAGAGGGCTTAGGGTGGCATGTACTCCTGGGCCGGCTGCCGGCCCGCCGCGCTCCTGTGAACAGATGGGGCAGGGGTTTTATCTGACTACCCTGTAGGTGGTATTTAATTTAGTGGTTGTATAGACACTTACCGGTAGGCATTGCCTTATTTTTGACTAACTTGTTATATAAAGTTTGTACAGACGGCAGCATATTTATCTAATATAGGGACGGCTTTCTTCAGGTATGTGTCCTGATCCTAGGCGGTCCTCTCTATCCCATACATTGTTCAAGCTCGGGAGTCTTGTTAGCTAACGCTAAAACTGAGTTATATTATATTATGGGTTACAGTTGCTCTATGTTATATGTTCTTCTCCGTACTTCTCATTTTTCTCTTCTGAGGGGTGACAGTCCACTACCCCCCAAACATCATGGTTGAGGTGACCTTGGACAGGTCTCTCACAACGACTCCTTTAGGAGCCGCCAGTTCTAATCTTTTCTTTTTCTCTGTTTTTTTTCTTACTCTTCTTTTACCTCATGTGTCTGGTATCCCCATGTCTCTGTCTCAAGTAGCTTCACTTTACGCGAGTAAACGCTATTTTGCAATTGCTTCCTCCCGTAGAAGCAATCATATGCTTTTTGCCTCAATACTTCCATATGGTTAACATTCTTTCTTTGAACACTAAAGGGTTAAATTCTCCCCAAAAGAGAAAGTTGGCTTTGGCTTACTTCCATAAGTTGAAAGCGAATATAGTTGCCGTCCAGGAAACCCACTTTATCAGATCAGCCCCCCCCAGATTTCTCGACAACAGATATCCACATTGCTACACTGCAAATGGTCCTCATAAAAAGGCGGGTGTCGCCATATTAGTGTCTGCTAATTGTTCCTTCACCATTACCTCTCAATATGCCGACCCGGAGGGCAGATTCTTAATATTAGTGGGCCAGTTAGAAGGGACTGAGACCACACTTGTCACCTGCTATGCTCCTAACACTAGACAAATTGCATTTATTAGGAATCTCTTCTCTACTGTGCAGAAATATGCCAAAGGTGCTCTCCTGATACTAGGGGATTACAACATGGTATTAGACCCGTCTATGGATAAGTCCCGCTCTTTAAGCTCTAGAGCCCGTCAGCCCCCTGATCACTCTAGGAAATTTAAGTAACTTATTAATGAATATGACTTACAAGATGTCTGGCGCGCTAAACACCCTGGTTTGAGGGATTACACTTTTTTCTCACATCCCCACCAGTCGTATTCGAGAATAGACCTTGCTCTGACTGACAAATGGACTCTGGCCTCCATTCGTAGAGCTGACATCTTGTCCACCACGTGGTCAGATCATTCCCCGGTGCAACTGGTGTGGGATTTGGGTTCATTTAGGATCCCTCCAGGCCCTTGGCGGCTGGGAGGTGCAGCCTTGACGCATATGGACTCCAAGAAGTCCATCCAGGACTCCCTCTCCCTTTACATTACTACCAACAATCCAGATGATACTGGGATATTCACACATTGGTGTGCGCTGAAGGCTGTAGTGAGAGGCTCTGCAATACAGGCCGCTGCTAGAACAAAAAAGGCGGAGGCTAGAGATATGTTGGCAGCGGAGGAGGAGCTTTCTAGATTGGAAGCGGCCCATAAGGATAACCCCTCAGACGTAAATGTTCTTAAGGCACTTGCACAGGTTAGAGATAAGATCAATGCTTCCTCATTCCGTGAGGTACAAAAAAATATCTCTAAGCTAAATCAGCGATACTACCTTTTTGGTAACAAGGCTGGTAGGCTTTTGGCTAGGAAGCTGAGAGGCAGACGAGCCAAAGCTAAAGTAGATCTCTTAATAAATTCCAAGGGTGCTAGAGTTGTCGATCCCTTCCAAGTAGCAGACACTTTCGCGGAATATTATGCCAAGTTATACAATTTAAGTACGGACCCATACACTCCTCAGCCCTCAGAGGCCGGTATAGCTGCCTTCTTAGATAGTATCAAATTGCCCGTGTTGGACTCTGGTGCCTGTCAGGCTCTTAATGATCCTTGGTCTCCGTCAGAGGTTGAGACGGTGATTGACGGATTGCCAAACGACAAGGCGCCCGGACCTGATGGTTTCCCATCTAACTTTTATAAATGTTATAAGACGGAGCTGAGCCCGATCCTAACGAAAGTCTTTAACGAGGCATCCTTGAATAAAGAGTTCCCCAGCGAAATGCTTGAAGCCCGAATAGTTACTATTCCTAAGCCTGGTAAACCTCCCACCTCGGTCCAGAATTACCGACCTATTGCTTTATTAAATACAGATTTAAAAATTTATGCTAAAGTGATAGCTAATAGGCTGGCGCCTTTGCTCCCGTCTCTTGTAGATGGTGACCAGGTGGGTTTTGTCCCAGGTAGACAGGCACCGGACAACACTCGCAGGGTCCTCAACGTGGTGGAAGTGTGTGATCGGGCAAAATCCCCACTACTATTGCTTTCGTTAGATGCTGAGAAAGCGTTTGATAGGCTACACTGGGGGTACTTAAGAGAAGTATTACTACGCTTTGGTCTTCATGGCAGGTTCTTGGATTCTATATTCGCCTTATATACTCAACCTTCCGCGAGAGGGTTTGTGAACGGATGCCTTTCGAACAGCTTCCAGATAGCTAATGGTACTAGGCAGGGGTGCCCACTATCCCCGCTTATTTTTGTGCTAGCTATTGAGCCCCTTGCAGAGAAGATCAGATCTGATAGTCGTATAGTCGGACCAGTCATAGGAAACATTTTACATAAAATCTGTCTGTTCGCAGACGACGTTCTCCTATGCTTGCAAAAGTTAGAAACGTCTCTGCCTGCTTTACATGAGGTACTAGAAACATACTCTTCCATATCTTTTTATAAGCTTAACACAACCAAGACGGAAGCCCTCCCATTGAATATTCATACTGCAGAAGTAGCTCGCATGAAAGATCAATATCGCTACGCATGGCAAGAGAGAGCAATTAAATACCTGGGAGTGTTAGTGACTAAGGATACCCACTTGATGGATTGCAACTTTTTGCCGCTCATCAACTCCTTCCAAAAACTAATAACTGAGTGGTCTATTCATGAGATTTCATGGATGGGCAGACTAGCGGCCTCTAAAATGATCCTCCTTCCCAAACTTCTCTACCTCTTCCGTGCAATCCCTAGAAAACCTCCCAGGTCTTTAATTTGCAAAATCAATTCCCTCTTTACTAAGTACATCTGGAAAGGTTCAAGACCCCGCCTAGCTAGAAGATTTTTAGTACTGCCGAAGACTTTGGGGGGAGTAGGATACCCTGATGTTGAGAGATATCATGCCGCCTGTTTACTGAGTCAGGTTAGAGACTGGTTCGATCTCAAGTCCCCGAAGCCGTGGGTGGTCTTAGAGAGGTCATTAGCTTCAAACATCCCACTTGTTGATCTGCTTTGGGTTCCTTCCCCGGCCATCCCAAACAAATCGGACCTCAGCTTAGCCACTAGAACAACACTGGAGGTGTGGTCTGGGGTGCTTGGCGATACGGGAGGGCTTGGCTTGCCGAGTGCGGAGATCTCTCTGGTGGCCATCTCTAAACTCATCCCGAACCTGAGATTGGACTCTTGGATTGGTGCGGGGATCTCCAACCTGGGCCATTTGGTTCAGGGGGGGCATCTACTCCAGTTCTCTGTCCTTCAGGAGAAATTTGGCCTATCTAAAAACGAATTTTATAAGTACTTACAAATTCGCCACTGGCTATCGGCCACCCAGGTGGGCCCGGCGCCTGTGTTGCCTGCTCCCAGATCTCTTACCTCCAAACTGAATAATAGGTCTCATAAAGGTAGTATCTCGAGGTGGTATGACTACCTAATCTTCGAATCTAAACAGGGGAAATTGCCAGTCCAGCTCAAGTGGGAGGCTGACTTGAATGTGTCTTTTAGTGAGGAAGTTTGGGACTCCATCTTCTATTCGGGATTCAAGATGTCCAAATGCATACAACATGCCGAAATGTTTTTTAAGCTTTGTCACAGGACATACTTTACTCCTAAGAGACTACATGCCATTTGGCCGACTGTTTCACACTAATGCTGGAGAAACTGTGGCGGCATAGGTACTATACTACATATATTCTGGCAATGCCCGCTAATCTCTCCATTTTGGGCAGATATATCTTCCCTTATCAGTGCAGTACTCAGATCCCAAATACACCTAGATCCGGTAGTTGCGCTACTACACCATTCAGAATTATTTTCAGGAGGGGACCTCTACATTCTGAGACACATATTAATTGCCGCCAAAGCATATATTGGACATCTCTGGAAGTCGACAGAGATACCCTTGGTTAGACAAATTATTAACAAGGTACATAACCACTTTCTCTTTGAAACTACGAATGCTCGATATTCCTCCTCGGCATCCTCGATCCATTTGAGGTGGCTCAAATGGGCGGAGTTTAGAGAATCCCAAGGCCTCACATTAATTAGGGAAGATACATGGGAGGTGTCAGCTCTTAGTTCCCCCCCACCCATTCGCATGGGTAACGTTTCATCCCTGAGCTGACTAGTGTGAAAGCTAGTTGCACGCACTTATAGGTTGTCTAAGTTGACTTTGTAATGCTACTTGTTTCCCCCCGCCCCTTTTGTGTCTGTTTCCCCTTTAACTCTCCTCTCCACTATTCTGGCTCTACGATACCTGGTTACACTATACCTTTTCTTACTCTTTCTCTCTATTTCATTTTGTCTTTCTCTGATAAAACTTAGGTCAGTGGCTATGCGCAGGTACTGCCATCATTACCACTCTAGAGTGCATCCAGATTATTTGCTCTGTTTGACTTGTATGTCCGTGTTTTTTTTTCCTTTTTTTTGTATATGCATACCATGTATCTCAAAGAGTGATGTAATTCTGTGACCTAATAAAAACTTAATTAAGAAAAAAAAATAGCTAAAACAAATTGATATGGGCCCCCAGTCACTGACCAGTCATTGCCTACAAACGCCCATTTCACAGATAGTGCAGCCTGTTGAAGGATGGATCAATCTGTAGGCCCCACAAACTCCCTCCATGTGAGTAAGTCTGATGTGGTGCAGTAAGCTGAAATCCACCAGAACGGTCTCGTTGCCACCTGTGTCCGACTCACAGGGGGTTATTCTGTTTGGTACGGTGGGACCGTGTACGGGCGGATCGTGTTTTTTTTTTCATCTGCGCGTGCGTAGCTTTCGCAATGCGCATGTGCGGCGACCGTACACAGCTCACGAACGTGTCTCTCCGTGCGAAAAAACCTGTCCGCAAGAGTACGGTCATTGTGGGAGGCATGTGGGCGTTTTTATGGGAGCGGCCGGAATAATGAGGAAAACTGGGTGTAAACATGGGCGTACACGGGGGTGTGCACACAAAATGCATAGTGCCATAACCGCCTCGATCGGCGAACGAACCGTGCATTTTGGCCCAAAAACAGGCAGGCGCCAAACATAGCTCCAGACCACCCCTAGAGATACCGTATGAGAGCGGACGCCTGGGTCTTCTAATTAACGCTGATTACTACACCTGAATGTAATAAGCAATGCTGCAGCCTATTAAGTGAAAACCATGATTTCACTACCTGCAAGCCACACACAGCCCTCAAACACATTGGAAGCATATCTTTCTACACTACAACATGTAAAGGTTGGTTTAAATTTAGGTAATAATCATTCTAAGACCTGCTTATATATGTCAAGGTAGTTAGTTTATAACCATCTACACCCATTCAGAAAGTGTTTTTGTATACTTTAAAAAGCAGGACATTCAATTCACAGGAGTCGACATGTTTCAACTTTTTCACTGTAACACAAACATACCAGTTTTTTATTATGAAAAAGACACATAAACCACGTCTAAGAGCAACAAGGATGTTTTTGGACTCAATGGGTGAGATTTAATAGGATGAGATATTCAGAAAGTGAGAGATTTTGGAAGAAATCTCCAGTTTTTTTAAAGCGGCAATCATTTACACTGCAAAATCAAACTGGTTTTGCAGTGTAAATGATTGCCGCTTTAAAAAAACTGGAGATTTATTCCCAAATCTCTCACTTTCTGAATATCTCATCCTATTAAATCTCACCCAATATCTACTTGCAATGGTGGAGCAATGTCCTAAGGCCATGGCCACTATCTTGCACACAATCTGTATATTTTTGCCCAACAACATAGTACATTATGCACTTTCATATCTGCTATGAACTTTATGTAGCACACTCTGTATGTAAGATGCCACCAAGCACATTATTGCAATCACATATCTCTAACAAAGGATCCCAACATCTGCCTATCACACTCTAAAGTCTTATTTTGAACAATATTAGAACATGTTTGCATGTGGCGTACGCTCAGATATACGGAAGGTGTCGGTGGGAAAACGGACGAAATCCGTCTGTGCACTGTGGCGTACGCTCAGATGTACGCCAGGTATCGGTGGCTAAGAGAGAGATCCGTCTGTACATGGTGGCGTACGCTCAAGTGTACGCCACTCCCCATAGTCGGTGTCTGTGACCGTCCGTGTGCGTCTGTTCTGTGGGCGGACTTATGCTTACCGTGAGCATACAGGAAACATACGGAGTGACGGACCGTACATATGTTTCACCGTACCAAACAGAATAACCCCCACAGTCAGGCTCATAGTATAGAAAGTCCTGCAGCATGACAGATAGGGAAGGCCATCAACGCTATTGGCGTTGATGGTTGCCATTGATGGCGATAGTGCAAATGACCATCAATGACAGTATACTATGTGATGTATGACCATCAATGGTTTTAACTATCATTGTCCATCCCTTTTATTTGACTGATGCCTTGGACCAATCAGAACATGGGGGTGGGGCTATGCTCCGTGTCCCGGCCCCTTGGCTAAGAAAAAAAATATTTGGTTATGTTTAGACAATGATGAAGGGAAACCATCTGGTTCTCCCCCATCGATGGCAAAACTATTCTAAATCGATCATAAACCATCCAGGATTTTGAACCATCGATGGTTGATGGCCATCCCTAGTGACAGGAGGGGGAAGGCACCCAACACGGGCAGCAGCGGATCTCCAGGCAGCTAGGGCAGAAGTTGGGTAGATACCAGGGGTGGAATGTAATAGGGGGTGATTTTTTAGAAATATGCGATTTATTGGTAAAAAAAACGGCCGAAAATCGCACGTTTTCCAAAAATCGCACATGTAATAGGGTGCGATTCGCGGGAAAAACTGCACTTTTTGCCGTGAATTTGCACATTTTGAAATGTTAATTTTTAGTCACACTTCAATTCGCATCCAGATGTTTTCCTATCATAAAGTGTACAACTCGCAAAGGTAATAGGGTGTGATTTTTGGTAAACGTTACCAAAAATTGCCAAAGATAGACCAGGTTCTGACAGGCGAATTTGACAGAACCACGCACAGATCATTGAGATCTGTGCAAGGTCCTGTGTAAAAAAAATGTGTAAAAGTGTCTTTTGTTTTTTTTTAAATGGCGTGGGGTCCCCCCTCCTGAGCATAACCAGCCCCAAGCTCATCTGAAACCAGCCCAGGACTCTTGGACCGGTCCTGGTTTCAAAAATACGGGGGACAAAAAATCGGGGGGTCCCCCGTATGTTGAAACCAGCACCGGGCTCCAACAGCCCATGGTGTCATGCTATAGCCGGGGGACACTCCCGGCCGAAACTTAAGCACCGTGGTTAGTCAGCCTTGGACGAGGTACCTGGAGGAGTGGGGACCCCCCCAATAAAGCTCCCCCCAGGCTTCACCCGTCCAAGGCTGAAGCCTGGAGCTGTCACCGGCATCCATGGCCAGTGGACGCCGGCCTGATAGGGTTAAATCTCACATCCGCAACATTGCTTTATGCAGGAGAACTACAAGTACCAGCAGACCTCCCCCGCATGCTTGGAACCACAAGTCCCAGCATGTGGGGCATTAATGTGCCCGCTGGGATTTGTAGCCCACCTGTAAAAAGAATGTTAAAAGAAAACACACACAGAAAAGTATAACTTTATTACACACATACACACACCTCACTTTTACACCAACATACTTACCGATCCAGGATCCAGCGCTGGTCTCCCTCCTGCAGCATAGCCGGCTCACCCCGCACTGACAGCGGGGTGAGCCGGCTTTCTCCTGCGCTGAGCACAGCCTCTGGACCGCTGTCCCAGCACTCCAGAGGCTGATAGCGTGATTGGCCGATGCGTCTCCATGGAGATGCATAGCTCAGCCCTGATTGGCTGAGCTATGCGTCTCCATGTTCCTAAATTGTTGCAACTGAGATCCCCAAACACTAACAGTGAATGTTAGAAATCCTCTAGAATAAGAGGAGACTACTACAAGGCATTCAAAGTCATTTATTTCCCCACAATATCAACTGGTATAACAACCATTTAATAAAATGTATTCACATTGGCATAAGTAATACTTGTATGCAGTGGCGTAGCTACAGGGGTCGCAGCGGTCGCACCTGCGACCGGGCCCCTGAGCCAGGGGGGCCCAACCCCCGCCACTGTCCGGCAGAGGCGTAGGGCCCTGTGTGCCGTACGCCTTAACTCCGCTCTGAGCCTGGGGAGAGCAGCGGCAGAAGTTAGTGGACCTGCTGCCGCTCTGTGCACCTCATGTTCCTCCTGGCTCCCGGGCGCTCTGTGTGCTGTCTGGAGTGGAACAAGAACTAGGCAGGACCCCGGAGGCAGCTGATCCCCTGTCCCACTGTCACTGCCGCTCAGTATAGCATCGGAGCGGGTCCCGACAGGAGGCAGCCCCCCTATAGATGCACTGATCCCGGCAGGCTGATGATCCCCACTGCAGCGCTGAACAAGAACCAGGCAGGACCCCGGAGGCAGCTGATCCCCTGTCCCACTGTCACTGCCGCTCAGTATAGCATCGGAGCGGGTCCCGACAGGAGGCAGCCCCCCTATAGATGCGCAGGGAGAAGCGGGCGCAGGACCCTGGAGGCAGCTGATCCCCGTCCTCCACAGCAGCAGTAGTGATCCGGCGGCCACCTACTCCCCAGGACCCCGGAGGCAGCTGGTCACATCCCCCTACAGCTACTCGGTGACCTGGCTGCCCTGTGAAGATCCAGGACCCCGGAGGCAGCTGGTATCTATCCCCCACAGCAGCGGTGATCTGGCTGCCAACAATCACCAGGAGCCAGACAGGAGACATCCTCTCCCTCCGTACAGGTTACTGACACTGCAGATTTGTTTTTTAGATGTGTGTGTGTGTATGTATGTGTGTGTGTGTGTATGTATAGGTATATTTATGTATGTACATGGATGTATATGTATGTATAGGGATATTTATGTATGTATAGTTATATGTATGTACATGGATGTATATGTATGTATAGGGATATTTATGTATCAGTGACGTGCGGTGAGGACAGTGGTTGGTGAGGCACTGGCAGCAGAAACAAAAATTGTGCACTGCGCTGGAAAATGGGCATCAGAAGTATATATAACGTTAATATTTTAATTATTATGCTCACGCTGAAAACAATGAATACAGGACACGTATTTTTAAATAAAACACTTTATTCATTGTTTTCAGCGTGAGCATAATAATTAAAATATTAACGTTATATATACTTCTGATGCCCATTTTCCAGCGCAGTGCACAATTTTTGTTTCCTTTGTAACCCTTTTTAGAGCCTAGTAGGCTCTTAGCACTTGCAGCAGCCAAAGGGGACATTTCTATATAGTCTCTTATTTAAGCGCCAGGGTTCTCTAGAGTGTGGGTCACCACTCTTCTAGATACCAATCCTTCTCTGGCAGCAGAAAGCAGAATGACTTGGTGCAGGGGAGCGGCAGGTCCTACAAACATCAAGGGTGCCATAGCAGCTGCATATCCTGCACCTGCCACAGTGTTCAACCTCCATATACACACAGTGCACCATACACTTATGCCCCACATGATTAATGCCCATATACACATAAGGCACCGTACACATATGCCCCACATGATTAATGCCCATACACATAATGCACCGCACACTTATGCCGCACATGATTAATGACCATATACTGTACACAAAAGGCACCGTACACATTTGCCCTACATGACTAATGCCAATATACACATAAGGCATCGTACACTTATGCCCCACATGATTAATGCCCATATACACATAAGGCACCGTACACATATGCCCCACATGATTAATGCCCATATACACATAAGGCACCGTACACTTATGCCCCACATGATTAATGACCATATACTGTACACAAAAGGCACCGTACACATTTGCCCCACATGATTAATGCCAATATACACATAAGGCATCGTACACATATGCCCCACATGATTAATGCCAATATACACATAAGGCATCGTACACTTATGGCCCACATATTAATGCACATATACACATAAGGCACCGTACACATATGCCCCACATGATTAATGCCAATATACACATAAGGCATCGTACACATATGCCCCACATGATTAATGCCAATATACACATAAGGCATCGTACACTTATGGCCCACATATTAATGCACATATACACATAAGGCACCGTACACATATGCCCCACATGATTAATGCCAATATACACATAAGGCATCGTACACTTATGGCCCACATGATTAATGCACATATACACATAAGGCACCGTACACATATGCCCCACATGATTAATGCCCATACACATAATGCACCGCACACTTATGCCGCACATGATTAATGACCATATACTGTACACAAAAGGCACCATACACATTTGCCCCACATGATTAATGCCAATATACACATAAGGCATCGTACACATATGCCTCACATGATTAATGCCCATATACACTTAAGCCCCAAATGATTAATGGCCACATACACTTATGCCCCACACTTATGCCCCATACACATAAGGCCTTGTACACATTTTCCCCACATGATTAAATGCCCATATGCATATTATGTACCTTACATATATCCACACTCATCAGCAGCCGGGATCAAACTTCCACACATGTGGCACCCGGCACCTGCATTCTCCAGGCCTCTGGCTTTCTCCCGTATACGTCGTCCTCCCTGCCCTGGGGCTACCAATTAGGCTCAGGCTCCAGGCATGGCGCCTACGGGGTTGGGAGCCGTCTACGCCGGGCATACGGGGGCTGGGGAGCGGATGAGGGGGTTCTGTAGTTGCTTGCGCACTTTCATCACTCACCAGCCAGGGACGGGGGGAGCCGGTGTGTCGGTACGTGTAGCCGCCGGGTACTGAAAGAGAGGAGGGGAGGGGGGACGGACGGTGCAGACTGCAGAGGTTCTTGCACCCGCACGCAGTGTGGGGATGGGGGGGGGGGAGGGGGACTGGCTTTGGGTGCGGTGCTTCTGCTGCGCTGACTCTGCTGTTATACCTGTGTATCCCCATCCAAAGCCTGTGCGGTGGTGCTTTCATTCCTGCTACCCGGGACCCACCATCCATAGCACCTAGCCCACCGCACTTCCCTGGAATGGTGAGATAAGACATCAGATTTCCCCGTCGTATCCATTGTTAATGCACTTTGAAATATTTATGCATTGTCACTTTGGAAATCATCTAATGTACTGCTGTTGCACTTGCACTTTAAATCACCTGTCTTTTGCATTTGCACTTTTAATTGTAAATTTTATGTACAATAAATTTTTGTTCTGGTAAAAATTCCCAACTGTGGGTTCAGATCATTATCATATCCACTTTGGAAATATCGTGCGCCTAGCCTGTTGACCGATACCTCCTTTTTCCATATCCATCTAAGAGTCGGTGTTACTCTTATATTTGGCAACAGAGGGCTGCAGATATTCCTAGAGTAAAATAGTGCGCACAGGTTACCACCCTACCCCCTTTCTATTGTGCATATTTGTTTGACACCAAAGGGAGGTTTCCATGCTGCCAGGATATGTTTAAATACAGAGAAATTAGGAAAGATCTGATTAAAGATACTTTCAATACGCAAAGTGATCCATCTATTCAGGATGAAAACTTGGAGACCATCCTGAACAGATTGGAAAACAAATTAATAAAAGAAAACAGACTGTGGTGGGAAATTGCCACTCTCGAACAATATCAGGCGCATAAGCTCATCCCCAAGGGATTGGTGATCAATAAGACACCATCCTTTGGAACAACCAATGAGGATTTTAAGACCGAATGGGAGAATATTTTGAAAAAATGTTCCTCCAACCTGATAGATCTTATTATTAGAGAGAGAGGAATGGAGTCTGCTGAGCTAAATATTGAAATAGAAAATCTCAAAAAACTCATTGAACCAGCCATGGAATTAGAGGATGTAAAAGAAAAAGAAAAAATAATCCTATCCAAATTGGAAAAAGAATCCAGGGTACTTAGGTTAAAAAAACAAAAAAAGTTCAAAAGGGACTCTCCTAATACCACCATTGATCTAACCATAAAAGATGTCCCCATCAATATGGTTGAGATCCCGGCTCTAACACCAATGAGAAAACAAAACAACAATAAAAAACCCCAATGGGTAAAAAATAGAGCTCAGAAAAATTCAAATAAATCCAAGAATTATTATCAAAATACCCCCCAAAGTCAGAATAAAAGATATGGTCCATACATACCACCCCACTCTTATCGAAATAGAGAGAATAATGATTATAGATTTACTCGGCAAAAAGATTGGCATGAAAGGGAAAGAAACTTTTATAGACATAACAGATGGGAAAGAAATGAACCATTTAAAACCAGTAATCGTTATGAACCCTTACAAGAAACCAATCAAGTTAAAAGGTCTTTTTTAGAACAGAGACCGTACACCCCACGAAGACCGTAGTAAATTCTGGCAAAACCCACAGAGGGAGGAGAGGAGGTACCAATAAAGTAAAGAAAAAGAATAAAAAGGTCACCCCTCCCCTTGTTGTTACCTTAAATGAACCGGGAAAGGTTTTTAATTTAAGTAATCACACTTTGACGGATACAGAATTAAAAGTATTACAAAAAGGCTTAAAGTTTGCCCCTACGTCAAATGTTAATCCCTTTGAAATTTATGTGGACCTCCAAAAATTCGTAAGAAAGGTCACCATAAAAAAATTCTTCGAATTAAAAAAAACAGAGGAAACAGAGACCATCAATGTGGAAGAAATTCCTACCTCTAAATTTAAAAGGAGATCCAAGTTTTACCCGAAACACATAAAGGGAAACAATATAGACAGTTTTAATTCCATTGTTACTAAGGAAATAAAGAAACTGACCAGTAGTAAAAAGAAAAATGTTACAAGAAAAGAACAACTAGCTATTGAAAATCTCCAAAAAGATCCTGATCTCATTATTAAACCCGCCGACAAAGGCGGGGGGGTGGTCCTACTTAGTAAAGAGAAATATATTGCGGAGATTGATCGTCAGTTAGAGGATCAAACCACATATAAAAAATTGCGGAGCGATCCGCTACAAAATATGACTAAGGGACTCCATGAACTTACAAAAAAGGCCATGGAAAAGGGCTGCATAACAAAAATTGAAATGGAATATGTAAACATTGAAGCACCCTCCACTCCCACTATTTACATATTACCTAAAATGCATAAGCACCTTACTGCTCCCCCAGGTCGACCCATAATTACGGGGACCAATAGTTTGACCTCCAATCTGTCTGAAATGATCGACTCCTATCTTCAACCTTTAGTGGTAAAGACCATGTCCCATTTGAAAGACACAGGAGATTTGTTGAGAAAACTCAACACATGCCAATGGAGTTCAGACTGTTTTTTAGCAACTGCTGATGTCAGCACATTATACACTGTGATTGAAAACGAAAAAGGTTTAACAGCAGTTTCATGGTTTCTTGATAGAAGTGAATACTCCCAGAACTTAAAAGATTTTTTATTGGAGGGTATTAAATTTATTTTAACCAATAATTACTTTTATTTTAATGGAACCTTTTATCTACAAATTAGGGGAACCGCCATGGGCACCAGGTTCGCCCCTAGTTATGCCAACTTGTTCATGGCTCATTGGGAACTCAGTACCATTGATGCACACAGAACAGAAGGGGCGAGCCTGGTGTGCTGGTGGCGGTTCATAGATGACATCTTTTTTATTTGGAGGGGAAACCAAAACGATCTTAAAGAATTTTGTGTAAGCCTTAATTCTAATGATTTTAATATTAACCTGACCTTCACAACAAGTCAGGAAGAAATCTGTTTTTTAGATCTCACGATTTATATTAAGGATAATCATATATGCACAAAAAATTTTAAAAAAGCCACTGACTCCAACTCTTATATTGACATACAAAGTGAGCACCATAAAAGGTGGTTAGAGAACATACCTTTGGGTCAATTTAAGAGGCTAAAAAGGAATTGTGCAGACCCAATTATTCTCCAAAAAGAAATTGGGGATATGAA
This sequence comes from Crinia signifera, assembly GCF_055691185.1. NCBI lineage: Eukaryota > Metazoa > Chordata > Amphibia > Anura > Myobatrachidae > Crinia > Crinia signifera. The sequence continues at coordinate 327,683,912 of NC_139219.1, read as the reverse complement.
AGATCGTTTTAAACAGAAAGGTTACCAAGAGCAAAATCTAGACAGAGCCTTGGTTGAATTAGAAAAAGTTGACCGTAGCACTTTGTTAATAGAAAAAAATAAAGTAGCCCAAGACAATAAAACAGAATGGTCGTTCATCAGTCAATATGGGAGTCATCATAAAAAATTAGAAAATATTATAAAGAGAAACTGGAGAATCCTTCAGGATGACCCTGTGATTGGTGAAAAAATACCGAAAAAACCATCTTTTATCTATAGGAGGGCCAAATCTCTAAAAAATCAATTAGTACGGAGTGCGCTTATAGAAAAACCCCCGAGTACTAGAAATGTAGGTTTTCATAGATGTGGGGAGTGCACAATGTGCAAAACTACCACAAGAACCAACATTGAGAGGAAATATACTGAATTCAGGATTAATGAAAAAACTTACAAAATAAAGGATTTCATCACCTGTCATACCCGAAACGTGATTTATTTTTTAGAGTGCTCCTGTGGCCTTGTGTATGTCGGCAAGACCTCCAGAAACTTAAAAGTGAGGCTTGCCGAACACATATACAATATTCGTAAAGGGCTGATGAGCCATTCAGTGTCAGAGCACTTTAAAATAAAACACGGCAGTAACGAAAAACATATTAAAAGGTTTTTAGGAATCCAAGTCGCAAAAAACTCCTGGAAAGAGAAAAATGTGGAGAAACTTCTCGCCCAGAATGAAATGCGCTGGATTTTTAATTTAAACACCCTCACACCACATGGTCTCAATATTGATTTCGAGCTAAAGTGGTTTTTAGATTAATTTGATTTTAGCCTGTATTATTATATGTATTATCAGTATTTTAATTCTTTGTTTTATCTATTTATTCATTTTATATGGAACTTGTCGGATCTGCACATTAATTATGGCCACATCAGGGATGGACTCAGCCTGAATGAAGTAGGGCTTAGATTATAGATGTGGCCATAGAGGACGTTTTGCTCAAATCTGCTGACCTGCCAGCTTTCAAAATGGAGACTTGAGATTCACAAGAAACATCCAATTAAAGCTGAAAGATTCCTCACATGAATAAATCACATTGAAGGATGCAAGGTCACCGGTGTCAATATAAACAAGAATCGCCAATTTTTAGTGTGGAAATTATGTATTGTCATCCGTGAGCGAAATAAGCCGCAGTGGAACACAAACAGGAAGCGTCTTGGAACGCAAACGTCACATCCGGTGACGCGACTTCCGGTTTGAACGATAACAGACGCTGCGCAAACATCCTCTGATGTTCTGTCCATTCATGTTCACATCTAAGCGGAACTAAAATGCGGAGGACTTGTATTCCATGCACAAACAGGGAAAAGATTCTGTAGTGCACATAAAAAAAAAAAAAAAAAAAAAAAAAAAGTCACTTCCTGAAAAACGGAGGTGTGTTGTACAGGTGATTTGGATTAGCCAATTACCTAGGGTATAAAAACCCTGTCCTTCAGTGTGTTGGCATCCACATCTGAAGAAGGAACCTGATTCCGAAACATGTTATGAGGATGCCAACGCTCTGACGGGAGGACTCTGCTGTTATACCTGTGTATCCCCATCCAAAGCCTGTGCGGTGGTGCTTTCATTCCTGCTACCCGGGACCCACCATCCATAGCACCTAGCCCACCGCACTTCCCTGGAATGGTGAGATAAGACATCAGATTTCCCCGTCGTATCCATTGTTAATGCACTTTGAAATATTTATGCATTGTCACTTTGGAAATCATCTAATGTACTGCTGTTGCACTTGCACTTTAAATCACCTGTCTTTTGCATTTGCACTTTTAATTGTAAATTTTATGTACAATAAATTTTTGTTCTGGTAAAAATTCCCAACTGTGGGTTCAGATCATTATCATATCCACTTTGGAAATATCGTGCGCCTAGCCTGTTGACCGATACCTCCTTTTTCCATATCCATCTAAGAGTCGGTGTTACTCTTATATTTGGCAACAGAGGGCTGCAGATATTCCTAGAGTAAAATAGTGCGCACAGGTTACCACCCTACCCCCTTTCTATTGTGCATATTTGTTTGACACCAAAGGGAGGTTTCCGTGCTGCCAGGATATGTTTAAATACAGAGAAATTAGGAAAGATCTGATTAAAGATACTTTCAATACGCAAAGTGATCCATCTATTCAGGATGAAAACTTGGAGACCATCCTGAACAGATTGGAAAACAAATTAATAAAAGAAAACAGACTGTGGTGGGAAATTGCCACTCTCGAACAATATCAGGCGCATAAGCTCATCCCCAAGGGATTGGTGATCAATAAGACACCATCCTTTGGAACAACCAATGAGGATTTTAAGACCGAATGGGAGAATATTTTGAAAAAATGTTCCTCCAACCTGATAGATCTTATTATTAGAGAGAGAGGAATGGAGTCTGCTGAGCTAAATATTGAAATAGAAAATCTCAAAAAACTCATTGAACCAGCCATGGAATTAGAGGATGTAAAAGAAAAAGAAAAAATAATCCTATCCAAATTGGAAAAAGAATCCAGGGTACTTAGGTTAAAAAAACAAAAAAAGTTCAAAAGGGACTCTCCTAATACCACCATTGATCTAACCATAAAAGATGTCCCCATCAATATGGTTGAGATCCCGGCTCTAACACCAATGAGAAAACAAAACAACAATAAAAAACCCCAATGGGTAAAAAATAGAGCTCAGAAAAATTCAAATAAATCCAAGAATTATTATCAAAATACCCCCCAAAGTCAGAATAAAAGATATGGTCCATACATACCACCCCACTCTTATCGAAATAGAGAGAATAATGATTATAGATTTACTCGGCAAAAAGATTGGCATGAAAGGGAAAGAAACTTTTATAGACATAACAGATGGGAAAGAAATGAACCATTTAAAACCAGTAATCGTTATGAACCCTTACAAGAAACCAATCAAGTTAAAAGGTCTTTTTTAGAACAGAGACCGTACACCCCACGAAGACCGTAGTAAATTCTGGCAAAACCCACAGAGGGAGGAGAGGAGGTACCAATAAAGTAAAGAAAAAGAATAAAAAGGTCACCCCTCCCCTTGTTGTTACCTTAAATGAACCGGGAAAGGTTTTTAATTTAAGTAATCACACTTTGACGGATACAGAATTAAAAGTATTACAAAAAGGCTTAAAGTTTGCCCCTACGTCAAATGTTAATCCCTTTGAAATTTATGTGGACCTCCAAAAATTCGTAAGAAAGGTCACCATAAAAAAATTCTTCGAATTAAAAAAAACAGAGGAAACAGAGACCATCAATGTGGAAGAAATTCCTACCTCTAAATTTAAAAGGAGATCCAAGTTTTACCCGAAACACATAAAGGGAAACAATATAGACAGTTTTAATTCCATTGTTACTAAGGAAATAAAGAAACTGACCAGTAGTAAAAAGAAAAATGTTACAAGAAAAGAACAACTAGCTATTGAAAATCTCCAAAAAGATCCTGATCTCATTATTAAACCCGCCGACAAAGGCGGGGGGGTGGTCCTACTTAGTAAAGAGAAATATATTGCGGAGATTGATCGTCAGTTAGAGGATCAAACCACATATAAAAAATTGCGGAGCGATCCGCTACAAAATATGACTAAGGGACTCCATGAACTTACAAAAAAGGCCATGGAAAAGGGCTGCATAACAAAAATTGAAATGGAATATGTAAACATTGAAGCACCCTCCACTCCCACTATTTACATATTACCTAAAATGCATAAGCACCTTACTGCTCCCCCAGGTCGACCCATAATTACGGGGACCAATAGTTTGACCTCCAATCTGTCTGAAATGATCGACTCCTATCTTCAACCTTTAGTGGTAAAGACCATGTCCCATTTGAAAGACACAGGAGATTTGTTGAGAAAACTCAACACATGCCAATGGAGTTCAGACTGTTTTTTAGCAACTGCTGATGTCAGCACATTATACACTGTGATTGAAAACGAAAAAGGTTTAACAGCAGTTTCATGGTTTCTTGATAGAAGTGAATACTCCCAGAACTTAAAAGATTTTTTATTGGAGGGTATTAAATTTATTTTAACCAATAATTACTTTTATTTTAATGGAACCTTTTATCTACAAATTAGGGGAACCGCCATGGGCACCAGGTTCGCCCCTAGTTATGCCAACTTGTTCATGGCTCATTGGGAACTCAGTACCATTGATGCACACAGAACAGAAGGGGCGAGCCTGGTGTGCTGGTGGCGGTTCATAGATGACATCTTTTTTATTTGGAGGGGAAACCAAAACGATCTTAAAGAATTTTGTGTAAGCCTTAATTCTAATGATTTTAATATTAACCTGACCTTCACAACAAGTCAGGAAGAAATCTGTTTTTTAGATCTCACGATTTATATTAAGGATAATCATATATGCACAAAAAATTTTAAAAAAGCCACTGACTCCAACTCTTATATTGACATACAAAGTGAGCACCATAAAAGGTGGTTAGAGAACATACCTTTGGGTCAATTTAAGAGGCTAAAAAGGAATTGTGCAGACCCAATTATTCTCCAAAAAGAAATTGGGGATATGAAAGATCGTTTTAAACAGAAAGGTTACCAAGAGCAAAATCTAGACAGAGCCTTGGTTGAATTAGAAAAAGTTGACCGTAGCACTTTGTTAATAGAAAAAAATAAAGTAGCCCAAGACAATAAAACAGAATGGTCGTTCATCAGTCAATATGGGAGTCATCATAAAAAATTAGAAAATATTATAAAGAGAAACTGGAGAATCCTTCAGGATGACCCTGTGATTGGTGAAAAAATACCGAAAAAACCATCTTTTATCTATAGGAGGGCCAAATCTCTAAAAAATCAATTAGTACGGAGTGCGCTTATAGAAAAACCCCCGAGTACTAGAAATGTAGGTTTTCATAGATGTGGGGAGTGCACAATGTGCAAAACTACCACAAGAACCAACATTGAGAGGAAATATACTGAATTCAGGATTAATGAAAAAACTTACAAAATAAAGGATTTCATCACCTGTCATACCCGAAACGTGATTTATTTTTTAGAGTGCTCCTGTGGCCTTGTGTATGTCGGCAAGACCTCCAGAAACTTAAAAGTGAGGCTTGCCGAACACATATACAATATTCGTAAAGGGCTGATGAGCCATTCAGTGTCAGAGCACTTTAAAATAAAACACGGCAGTAACGAAAAACATATTAAAAGGTTTTTAGGAATCCAAGTCGCAAAAAACTCCTGGAAAGAGAAAAATGTGGAGAAACTTCTCGCCCAGAATGAAATGCGCTGGATTTTTAATTTAAACACCCTCACACCACATGGTCTCAATATTGATTTCGAGCTAAAGTGGTTTTTAGATTAATTTGATTTTAGCCTGTATTATTATATGTATTATCAGTATTTTAATTCTTTGTTTTATCTATTTATTCATTTTATATGGAACTTGTCGGATCTGCACATTAATTATGGCCACATCAGGGATGGACTCAGCCTGAATGAAGTAGGGCTTAGATTATAGATGTGGCCATAGAGGACGTTTTGCTCAAATCTGCTGACCTGCCAGCTTTCAAAATGGAGACTTGAGATTCACAAGAAACATCCAATTAAAGCTGAAAGATTCCTCACATGAATAAATCACATTGAAGGATGCAAGGTCACCGGTGTCAATATAAACAAGAATCGCCAATTTTTAGTGTGGAAATTATGTATTGTCATCCGTGAGCGAAATAAGCCGCAGTGGAACACAAACAGGAAGCGTCTTGGAACGCAAACGTCACATCCGGTGACGCGACTTCCGGTTTGAACGATAACAGACGCTGCGCAAACATCCTCTGATGTTCTGTCCATTCATGTTCACATCTAAGCGGAACTAAAATGCGGAGGACTTGTATTCCATGCACAAACAGGGAAAAGATTCTGTAGTGCACATAAAAAAAAAAAAAAAAAAAAAAAGTCACTTCCTGAAAAACGGAGGTGTGTTGTACAGGTGATTTGGATTAGCCAATTACCTAGGGTATAAAAACCCTGTCCTTCAGTGTGTTGGCATCCACATCTGAAGAAGGAACCTGATTCCGAAACATGTTATGAGGATGCCAACGCTCTGACGGGAGGACTCTGCTGTTATACCTGTGTATCCCCATCCAAAGCCTGTGCGGTGGTGCTTTCATTCCTGCTACCCGGGACCCACCATCCATAGCACCTAGCCCACCGCACTTCCCTGGAATGGTGAGATAAGACATCAGATTTCCCCGTCGTATCCATTGTTAATGCACTTTGAAATATTTATGCATTGTCACTTTGGAAATCATCTAATGTACTGCTGTTGCACTTGCACTTTAAATCACCTGTCTTTTGCATTTGCACTTTTAATTGTAAATTTTATGTACAATAAATTTTTGTTCTGGTAAAAATTCCCAACTGTGGGTTCAGATCATTATCATATCCACTTTGGAAATATCGTGCGCCTAGCCTGTTGACCGATACCTCCTTTTTCCATATCCATCTAAGAGTCGGTGTTACTCTTATATTTGGCAACAGAGGGCTGCAGATATTCCTAGAGTAAAATAGTGCGCACAGGTTACCACCCTACCCCCTTTCTATTGCTGCGCTGACAGGCAGCAGAGTGAAACCAATGATAGCTGCCAACAGTGACAGGGGCGTGCTATAATATAGGCAGAAAGCACCCCCTATCACTGAGGCACCGCTATAGGTGCCGCCTATGCAGGTTTTTTTAATGGGATTTTTCAGCCTGCTGCCGCTTGGCCTCGCCCCCTGCCCGCCTCCTCCTACTGGAAACTGAACATGAATAGCGGGCGGCACTGCTCCCAGTGCCTCCGAAATCAATAAAAAAAAAAAAACAACGATGGTGTAAAAATGAATAGGATGAAATAAAGCATATACTTATGACACATAATATGTGTCATAAGTATTTTCTTTATATTATTTTATTATGTTTATCATTAATGACAGGGGAGGCACTGCCTCCCCTGCCTCCCCTGACTGCACGTCCCTGTTATGTATGTATAGTTATATGTATGTACAATACATGGATGTATATGTATGTATAGGGATATTTATGTATGTATAGTTATATGTATGTACAGTACATGGATGTATATGTATGTATAGGGATATTTATGTATGTATAGTTATATGTATGTACAATACATGGATGTATATGTATGTATAGGGATATTTATGTATGTATAGTTATATGTATGTACATGGATGTATATGTATGTATAGGTATATTTATGTATGTATAGTTATATGTATGTACAATACATGGATGTATATGTATGTATAGGGATATTTATGTATGTATAGTTATATGTATGTACATGGATGTATATGTATGTATAGGTATATTTATGTATGTATAGTTATATGTATGTACAATACATGGATGTATATGTATGTATAGGGATATTTATGTATGTATAGTTATATGTATGTACAATACATGGATGTATAGGGATATTTATGTATGTATAGTTATATGTATGTACAGTACATGGATGTATATGTATGTATAGGGATATTTATGTATGTATAGTGTGGGGTTTTAGCATCAAACGGGTAGGCACAGGTGAGGATTTGGCACAGACTTAGACAGTGACATCACGGCTTGGGTCCAAAACAGGGCTTGCCTGAGTTTTATTGCAGCACTCAGAGCAAGAAACTAACAACAGCCTTTACACTTCAGGCAAAACAGAAAACAAAAACCTGCTCGTCTGAGCTCTAACTAAACAGAATAAACGTCCCTCTCTATACCAGGGCCACACTATGTGACACTGGACACACACAGCAGATATAGACCAAGTAATGCAGTACTTACAGCCTTGTCTCTCTCTAGCAGCAGCTTACTGCCTCCAACACCCAGAGAGAGAGAGAGAGCACTAAGGAGAGGGCTGACTCCCTTTTAAAGAATCAGGTGTTCTCCTGATTACCAGCCCAGGACAGAACACCCTTTGTAAGCCGGAGCTTACCACAGAGATTGAAATAGCCTGCAGTCTATATGCCATAAGACAGGATTCTAGGGGAAAAGTACCTGCCGTCTATGACTTTCCCTGCCACTGTCTTACATACCCTCCCCCTCTGTTCGAACCTGTGGGGTCGGACACTGTCTGCCAACTGGCAGTATGTTCGGGATAGGGCATCGGCATTACCCTGTAGCCTTCCTGCTCTGTGTTCCACTGTAAATTTGAAATTTTGCAAATTGAGAAACCATCTCATGACCCTTGCATTTCTCTCTTTGGCTTGGTACATCCATGTAAGAGGGGAGTGGTCAGTGATTAATCTAAAGGAGCGTCCTAAGAGATAGTACTTTAGGGATTCAAGGGCCCACTTGATTGCTAAGCACTCCCGCTCGACTATACTGTAGTTTCTCTCCGTAGGTGTGAGCTTCCTGCTCAAATATGTTACCGGGTGTTCCTCTCCACCAACTTCTTGGGAGAGGACAGCACCTAGTCCCACATCAGAAGCATCAGTCTGTACGACAAACTCTTTTTTTAAATCTGGAGTGATCAGGACTGGTTGATTACAAAGGGCCACTTTTAATTCTTGGAATGCCCTTTCAGCCTCTGGGTTCCAGCTGACCATAACTGCCCTACCTCCTTTGGTAAGATCGGTTAGGGGCGCTGCTATGGTTGCAAACTGGGGAATGAACCTACGGTAATACCCCAGAATTCCCAAAAAAGCCCTGACTTGTTTTTTTGTCGAAGGACGAGGCCAGTCTTGGATAGCCTCCACTTTATTTATTTGTGGCTTTATTATACCTCTCCCGATAACACACCCCAGGTCTAACATTTTCTGGACCTCCCCAGATATGGCCTGTCTACGCGCTTCTGGTACTCTATAGGGTTTTAAGCGTACCCGAACTCCAGGTTCGGTGACAATGTCATGTTTTATGGCTGTGGTGCGCCATGGAAGTTCTGAGAACACATCATAATTCCTTTGTACTAACTCTTTAGTTTCCTGCTTCTGGGATTTGGACAGGGTCTCTGACACCCGCACCTCTGGGCTATCACTAGAGGGGGCACTTACAGCTGTCAGAGTCTCTCTGTCTTTCCAGGGTTTAATTAAGTTCACATGGTACAACTGTTCTGGCTTCCGTTTACCTGGTTGATACACTTTATAATTTACACTTCCCACTTTTTTATCTACCCGATACCGTAGATCCTGGTTAATGGCCATATTTGGGAACTCTTTGTCAGCATTGGGGTATTGGGGCTCACCATTTATGACTTTAGGATTTTCCCTTGCTCTTAATAAGGTGGGATCTCTAAGTTGAGCAGTCCCAAAATTATCACGTGACATCTCTAGCTCAGGCATGTCACACGCTTCTTCCTGCTCCTCAGCTTCACCTGCAAGAACAGCTAGGGGAAAACGGTCAGATTCAATAGTGGTCACCCCTACCGTTTGAACCTCAGTATCCTGATCAAAAGGCTCAGGACTAATCACAGGGCACACATTCTCATTATTAACAGCATTTCTAGTGCAGTGTACATTCTGTTTCCACAAGTCCCAGAACAATGGGAAGTCTCTTCCCAGGATCACACTATGCATCAGGGTCTCTACCACGCCCACTTCATGGGACACAGTTCCACAAGTACTCTTTAGCTGGACTAAAGCTGTGGGATACTCCTTGGTGTCCCCATGTATGCAGAAGACCCCTATGTAACGTCCTGTGAGTGTCCCAGGGTCTACCATACTGGCATGGATGAGAGTAACTAAACTCCCAGAGTCCAGTAGAGCCCTCCTGGGATAACCATCCACCTTTACATGACATATTTGCTGTCCAGTTTCTGACACAGTCTCAGCAGAGAAAACAGAACGTGCATATAAAGAGCTTCGCCAGGCTGTATCACACTCCATTGGCTCAGAAGTAAGGGGGCAATTGGCAGCAATATGCCCAGGTCCATGACAACGCCAACACTGTATGCGGCCCCAGTCTTTTTTCGACCCAGGTTTGGACCCTACTGTCCCTTGGGAACGCCTCTCCACTGTTTGTTCTCCATCTAGGCCACCTCCCTTTACAACATTATTCACCCCTCTAGTAAACGGAACAGTCTTACCAGATGATCCGGCCGCTTTGCTGTTCTTGAGGGTGGAATGTCCAGGAGGCACTTCTTGGAGTAGATTTTCAGTAGCTCTGTACCTCTCAACCAAGTTGACAAGCCCCTCGGCATCATTAGGGTCGCCCTGACCGACCCAGCGCTGAACCTTTGGAGGTAAGGAACAACGATACTTGTCCAGCACGACTCTCTCCACGATCTGCGCTGGTGTAGACTCCTCTGGCTGTAGCCATTTCCTTACCAGGTGGACCAGGTCATACATTTGGGACCGCGCAGGTAACTGTTCAGAAAAAGTCCAGTTATGCACCTTCCGGGCACGCACACTCATGTTTACGCCTAAGCGAGCAAGGATCTCTCTCTTGAGTTTCGCGTAGTCGTTAGCATCCTGCTCACTCAGATCAAAATACGCCTTTTGTGGTTCTCCAGTTAGAAAAGGTGCTACCACACCTGCCCATTGATCCACGGGTAACTGTTCACGCTCTGCTACACGTTCAAACACCGCAAGAAAGGCCTCTACATCATCCGTGAGAGTCATCTTTTGCAGAGATTTCTGTACTGCAGCCCGTGTGGTTGGAAGCAAGGGTTGGGGTGTTTGCACACTCTGCGCCACACTCTTAGCCACATTCTGTATTTGCTCTTGTAATTGCAGATTAATTTGCTGCTGTTCCTTTAAGGCTAGTCTGTTGGATTCAAGCAGCAAGACATTGGTTTCAGCCTGGGCACGCATGGCCTCCTCATGCACCTTTTGCTGACATGCGTTTGCCTGCACCAAGTGTTTTAAAAGGTCCTCCATTTTAACAGTCTCCTGTTGCAGTGTTACAGCAGCCTTCAGCCAGGACATGCAAGTATCAGTGCACTCCAGACACTCACTTGTGGCTGGTTGCCTTTAGCAACAACTTCCAGCTTGCTGTAGCAAAAGTCCTATAGTTCGATGTATGTCTCTTTAAGTGAGATGCTTGCTCGCATTCTCCACCATATGTGGGGTTTTAGCATCAAACGGGTAGGCACAGGTGAGGATTTGGCACAGACTTAGACAGTGACATCACGGCTTGGGTCCAAAACAGGGCTTGCCTGAGTTTTATTGCAGCACTCAGAGCAAGAAACTAACAACAGCCTTTACACTTCAGGCAAAACAGAAAACAAAAACTTGCTCGTCTGAGCTCTAACTAAACAGAATAAACGTCCCTCTCTATACCAGGGCCACACTATGTGACACTGGACACACACAGCAGATATAGACCAAGTAATGCAGTACTTACAGCCTTGTCTCTCTCTAGCAGCAGCTTACTGCCTCCAACACCCAGGGAGAGAGAGAGAGCACTAAGGAGAGGGCTGGCTCCTTTTTAAAGAATCAGGTGTTCTCCTGATTACCAGCCCAGGACAGAACACCCTTTGTAAGCCGGAGCTTACCACACAGATTGAAATAGCCTGCAGTCTATATGCCATAAGACAGGATTCTAGGGGAAAAGTACCTGCCGTCTATGACTTTCCCTGCCACTGTCTTACAATAGTTATATGTATGTACATGGATGTATATATAGGGATATTTATGTATATGTATGTACATGGTATAGGTATGTATGTATTGTATATATATACAGTATATGTATTGTATATGTATTGTATATATATACAGAATTGATTTACAGGTATGAGGAATCAGCCATATTTTGAAGCGAAATACATATGGGAGATTACAAATAGAGTATTAAAATATAAACAGACAGAGATTTTAATTTTGTTGTATGTAGGGGGGCCCCAAGCTGACCTTTCGCACCAGGGCCCATGAACCCTTAGCTACGCCCCTGCTTGCATGTATCAAGAACGCTCAGGAATTATATTTAATTAAGCAACGGCTTACAGAGGCTTATTTAAATCTTTATATTTTCTCTTTCTCTATATCTATCACTTTGTTTTACTATTTCACTACCCAAATCCCTGGTACAGGGAAAGTGATTATAAGGCCATACATAATGAATACAATTTATAATGATCAATACTGAATTATGGCCTCCGAGTTATTAATTTCAAGAAACTTTAATAAAAGTTATTAAATATTGTACTTTTTAAGTCTTTTGAGACTGCATGGAGGAGGAGCGCATCCTGAAAAAAACTGATTTCTTTCTTTCTTTTTGGTGTATTATACCTAAAATGTTTGCAAGGTGTGGAGTGCACTCGGTCCCATGGGTCCAGGGAACCCACACCGCACACCCCACACCCAGTGCTCAATCGGCCCGGTACTGGCTGCAGAGTTGCAAAGTATCAGACTTGCCGTTGTCTGCAAGAAGATAGCCGCCGCCCAGACAGAAAGAGGAAACACCTCGTTCAAAATATGAGAATGGAACGCTAGCCGCCAACCATTCGCGTATCCATACACAACTCCGGAACCTTCGAGAGGGTTTTGCTGTCTGTGCAGATGTGAGTAGCGCTTAGACTATGACTAATCTGTGACTGAGACAGTCTGATCAAGGCCGGAGCTAACGTCACAGATCCACCCTTAAAACACTTAGCCTGTGTTTTTTGTGACACTCAAATGCCAGCTTCCTGTCAGTCAGTCTCCTGCGTAGGTTGGCCAATCCCGGGATCGGAATCAGTGGGATCCCGGGATTTGGCCCCCAAAATGCCGTGATTTTAATCCCGGGATTTGACTGCGCATGCGCAGTCTAATGCCGGGCACCGTCTGAGCATGCGCTGAGACGCTGCCCAGCTTCTCTCGGACCCGGCAGAGCAGTGCTGTGCAGCGTGACCTCTCAGCGTGACGAGATCAGAGGTCACGCTGCGCAGGCCGACAGTATGAAGCCGCGCCGCCCGCCAAACTAGCCAGCGCGCCAGCACACCCAGGGTAATGTGCTGTCCCCACACCCAGCAACTCGGCAGTATGAAGGTGACCGCGCACCCGGCAACCCTGCTGCACCTGCAAATGTAAGTAAATGCGGGGCAGCCAGGGCGTTTTTTTTATTAGCAAAGCCAATCCCGGGATTGAGCATTTTTCAATCCCGGGATTGAATAAATGACCCGGGATTGGCTTCCCTACTCCTGCGGCTTTGCGTTCACGATCCATATGCATTTTGTTTCTCATTGAGAGAGAAGCTTGCAGACTAATGTGAAGCTTGAATACTTAAGTGACTTGTGAGTTTGAACAGAAACAGGTGAGTTTGAATACAGGGGAAAGAGGAGGGGGGACTGGACTGCACACCATATATTTTAAACATAATGTGAGGTGCTACCAAGTTAAGGCTTCTAGTACCATACAGGAAAAAAAAGAACAATACTGATGCACACTCTAGGTGCTAAGAGCACTGATAGTAAAAATAATGTTGATAAACTCTAACAATTAACATGGAGTATAATTGATGTTCTTAGCACACATTTATATAATGTGTTATAATAAGAAATGTTAGGGACCCATCTAATGAAGTTCACCTGGACGCTGTGGATGGCCGACATATTTGCGCAAATGTGTGCTAAGAACTTCAATTATACTCCATGTTAATTGTTAGAGTTTATCAAAATGTTTACTATCAGTGCTCTTAGCACCTGGAGTGTGCATCAGTATTGTTCTCTTTTTTCGAGTTTAAATACAGAAAAAGGTGAGTTTGAACACAAAAGCCAAAACATATTATTATTGTTATTACCATACTGTACATCTGATGTTTGGCCTGGTGCAGTGCAGTGGATGTAATGCATTTGTTTTGAGGGAGACATTCTGGAGACTCGGCTGCTGTCCAATCTGCAAACAATTTTCTTTGCTGCAGGAGGAGATAGATAACTGCATGCTGAGCTACATAGGATGTCTGTGTCCTTGCAACCACCACTGCCTCAGAGAGTCCCCAGAAGACATTCTGCCTGGACTGCTGTGGGCTCTGAAAGGCAGAGACTGACAGAGGGCTTCAGACACATTCCCCCAGTGATAACACTGCAAAACTCATATGCTGTTCTTGCAGGGCTGGAATGTATGACCAACATAGGCAATAAAGAACAGGAAGATATGAGGACTTCTACCTCTTCTAACTGTAGGACCAGGAAAATTTCACCTCCAAAAAGGACTGCACTTCTTTTGGGAGATTCCATAATTAGAGGAGTTCATCTGGGAAATGCTACTAAAGTATAGAAACAAGTAAGGTGCTTACCTGGAGCCACAGCTCCAAGAGATAAAGAACGCATGCTAAGAATTGTAAAGGCAGCAAGAAAAGATGGGGAGGTGGATGTCATTGCCCACCTAGGCACAAATGACCTGGTTAATGCTGAAGTGATGGTCGTAAAAGATGAATTTAGGAAGTTAGGATCAGGTGGCAACCACTGTAACTTTTTCAGAAGTATTGCCAATACACCAAGGGGAAGATAGAACTCTGAGAATCAGAAACTTCAATGTTTGGCTAAGGAATTGGTATAATGAGGAGATATTTGGATTGTTAGGTCATAGTCAAGCTATCTGGCAAGACAGAACCTTATATAAAAGTGATGGCCTGCACCTATCTTTAAGGGGAACAAGAATATTAAGGGCCTTATTGTAGTTCACTCTTTCTGCCAAATTCCTTTTTAGATGGACAAAACCATGTGCACTGCAGGTTGTTTCTGTGCAGGGTAAATACTGGCTGCTTTATTTTTACACTGCAATATAGATCTCACTTTGTAAAACCCCACCCAAATCTAACTCTCTCTGCACAAGTAACATCTGCCCCACCTGCAGTGCACATGGTTTCGTTGTAAGAAAGAGTGATCTTGAATAAGGCCCTAAGTGAGAAGTTTGGAAGCTTCATAAGCAACTTTTTAAACTAGCAGAGGGGGGCAGTGAACCAAATAAGAATGAAGAAATCTGCTCCCCCAACCTAGAGGTATTGTCTCTGCAGGCAAATGGAACAGAAAGCCTATCCACTGCAACAGAAGATAATGCCAATCAAAACCGAATAGATATAGGCAGAAAGATGAACATAGCTAGCAGCAGGAGAAGCACAAACACAACTTTAAGAGCTTTGTGTGCAAATGCTAGGAGCTTTGGAAATAAAATCCCAGAACTAATTGCAATAATGACAAGGGATGAACTGGATATTGTGGCTATTACAGAGACATGGTGCAATGAAAATCATGACTGGGACATAGCTATACCAAGATATACTTTATTTAGGAAGGACAGAATGGGAAGAATCGGAGGAGGGGTTGCAATATACGTGAAAAAAAGCATAATGACTACCGTAATACAAAGTATTGAAGAAACAACTGAGGCCCTTTGGGTGACCATAGAAACAGGTGAGAAGGCGATTCTTCGTATAGGTGTGATCTACAGACCACCAGGTCAGGAAGAGGAACTTGATAAGAGCCTATTGCAAGACATCAATAAAATGGCATTAAAAGGAGAGGTGATAATCATGGGAGACTTTAATCTTCCCGATTTAAACTGGGAGCTGCCTGTTGCAAGTTCCACCAGAATTCCTTGCAAGGAGCATCCCTCCAGCAATTGGTGAGGGAGCCCACTCGTAAGGACGCAATATTAGACTTAATACTTACAAATGGTGACAGAATATCTGATGTAAATGTGGGTGAAAATCTGGGATCCAGTGACCATCAAGCAGTATGGTTCAAAATAAAGACAGAGACTGACTCATCGCACACAAAGACAAAGGTGTTAGATTTTAGGAAGGCTGATTTTGTAGAGATGGGAAACTTGGAAAGAGTGCAGGAAAAGTGGGAGAAATTAAAAAGTGCAATACTAAAAGCAACAGAACTTTGTGTCAAAAGAGAGGAAAAACACAAGGAAAAGGAAGCCATTGTGGTTTGTGAAAGAAGTAGCAAGTATGGTGAAAGCAAAAAAAGTTGGCCATTTAGAAATTTAAGCAGAATAATGAGGACAAAGTGGGGTACTTGTTTCCTAGCACGGCGCCCACGATTTTCATCTTATGCCATCGTATTAATCGCATGCGATGCGATCAGACGCGATTTTTAATTGTACAGGCACCCTTAAGGTGATTACTATGTGTTACTATGTTAAATGCACCCCCATTGTTAATGCCACCCCCACTATCAACGCCAACCCGAAGCATGGCGAGCGCAGCCCCTCACGAGATTGCTGCGCTCACCACGCTTCGGGTTGCCATTTATAGTGGGGGTGACGTTAACAATGGGGGTGCATTTAACATAGTAATCACCCATCAGGGTGCCTGTAAAATTCAAAAATTGGGTCTGATCGCATCGCATGCCATTGTTAGTGGTATGCGATGGCATACGATGGGCGCCATGCTAGGAAACAAGTACCCAAAGTGTAGACAGAAGAAGGCTAAGAAGGTAATCAAATGTGCAAAAGCACAGGCTGAGGATAAAATGGCCCAGTCAGTGGGTAAACAGTGGGTATAGTGGGTAAACAAAAAAGTGGAATAATAAGACTAAAGACAGAGAGTGGAAGTCTTCTTGAGGGGGACAATGTAATAGCAGATCCTATTAATTATTATTTCTGCTCAGTATTCACTGCTGAAATAGAGGGGAAGGGGCCACAGTTAAGTTGCAAGTATAGTCAGAAAACTGAGAGAGAAACAAGTACATTTACAGAGGAGAAAGTCCTCACAGAACTCTCAAAACTGAAAGTGGATAAATCAATGGAGCCAGATGGGATACATCCAAGGATACTAGGGCCCTTATTCTGATTGACGCGGACTTTACCGCATACTTTCGGATCGCGTCTTTACGGCGTCTGCGCATGCGTGGAGAACGCTACGCGCATGTGCCACGCCTTGACTCGGTACCAGTTCGGCCAAATCCCGTCCAGAACTGTTCACCGCTATCAGTCGGGAAATAGGGGCGTATTATGGGCGTCATGCGGAATGACACATGGGCGTAGTTTCAAAGTGGGCAAAACGGGGCGGAAACATGGGCGGACACGGGGGAGTACACTTATGTTGGGGGGCGTACATTCGGAAACCACTCCGAATGCACGCGATCAAAAAGGGCAGAAATGTGCGGTGTCCACAAGTGTACTATTGCTTTGCGGACACCACTCGTTCATGCGGTAGGCGAACGTACGCCTAATGACTACAACCATTAACACCTGAACCCAATAGAATCTACTCCTTTACTCATTACTCACTAATAGGCCGCTTGTCAGTGCTTTAATTGAAACCATTGCTACTTCAAGGAAACCTTACTAGTCCCCCACATATGCTGTACTTGTCAGACACTTTCAAACTGCTAACAATGGACATGACAGAATATTAATACTATCAATACACATGTGTATTCGACATGTACTCATGAAACCACACATTTTGGGTAAAGTAAACACATTTATTTATATTCATGTCACAGTCAATGCCACTGTGATGCAATGACCATAAAATAATACATCCAAACAATAAACAACATGGCAGGAATGCAGCAAAATAAATAATAATACAAAACAAATATAATTGCACACAGATGGACTCCAGCACCTCCTATGTGCCACTGCACATGCAGCCAGTGGGAAATGAGGAGGCTGCTGGCCCTTCTACAGCAGGGCAAGCTGCACCTGACCATTCAACAGCAGGGCACCCTACACCTGGCCCTTCTACAGGAGCCCAACCTGCAGCTGGCTCATATGCACCATCAGCAGAATCATTTGGAACACAACCGGGGACTTCACAAGATAGTACCATGGCCATCACTTCAAGTACAGCTGACAGTAATGGCAGGCAAAAGAGGGCAACAGGGGAACCACAAAGGACATATGAAGCAAGGGCTCATCTGGTTACCCTCAGCACGTGATTGGACACAAGAAGCTGACACACACAGCACAATGGAAGATTTGGGAACACATAACGGTGGAGATTAATGCAGCCACAAGTTCATTTCCGACCACGTTTGGCCTTGGTAGGCTCCTTGGCCTGTGCAGCAGCTCTTCGGGGACGGCCAGATGCTGGGGCAGGTGGAGCAGATGATGTGGAGGGGTTGGCTGGTCTACCCCTCCTGCCAGCAGGGAGTGTTGCGGGTGGTAATGCACCAGAAACGGATGACATTAGGACCCTGTTGCTGGTAACCAGCTCCACCATAAGCTCATTATGGTGGAGGAGGAGATCATTTTGGCGGGTGGCTTGCTCGGCCAGCACCTGAGCACTTGCAGCCATGGCCTGATGTGACTCAGCCATGGCCTGCATGCTCGCAGCCATGGACTGCTGGGTGCTGACCAAGCTCGCCAGGATCTCCTCGGTCCTACGCACCCGTTCTGATGCCAAGTCTCCCTGCTGGTTGATGTCCCCAAGCATCTGGGCCAAGGCGGCCAAATCGGCTTGGGCCGATGCCTGCTGCTGCACAGGCCTACCTCTGGGGCCAGGTGGCACGGACTCCTCCACCTCCTGAGCAGAGTCGTCACCAAGCGGTGGGGTGTCTGTGGGAAAAGATATACACAATTAGGAGACATTCTACGATAATTACTTGCACAAGTTTATGGCATGACCAATATTTACCTTCCAGAAAAGACGCAAACACTTCAGCTGGGGCCTCGCTATCCATCGTGCTCACCCCCCTGATCTCCTCAACTGATATACAGCTCTCGGCCATCACCTCCAGGGGGGTGAGCTCTAGCCCTGATGGCATGGGCCCGGCCCCAGATGTCTGGCTGTGTTCCCACCGCTTGGTCATCTTCCTCTTCAGGTTGGTTTTGAAGTCCTGCCACCTGCAATGTAAGTTGACATATTAATACATGTCACTCCCAATGTTAGCTGTTGCAGCCATTGCTCTGTGCTACATATTACAACATGTGATTAATGTCCCATATATAATATTACATGCAACTATGATATCAACCGTTACAATACACATTCACAATCACCCTACTCTAACTCTCAACGAAATAACATGGCAATAATGTATGTGTATCGTAACAACCTCACGGGCCATTTGCAAAATGCATCTAAGCATCAATTCAATCATTACTTGGCTATTACTGGCCACATGTATCACAAAACAACTTGCCTCTTCTTCACATGGTCCGTCTCACGAACTTGTGGCGCTACTTCATTAATCTCTGCCGTTATCTGTTCCCAAATCTTCCATCTGCGTGTGTGTGTCAGCTTCTCGGATGGACACTCTATCCAATCACGTGCTCGGGGAACCAGGATGGCCAGCTCCTGTGCTTCATATGCCTTATTTTTTTTGGGTGGTTCCGCTGTTGCACTGGCTCGCCCCTTGCCACATCCCTGGCCACGCCCCCTGGCACCAGTCGCTGCACTTGAAGTGCTGGCCATGGTACTACCTTGTGAAGTCCCCTGTTGTGTTCCAAACAATTCTGCTGATGGTGCATATGAGCCAGCTGCAGGTTGGCCTGCTGCAGAAGGGCCAGGTGTAGGTTGCCCTGCTGTAGAATGGTCAGGTGCAGCTTGCCCTGCTGTAGAAGGGCCAGCAGCCTCCTCATTACCCACTGCCTGCATGTGCAGTGGCACATAGGTGGTGCTGGAGTCCAGCTGGTGAAAAAGTTGCTGCAGCTCTGGGTCCAGCTCTGGTTGGGATCCAGACATGTTTGCAACAACATTGTCACCTTCTAATACACCTTTATATACTGTTTGTGTATCCTGTTTGGCGGACATCAGCGGCAGCTGCGTTCCGTGCGTGAGCGTACGTCGCTGTTTTTTCGCGCCGCATACGGTGGCTGCAATTCCATTGTGTAAAACCTGGCGAAAGTTCGACATGAAATACTGGTCACCAATGCTAACATTGCATAGAATCTTCTGATACACCTGTGACTATTGCACAATACACATGCTATTTTCTAGCATGACATGACATTTGATTCATGACTACTGTGGTATTGTGGCGTTTGATTGCAAGCTAAAAGTAGCCCAATCCCTTAGATAATCCAGGCCACAAGTCATGCAATACTCATCTCTACTGTTATAGACCACACATGTGAGAGCCCTATAAATAGTGACTTGCTGCTAGAATCATTTGTCTCCAGATCTGGACTTGTCAGGGTCTAAGGTAAGCTCTTCCATGCTCCTTGTAGATATGATATCCATTAACAATGTAAGTGTATGAATGTATGCACCATTGCCTCACTGACTACAGATTGTTGGGCCAGCAAAGTGCGTGTATCATTATTGCAACATGTCACATGTTCACTATTTCACTCACAGGTCTTAAACCTGTGTGGGTTCATCTATTGCAGGACAACATGTCCCAGCAATAGATGAAATGTCTCATAGTACATGATGTCGGCAAAAAATGCTGACACCTTTATCTGTGTGTTTTGGACGGTGTGTATTGAGTTCATATTATTGTGTCATCATTAGAGAGTCAAATGGATCTGCGGGATTTCACGGGGCGGCCATCTATTGTACGTATTGAAGGCTACAAATCTATTTGTAGTGGGATATGGCCATTATGTGCATAGGTGCATCAGTATTTATGTTCATTTCTTTATAGGTTGCTGAAGCAATGATGCGCTACATGGAGAGGAGGCTATGGGCACTTGCGGCTCTCCCCACTCGTCGCCCAAGGAGGCCAGGACGTGCTAGAATCTATCGCACACGGGTGACTCTGTTTGCTATGCCCGATGATGAGGTACTTACTAGGTACCGGTTACCGCCACATGTAATTCTGGATCTGCTCACCTTAATTCAGAGCGATCTGGAACCTCTACACGGGATCACGACAGCAATTCCGCCTCACACACAGCTGCTGGCGGTGTTGCATTTCTGCGCCTCAGGATCATTCCAACAAGTAGTGGCAGTACTTGCTGGAATATCTCAGCCGGCCTTCTGCCGAATCCTGAGGCGTGTGACGTCGGCCATGTTCAGGCGCAAGGGGCACTTCATGGCCATGACATTTGCCACCGAGACCCTGCGCAGAAGCCAGCAGGCCTTCCATCAAATTGCTGGCTTCCCTAATGTGATAGGGGCTGTGGATGGCACCCATGTACCATTTGTGCCTCCATCTCGAAGTGAGAAGATATATAGGAACCGCAAATTGTTCCACTCACTGAACGTGATGGTGGTATGTGGCCCATCCATGGAGATTCTCGCCTTCAACTCGAAGTTTCCCGGAAGTGCCCATGACTCTCATGTCATCCGACAAACCGGGATATGGCAAAGACTACAAGAGCTGGAAGGCCGTGATGCGTGGGTTCTGGGTGACTCCGGTTACCCATGTACGCCCTGGCTACTTACGCCGTACAGCTACCCAGCACCGGGCCCACAGGAGGCATTCAATCGGGCGCATGTTGCCACCAGGCAAGTGGTGGAGCGCTCAATTGGCCTTTTAAAAGGTCGATTTAGAGTGCTCCACCGCACTGGTGGTGACTTACAATATGCGCCTGAAATGGTGTCGAGGATCGTGGGCCTGTGTATATTTTTCCACAACATTGCTGTGCGGCGTGAGATACCCTTTGATGAGTGGGAGGTACCATCTGAGCCGCAAGATCCGCCCATGCGCCCATCCCGCGCCCCTGAATGCCGGAGGGCTGCGGGACTCTGTGGCGCAAAGATACTTCAGGTACATGTTATCGAGTTGACAGAACACACCAATTATTGTAAAAATCACCCCTTCAAATAAGTACAGTGTGTTAGTTGTCAGTGTTACAACACGAAAATTAGCCAGCCTGCCCTCCTAATGGCAAAGAAATAGGAGATATTTATCATATGTGCTTAGTTTTGGGGGAAGTTAAATATAGGTGCTAATTATTATACCTTGTTCAAGGGATCTTATGTGTTTGTTATATCTTCATTATTGTAGTTGATACTATCCCTGATGACTGGTGAGTACATTGATTTATTCTCTAATGTGTTGGGGATTTTTTCATGTGTTGATGTCTGATTTGTTTGCATATATATATATATATATCTATATATATGATATTAGAATTTATTCACATGTTTCTACATTTCAAGGAGCAGGCAGGCAGGCAGGCAGGCAGGCAGGGCTGTTGTATAATGGTGGTCTCAGGATACCTGCAAGTGTGTGTATGTGTCTTTTACACATAAATGTACGCATACACATAGATGCATAGAGTAAGTAATGCTAACTACAGCTATGCGTTGCTAAGCTATAGCACGCGTTGCTTGGCGGAGCGAGGCGTCATTGGATTTGCTAAGTGCATACACACTGTGTTTTATATATATCAGATTTGTTCATTGCCATACATCAACACTACTGTTTTGAAGGCATGCGAATTTGTCACCATTTGTGTTGGCGCAGAGACGCTGTTCATGTAAAGATGAACAATAAAGTTATTAACACAAATAACTGTGATCAACCAATGCCACCACCTGATTGGTTGATAGATGCCATTGTCAACATGGCGGAGACACGAAGGGCAGAACCCTTCACACATGCGGAGCTGAGGGTTCTTGTCTCCGTCATGGAGACAAGGCTGGGCCGTGCGGGGCCCTTCATCACAAACCGCCATAAGCGGAGGGCGTATGCTGCGGCAGGGCGCCGTATTTACGCCCGCACTCGGGTGCGGAGGTCCCTCGGGCAGCTGGAGAGGCGGTGGTCGGACCTCCGCAGGCGCCAGCCCCAGCTGCTCCAGCAAATCAGGGGCGAAATTGCTGAGTGTGAGTATTTTAGCTATGAAATTTCGCACTTACAACATAGCATCTAGAAACAATAAAATGTGTCTCATGATAAGTGGGTGTCCATGGGTTTAAAAGTCCATAGACTGTTATGTGTGCTTCTTCCTGGTTAACATGCAGTCATGTGGCTTTTATATGTAATGCCATAGCATTGAGGATTCTGATGCATACAATGTGCCAGATCTAATATGTGTTACACATTGATAAATGCCTGGGTTGTAATGTGTGAACAAATTACTAACAATCACATAATAATTTAAATGTCACAATTTGGAGTCCATTAACAGTAAGGAGCTACTTTCCTGCATCGTTTGCCATCATTATCACCCTTCCATGTATGTCTTGTTATGGATTAATACATGTGCACCAATGACCCGACATTGACCATGATGTTTTTTTCTACCACACAGCACGAGCCCGAGCCCGACAGGCCCGTGAAGAGGCGGAGGCAGACCTGGCCCAGGAGGAGGCCCAAGACCCGGAGGAGGAGGTGGCGGCAAGGGTGGAGGAGGAGGAAGTGGAGGAGGAGCAAATGTTGGAGGAGATGGTGGAGGAGGTGGTGGAGGAGGAGGAGGTGCGTGAGGAGGTGGTGGAGGAGGATGTGGAAGCGGAGTTGGTGGCGGAGGAGGAGGTGTTGGTGGCGGAGGAGGAGGTGGAGGAGGAGGTGGTGGTGGTGGAGGAGGAGGAGGAGGAGGAGGAGGAGGTGGAGGAGGAGGAGGAGGTGGAGGAGGAGGTGGAGGAGTTGGAGGAGGAGGTTCTTGTGGCAGAGGAGCTGGCGGAGGAGGGGGCTGAGGAGGCCACGGTTGCCCCGGACGATTCTGATGACGAGGGGGAGGAGGCGTGCCAGGCCCCGGAGTCCCAGCAGATCGGTATGTTAACATAATGCATCATTCATGAAGTAGTTGTACTGGTATTTGTTATGTAGCACTGGTGATAAAAAATTTTGGGCCCATACTATTCATATAGACCCCAAAGTGGGTAGCTACAGATACAGGTACGGGTTAGATGGGGTGTCCAAGGCATCCCTTTCATCCAGGACACCTCTCAATTACACAGGTTTGTGGGATGGGTTGGAGGTCCATTTTGACTGCCACATAAACGTTGTAGTTAAACAGGATCCAGGAGTAAAGGGATGAGTGGATCATTTGTGGATTAAAATCACCTGCTGCAAGCGTAGATTATGACCCATCAAATAGTGGAATCTATATTGTTGGTGAATGTTATTTATAAACTCTAGGATGTATGCTATAAATGGAGTAGGGGCCAGCCTACCTTGGAATGGAGTCAGAAGTTGCCAGTGTCCCAGGAGCCTCCTCTACCTAAACACCCCCTGTAGTTCAGATTGTTTTTTTGCCCTCACAGAATTGTAGGTTGGTTTAGACAGAATTATGATTTTGAGGATGTGTACTGTGCATTCCTGACATTTGCATAACTCCCATGCCACGAACCATCACTGAACTTAGACTGAGCAGATTGTGACAAGTTCTTATTGACGGAGGCCATGACATGCTTGTCATTGGTTAGTCATGGGTGGGTTGTGACTGAGAAGAAACAATATGACTGTTATGTCTTCTGCAGAGTAAAGGGTAGAGGCCAAAAAAGACAGTATGTAGTAAATAAGTTTGCATGTATGTATATATGTATGTGTCATATCTATTTATCTATGTGTGTCTCTATCTCTCTACATAGATAGATATATATATATATATATATATATATACACACATGTCACCTAGCATTTGTGCAATTTATGTCGCAGTATGTGAAATGTATGCATGAATAACATGACTAATTTTTGCCCCTTTGACATGCCCACAGATGACACCACACCGGCAGATGAGGGGGTGCGTGGGGCCGTCCTGCGAGCGGAGCACCATTTGAGGCTCCTTCTAGCAGACCTGCAGGACATCCGAGATCTGCTGCTTTAATTTTTTATTTTATATTTTTTTTTTTCTATGTTAATGGTGTTGTTAAATAAATTCTTTATGCAAGTTCACAGTTGTTGGTTTTATTTGCACTTGAAACAGTATATGTGTAGATTGTTTATAATCTTTTACACAGGGTGTAATACAAACCATTGCACTTACATTGCTGTAAGGGTTAATGTGTGCAATGCATGTGTTAGGCATGCTTGTAAGGATATATTGGCATCTAATTGATTCCAATTCCAAATAAGCTGTTTTTTATGAGGATAGGTAATTGAATAAGTGGGTCATGTGATGTATTGCAGAAGATACTTCATAGTGGGTTGTTTGGCGTAAATACTCCGCTTACGGGCGGTAGCACCGCTTGGCTCCCGTTCGGATGCGGTATTTCCGAGCATTCTCTGTAATACTCTGTAATACCGTGCAGAATCGGAGTGTTTCTCCCGCACACGCATGGTTTGTATGTCGTCCGTAAACACGCCCTGTTCTTAAAGAGTGAGTCCGTCCGAATGCGGAGGACACGTGGGCGTTTCTACGGACGATGGCCGCATGCGGCAAAACACTGTGGCGTGCGGACCGCTCCGTAAGAATGCGGGAATATCCGCACCGATCAGAATAAGGGCCTAAAAGAGCTTAAAGGGGAGCTGGTAAAACCAATAACAGAATTATTCAACCAGTCACTAGCTACTGGAGTAATCCCAGAGGACTGGAAAACAGTGAATGTAGTCCCACTGCACAAAAGTGGAAGCAAGCAAGAGGTAAGCAACTATCGACCAGTGAGCGTTACATCAGTAGTAGGTAAATTGGTGGAAACACTCTTAAAACAAAGAGTTGTAGAATATCTCAAAACCAGCAATTTACAGGATCCGAAACAGCATGGGTTTACTGGGGGAAGATCATGTCAAACAAATCTTATTGACTTTTTTGACTGGGTGACTTAATAGATCAAGGTGGGGCTGTAGATGTAGCTTATCTAGACTTTAGTAAGGCTTTTGACACTGTCCCACATCGCAGACTGTTAAATAAACTTGAAAGTTTAGGAGTGGATTCTAAGATAGTTGAATGGATAAGATATTGGTTGCAGGACAGAAAACAGAGAGTTGTAGTAAATGGAGTACAGTCAAAGAAAGGAAAGGTTACAAGTAGGCCACCCCAGGGTTTTGTACTTGGACCAGTGCTTTTTAATATCTCGATTGCTGATATTGCAAATGGAATTGAGGGTAAAATGTGCCTTTTTTGCAGATGACACAAAGGTATGCAACAGGGTAGACACACCAGGAGAGGTAAAACAAATGATTGATGATCTAGGTAGATTAGAGGAATGGTTAAGAGCATGGCAACTACAGTTTAATGCCAAAAAATGATGCACTTGGGTCTCAAAAATCCAAAGACTAAATATAGTATAAATGGCACTATAATGGAAACTACTGAGGAAGAGAGGGATCTAAGTGTCACTATTTCAGGGGAATTAAAGGCAGGTAGGCAATGTAACAAAGCAATGGAGAAGGCAAGTCAGATGCTTGGTTGCATAGGGAAAGGGATCAGCAGTGGAAAGAAAAAAGTATTAATTCCACTGTATAGGTCATTGTTACGACCTCATCTAGAGTACTGTGATCAGTTCTGGAGGCCATATCTCCAGAAGGATATAAATACATTAGAAACTGTACAAAGAAGGGCAACTAAAATGGTGCATGGCCTACATCACAAAACCTACCAGGAAAGACTAAAAGATCTTAATATGTATACTTTAGAGCAGAGAAGGGAAAGGGGAAACATGATAGAAACTTTCAAATATATCAAGGGCTTGAACAAGGTACAGGTGGGAGACATTCTTCACAGGAAGAGGAGCAGCAGAACACGAGGACATGCACTGACACTAGAGGAAGGAAGATTCAGGGGAAATGTGAGGAAGAATTACTTCACAGAAAGAGTAGTAGATAAGTGGAATAGCCTCCCATCAGAGGTGGTAGAGGCAAATACAGTAGTACAATGTAAACATGCTTGGGATAGGCATATTGATATCCTTACAAAGAAATAAGTATCAAATATGGTTTGAGGTAATGTTTAAAAAAGGGAGAAGACTAGATGGGGCCAAGTGGTTCTTATATGCCGTCACATTCTATGTTTCTATGTTTAATCACCCTCTTCCTATTGGAAGTGAGTTAAATTGCTATATTTGCAGATTACACAAAATTGAGTAAGGAAATTAACAGGAGAGGATGTGGAAACACTACAAAGTGACTTAAATAAACTGGAAAGGTGGAAAATGCAGTTTAACTTTGAAAAATGTAAAGTAAATCATTATGAGAAAAAAATAAACAAGCTACTTATAGGCTAAATGGAGTTATTATAGGAAATTCTTCTGTAGAGAAGAACTTGGGGGTCATCATAGATGAAAAATTGGGTAATAGTGCACACTGCTCAAGTGCAGCAGCAAAAGCAAACCGGACACTGGCATGCATTAAAAGGGGTATGGATTCAAGGGATGCCAATGTGATAGTGCCTCTTTACAAGGCATTGGTGAGACCACACTTGGAATATTAAAAAAAAGGACATAAATGAATTGGAACAGGTACAGAGAAGGGCGACTAAGCTAGTAAAAGGTCATGAATCACTAGAATACAAAGATAGGTTAGCCAGGCTGAATACAGTACTGTATGTTTTCACTGAAGAAACAGAGGTTGAGAGGAGATATGATTAGTGTTTAGATACAGGATTTGTTCACTAATAGGCCTATACTTAGGACACGCCGGCATGTACTGAGGCTCGAGGAAAATAAATTCCGGACTGAATTAAGAAGAGGATTCTTCACCATTACAGCAGTAACATTCTGGAACTCATTGCCGGTGGGGTGGTTACAGAAACTACTGTTAGTGAATTTAAATCAAAACTGGATACATTCCTGGCCACTAAGGGAATCCTATAGATATGACTTATTTAAGTCAGTAGTTACAAGTCAGATAGGTTGAACTCGATTGACAAACGTATTTTTTCAGTCTTAACTACTATGTTACTATGTTACTATGTAACCTAAGCAATGATAAGAGCCTATTGCAGGACATCAATAAAATGGCATTAAAAGGAGAGGTGATAATCATGGGAGACTTTAATCTTCCCGATTTAAACTGGGAGCTGCCTGTTGCAAGTTCCACCAGAATTCCTTGCAAGGAGCATCCCTCCAGCAATTGGTGAGGGAGCCCACTCGTAAGGACGCAATATTAGACTTAATACTTACAAATGGTGACAGAATATCTGATGTAAATGTGGGTGAAAACCTGGGATCCAGTGACCATCAAGCAGTATGGTTCAAAATAAAGACAGAGACTGACTCATCGCACACTAAGACAAAGGTGTTAGATTTTAGGAAGGCTGATTTTGTAGAGATGGGAAACTTGGAAAGAGTGCAGGAAAAGTGGGAGAAATTAAAAAGTGCAATACTAAAAGCAACAGAACTTTGTGTCAAAAGAGAGGAAAAACACAAGGAAAAGGAAGCCATTGTGGTTTGTGAAAGAAGTAGCAAGTATGGTGAAAGCAAAAAAAGTTGGCCATTTAGAAATTTAAGCAGAATAATGAGGACAAAGTGGGGTACTTGTTTCCTAGCACAGCACCCACGATTTTCATCTTATGCCATCGTATTAATCGCATGCGATGCGATCAGACGCGATTTTTAATTGTACAGGCACCCTTAAGGTGATTACTATGTGTTACTATGTTAAATGCACCCCCATTGTTAATGCCACCCCCACTATCAACGCCAACCCGAAGCATGGCGAGCGCAGCCCCTCACGAGATTGCTGCGCTCACCACGCTTCGGGTTGCCATTTATAGTGGGGGTGACGTTAACAATGGGGGTGCATTTAACATAGTAATCACCCATCAGGGTGCCTGTAAAATTCAAAAATTGGGTCTGATCGCATCGCATGCCATT
Source organism: Crinia signifera (assembly GCF_055691185.1). Classification (NCBI taxonomy): domain Eukaryota; kingdom Metazoa; phylum Chordata; class Amphibia; order Anura; family Myobatrachidae; genus Crinia; species Crinia signifera. The sequence goes on along the minus strand of NC_139219.1, from coordinate 327,655,472 downwards.
GTTAGTGGTATGCGATGGCATACGATGGGCGCCATGCTAGGAAACAAGTACCCAAAGTGTAGACAGAAGAAGGCTAAGAAGGTAATCAAATGTGCAAAAGCACAGGCTGAGGAGAAAATGGCCCAGTCAGTGGGTAAACAGTGGGTATAGTGGGTAAACAAAAAAGTGGAATAATAAGACTAAAGACAGAGAGTGGAAGTCTTCTTGAGGGGGACAATGTAATAGCAGATCCTATTAATTATTATTTCTGCTCAGTATTCACTGCTGAAATAGAGGGGAAGGGGCCACAGTTAAGTTGCAAGTATAGTCAGAAAACTGAGAGAGAAACAAGTACATTTACAGAGGAGAAAGTCCTCACAAAACTCTCAAAACTGAAAGTGGATAAATCAATGGAGCCAGATGGGATACATCCAAGGATACTAAAAGAGCTTAAAGGGGAGCTGGTAAAACCAATAACAGAATTATTCAACCAGTCACTAGCTACTGGAGTAATCCCAGAGGACTGGAAAACAGTGAATGTAGTCCCACTGCACAAAAGTGGAAGCAAGCAAGAGGTAAGCAACTATCGACCAGTGAGCGTTACATCAGTAGTAGGTAAATTGGTGGAAACACTCTTAAAACAAAGAGTTGTAGAATATCTCAAAACCAGCAATTTACAGGATCCGAAACAGCATGGGTTTACTGGGGGAAGATCATGTCAAACAAATCTTATTGACTTTTTTGACTGGGTGACTTAATAGATCAAGGTGGGGCTGTAGATGTAGCTTATCTAGACTTTAGTAAGGCTTTTGACACTGTCCCACATCGCAGACTGTTAAATAAACTTGAAAGTTTAGGAGTGGATTCTAAGATAGTTGAATGGATAAGATATTGGTTGCAGGACAGAAAACAGAGAGTTGTAGTAAATGGAGTACAGTCAAAGGAAGGAAAGGTTACAAGTGGGCCACCCCAGGGTTTTGTACTTGGACCAGTGCTTTTTAATATCTCGATTGCTGATATTGCAAATGGAATTGAGGGTAAAATGTGCCTTTTTTGCAGATGACACAAAGGTATGCAACAGGGTAGACACACCAGGAGAGGTAAAACAAATGATTGATGATCTAGGTAGATTAGAGGAATGGTTAAGAGCATGGCAACTACAGTTTAATGCCAAAAAATGATGCACTTGGGTCTCAAAAATCCAAAGACTAAATATAGTATAAATGGCACTATAATGGAAACTACTGAGGAAGAGAGGGATCTAAGTGTCACTATTTCAGGGGAATTAAAGGCAGGTAGGCAATGTAACAAAGCAATGGAGAAGGCAAGTCAGATGCTTGGTTGCATAGGGAAAGGGATCAGCAGTGGAAAGAAAAAAGTATTAATTCCACTGTATAGGTCATTGTTACGACCTCATCTAGAGTACTGTGTTCAGTTCTGGAGGCCATATCTCCAGAAGGATATAAATACATTAGAAACTGTACAAAGAAGGGCAACTAAAATGGTGCATGGCCTACATCACAAAACCTACCAGGAAAGACTAAAAGATCTTAATATGTATAGTTTAGAGCAGAGAAGGGAAAGGGGAAACATGATAGAAACTTTCAAATATATCAAGGGCTTGAACAAGGTACAGGTGGGAGACATTCTTCACAGGAAGAGGAGCAGCAGAACACGAGGACATGCACTGACACTAGAGGAAGGAAGATTCAGGGGAAATGTGAGGAAGAATTACTTCACAGAAAGAGTAGTAGATAAGTGGAATAGCCTCCCATCAGAGGTGGTAGAGGCAAATACAGTAGTACAATGTAAACATGCTTGGGATAGGCATATTGATATCCTTACAAAGAAATAAGTATCAAATATGGTTTGAGGTAATGTTTAAAAAAGGGAGAAGACTAGATGGGGCCAAGTGGTTCTTATCTGCCGTCACATTCTATGTTTCTATGTTTAATCACCCTCTTCCTATTGGAAGTGAGTTAAATTGCTATATTTGCAGATTACACAAAATTGAGTAAGGAAATTAACAGGAGAGGATGTGGAAACACTACAAAGTGACTTAAATAAACTGGAAAGGTGGAAAATGCAGTTTAACTTTGAAAAATGTAAAGTAAATCATTATGAGAAAAAAATAAACAAGCTACTTATAGGCTAAATGGAGTTATTATAGGAAATTCTTCTGTAGAGAAGAACTTGGGGGTCATCATAGATGAAAAATTGGGTAATAGTGCACACTGCTCAAGTGCAGCAGCAAAAGCAAACCGGACACTGGCATGCATTAAAAGGGGTATGGATTCAAGGGATGCCAATGTGATAGTGTCTCTTTACAAGGCATTGGTGAGACCACACTTGGAATATTAAAAAAAGGACATAAATGAATTGGATCAGGTACAGAGAAGGGCGACTAAGCTAGTAACAGGTCTGGAATCACTAGAATACAAAGATAAGTTAACCAGGCTGAATATGTTCTCACTGGAGAAACGGAGATTGAGAGGTGATATTTGTATATTCATATACAGGATTGGGAATCATATGGAACTGGGAGATGATTGGTCACTAACAGGCCTATACTTAGGACACGCGGTCATGTACTGAGGCTCGAGGAAAATAAATTCCGGACTGAATTAAGAAGAGGATTCTTCACCATTACAGCAGTAACATTCTGGAACTCATTGCCGGTGGGGTGGTTACAGAAACTACTGTTAGTGAATTTAAATCAAAACTGGATACATTCCTGGCCACTAAGGGAATCCTATAGATATGACTTATTTAAGTCAGTAGTTACAAGTCAGATAGGTTGAACTCGATTGACAAACGTATTTTTTCAGCCTTAACTACTATGTTACTATGTTACTATGTAACCTAAGCAATGATTCTACCTGGCCTGGAAAATAGAGCTGAAGGATGTTATTGTAGTAATGTTTTTGCAGTTCCATCTACAGAAGCTTATGCAAACCCCTGATTTACAGATTTGCATTGTTGTTGGAATGTACAAAGCAGAGAAGAATAGAGCTTTGCAAATATGCCAGGTGGGAGAAGCCTCACACCGCCCGCGCTTCCCACCAGTACCACGCACATTGATGTTCAGTTCCCGGTTGGAGAGCGATCTCGACATTTGCAGTTTGGAGAAGAGATGATGAATCCCCTGTCTATTTGCTTCCTAGCAGTGCTGTCAGCGGAATGTGTCCTGGGAACCTCTGTAAACGCGTTCATCGTGCTGACGCACTGCTTGGAGTGGAGACGAGCCAAGCGATTGCCCAGCAGCGACAAGATCGAGACCTCTTTGTGCCTCTGCAGATTCTTCTTGCAGTGCGCCGTCACGTTGCAGAACTTCTTCCGCTCGTTTTTGATGGACATAAATTACCTGTCCTGGTTTTCTGAGCTTTTCATGGTTGTCAGAATGTTCTTGAGCTTCGCCAGTCTATGGACTGCCACTCTCCTGGCCGCGTTCTACTGTGTGAAAATCACAAATTATAGCTTTGCCCTCTTCGTTTATTTGAAGCCCAGGATCTCCAGCATGGTCCCAAGGTTGGTCCTGACGTGCTTACTACTCTCTCTGGCTTCCAGCCTACCATTCGCCAGCAGTTTGTATACGTATTATTCCACTGCACAAAATTCCACCGATTACGCTACAATCGCGTCCAGCCAGTTGCACGCATACACAATTGGGTCCTCCGTGCCTTTCATTATATTTAGCATGGCGGTTTTGCTGCTGATCCACTCTCTCTGCAGCCACATCAAGCAAATGAGAAGAAGTACGGACAGTTTTCGAAGCCCAAACCTGAACTCTCTCCTAGGTGTTGTAAAGAGTCTGATGGTCTTCTTCTGCCTCGGCCTTGTATATGTTGTGGGCATGAATCTCATCGCGTCTGGTTTGCTGCCAGCCGGGAGCCCCTGGATGGTTTTCTTGTCCATGTTTAATTCGTCATACCCCTTCCTGCACTCGTCGGTGCTGATTTATACCAACAGCAAATTACAACTGGCATTTCTAAATGTACTGTCGGCCATCCTGCCAAAGAAATTGGCGAAAAATCTTGTAGGGGAAAGGTTTATGGAGCAATGATTATCAACATGGTAGACAATCTCTATAAGCTGTAAAACTTTCTATGCAGTAGACATAACGACCGCTGGTGATTCAAAAGCATTGATAGTGTTCATGATTGGATCACTGAGCTTAGCTCCGCCCCTGACACTCCACAAATCCCCACCCCTCTCATTGGCCTGCAGCCTACTGAATTTTAAAGCAGGGATGACCATCGGTGGGTGTAAACAGCAATGGTTACCATGCAGATGGTTCCACAACATCAAAGCTACCTATCAACTGTACCATCGATGGTGACCATTAATGGGTAAACCTCCAATGGGCATTCATAACATTGCTTTATATAATGTAATGCTGTCTTTGTAGCTTATCTTAGCTAAGTATCTATGTAGCTAAATTTCAATTTCAAAAAGCATTTTTTTTATTTAAATAGCCATTAACAGGGCCGGATTTAAGGCTTGTACAGGCCCAGGGGGGCCAAGGTGTGGGGACCCCCTACTGAAATTTCTGCCTACCTATGTTTATCTTACTTGTTCTATCTTATTATTTCAGAGCAATTTGAGACATTGAATTTCATACATTTGAAATAAAAAAATTGGGTGTACAAAATTTTTTGACTGGCAATGTAGATTAATGTGAAATAGTAGGATTCCATAGTCTGTGATGGAAACACGTTATATAAAGAGGCAGAATTAGTGGCTGTGTTGTTGTTTTTTTGCATAACAATTTTATTGTAGTCTTCAATAAAAAGTAGTAGAAATTGAATATTACAGTTGTTATATATAAGGTACAGAAGAAGAAAATTCTAAACAATAAAAAGCGATATTCCTCAATTATTCCAGCATGTATATGGATGTTTTTGTTCTCTCGATCCATTTGCCTTCACCGATTAAGACATTTGCATTCTGCGACCAATGGGCAAACACTCTGATTAGATTAAATAGTAAACCTGGTGATCTGATACGAAGGGGGCCAGAAAATTCCCATTGTGATATTGGGTCATATAGTGATCAAACACCCCCTTTGGCTATCTGGCGTCTAAGGAACCATGTGGTGGATTCAAATACTTTGTTTATCTTGGATTGTAAATCCAAGTCTAAGCTGCATATAAATAAGTCCCATTTCCCATAAAATCTAGATGCATCGTTCTCTGCAGTGGGTTTGAGTGCCGGTCGTTCCGAAATAAGACATCTAATAAGGCTGATTTGAGTTCTTGAATAGAGGCGGCTTGTTTATGAATCCAATGCAGTAATATTCATTTCTTAGCCAGCACCAAAATCACAGAGAGTAATGGTATAAAAGCTTTTCGGTAGGGTCCTAGGTTCCAATCCTTAAAGTATAGGAATAAGCATGCCACTGGGTCTCTTACTAAAGTTAGAACAAATAGTTTATTAATGTAGCCTATAACCTTTTTCCAAAAATTCCTAATCTTTCCACACTCCCAGAAGTTATGTATATAGTTATCTCCTGACTTGGAGCGTTTATAGCAGGTACCCACATCCTCCGGGATGAAATGTGCCCGCTGTACCGGAGTGATATATGCCCTGCTCAAAAATTTAAGGTGAGCTTCCTGCAGTGAAGCGGAGTGTAAATATTTCAATGAGATATCTAGTTTTTTTTATATAACTGGGATAGTGGTGGGAGGCCGGGGATATCAGCTAGCCATTTAGCATGCAAAATGGTATGCAAGGTCTCCACATTAGCCAATATCAGTAAACTGTACATATAAAGGATGCGAAAACCTAAAACAAAGGAAGGCACCAATAGTGAGTGGCATAGGCGAATCTAGGGGGTGGTCCGGGGGTGCACCGGACCACCCATTAACCCATTTTGTAGCTGATGGATGGGGCTTTCCAACGAGCCCAGACGTGTGTCTCTATCCCCCTGGGAACCGGAGATACTGCCAGGCAAAACTGGAACGTTTTCCCTATAGGATAACATGGGACCCGCTAATTCCGACCCCCACCCAGTTCAACGGCTGCCAGTTCCCCCTTCGGCATCACTGAAGCTCGAGGTTGATCTCAGTCGAACCCAAATCGCTGGGCCTTCAATCTGATACCAGGCTGGATCCATATGGGTTAATTGGTTCCAGGGATATTGAGGTTAAACCATTTTTTCATTTCTTAAATGTAATTTCATGACTGTTTATGTTCTTTGAGGGCAGATTTCTCTGGAAATTTCATGGGACCAAAATCATTCGAAGCCAACTCAAAGGTTCTTCAATATGATACTGGTCTGATGTAAATGGGTCAGTTGGTTCCGAAGATATAGCTGGTTGGTTAAAGGGGGGTAGGGAGAGGGGAGTGGTTGTCTCTCCCCCTCACACCAGAAAATGCAGGGACTAGGCTGGTGTATAAGGGGTCAGCCTGGGAATGTCCCTGCATGATCCTGGGACCATATTACCAGCTAAATCCCTGCATTTTCTGTTGTGAAAGGGGTATTATTTCAAATAGCCGTGACCTTCAGTGCTCTGAATAAAGCCGGGCAGCCCCCTGCTCTCTGCCCAGCTGACATTGACTGTCACCCCTGCAGCTTCCGCTCCAATTCTTCTCCCCGCTTTCACCTCAGCCCACCCCCTCTTTAATCATGTGGTGCCGGCGCCAGGCATGCTCCCCCAACGTCACGCACAAAAACAGCGTGCACAAATGTCCACTCGGCTAGAGGAGACACCAGGAGGGGAGTGGGAGCGTACTCTGCGCTGCGCTCTGCTCCTCTCCCCAAAGAAGGAGCTGCACTGCTCTCCATCTCTCCCTGCAGCAGCAGCGAAGGCTCATATAAAAATTTACAGTAAGTGGCACTTTTGGGGCATTGCTTAAGGGACGCTACAAGTGGCAGTATGTGGGGCATTACGCATAATGTGTGGCTTAATGTGTAAGGGGCATTACAGTGTGCAGCATCATGTGTAAGGGGCATTATGTGTGCAGCATCATGTGTAAGGGGCATTATGTGTGCAGCATCAAGTGTAATGGGTACTATGGTGCGCGGCATCATGTGTAATGGGTACTATGGTGCGCGGCATCATGTGTAATGGATACTATGGCGTGCGGCATCATGTGTAATGGGTACTATGGTGTGCGGCATCATGTGTAATGGATACTATGGTGTGCAGCATCATGTGTAATGGGTACTATGGTGTGCGGCATCATGTGTAATGGGTACTATGGTGTCATCAAGCAAGAACCCCCTAGCAATGAGCAGCTAGGTAAGCAGCACTTATGTGGCAAATTTGTAATGGGCATTACGGTTTGTTATATAGTATGTAATGGGCATCATGATGTGTGGCACAATGTGTAATGGGCATTATGGTGTGTGGCCTTATGTGTAATTGGCATAACGGCGTGTGGCTTTACGTGTAATTGCTATTACGGAGTTTGCTAAAATGTGTAATGGGCATTACTGTGTATGGTCTAAAGTGTAATACCACACCCCTTTTTGTGATGCCGTGCCTCCTTCCCATGAGGCCACACCCCCTTTTTGCAGCGCGGCTACGCCGCGCAAAGGTCCCCCTGCTATTATGTCTAGTTCTGGGACCACCCATTACCATAATTCTAGATTTGCCTATGGTGAGTGGAGTTGATTTGGCTTGTCTAGGCTGGACATAGGACATGGATTTGATTGAGCAAAATGCAGTACCTGTAGGAACATGTAAAGTTGTTTGTTGGGCAGCTCAGATTTTTGTGCTAGAGGAGAACGAATAAATAGTTCCACCTGTGTCAAATATATTGCGTATACATGCTATACCCTTTGATTTCCATTCAAGGAATATAGCATTGTCTAGGCCTGGGGTGAACTGGGGGTTACCCCAGAATGTGGTATAAGGCGATGTTATGGGTGTGGATCCCAATTTCAAATTTATTGCCCTCCACGATTTATAGGTGTCTCGGAGCAGTATATTGGATTGATCAGAGGTGGTAGTAAGTGTGTTGGTGTATGCAATAGAGAAGCCGGTGAATAAGGGTAGAACAGTTAATCTTCTAAGGTGAGGTTAGTGTATACTGATTTCTGCAGAAACCAGTCTGCTATATATCAAAAATGTGTCGCCTGGGAGAAAGCGTTAATGTCTGGTAGGCCAGAGCCCCCCTGAGATCTAGGGAGCCGCAATCTAGCTATGGGTATCCGGGTTTCCTCCCATTCCAAATACATTTTAGAAATATTGTAGTGTAATCTGCTGCATCTTGTTTAGTAAGGTGTAACGGGAGCATTTGAAGCAGGTAAGATAGTTTTGTGAATAATATTGATTTGACCACGGCTATCCTCCCCGAGAGAGATAAGGGGAGTGATTGGCAATGATCCAGGAGGCGTTTGATTGATGTTCTAATTGGTCCATAATTAACATCATATAGTTTTGATAGTCGGGCGGGAATCATTATTCCCAGGTATTTCATGGGAGTATGGCATACTGTGAATCCTGTCAAGGCAAGGGTGTTTAGTATCGGTTGTGAAAGTGTGCACAGAGGGAATAAGCGTGATTTATTGAAATTAACCCTAAAGCCTGAGAAAGAGCCAAACTGAGTAATAAGGTTAATAATTTCGGGGATTGATGTTTGGGGCTTGTCGTCTGCTAACATGCTTAGTTTACGTTCTGTGGAGCGGAGGCGAATACCAGTATAAATAGGAGAAGATCGGAGGGCCACCGCCAGGGGTTCCAGGGCAAGTGCAAATAGCAAGGGAATTAATGGACATCCTTGTCTAGTTCCTCTTTCGATATTTACCGGGTTTGACATATAGTTATTGGATAATATTTGGGATGATGAGGTCATGTAGAGCTGACGCAATGCACGGATGAAGGCCCCCGGGAACCCAAACCTTTCCATAGTATGGAATAGATGTTCCCATGTCACCAGGTCGAAGACTTTCTCAGCGTCAAGCGACAAAATCGCATGAGACTCCTGGGATCCCGTGGTCTGCACCCACTGCATGACCGCCAAAACTTTTCTCACATTTGTTGTAGAATGCCTCACTATAATGAATCCAGTTTGGTCTTTATTAATTAGTGTGGGTAATAATTGTTTTAAGCGGTCAGCTAATATTTTGGTGTATAATTTATAATCCGTGTTCAACAGGGATATAGGGCGATAAGATTCCGATAATGTCGGGTCTCTTTCGGGTTTTGCTATGACTTTCAGTGTTGCCGAATTGAAATATTGTGGTGGGGAGGTGCCAGTGAGAAACGAGTTGAATATTGGGGTTAAGTGGGGGACTAATTTTGGTGCTAGAAACTTATAATAGTCATTTGAAAGGCCATCTGGTCCTGGGGATTTTCCCGTTTTCAAGTGGCGAATAGTTACCAAAATTTCCTCATCTGTAATACGTGCTAGTAGGGACTGGGCCGACTCAGGGGAGAGAGTAGGAAGAGATATTCAACTCCAAAACGAGGCAACACTCTGACTATTTCTCGGTGAAGAACTATAAAGTTTAGTGTAGAAGGAGTGTAAGGTTTCAGATATATTCATATATCAGGTTTTTTCAATTTCTTTATCACTGTCGGTGAGTGTTGTCCTCGCAATAGGTTCGAAAGAAATTTACTGGAGCGGTTTCCAAAACGGTGAAACTTAGCCCTCTGAGCAAATGTCATTTGGGATTCTAGCTTTGTGAGATGATTATCAAATACCGATTTCTGTTGTTTATATTGAAGAAAATTCTCTGATGTTGGAGATCTCGGAAAATCTTGATAGGTTTCCGTCAGTTGAGACTGGGCCTGAAGATACTGTTTTTGTGATTCTTTGCGGTGTCGGGACATGAAAGACATGATGGTGCCGCTCAGGACGGGCTTGGAGGCTTGCCAGAAGAGGCTACTCAGAATAATCTTTATTATTATGCGTGTATTCAACCCATGCTGCCTCTAACATATTCCTAAAGGTGACCGATGAGATCATGTAGGAGGGAAATCTCCACTGTCTGACCGGCCCCTTATCGGAGTGTGCTGCAATCTCTATTCAGCAGGCTGCGTGGTCAGAGAGAGAGATACAGTTTCAATTTTAGAGTGTAATACAGTGTCATATATAGAGGCCGATATTAAGATGTAATTAATACGTGATAGTGTGTTATGAGCAGCTGATAAGCAGGTAAAGTCACGCTCTACTGGGTGGCATGATCTCCATACATCAATTAGCTGGAGATGTGTTAGTATATAAGGGATACCATAACGGAGAGGTCACCGCCGGACCTCCGGGGCAGAGGTGCGGTCCAAAATGTTTGAAAACGTAGCATTAAAACCCCCCGCTAGAATGAGATGTTTATGCATATATGGGTACAATTTAGTGGCCAGATCTCGAAAAAAGGGCTGGGGATCAATATTAGGGGAATAAATATTACATAGAACCAGAGGGGATTCACGAATTGTTGCCTCGACTAGAACAAATCTACCCTCAACGTCTGATTGAGTGTGATGTAGAGTTGTTTCGATATTTTTTCACACCAATATGGCCACCCCGCGAGCCTTTGAGTTAAGTGGAGAGGAGGCCACAACTGACCATCTTAGAGTGTTTAATTTTATAGTTTCTGATTGTACTAAGTGTGTCTCCTCTAAACAAAACAATATCCATGTCCAGCCTAGACAAGTAAACAAGAACTTTCGGTACTCTTTACTTAGCACGGCGCCCATCGCGGTCATCGCGGGCATCGCATGCACTAAAAAAAACGGGTGCGATGCGACCGACGCGATGCCCGCGATTTCCCATAGGGAACAATGTTAAATGTCTCAATTGACCCGATTTTCCTGTTCAATGCCTCAATGGACCCGATTTTTCCATAGGAAACAATGTTAAATGGCCCACAGAGGCCAAATAGGCACCCTGAAGTGTGAAATGGCCCCCACAATTGTTAACGCCACCCCACGATCAACGTGAACCCGAAGCGTGGCGAGCACAGCGAGCCCGCGAGGGGCGGCGGTACGCGTCCTCCGACCTTTTCATACCCCCACTATCCACGGCGGCATGGAGTTGAGAATAGAATAGTGTGGCGAGCGCAGCGAGCCACCGAGCCCGAAGCGTGGCGAGCGGACGCGGATACCTTCACAGGTAAACGCGTCCCTTCGCGGGCTTCACAGGTATCCGCGTCCGCTCGCCACGCTTCGGGCTCGGTGGCTCGCTGCGCTCGCCACACTTTCTATTCTGGACTCCACGCCGACGTGGATAGTGGGGGTATGAAAAGGTCGTTGGACGCGTACCGCTGCCGCTCGCCACGCTTCGGGTTCACATTGATCGTGGGGTGTCGTTAACAATTGTGGGGGCCATTTCACACTTCAGGGTGCCTATTTGGCCTCTGTGGGCCATTTAACATTGTTTCCTATGGCAAAATTGGGACCATTGAGGCATTGAACAGTAAAAACGGGTCAATTGAGACATTTAACATTGTTCCCTATGACCACGATCAAAATTGTGGGCGCCGTGCTAAGTAAAGAGTACCGAACTTTCTTATCCTTCGCCGAGGTGTGGAAGCCTCCAACATTCAGAGTGCCGATCCGTAAACTACCCATAGCTCTACCCAGTGGCATGTTAGCAATTCCGTTCGGATGAGTATGTAGGTTTTGTGTAGAGGGTCCATGCCTGTAGCCTTAGTAGTAGCAAATAGAAAATCAATCAATACAATAATCATAAGGGGGAACAAGACAAGAGACATTAAGGGAAAAACAAGAGGGAAGAGAGGGAATACGCGCCAGATCGCCAACCGGTAGCGATGCAGCACAATTAACATAATTAAACCTAGCTTCCAGTTTATGACTGGTAAATAAAGAATCCCCATAATGGAGATCCTGGTAAGAGTTCCAGGCCTGCCCCGGCCATGAGTAATAACCAATGGAGATAACAATAATCCCACATGAAACTAATTACGAGACTATCTCATTCTAATAACGTGGATATGGGCAATAATAACAACAGTATATCACAAAAGACTAATTTAAACGAGATAATGGGGGAAATTTACTAAAGAAATTTGTAAAAAAAATAGGTGTATTTGTATCCAGAAATACACTTATTTTTGACATTTAGGGGGACATTTACCAAAATGGATTCGTAGAAAAAAGGTGTATTCGTAGGGAGAAATACACCTTTTTTTTACGAATTTGTATTTTCGGGATTCACAATCCCAAAAAACAACAATTCGTAGTCCTAAAGATGGAACATTCGTATTTGTATTTACAAATATGAATGTCTACACCATCGATAGAATACGACAGAAATCACCATTCAAAAGAATGGTGGTTTCTGATTTACTAAGCAGCCGTACTGATAATACGGCTGCTTAGTGGTGCCGAGCCGAGAAAGTCGGCTCCTGATTGGCCTGCTAGGCGGCCAATAGAATTCAGTCTGAGGAGAGGCGCCGAATATGAAACATCTCAGCATCTCTCCTCAGCGCGATGCAGAGACAGCGCAGACAGCGGGGAGCGCCGACAGCATGAAGATTACCTGGATTACGTCGGATCAAGAGAAGACTTCTTCAGCGCAGGAACAGGTGAGTAGGATTTCCTTCCACAGCTCCAACATGGATTTCTTCGGACCCGGACACCGCCATGGACCTGGAGGACGACACGGACCGTCGACATGGACCTGGAGGACGACGCAGACAGCCGACATGGACCTGGAGGACGACACACGACATCAGGACCAGGGCTACCTACGGGATCAAGAAAGGTAAGTATCAGTATGTATGTAATGTGTGTATTAAACTTTTATTTAAAATGGGTGTCAGTGTGTTTTATTTAACTATTTTTTTTACTGTGGCACTACAAGACCCAGCGGGCCCTTTAATGCCCAGCAGGCTGGGACTTGTGGTTATCCAAGTCCCAGCTTGCTGGGGAGGCTTGCTGGCACTTGTAGTGCCACAGTAAAAAACAATAGGTTCATCTTTTTTTTTACACGATAATCAGCTCGATGCCCACCGCCCAGGGGCATCGAGGACAGCACCAGGCTTCAGCCTGGTCAGGTAAGTCCTGGAGGGGGGGGACCCCTTTATTGGGGGGTCCCCACTCCCCCAGGGCCCCTGGCCAGGCTGACTGGTCGGTAGGGTTAATGCTTTGGCCGGGGGGACTTGCATAAAAAGTCTCCCCCCGGCTGTGGCATTACCCTGCTGGCTGGTTTTGCCTGGGGCTGGTTCTTAAAATACGGGGGACCCCTACTCATTTTGTCCCCCGTATTTTGGGAACCAGCCCCAGAGCAGGAGCCTGGGGCTGGTTGTTAAAAATCAGGGAACCCCTATTTGTCGGGTTCCCTGATTTTTAATTACCGGCTCCAGGCTCTGTCAGCCTGGTGCTGGTTTCGGCTGTGGGGGGGACCCCACGCCGTTTTTTTTTTATATTTATTTATTTTTTCTATTTTTTTTACACCTTGCAGCCTGCACGGATCTGACTGATCCGTGCAGACTGCTAGAAATAATTCGTATTAGCAGCCGTATATACGGCCGCTAATACGAATCATTACACCACCGGAGGGTTACAAAGCAGTCGTATATGACTGCTTTGTAACTGACCCTCCGGAACACGACTTTGCATACGACTTAAACAGTCGTATGCAGTCGTAGGGAAAATACCAATACGAAAAACTAGGTTTTTCATATTGGTAAATTTCCCCCTTACTATCCCGAAAATACGGCAATTCGTAATCGTATTGATGTGCTATCAATACGAATACGAATTGCCGTATTTTCGGGATAGTAAATGTCAAAAATAAGTGTATTTCTGGATACAAATACACCTGTTTTTTTTTACAAATTTCCTTTAGTAAATTTCCCCCAATGAGTGAATACTTGCACTAATTCTATAGTGACAGCAATTTTCATGAGATCTATTTCTTTATGGTAGGTGTTCAATCTTTTTCAGTATCTTGAGTAAACAGCGGCGGGGAAACGGTCTCGGCAGCCTCCTCCGCTAGAAAGCGTTCCGCATCCGCCACTGAGCCAAAATCTTTGAACGTGTTTCCAAAAAATATGCGGAGCCTCGCTGGGAACAATTAAGCAAATTTTCTATTGAGTCTCGCCAGGTTGGAACATAGTGGTGTAAATTCTGTCCGTGCACGGACCACTTCCGCGGAGTAGTCCTGGAAGATTAGTCATTTGGCTTCGTTCCAGCTTATGTCACGTTGGCGTCTGGAGGCAGACCATAATGTCTCTTTATGAATGAAGTTCAAACAACGAAAAATTACTGCTCGAGGTCTGGCTGATGGGGAGTCACGTTGGGGGCCAATCCTATGGGCCCTCTCTACTATAAGACCGGGGCATTGGTCTCGAACACCCAAAATGTCTGGTAATGTGTCCTGTAGAAAAGTGAAAAGGGCAGGGCCCTTCAAAGTGGCTGTGTTGTTATTGTTGTGTGATACAGCTGGAGGTTAGTGTATTTCTAGCAGATCTATATATATATAAAAGGCTAAATACTCCTCACCCCTGAGGTGACGAACCGTCAGCAGGGGTTTAAGTGTGGGGGGAACAGGGTGGAACTGAGTTCCTCCACCTATAACGGTAACGGGAACGTGGTTCCACCTCCACCCCAGCCCTGCACTGTAACTCCAATAGAAAAGCCTGTCCCAGTGGCTTCATTGACCAGCACGGTGTACGTGGAGGGACACAGATCATACGGCTGCTGGAGGGACATGGACAGATATGTGTAACAGAAAGTGAAAGCAAAATGATCGGTTTCAAACTTGCTATGGTCAACGATGCTATCACCATCGACGCTCAAAGTCCTGCTGATGGTAATTATTGTGGTAAGGCACTAGAGGCTGGGCTTGGGTATTCTGCGGGAGGAAACAGGTGGGGACCGGCAATGGGGACCGGCAAACGCGCCCACTTCCGATGGCTGGCGGGGGCTCGCGATAGAATCGCCAGCCCCTGCAAGCATGAGAGGGGTTCGATCTGTATGCCCCTACAGCTGCAGCTTGGCATCAGCCACTGTGATTGGACAAGGAAGGTGTGTACAAGAGCCAATAGCTGACATGATTCAGATACTGAGAACCTTGTACTGGTAGATCTGGATTTTTGGGGAAACAATGGGTTAATGTGATTATCTCGTGCTGCTAATGGTTTTATTGTCAGATCCACCGATGGCCGATACAATCCTATGCAAAACACCGGGGAAATAGTGACTCATACAGGAAGGAGTGCGCACTATCCATGTACAATAACGGCATTTACAGATCCCATCATCTCCTACAGACGCCCGATATCTGGCGCACAATCTGTATTTAGTATATATGGGCTCAGCTGCGGAGGACGCCCAGATAAGGATCACGGAGAGAGAGAGCTTTGCACGTAGCTTCCGTCGCTGAATGAACTGAATTCTATATAGTGATAATGGGGCCTATTTACTAAGCCCTGGCGAGAGATAAAGTGGAGAGAGGTACAGTATCCGCCAATCAGGGTTTGCAAAGCATGGTGAGCGCAAGGGTATGCGTTACACTACTTGGGGGTCTATGTTGATAGTTGTTCGACGATGACACCCAAAAAATTACAAAAACTCATGTCTGCCTTTTCATGTCGATCCTTTGACCCTTTCAACCTACTGCATGTCGACATTCTGACTGACGGTCCGGACACTGTCTTTCTAATAATCCAGTTTTTTGGAGTTCTCCCCAAACAGAGGATAAATCCCTGATCAATTTCTCTATTACTGTAGGTGTAAAAGCAGCGTCCTGCGTACCGGTAAGTGTACAGCATGCATAAGTCTACCTGCATGAATGTCGACATGGGGTTAGGTTGACAGGGTCATTAGATCGACAGGGTCATTAGGTCGACATGGGCAAGGCCAACATGGGGGTTTTTCACTTTTTTTGTCCCGAATGTCAACACAGTTGACATGGACACTAAAAAAGTGCACCACGTCCCCTGCATGGCTCGCTACGCTCGGCACACTATTTTATATCCCCACCACTCCCTAGTGGATGGTAGGGCATGAAATACCACCTGTCGGCACATGTCATGCTGGTTGGGCCTGGTTCTCAAAATATGGGTGACCCCTATTCATTTTGTCCCCCATATTTTGGGAACCAGGACCGGGCCAAGAGCCCGATGCTGGTTTCAGAAATTCAGGGGGACCCAAAATTCTTTTTCCCCCTGAATTTCTGGCTCTTTGAGCCCGGGGCTGGTAATTGCTGGGCGGCATGTCGGCTTTTTTAAAAAAAAATTCTATTTTTACACTGACGCCTGCACGGATCTAACTGATCCGTGCAGACTTCACACAAATACGCCTGGAAAATGAGGAGTATTTTCCAGGCGTATTTTCATGGGAATTACTGGCCGCCGGCCGTATATTACATACAGATGGGGCTTGTGTCATCTTTGCAGGGCTGGCATTAGAAACGTCAGCCCCGCCAGGGGGCCCGTGCGCGCGAGACGCACGCGTGCCCCCCTGGGCAACGGAGCCTGCCTCCGGTCCCCGCCGCCTCCCCCGCCATCGCCGCCCTCGCCACCCCGAGTGCCTCCCTAACCCTGCCCATCTCCCTGAAGCGGAGACGGGCAGGGACACGCAGCGTTCCCGCCAAGAGACTGGGACGCGCGTGTGTGTGAGACGCACGTGCATCCCAGTTCAGTGTAGCCCCTGTCTGTCGGCGCTCGCCAGCGGAGGGGGTCTGGCGAGCCCCGGCCAAGGATGGAAGGGGCTACATCTGTACGGCTGGTTAGTAAATTAGGAATCACCATTCCACTGCATGGGGGTTCCTAATCATATTATTTCAATGGCGTACGCATTCGTATTCCTGAATAGGAATATTTTATTTATTTACAGTTTGTTATATAGCGCAGCAGATTCCGTTAGTTTGTTATATAGCGCAGCAGATTCCGTTGCGCTTTACAAATGTTGACAACACTGAAAGAACAAACTGGGTAACAGACAGACTTGGAGGTAGGAGGGCCCTGCTGCAAGCTCACAATCTATAGGGATATAGGAGGGAAACACAAGGACAGGCACCAGTAATAGCATAGCAGTCAGTGGCGGACTGGGCCGGGGGGCAGGGTGCCATGTGCCCCCCGGGCCAGTATCCAGGGCCGCCTCTTCAGACTGCAGGAAGGGCTGCGTTGGTCCAGTCATCAGTAATTAACATTTGTCTGTAGCCGCGGGCCGATTGTAATTGTCGGCAGCCGTGGTCACACTACGCGCCTTCACTTTAGTAGGTCCTGCAGGGCTACAGAAGCCCTGTAGGTACAAAATTAGTAACAAAGCAGGCATAATGATGCGGGCGTGCTGCCATGCACAGGTGACCGTGTCAGTGTGCCGTTGTGCTCAGCTATCAGCTGGTGTGACAGTCAAAGGCAGTGTTGAACAAGCAGGGGGCCAGCCGTAACTAGGAATATGCTAGTGACACGGCCGCACAGCAGCTGGCGGCCATGTGACATCACCTTCCTCACAGAGGAAAAATTCCCCCCCCCATCACTGCGCCCCCCAAATCATAAGTGTCCGCAGATCGCCATTCAGGCCGCATTTGGTGATGAAGGGGAGGGAGGAGCCAGCAGAGGATCTGCACTCATTTGCATTTTAGTGCATCTGGACTGACACCTGACAGTAGGAATAAACAGTTATTTACCCTCACATCCACTGCCGCACTGCAGGTGACCAGCCACTAATAATATCTGGACAGCAGTGACATGTGGTGGTGAGAGATACAGGAGTGTGTTCAAATTGAAACTGTACCTCTGCAAGTGGTATACGTCACTGTTGTGATGCGGACTCAGCTATGGGAGGACAATTTAGCCTATGACTTTACCTCTCCAATGAGGGGCTTGCAGCGTGCCTGAATAGTGTCTTCTATAAACCTTAATAGCAAGTGCTGTGCAGCAGTCGGTACTTGTTTAGATCCATGGCGGCAGCGTCCGTGTGTCTGAGTCCCCTTGCGGGCTCGGTGGCTCGCTGCGCTCTCCACGCTATCTAAAATCAACTCTGTGCCAACGTGGAAAGTAGGGGTATGAACTATCTACGTTGGCATAGAGTTAATTTAGTTTATTTTAGATAGTTTGGTGAGCGCTGTACCCGGAAGTTCATGGCGGCCATGCTGCCGCCGTGAAACTAAACAAGTACCCAGCAATCAATTACTTCTCCATATTGAAAGTACCTTAATCCCGGGCTTCACAGCACAATGGCTCCTGGGGCAGTGGGATACAGGTCTGTATAGCACTGATGTGTTTCGCTCCACGACGGAAGCTTTATCAAACAGTGACAAAAGTTTGGGTCTGACCTTATTTATTCTTTGTAACAGCCGCTCATTGACTGCAGTAATGAGATTAAATCAGCACAGGTGTTCCTGATCCACCACATTCTGATCCACCGTTTAGTGCCCTCACCTTTTAGTATTGTTGCCAGCAATATTGTTAATTGATAGGAGCTTTAGGCAGCTGCCTAGGGTGCCGGGATCTGGGGGGCGCAACCAAGTCTGGCTATCAAAAAAAATCAAGGATGTCTATGAGGATCCTTGTTGTACTTAATGTAGGTGGTTACTGTGGAACTTGTAAAGCTGTGTACACACGGGGGCGATAGGGGCTATAATCGCTGGGAATATGGTCGCAGTCGACCATAATGCCAGTGATGGAAGTGTGCCCCGGCGTTGCGCGCTCCCGTTTTCTGCCCCATTGTAATCGCTGGTCGCAGGAGCTTGCTGTCCATAATCACCCAGTGTGTTTGGACCTTAACACAGTGAGACACAATGCAGCAGCAGCAGCACAATGGACAGTACCGGCGTTCTCAGTACAGATGACACAATGACAGCAGCAGCAGCAGCCTCCTGGTGCAGTGTGTACATACAGTCTCAGTGCGCGCTCCCGAGAGCCCGGCCCGGGGCCGCGCCTCCTCCTGGCAGGGGCCGCGCAGGGGATGCCGGGAGGACCAGGTTTGAACAGACTGGCGGCAGCAGCAGCTCCATAGTGCAGCACAGTACAGAGTCCAGCACCGCCGTCACCCGCCTGCCCGCCCGGGACATCAGCCGCCGCCGCCACCGCCACCACAGCAGCCATGGACACCCGTACACCCAAGAAGAGGAAGCTCAGCTCCGGCCAAGCCGCCGACGGGTGAGTGCTGCTAGCTGCGGCTCATCGTACGCGCATCGCCTCTGTGCTGCCCAACTGCATCATGCATTCCACGTGTGCTGACCATCTACATCATGTATGTGCTTCCCATGTGCATGTGTGTGTTAGCCCTGCGGCACATAAACCGCAGATCTGTGTGTTATATAACACTGCGGTGTCATTACAGCACCCGCCGCTAGATGGCGCTGTACACAGAGCCTGCTGCTCCTATAGGAGGCGCTGTTCTCCCACTGTCCACTAGATGGCGCTCATACACAGTATCTATATATTCTGTTCTGGTGCATTAAACCAGAAAATGTCTCATGTATGTACAGCAGTTGTGTCAAACTCCTGGCCCTCCAGCTGTTGTGGAACTATCCCAGCATGCCCTGCGACAGTTTGAGCAATCCATTATATAAAATCTGTGGCAGGGCATGCTGGGATGTGTAGTTCCACAACAGCTGGAGGGCCATGAGTTTGACACCACTGATGTACAGTATATGTATTTAGAAAGCTGAACACATTATAAAATGATCTGCTCAATCTTTCTGTTTGGAACAAAGATCTGGCAATGTCTGAGAAATGCACCGGAAGATCAATTTTGATGGAACCAATTTACCTGATCGCCCATTTTCCGGCCTTTGGGAGTAAATGGTGAATTGTCACTGGCTTCCGGACATTACCAGATTTTTGCTCAAACCACAAAGATTGGACAGATAATCTTATAGTGTGTGTCCAGGTTTAGTCCTGTATCAAGCTGTGGTATATATAGAGTGCACCCTAGTGTACATTGTAGGGAGATTAGCATTGTGGAAGTGGTCACATGACCTGAGAATGGCGCAGTATGTTGAATGGAATACGCAGGTGTTCCCGGTGGGTGACAACACTAAAACATCTGTTATCCCTTACCCATGTATGCTCAATACTCATAGGATACAGTTTTTTAATGGTATCCAGTTTGAAAAAGTCGACACAAGCAAAAGATAGACATGAGTTTTTCACGTTTTTTTATTTCCTGGTCTTTTTTTGTACTTTAAAATCCACGTGGACTGGACTCTGATTTGTTACAGGCCAAGTGCAGCATTGGCACCATGAGATACACTATTTGGGGTCCATGTCAATAGGTGTCGACCTAGACACCAAAACATAAAAAAAACCTCAAGTTGACATGTTAGTGTGACCATATTGGCTGATGATCCAGCCACTGTAGCCCTTTCCATCCACACCCTTTTGTAATACAGATTTACTTGGAGCAGGGCAATGAGCTGATTTGCTGCAGGGGACAGATGGATACATTGTTGCACCAATCGGCACCTCTGAATGCAGGAGCCTCTGGGGTTGGCAGGGGAGTGGCTTCCTGCTCAGCTTATGGTTGTGCAGGGAATTGTGGGAGTTGTAGTCTTGTTGCCCTATCCCAGTATAGCAGTCACTGTGTGCAGAAACTACATGTCACAGCAGGCTGTGGGTGACATCTTGGTATTAGTAGCCCAGCCCCTGTCTCTGCTCCTCCATTACTGTGCTGCATGGTGCTGTGTAAGTATGGCTGGCAGCCATGTTGCAGAGTGTCTGGGGTGAGGGGCCCCTGGTATAGTATGGGAGGGAGACTATATTATTATACATAGTTTGATGTGCACATCGGACCTGAGCTGGGACCTCCCACCCGGCAGCAGGGCTGGCAGGGAACAGGGACGCATGCGATCCACCACAACAAATTGTGGTGGATCGCATGCACCCCTGCTGCCCTGGAAGGTCCCAGGCGATCGCGGGGAATTGGGTCAATTTTAGATAATATTTTGAACTTCTTTTAATTATATTTTTCGGCACTTGTTTCCTAGCACGGCGCCCACTACGGCATTTGCGTATTTACGGTAGTGAAATCTCATCGCATGCCATTATTGTATGACATGCGATGCGATTTTCCTATGTAATGTATTCACTGCTCTGTGTCAGTGAATACATTACAAAAATCGGGTCCAAAAAAAAATCGCATCGCATGCCATTATTATATGGCACGCAATGCGATCAGATATCGGATCCGATTTTACATATAATAATGGCATTTAATGTACTATTAAATGCCATTATCCACGTCATCCCGAAGCGTGGCGAGCGCATCGTGTCCAGCCGACCTTTTCGTACCCCCACTATCCACGTCGGCATGGAGTTGCTTTTATATAGTGTGACGAGCCACCGAGCCCGAAGTGTGGCAAGCGGACACGTAATACATGTAACATAATACGCGTCCCCTCTCTGCGCTCGCCATGCTTCGCGCTCGGTGGCTCGCCACACTATAGAAAATCAACTCCACGCCGACGTGGGGGTGAGGGTTGCATAACTAAATGACATTATATGTCATTTAATTGTTTAGTACATTAAATGCCATTATAACAGGTAAAATCGCATGCCTTACAATATTGGCATGCGATGTGATTTGACTACGATTGCGTAGGTAGTAAAATCGGGCGCCGTGCTAGGAAACAAGTACCTATTTTTCTATAGTTTTATTGGCAATTCTAATTTGTATTAAACTCTAATAATCTAGCTTTCAGCATTATTCCAGACATGCCACTGGACTAAAGCAGAGATGGGAACTATGGAACTACAAGTCCCAGCACACCATGTCCATTTATAAATTCTTGAAATTGTCATTGAAAACATTTTGTATTTTGAACAATGACGGTTCTAGTTCTTTGTAAGCGAATTACAGAGCACGGGGTGGTTAGAGCGTCTCCTTGTGTTATTATGCAGGGAAATGCGCCCCGCCTTATTGCCTAGTGATGTGCCTGTCCCCCGAGGTGCTGTGTCGGCTCAGCCGCCTGTCCCCCGATGCACGGTGCCGTGTCGGCTCAGCCGCCTGTCCCCCGATGCACGGTGCCGTGTCGGCTCAGCCGCCTGTCCCCCGAGGTTCGGTGTCGTGCCAGCTCAGTCTTTATCAGACTTTGGTCCTTCCTCTGTATCCTGTGTGTAATATTTGTGTGTTCTCCCACCAGGCGCTGGTCTTCCTTTGGAACGCCGATAAAGAAATTTTTGGTGGACTGCAGTGTTGTTATTTCTCCGCTACAAGCCTGGAACCCCAATAGAAGTAACACCATGAAGCGTTCGCCCACATCCGCTTACACCGGTAGAGAAGATCCCTTGGAGAAGGAGAACGTTGGAGTGTCTCCTTTGAAGTCCGGTGTAGCCAGGAAACTAGTTGTTTCACCAATGCAGTCGGAAGATGGAGAAAAGGATCCAACGAGGTCCCCCAGCGATGGCTCATCACCGAAGACCATAGTGCCGGTAAAGACGTTCTACACGAATGTCAAAGCGTACGTATCCCCCCTGGATAGGAAGCTGATAAATAAAAGCAGAGCGAACCTGGAACAGGGCACCTCTCCTCCTAGTACATCCGCAGCAAGAAGCCCGGAGGTGAAAGACCTTCCCAAAATTACCAGAACGAAAAAACCAGCAAGTCAAAAGATAAGGAGGGTTGGCAGAGATGCGGTGCCCACAAGGGGTGTGAAGACTAAAACGAAGGAACCCGCCCTCAAGCCGTTACCGAAAGCTGCAGAAACCGCCAACGTGGCCCTCGGCTCCGAGAAAACCACCACCCTGGGGCTGAAATTAAAACCAAGGCTCAAGCTCACTGTGGGAGCCGCGTTCTTTGCCACCAGCAAGAGGCCTCACCATGCACCAAAGAGATTACCCGCACATGCCAAGTTCCCTGCGTCCTCAAAGGCCAACCGGAGCAAGCAGCCGAGTGCAGCGGCCTCGTCCTCCGGTGGGAAAGTCGCGGGGACCAGCTGGGAGAAGACACTGGCCTATGACTTCCCAACTGGTGAAAAGGACGCAGAGCGCCAGGCAGTCGTCAAATCACTGAGCAAGAGCGCAAAGACCAGCCCAGATCAGACCAGTGCCAAGCCGGAACGCAGGAGTCTATCTTCCCAGCAGGAGGACTGTGGGACCCAGGTACATAGCGATCTGAATTCAACCCCAGCCCAGTGGTTGGAATTTGCACATTTCTGTGCATGTGCAAACCCAGACAGCGTACGACTTTGGGGGGGGGGGTAACACACTCACCGGGCTGTTCATTGCGTGGAGGGAGGGGCGAAAACGGGGCTCACCCAGCGTTTTATGGGCGTCCCCATGAAAACGCTTTCCCATGGGTGGGCCAATGGCGGGTGGCTGACATCGCAGGACGAGCAGTGTCTCAGGCGATGGTGAGCAGCTTACCGAGCCAACCCTGAATTAGGGCCTTAGTTTGCTGATGGGGAACCACTAATGAATCACTCTCTTAATGATGGGGAACCACTAATTAATCACTCTCTTAATGATAGCTATTTCACGTGATATCAAAGACCAGTAGTGGAAGTGGGGGACATATTGTATAAAGTTGTAGATGAAAAGGTGCCCATACACTAGTAAGATTTATCTTCAGATCTGGCTGGTTGGAACAAAAACCTGGTTATGGATGAGTGACAGTTTGTCAGTTTTCCAGCATTTCCAAGCAAATGGTCAACTGTCATTTGCTCTCATCCATAACCAGGTTTTTGTTTCAACCAACCAGATCTGAAGATAAATCTGCGTGTGTATGGGCACCTTAACTCTTGTCATCAGTGACAGCCAGTTGCTGCCACCTGCTGGCCACTTGTGCGTACAGCAGCATCATTTCTGATTTTCTCTGTTACTATCCCCACAGCCATCGGGCAAGGAGCCGGATTCTCTACCCAGTACAGATGACGCTATACTAAAGTCCTCGCACCACAAAGGTAAGTGTTCTTGGTGGTTTAATGGATGCACTCATATAGAATACTCCATTAGTGACACATTTTGTAGTAACATATATTCTCCTTTCTTGCACTAGCTTCCTTGAATTATCCGATCTTCAGCAGCCCGTCTGTAACCAAGAAAAGGTCAGTGTAGACCCTCCTGCAATATACATTAACGTGGTGTTCTGTCAGCTCAGTGACTGTGGTAACCCTCTGGTGCCCGGGCAGCTGAGATACCGAGATTATGGAGGGTTCTGTCTAGGATGTGATTATGGCATGGAGGACCCCCCCCCCCCCACCACAGTTCTGCTAGTATGGGGGTGTATATTAGGGGGAGTTGTGTTAAACTGGATGCTTTATTTCCTCATTTGTGTACGTTGTGTAGAGTGCCGGCTTTTTATTCTGTGCCCTGTCTGCCTGCAGGATATGTGTGTGCCCTAATAACACAATGTTTCATTTCATCTGATTACACACAGGCCTTTTGATCTGGGGGGAGAACCGGCGGCCCCGATTTGCTCCAGTACCCCACGAAGCACACCCGCTGTCTTAAATAAGGCCCCAAAACATGGCAAGAAGAGAGAGGCTAGCAAGGAGATGGAGGATCAGCTGATCATTGTACGTTCTAGGTCCTGCCGCCGTTACGCAGCGCGGCCATTGTAAACCGGTCACCCACTTGTAGGATCACACCTCTTCCTAAGGACCTACAGCTCCTGCTAATGACCCCTTCATGAGGGGCTGCTTGCAAAGGGGGCGACCTAATATAATGAAGGGCACCGTACTAGGTCAGCCGGTTTGTGGTCAGCCGGTTTGTGATACGTTGTTAGGGTTTCATAAAAGTACTAGATAAGTCTGTCAAAATGACGGCTTAGTCCCCCTCTGCTCCAATCTTCCCAGCTCCATCTGTCCATATTCAGGAAGTTTGAAACCTATTTTTGGTTTCACTTTCTGCTGTCCCTCTGCATGTGCCAGGACTAAGATGCCCTTAGGTGGTCAAATACCTCTTGGTGCAGTCAGATAACGGACCCTAATATTATTGATTAATACACTCAGATCGCGACCAGTTCGGTGACTCTCCTGCTACAAGCCATTATGATACATCTCCCCTGATTGGCCACTGCCCAATACATTTCTGATGCTGTGCATTAAAATTGGCCCTGTGACTTTATACTTTAACCCCGTGGGTGATGCATGCACCGAGTGGGGGGGGGGGGGGGTGTATTTGTGGTGCAGGTTCTGAAATGACGCTGTCTGTTTTCTAGGATGCTGGACAGAAGCACTTTGGGCCCGTGGCCTGCAGCTCCTGTGGAATGGTCTACTCTGCGGCCAGCGTAGAGGATGAGATGCAGCACGTGCAGTATCACCAGAGGCTGCTGGAGAGCATTCGATACGTGGTAAGTAGTTCCAGGGCCCAGAACGCTGACCACCCCCAGTCTGTACAAATGGCCGCTCCCTAATCCAGAGATGGGCAGAGTTCTGTACACAGGATATTGGCATGTACAGTATATCATGGTATAAGTGTCACAGTGACCATGGGCCTTATTCAGGTTTCTGGGGAAAAAACACGCAACCAGCAATACCATGCTGCACTGCAGGGGGCCAGAAGTAACACGTACATACAGTAAGATTTACCTGCAGATGTGAATCAGAGCCAGTGTGCGCAATATGCAGGCGCCGGATGCCTGCTCTCTCCTGGTGCCTATGTGTAAAACCTTCCCAATCCTGACTAGTCCCCTTATATTCCTTTCACTGTGTGGTTTTGAGGATGTTGTAATTTTACATGGTTTTTATATTGTGACAGGGCTGGAAAAAAGAGCGAATCGTAGCTGAATTCTGGGACGGAAAAATCATCAAGATCTGTGCGGATGACCCGAAATACACCCTCAAAAAGGTGAAACGCGCTGCGTAGATTGCTCAGTAATTCTTTCATACGTTCAGACCCCAGCGAGACCTGGCTACTGGCTGTTATTGGCTTATAGTATAGAAGGGAAAGTTTTACTCCCAAGTATAATATAGAGGAGTGTTGGGAAATGGCGATATAAAAGCTCACGGCTCCGGCTCCCAACTGTCATCTTTCTGGTGTGAGAATATTTATTTGCAATTGATCCTTATGATCTTGTAAAGTTTGCGCCGTGACAGCAGAATGCAGCGCTGAAGTCGTTTGTCACGCCAAACAGCCCCTCTGTGCGCACCAGGCCCCGCCCGTGAAACTATCGCTGGGCGCCATTTTTTCTGAAAATGACAGTTGTAACGCAACAGGATGCTTTGTCTATCTGTGTGCAACTGAGTCTGTACACAAAACACTACAATGTAGCACCCACCGCGTTCTTCTAATACAAGTTCTGTGCTGCTCTGTATACACTCAGTCGCACACAGTATACAAGTGTTGCATATCAGTGCAGTCTCCTGGTGCATCCCAGTCGCATCACATTACAACTAAGACATTTTTACAACAACAAACAAGGCACCCAACGTTGCTCAGGACATGGCGGCTTGCTCGCGCCAGTTCTCGCGCTGAATGGCGAATGGAGGCTAGATGTATGTGGACACATCCGTAACCCAGAGATAAATACAATTGCGACCATGTGGCATTATCAGAGTCTGTTCTGTGGTGTGGTTATTTTTGTGACGTCCGTTACGTTACCACTTACCGTCATGACTTGCAGGCAGAGGAGGTGCGGGAACTGGTAGACCAGGAGCTCGGCTTTCAGCAGGCCACGCTGAGGTCTCCAAGCAGGACGGTGACCTATCTGTTTGTGTCCAGTGACCGGAAGATTATTGGCTGTTTGATCGCGGAGTCCATCAGTCAGGTGAGATCCTCCCCCCCTCTAAGGAAGAAGCTGTGTTGATGTCTTTCCTCACCAGGCCACGGTGCACATTCTACTGTGGATGGTAACCTCTCCCTGGGAAAGGTAGCTGCGGTCAGCGGAGGGATAGTTCTCTCTCCCCAGCATCTGTTAGGGCTCATAGGACGTGTTTAATGGAAACTTATCTGGCAGGAAACCTTATTATATATTTTTTTTTTCAATACCGTTTTTGTAATTGTATTTCTGTATATTACTAGAATAGATCCAGCTTTATCCTGGTAAATGGCCACCGTTCCATAGCTGGTCTTTTTACTGAAAGTAGTAATTTGATGAGCTTCCCTTGGAAGGTAAAGCCCCACCTAGTGGTCACCTCTCTCGATAAACTATCTCAGGAATGGGGAACCTTTGGCCCTCCAGATGTTATTGAACTACACATCCCAGCATGCCGTGCTATAGTTTTGCTATTTGGCCATGCTAACACTGTTGCAAAGCATGCTGGAATGTGTAGTTCAGCAACAGCTGGAGGGCCAGATCCCTGCACTATCTGGAAGAAGGCCGACAACCAAAGCCGGACCCTGCTGTAACTGTCCACTATCTTCCGACTGTTGTATAAATCGCCACTGTCAGAAAACACGGATCGACTAATTACTCACCAATTGCTGTGTTTTTGCCGAAAGCGAATACATTTTCGACAAGTCAAATCTGCATGGCTGAAAACCGTGATTGAATATTTATGTCTGGATTTTTTGGCTAGCTAATAAGGGTTTAATACCCCCTCTATGCAGCAATGCTTAGCACCTGGTAGATACACTGATGCCCTCCGGATGCGATTTTTCACTGTCGTCAGATCTACACTTGACAGCTATACTTGACAGCTGCCCTTTTGAAAACTGTTCAATCCGCTTTCATACCACTGTGTTAGCCCGGGCAGATAACAAGAGTAGACTGGATCATGCATGTATGTCGATTGAGACATGGCTTTGCATTTCCTGTCCAAACTATTTTTTGGTGAATAATCGTTATCTTGTTCACCAAAGGTGCTGCAGCTTAGGCGAATTTTCCTTATTTGCCCTTTTCTACCCTAGAAATAGGAAATTTGTAGACATTGAAATTTTTGTCTTATTTGGTTCCATTTGAATGACGCGAAGTCAGCAACCAGCTAAAGCTTCAGCTTTTTTTGACCTATGCCAGACTCCCATAGGATAGCATGAGGATCTGAGTAGGGGAAGTAATAATGTACTAGCGCTGCCAGGAAATAAGCTAACCCGAAACGCTATGTCCTAAATTCATGGTCTACATAGAAGTTTAGTGGTATTTAATATTTGTGTTGACTGTAAATGGGGAGTGATATGTACAATATCGTCAAATAGATTTAATGCTTGTGTTAAATGTTTGCAGGCTTTTAGAGTCTTCGAAGAGCCGTCAACCAACAACTCATCCAGCCAGGGTGCATTGGAGCGGCACAGAGCCTGGCGTTGCTCCCCTGAACCTCAGAAGGCAATCTGCGGCATCAGCAGGATCTGGGTCTTCTCACTGATGCGCCGAAAGGGCATCGCCCGCCGACTGGTGGATTCAATGAGGTGAGCAAAACCGGGTGGCTTCTACTAATACTAAATATTAGCTGGCTGATCTGTCTCGCCCGGCTTTGCTACCAGCTGCTCTCTAATGTCAGAGCTGCTCGATTACAAATCTGGTGTGCAGTAATATAAAAATAAAGATGGCGACTGTCATAGTTTCTGGGTAAAGCACGAATCCTTTTCGAATTTATTGAGCTTTTTTCTTTTACGAGTTTGCTTAAGAGTTTTCTTCTTCTGCTTTCAGGAATTCCTTCATTTATGGCTCTTACCTGACGCCAGATGAAATCGCCTTCTCAGACCCAACCCCGGACGGCAAGCTGTTTGCCAGCTCCTATTGCCAAGTCCCGGACTTCCTGGTGTACAACTTACTGAGCTAGAGGCAGCCGCATTCTGCTTCCAGTGTCTGTTTTATTGCAGGACCCCCTGCGGTTGCAGGACCATGCAAGTTTCGCATTTGTTGCACTTTGTTTATTCCCTTTTATCTGCTGCTATAACCATGTCCTCGTGTTGCTTTTAAATTAATGTTAATGATTGAGAGAAATGTTCCCTACGTTTGTTTTTATAAACTTTTCCGATATAAGAAAGTAATGGCAAGGATCTAGTTTCTGCGCACGTTCCCTTCTCCACTTATTGGGATGACACTCTGGGTGGCTGGAGTCACTGATGGCCGGTAAAAACACCTGTTGCTCACATACAGTAGTTGTTTGGTATAGTTTTATTAATTTATTAGGAACCACATCACAGATATTAATCACGACTGCTTCACATCACTGGTTCCCAATATGTAATAACACAGAGCACAGCCACTGTGACCTGATAAATGGTTTATTTTCACGGAGTTCTGGACGTTTGATTGTAAAGTCTATAGAGTATTGTGGTGTCCGATGGCCGCCTGGGAATATAAACGTCTACGATGTACCCAGCAGCCAGGAGGAATTAGGGTCACTTACAGGTTAGGTCGCCTTTCCGGCTCCCAGCACAGACCAGCAGGTAATGCTGGGATCTGTAGTTCAGGAGCCATGGGCCCTCTTACCTATGTCACACATTGCGTGTGATTCTTTATTTTGTCTGTTCTGTAAATATTTTCATGTTATTTTGTAAAGTTTGTGTGATTGGGGGGTTTGTGTTGTGTCTTAGTTTAGATTGAATTATACACTGTGTTCTGTACTGTGTTCTGTACTATCACAATATCCTGCAGGTAGAGGTGGGTTACACACACACGTGTATTAGTTGGGACTTTTTCACTGGGGCAAATAAATAGTTTTTGTTTTTTTAGATCTTGCAAGAACACTTTGTATCACATACGTTATTTCCGGTCCTAAATAAAGTTTTAATTTTGCTGTTGTTGCTTGTAACTGGTGCAATGTGTGGTACGAGGGATTATACTTACTATGTGCTCCCTTAGTAACACGGTGCATGTAGTAGTAGTCAGGTAACATCATGGATTTCCCCACTTACAGCAACGTGCTTGGTGTATGGCACATACAAACTAATATGTGTGGTGCTCCTAACACTAGAGCGTAATGCTGGAGTGGTTTCGCTGCTGCGGTTTTGTAGTGCCAGCAGGAATGTAAAGGTGTCCATGCACTAGTGCAATTTGGGCCCTTTTTTTACCCAATTCTAATGAATCGGGCCAAGAAATCTGGTGCATGTGTTTCTGATCTGCGGTCCTGTGCGCATCTGATCCATCCAGTCCGTGCTGGGATTGCAGACTGTACATTGTATGCGATCTGGGCAGTTCAAGGGAGATTGGATGCGACTTCTCCCCTGAATGAGTGTATTGGGGGGGGGTCAGTAAGGGTCAGCTATTGAGGCTGGGTTAAGCACCAGGAAGTGCATCACCAGGTATTATAAAGTCGATCAATTCCCGGTCATCTAATCAATGAAGACTTGTCTAAAGTGCATTTAAGTTACTGTAGTGCATGTACAGATTGGTAATCAACCAACTAAGTGGGTGAAGCAATTACAACCTGATAACTACAGAGAAAACACCAAACAGCCCAGCGCAGAGAGCAGTATGAATTGCGGAACATTAGAAAGCTTCGGGCCTGGTGCAGCAGTACACACTGATCCTGCTGATCGGGAATCTGGGCAGGCCCTGTTCTGTGCAGAGTGGGACGTGAGCGATTACACGCAGTCCTCCTGTCTGTCTGCCAGAGGCGTTCGGGGATTCCTGGAAACCGGCCTGTGGTTTCTGAGAGTGGCGTGGCAATGGGTACAAACTTCCTGGCCTCACAAGTGATCCAACTACGGAAAGAGCGTAGGCTTGAAGATCTATACCAGAGCCGAGTGCTACATGAATTGAACGGCACCAGAACCCAAATGAGGAGACGAGGAGCCTGCCCAAACTACACGTACGTGGGGTTACAATGTAGGGTGTTTTTTTTTTTTTACAAAATCCGTTAAATCTACAAAAAAATGCTGTTCTAATTGACCCCATGTAATGAAATTACTCTGGGTACACACTGATAAATATATTGTTAGTGATATGGTGCAATTGCTCAGTGTGTACTCACAAAATTGTTACTAACTCCGGCTGTCATCTGTACATGACAATATCATCGGATGGCATGTGCAGGGTGGGAGGTGTGTGACGTCACTGACATCGATCAGTATGTACGCACTATATCTTTCTCCAGTGTCACTGCATAACAGTTATCAATAACCACTGTCGGATGGTTAACCAGCTTTACTGCCACCTATTGCTGGAGCCAATC
The DNA here is from genome assembly GCF_055691185.1 of Crinia signifera. Classification (NCBI taxonomy): domain Eukaryota; kingdom Metazoa; phylum Chordata; class Amphibia; order Anura; family Myobatrachidae; genus Crinia; species Crinia signifera. The sequence goes on along the minus strand of NC_139219.1, from coordinate 327,624,626 downwards.
GGGAGAATTGGTGCAGGATATTGTTTGCCAATCATACGTCACTGGTTGTCACATCAGCCTGTTAGGAAGAGGCATAAATCTGGAGGCTGGTTCTTATCGCTCAGCTACATCCACCCACAGTACTGGGGGGGAAGATTTCACATCCATCAGTTTTTACATTATACCGTTATAGGCATGAAATGTATACATTCTGATAATAGGAGGAGACAAAGCGTAACATTTTAATTTTGCTCAAGAACATATTTAATATATTTTTTTAAATGACCGTAAGGTTTTAAACCATTTTCTTTTTAATAACTATTGTACAAACATAGATATAACAAGACAACATAGAAAGGAACAAACCGTAACATTCAGCACAGACTGTAATACAGAGAACGTATGCTCTGAGCAATCGCTGGTCACACTGGGATATTGGCCGGACACAGTCCTAGAACTAGTTTCCTAAAAGCTAACCTCTCCCCGTAACCTAATAAACATCCTTTCTGCCTCTTGTCAGAGATCACTCTCCGATACATATTCTACAATAACTGCAGCCTAACTCTAGTACAATAAATACTTATTTAATATTTTCGTCTTCGAGGGCCTCTACGATTTGAGCAGCGGAGGGTCGCTCTTTGGGGTCCTCGCTGGTGCACATAAAGAACAGCTCGATCACTTGGAGATAGGATTCATCCAGCTCATCCATGTTCAGGGGTGGCCGTGTGCCCAACGCTTCATAGTACGCGTCCTCATCAAAGTCATCTTCTTCAAAGGAGTCGTCATCTGTGCAAGGAAGTTACCAATAGTCATTAAACTAGTCCAGGAGAATCCCCTACAAACATGGTCTCTGTATCCCTTACTGCAAGGTTCTACCTAAATCCACAGACCAGGCCCTGCTGAAAGCCCCATTTACACATAGCATGAAGCTAGTCACCGTTCAGCAGGCATGTCCAAACTATGGCGCTCCAGCTGTTGAACTACAATTCCCATCATGCCTTGCCACTGTTTTGCTATTAGGAAATGCTAAAGCTATGGCAAGGCATGCTGGGATGTGTGGTTTCACAACACCTGGAGGGCCACAGTTTGGATATGACTGCCATAAAGGTCAATGAGTCTGTAACATAGTTTCAGTTGGCTGTGTGTATGTCCAGTAATCAGGAACTAGAATCCTCTCCGAAGGCTAAATTATTAGGCCCCTCCCATTAAGTTAGCACTAGCTGCACTGCCTGCCAATCAGAGTGCAGCACCTGATGGAAGAATTGACTGTGAGCCATCTTCTAACCAATCATACAGCATTAATGAAATTCTAGATTTGACACGATTCAGGGAATAATTCAGCTGCTGCAAACCTTCGCCATCCTCTGGGGGTAGATTAATGTGCGGTATGGTCAGGGTCATCATCTCCCACAGCGTTAGACCAAAGGCGTACATATCAGACTTGTCCGTGATCACCCCATCTTCCTCCAGAGCTTCCTTTGGCTTCCAGGACTCTGTGCCAATGTAGTAGGCCTTTGGATTGCTCACTGTCCGCAAGGAAGCAGAACATTAGTACACAGTAATAATAATATGTCCCCACACCAGTATGGGTGAGGTATTTCTCTGCTATTGGATGCGCCTCACCTCTCCTACTCAGTATCCTAATAAATATCAAACCAACCATCCGCCTGCAGCCCTCATTGATACATTACAAACTCCTGACAACAGTCACGTCTCCACCTTCTGGCGACTTGCACTTCTGCTGACTCACCTGCCCCAGCCTGCACGTCCCTCACACCCCCAGGACTATTGGGTTACGTCAATAAAACAACAATCCAATGCAGGCCAATCGGTCTCAGGGGACCCCAATGGCAGATTGCAGAGGGCTACATACTGTAGGTGGTGTGAAAACTAGAAGTCCAGGTTTTAAGGCTATCCGTGCTTAACCACAGGTGACCAAATTAGTACCTGTCATTGTGATTTAACCATCTGTGCTCAAGCATGAATACTCTTGTAGCCTGGACCGTTAGTGTGTCTTCAGTACTGGGTTATTACTGTACCCATTGCTAGTGGTTACTGGAGATTCACCAATATGTTTAAGAACTGCATTTTTTATCTGATCTGAATAAGTCATTTAGAAATCGACAGCCCATTCAGCAACACTGTGGCATATGATCACAGCACAGAAGGGAATATAAATGATGTATTAACCCCTTCCTGACACAGCCTGTTTTTGCCTTCCTGACAGAGGCCTTTTTTTCAAATCTGACATGTTTCACTTAAGTGGGGATAACTTTTTTTTGCTTTTACTTATCCCAGTGGTTTTGAGATTGTTTTCCCGTGACACATTGTACTTTAAATTAGTGGTAAATTTTGGTCGATACAATTTTTTTTTTTTTTGTGAAAAATACCAAAATGTCGTAAAAAAATGGAACATTTTGCTATTTGCAAAATGTTACATTTTCTGCTTGTGAGACAAATAATCATACCACTCTAAATAGTTAATAACTAACAAAGACCATATCTATACTTTATTAAAAAATCATTATTTTAACCTCCTTTATTTTTTTTTGGACACTAGGGGGCAACAGAGTCTAAATTTTACACTATACGCAGTTTAACGCTAGTTTTGGCTGTTCACTTTTGAACAGCCAATAGCAGCGATCGCCCAAGACGGGGGGTATCGCTACCCCCCCTGGGCAATGAGGGAGGATGTCTGCTGTCAGGGACAGCAGACATCATCCCTCTGTCACCGCGTCTCTGGACGCGGTGACCGTTTAAAGCCATGACGTATGTATACGTCAAATGTCGGGAAGGGGTTAATAATGATTATTTCACACACATCCGATATAATAAAAGCCTAACGCTGTGCCTCACATCCGCTCAACGGATCTCTGTTCTGGCGCACGCACGCACACAAGCCTCGCGCTCCCAGCAGCAAATGCTCATCTCCCCCGCCGCTTCTGCTGCTCCAGAAACCCAGCAGCTCCTGTGTGAATAACCCCCTATAATCCAGCCCTGGTGTCTGTCATTTTAATGGACTTTTGAACTTGTTCCTGATAAAAGGGACATTTTATAAAAAGAGAGGGCAGTCGCAGCCCAGACAAGCAGGTGCTAAGACCAGCATCATAACGCGGCCATTTTGTCGCAGTCCGTTTGAAATCAGTCTCCATTTTTCTATTATTTGAAGACGATCAGCCGGGAGGAACATTCAGTGCCAGAGAAAGACATGTGCATGATTCTCATAGGAGCTTCTAATCTAGTTTTCCTACCATTAATGCACATGTCCGCACTGTGCCAATCACTCACATACCAATTATCCCTGTTGGAATTACAGGTAACCCCGGAGGAATCTCTGGCAAACAAAGTGAGAACATACAAACTCTCCACAGATGAGTCCTGGTCTGGTCTGAGACCACAGCTTGGGGGCAGCAAAGCTAAATATCCAGTAGTCTAGGGATGGCCATCGTTGCCATCGATGGCAATTCTGCAACTGGCCATCAATAGTGCTAAACTATGCAATGGCTGACCATCGATATTTTTACATATTGATGGTCATCCATTGTGTTTGATTGATTGGCCTGCAGGCCAATCAAAACACGGGGCGGGGCTATGCTCCGTGTCCCGGGAATTTGAGAGAGAAAAAGCAAAACATTGTTTTGCTGTTCCATCGATGGAGGGAAGCCATCTGGTTCTCCCCCATCGATGGAAAAAGTATTCGACATCAGCCATGAACCATCGATGATTTCAAATGGTCGATGGCCATCCCTACAGTAGTCACGCAATGTCTGCCCCAATACCAATGGCTCACAATTCATTCCAGCCAACCGCTGTGGAAAGCAGCAAGCACCTTCTTCAGTAAACTCTGTATATACTATATACACGCTACATCATGGGAAAAAGAGGAACGCAGGCCAGACACGGACATTATAACGTCACTCACTGATCATGTTCTCATCCAGCGGCAGAGACACCCCGACATCACAGATTTTGATGGATTCAAAGTCGCCTTTTATGACCACATTAGAGGATTTAATGTCACCGTGTAGGATATTCTTATCATTGTGCAGGTACTAAAGGGGACAAAAATAATTATGTGATTTTAGGGTGGTATTCAATCCCAGATTCTGACTGTCGGAACCCCGGACGTTTTCACCCAGCTCAACTGAAACGCGACAGCGGAATTCAAAGTGTCAGCTGTCGAGTGTTGAAAAGTGGGCGTGTCGGCAAAAACGGCAGCGGATTGTCAAAAAACAGCCCTGAACACGACATATCAGACAAAACAGATCCCACCCGTTTAAGTCAACTTCACTTCGCAGGCTGAATACATCTGCACCTAAGAAACTTGCCCCCAGACAATTACAGAAGGGCAAAGACAAGGAAATGGAAAACATGTTCTGCTTCCCATCCATCTATAGGGCATATTTAATAACGAGTGATATTCTACTTGTCACTCGTTACTAATCTTAACTGGTGCTCCAACCAATCAGCTCCTGTCATGTCTGCAAACACATCCCTACTGGTAATCCCCAACCATAAACGTTAGTCTGCCCTTCCCCCAGGCCTCGGACTTCAGGCACTACAACCCGCAGGCACCGTTAGCTCCCATCTACAACACATACATCCATGCACGCGGTGGTACCTTCAAGCCTCGGGCCATGTTTAGTGCAACTTTGAGAATGACCGAGGCAGGAAACGGACCCAGTCTTTTCTCGCTCCTGTCCTCTATGAGATCGTTCAGAGACTTTTCCCCGCCAAACTCCATAGCGAGACAAGGGCTGCCATCCTTTGAAGTGGTGAAGGCTCGGTAACCTTGGATGAACACATAAGTCTGGTATAAAGGTTACACAGTGACAGACCCCTGCATGTTTCCCAATATAACTTGTTAACATAAAACAGAAGCCAATATTCAGAATATCCATTCAAGTGACATCACTGGGAGTCAAAGCTCGTCCTGCCTCAGCCATACTATTGGTAATGCAGACACAGGAATGGTTCATGCACTAAGTATCAGCGAGTATGGTAGGGGAACGTTGTGTCTGCAGGCAGTACAGCAATACTGTATGTAGCCCTGGTATTAATAGTCACTTCGCCGGTAATACAAGGACCATGCCATGGCGTAACCAGGCGGCACTCACCGACAATGTTGGGGTGCTGCAAGTTCTTTAGGACTTTGGCCTCTTCATTCAGTCTCTGTGCATAGAGGTCCTTACTGTTCTTATCACACTGCTTATTAACCTTCTTCACGGCCCACGGAGAGCGAGACAAACCCTTTGGTGACCTGCAGGACGAAGCCGGGTGGTTATTTATCACATTAACCCCTTCCTGACAGAGCTAGTTTTTGCGTTCCTGACAGAGCCATTTTTTTCAAATCTGACATGTCTCACTTAAGTGGGGATAACTTTTTTTTGCTTTTACTTATCCCAGTGATTTTGAGATTGTTTTTTCGTGACACATTGTACTTCAAATTAGTGGTAAATTTGGGTCGATACAGTCTGTGTTTTTTTGTGAAAAATACCAAAATGTCGTGAAAAAATGGAAAATTTAGCGATTTGCAAAATGTTAAATTTTCTGCTTGTGAGACAAATAATCTTACCACTCAAAATAGTTAATAACTAACATAGACCATATGTCTACTTTATGTTTCCATCATTATTTCAACTTCCTTTTAATTTTTTTGGACACTAGGAGGCTTACAATATGAATAGCAAATTCTCAAATTTTCAAGAAAATTTCAAACACTGATTTTTTTAGGGACCAGTTCAGTTCTGATGTGACTTTGAGGGACTTGTATGTGAGACACCCCCATAAATGATGCCATTTCAAAAACTGCACCCCTCACAGTATTCAAAACAGCATTTTGGAAGTTTGTTAACCCTTTAGGTGTTTCACAGGAATTAAAACAAAGTGAAGGTGAAATTTCAAAATTTCATTTTTTTTGCAGATTTGCAATTTTAATACATTTTTCTAAGGAACACAGTACATTTTACTAGAGAAATGTGACTAAAAATTGATTCCCCCAATTCTTTTGTTTTCATAAATATCCTATATCTGGCCCTAGTGTGCACGTTGACCAAACCACAGGCTTCATAATAGAAGGAGCAACTACTTGATTTTGGAGCCTCCTTTTTATGAGATTATTTTTTAGGCACCATGTAGGTTTCTAGGCACCATAAGATGCTAAAATTTAGGAACCCCCCCACAAGTGACCCCATTTTGCAAACTACACCCCTCAGGGAATTCATCTAGGGGTATAGTGTACATTTCAAACCCCCAGGGGTTTCACCAATTGTGGTCCAACTGGGCAGTGAAAATGAAAAATTAAATTTTTTACACAAAAATGCAGTTCTGGCTCAAAATTTTTCATTTTCACAAGGAATGAAGGAGACAAAGCCCCCCAAAATCTGTGCCCCAATTTCTACCGAGTACGGCAATGCCTCACATGTGACCAAAAAATACCAGTTGGGTGCATGGCAGGACTCAGAAGGGAAGGAGTGATTTTTGGATTTTGCAGCTCAGATTCTGGTGGAATTTTGGTGGGTGCTATGTCGCATTAGCAAGACCCCCCAAGCACCAATACAGTGGAACCCCCCCACAAGTGACCCCATTTTGCAAACTACACCCCTCAGGGAATTCATCTAGGGGTATAGTGTACATTTTAAACCCCCAGGGGTTTCACCAATTTTGATACAAGTGGGCAGTGAAAATGAAAAATTACATTTTTTTACACAAAAATGCAGTTCTGGCTCAAAATTTTTCATTTTCAGAAGGTATGAAGGAGAAAAAGCACCCCAAAATCTGTGCCCCAATTTCTCCCGAGTACGGCAATGCCTCACATGTGACCAAAAAGTACCAGTTGGGTGCATGGCAGGACTCAGAAGGGAAGGAGTGATTTTTGGATTTTGCAGCACAGATTTTGGTGGAATGAATGGTGGGTGCTATGTTGCACCAATACAGTGGAACCCCCCCACAAGTCACCCCATTTTGCAAACTACACCCCTCAGGGAATTCATCTAGGGGTATAGTGTACATTTCAAACCCCCAGGGGTTTCACCAATTTTGATACAAGTGGGCAGTGAACATGAAAAATTACATTTTTTTACACAAAAATGCAGTTCTGGCTCAATATTTTTCATTTTCACAAGGAATGAAGGAGAAAAAGCACCCCAAAATCTGTGCCCCAATTTCTCCCGAGTACGGCAATGCCTCACATGTGACCAAAAAATACCAGTTGGGTGCATGGCAGGACTCAGAAGGGAAGGAGTGATTTTTGGATTTTGCAGCTCAGATTCTGGTGGAATTTTGGTGGGTGCTATGTCGCATTAGCAAGACCCCCCAAGCACCAATACAGTGGAACCCCCCCACAAGTGACCCCATTTTGCAAACTACACCCCTCAGGGAATTCATCTAGGGGTATAGTGTACATTTCAAACCCCCAGGGGTTTCACCAATTTTGATACAAGTGGGCAGTGAACATGAAAAATTACATTTTTTTACACAAAAATGCAGTTCTGGCTCAAAATTTTTCATTTTCACAAGGAATGAAGGAGAAAAAGCACCCCAAAATCTGTGACCCAATTTCTCCCGAGTACGGCAATGCCTCACATGTGACCAAAAAATACCAGTTGGGTGCATGGCAGGACTCAGAAGGGAAGGAGTGATTTTTGGATTTTGCAGCTCAGATTCTGGTGGAATTTTGGTGGGTGCTATGTCGCATTAGCAAGACCCCCCAAGCACCAAGACAGTGGAACCCCCCCACAAGTGACCCCATTTTGCAAACTACACCCCTCAGGGAATTCATCTAGGGGTATAGTGTACATTTCAAACCCCCAGGGGTTTCACCAATTTTGATACAAGTGGGCAGTGAAAATGAAAAATTACATTTTTTTACACAAAAATGCAGTTCTGGCTCAAAATTTTTCATTTTCAGAAGGTATGAAGGAGAAAAAGCACCCCAAAATCTGTGCCCCAATTTCTCCCGAGTACGGCAATGCCTCACATGTGACCAAAAAGTACCAGTTGGGTGCATGGCAGGACTCAGAAGGGAAGGAGTGATTTTTGGATTTTGCAGCACAGATTTTGGTGGAATGAATGGTGGGTGCTATGTTGCACCAATACAGTGGAACCCCCCCACAAGTGACCCCATTTTGCAAACTACACCCCTCAGGGAATTCATCTAGGGGTATAGTGTACATTTCAAACCCCCAGGGGTTTCACCAATTTTGATACAAGTGGGCAGTGAACATGAAAAATTACATTTTTTTACACAAAAATGCAGTTCTGGCTCAAAATTTTTCATTTTCACAAGGAATGAAGGAGAAAAAGCACCCCAAAATCTGTGCCCCAATTTCTCCCGAGTACGGCAATGCCTCACATGTGACCAAAAAATACCAGTTGGGTGCATGGCAGGACTCAGAAGGGAAGGAGTGATTTTTGGATTTTGCAGCTCAGATTCTGGTGGTATTTTGGTGGGTGCTATGTCGCATTAGCAAGACCCCCCAAGCACCAATACAGTGGAACCCCCCCACAAGTGACCCCATTTTGCAAACTACACCCCTCAGGGAATTCATCTAGGGGTATAGTGTACATTTCAAACCCCCAGGGGTTTCACCAATTTTGATACAAGTGGGCAGTGAACATGAAAAATTACATTTTTTTACACAAAAATGCAGTTCTGGCTCAAAATTTTTCATTTTCACAAGGAATGAAGGAGAAAAAGCACCCCAAAATCTGTGCCCCAATTTCTCCCGAGTACGGCAATGCCTCACATGTGACCAAAAAATACCAGTTGGGTGCATGGCAGGACTCAGAAGGGAAGGAGTGATTTTTGGATTTTACAGCTCAGATTCTGGTGGAATTTTGGTGGGTGCTATGTCGCATTAGCAAGACCCCCCAAGCACCAAGACAGTGGAACCCCCCCACAAGTGACCCCATTTTGCAAACTACACCCCTCAGGGAATTCATCTAGGGGTATAGTGTACATTTCAAACCCCCAGGGGTTTCACCAATTTTGATACAAGTGGGCAGTGAACATGAAAAATTACATTTTTTTACACAAAAATGCAGTTCTGGCTCAAAATTTTTCATTTTCAGAAGGTATGAAGGAGAAAAAGCACCCCAAAATCTGTGCCCCAATTTCTCCCGAGTACGGCAATGCCTCACATGTGACCAAAAAGTACCAGTTGGGTGCATGGCAGGACTCAGAAGGGAAGGAGTGATTTTTGGATTTTGCAGCACAGATTTTGGTGGAATGAATGGTGGGTGCTATGTTGCACCAATACAGTGGAACCCCCCACAAGTCACCCCATTTTGCAAAGTACACCCCTCAGGGAATTCATCTAGGGGTATAGTGTACATTTCAAACCCCCAGGGGTTTCACCAATTTTGATACAAGTGGGCAGTGAAAATGAAAAATTACATTTTTTTACACAAAAATGCAGTTCTGGCTCAAAATTTTTCATTTTCAGAAGGTATGAAGGAGACAAAGCACCCCAAAATTTGTGCCCCAATTTCTCCCGAGTACGGCAATGCCTCATGTGTGACCAAAAAGTGGCAGGACTCAGAAGGGAAGGAGTGATATTTGGATTTTGCAGCACAAATTCTGGTGGAATGATGGTGGGTGCTATGTCGCATTAGCAAGACCCCCAAAGCACCAATACAGTGGAACCCCCCCACAAGTGACCCCATTTTGCAAACTACACCCCTCAGGGAATTCATCTAGGGGTATAGTGTACATTTCAAACCCCCAGGGGTTTCACCAATTTTGATACAAGTGGGCAGTGAACATGAAAAATTACATTTTTTTACACAAAAATGCAGTTCTGGCTCAAAATTTTTAATTTTCACAAGGTATGAAGGAGACAAAGCACCCCAAAATATGTGCCCCAATTTCTCCCAAGTACGGCAATGCCTCACATGTGACCAAAAAGTACCAGTTGGGTGCATGGCAGGACTCAGAAGGGAAGGAGTGATTTTTGGATTTTGCGGCTCAGATTCTGGTGGAATGAATGGTGGGTGCTATGTGGCATTAGCAAGACCCCCGAAGCACGGTGAAATTATGAACCTAATATTCCATAGATGTGTGGTATATTTTAAAACACTCCTTTATACATAGGCCGGGTTTGTCGGGGCAAGTGTCACACTGGAAAATAGTTTGCTTTCTTATTCCCTTTTTATAGCAAACTTTGCACCTTTTTTGTGTCCTGCCCTTTTTTCCAGTGGAGGGGATTTCATCAGGAAAATGCTGCCCTGGTACAATACGGGGACCAGTACTAGAAGTACTGGGGCCCTCTGCCTGCTGGTTCCCAAATATTAGGCCCTTTATGACTTCCTCTTGAAAGTGCATAAATGTCCCCCTCTGGCCGGTAGAACGGAATAGCACGTAAGCGTTATACAGTGCCATCTGGATGATATACACGGCCACCTTCTTGTACCAGATTTTTGTTTTCCGCAGGGCACTGTACGGCTTCAGTACCTGATCTGAAAGATCCACTCCGCCCATGTACCTATTGTAATCCAGGATACAATTAGGTTTGGAGGTGTGGGTACTGGTACCTCGTACAGGGATGGAGGTGGTACTGTCTCCGTGAATTGTTGTCAGTATAAGGACATCCCTCTTGTCCTTATATTTGACCAACAACATATTTTCGTTGCATATTCCCCTGCTTTCACCCCTTCTCATTACTTGGGCAATGTGCGTTTTTGGGAGGCCTCTTTGGTTCTTGCGCACAGTACCGCAAGCTGCTGTACCTCTTGAACCAAGGGCCTTAAACAGGGGGATGCTGGTGTAAAAGTTATCCACATAGAGGTGATAACCTTTATCCAGGAAGGGGTGCACTAAATCCCAGACAATTTTCCCACTAACACCTACGAGGGAGGGGGGGCATTCTGGCGGTTCAATTCTTGAATCCTTCCCTTCATAAACCCTAAACCTGTGGGTGTACCCTGAGGTGCTTTCACACAGTTTATAAATTTTTATGCCATACCTTGCCCTCTTACTGGGAAGGTACTGGCGGAATTTAACCCTTCCTTTAAAATGTATAAGGGACTCGTCGATACAAATAAATTTTTCAGGGATGTACACCTCTTCAAATTTGGCACTGAAATGATCAATGACCGGCCTGACTTTGAATAGCCGGTCAAAGGTGGGATCATCTCTGGGTGGGCACTGTGCATTATCGGTGTAATGTATAAATTTAAGAATTGTCTCAAATCGAGTCCGGGTCATGGCCATACGGTAAAATGGAGTACTGTACAGAACATCTGTACTCCAATATTGCCTAATTTCTGGCTTTTTTACTATGCCCATATGAAACACCAGACCCCAAAACGTCATCATCTCTACTGCATCTACAGGGGTCCACCTAGCAAATGATGACGTGGGGTTTTGAGCAATAAACTGCTGGGCATATAAATTAGTTTGGTCCACCATTAAATTTATAAAATCATCAGAGAAAAATAATTTGAAAAAGTCAATTTCTCTGAGACCTGTGGAATCAAATTGGATTCCTGGCATGGCCAAAAACTCAGGAACCTGGGGCTCAAAATTGTCTGGTGGTGGGGTCCATACGAGATCAATTATTGGGGGGGGGGTCTCAGCTGCTCTACGGGGGCGTCTTTGAGGGGGTCCCTCATCACCAGAGGAGGAAGAGGAGCTTAAGGCAAATCCTTCAAATTCCCCGCTTGCATCACTGGCTGTGTCAGAGTCAGAAGCAAGCATGGCATATGCCTCCTCCACTGAATACATTCTCCTGGATGACTGGGAGGACATTTGGGAGGACATTTGGGAGGACATTTGGGATGCCATTTTTATTTTTGTGTTACTGGTAGTGAAATGTTTCAACACGTGTATAGTGTAGGGTGGGGTACAAACTTTATTTCAATCCGGGGGGTATGTAGTGTGTAGTGTGTATGTAGTGCAGTAAAAAAAAAAATACTTTATACCAATAAAAAAAAAAAAATGAAGGGGTTAAAAATAAAAAATTTAAGGGGTTAAAAAAAAAAAAAAAAAGGTCCTGCGCCAAAAATTGAGCACAGATGTTGGTCAGTAACGTCTGTCACTGAACAGCGCTCAAAGGCAACAGGAATTTGATCAAAAAAAAAAAAAAAATAGATCAACCCTGTGCCGAAAAAGATGATCAGTGATGTACGTCACTGATCAGCGCACAGCGGCCACAGGACACCCACAAAATCACAGTGTGTGTAAAAAAAAAATTTAAAAAAGACCCCACAGCACACACACAAAAAAAAAAGGTGATCAGTGATGCGACACTGATTACCAGTGAGGTGCAGCAGGTGCACAACCTTTGGTGCAACTGACAGGTATATATATAAAAAAAAAAAAACCTCTGTACCCCCAAAAAAGTTGCTGATCACCTCAGATATAGTGATCAGCACAAAAGGCGGGGGCAGCAGACACAAAATTTAGCACTCTCTATCACTCTCTGTCACTATCTCTCTCTATCTCTCTATCTCTCACTATCTATCACTCTATGACACTGCAGCAGCAGCACTGACAGGTATATCTATATAAAAAAAATACTTGCGCCCCCAAAAAGTTGCTGATCAGTTAATTTATACTGATCAGCACAAAAGGAGGGGGCAGCAGTCAGTTATATAAAAAATATATAGCACAATCTGTCACTATCTCTCTCTATCTCTCTCTCTCTATCTCTCTCTATCTCTCTATAACTATCACACTGCAGCAGCACAAAATATAGCACTCTGTCACTAGGCCTCTCTATCTATCTCTCTCTCTCTATCTCTCTCTCTCTATCTATAACTATATCACACTGCAGCAGCACAAAATATAGCACTCTCTGACACTATCTCTCTCTCTATCTCTCTCTATCTCTCTATCTATCTCTCTATCTAGCTATTACACTGCAGCAGCACAATTTCACAGCACAGGAAGGCACAAGTAGCAACAGGATCCAGGAAGCAGTGATGAAGCAGCGATCAGGTAAGTATGGAGCAAGGTTCTGGTCAGTATGGCGGCAGGGGGGTACGGTGACCGCACTGCACGCTATTCCAGACCGGAATGGCGTCTGCAGTGCAGTCACTGTTAGTTTAAATCCCCCTCCTTGGCTGTGATTGGTCCGTCGGTCCGACGGACCAATCACGGCCTTTGGGGGCGGGCGGGGTGAGGTGGGGTGACACCAGTGTCACCCTTACACCCCGCGGTGATTGGTGCTGTACTTTACAGCACCAATCACCTCTGATCCCGTGTCACCGGCGAACGTTATTCGCCGGTGACACAGGAAAACGCTGTGAATGGCTGTTCACACTGAACAGCCAATCACAGCGATCGCCGACGGGGGGGCGGCATCGCAGCCCCCCCTGGGCATGCACGGACATGTCTGCTGTCAGGGACAGCAGACATGTTGAAACTGTCACCGCGTCTATAGACGCGGTGACAGTTTAAATCCATGACGTACATTTACGCCATGTGTCGGGAAGTGCTTCCCGACCATGACGTAAATGTACGTCAAATGTCGGGAAGGGGTTAATTGTTACTAAAAAAGCTGATCGTTCTCTGTGCAAAGCCACAGAACATTGCTGTAGGCAGCCAAGCTGATCGTTACCACCCCCCCAACACACACCCCCCACCACCACCACAAGGAAAGAAACCAGATTATTGCCTGTAGATGAAGCACAGACTCCCTCTCACCTTTTCATGAGGTACACACTGACCCCGGTGCCATATCCAAACTTCTGCATAAACGGGGATGCAGGTACCGCAAATGCTGGTGACGCGGTGCCAACACCTGCAAGATAGGGAAGGAGGCTCCATGTGGTCACTTACATACCGGAGGCATCGCTTTAAGACCCATTCCAGATCCAGTACTACTTCTACAGTGATTGCAAATGTCTCTCTGCCATCACCACACCCTCTGCCCAGCTCCCTCCCACAGGTACATCCTCCATCCTGCCCTCTTCCCACCACATAGATGGCCGATTCAGCCCTGGTACACCCTCCACCCAGCTTCCTCCCCCAGGTACACTCTTCGCCCTGCTCCCTCCCACCTGTACAGCCTCCCCTCTGCTCCCTCCCACCTGTACAGCCTCCCCTCAGCTCCCTCCCACGGTACACCCTCCCCTCTGCTCCTTCCCACCTGTGCCGCCTACCCTCTATGCCCTCCCACCTGTACAGCCTCCGCCCTGCTCCCTCCCACCTGTACAGCCTCCCCTCAGCTCCCTCCCACCTGTACATCCTCCCCTCTGCTCCCTCCCACCTGTGCCGCCTCCGCCCTGCTCCCTCCCACCTGTACAGCCTACCCTCTGCACCCTCCCACTGGTACACCCTCCACCCAGCTCCCTCCCACCTGTGCCGCCTCCACTCAGCTCCCTCCCACCTGTGCCGCCTCCACTCAGCTCCCTCCCACCTGTGCCAACTCTGCTCTGCTCCCACCCACCTGTACAGCCTCCACCCTGCTCCCTTCCACCTGTACAGCCTCTGCCCAGCTCCCTCCCACCTGTACAGCCTACCCTCTGCTCCCTCCCACCTGTGCAGCCTCCCACCTGTGCCGCCTGCGCCCAGCTCCCTCCCACCTGTGCCGCCTCCACCCAGCTCCCTCCCACCTGTGCAGCCTCCGCCCAGCTCCCTCCCACCTGTGCCGCCTCCGCCCAGCTCCCTCCCACCTGTGCCGCCTACCCTCTGCTCCCTCCCACCTGTACAGCCTCTGCCCAGCTCCCTCCCACCTGTGCCGCCTCCGCCCTGCTCCCTCCCACCTGTGCATCCTCCGCCCTGCTCCCTCCCACCTGTGCATCCTCCGCCCAGCTCCCTCCCACCTGTGCATCCTCCGCCCAGCTCCCTCCCACCTGTACAGCCTCCGCCCAGCTCCCTCCCACCTGTTCCGCCTCCGCCCAGCTCCCTCCCACCTGTGCCGCCTCTGCCCAGCTCTTTCCCACCTGTGCCGCCTCCGCCCTGCTCCCTCCCACCTGTACAGCCTCTGCCCAGCTCCCTCCCACCTGTGCATCCTCCGCCCTGCTCCCTCCCACCTGTGCATCCTCCGCCCTGCTCCCTCCCACCTGTGCATCCTCCGCCCTGCTCCCTCCCACCTGTGCTGCCTCGCACCTGTGCCGCCTCCGCCCTGCTCCCTCCCACTGGCTACACAGCCTACCCTCTACGCCCTCCCACCTGTACAGCCTCCGCCCTGCTCCCTCCCACCTGTACAGCCTCCGCCCTGCTCCCTCCCATCGGCTACACAGCCCACCCCACCCCATCCCCTACCTGGAGGCAGTGAGCTGGGCCTGCCCCTCCCCCACCACCTGTACCCCATGCCGGTGTGGCAGCAGTGCTGTGCCATTGCAGGTGCATGTAACACCCGGTGACCGGGGCCGGGGGCTCTCACCCGGCGACTTCCTCAGCCTCTCCGCCTTCAGTGGGGTCCTGAAGCTGACACCGGCCGCCGCTGCCTCCTCCATGCTCCCGGTCTCCGTCGCTCGGTCCGTCCGTTTGCTCCGTAACCTCCGTTACAGTTGGCGCGGTCACGTGTGCTGACTGACAGACAACGGTCCCCGCGCGCGCCACAACATTCAAACCTCTCCGTCACCCAGTCCCGCCCTCTCCCCGTGACGTCGCAGCGACTGTGCGCGTACCACAGCCTGAAGAGCATCAGCCCGGCGCGCCCCTCCTTCGGGAGCGCGCAGCGCGTGCACGAACTGACGACAACAACAGTGCGCACGCGCCAATACCTGCAGTACTCATATATAATCTATCTACCTACACTTTTGTGGTTCTTCCTAGTACTATACCCAACATCCTATCTCCCTAAACCCTATATTACCTCATTGCATGAATGGTCTCTGCAAACATGGTTATTGTCTGTGGAATAAATACAGTTGACCAACGGATGGTTTGCCGGCAGTCAGAATTGTAACGTGACGTCGGTATTCTGACTGCCGACATCCTGTCACCTGGGATGCTAACCGCTAGGGATGGACATCGACCGTCGATGCTTCAAAATCATTGATGTTATTTGGCCGATGTCAAATACTTTTGCCATCAATAGTGGGAGAACCAGATGGCTCCCTCCATCGATGTCACAGCAGAACCGTTTTTTTTTGTTTGTTTGTTTTTTTCAAAGGTCCCAGGACACGGAGCATAGATCCGCACCCCACAACCCTGAAGCCCTGCCCCACCTTTTGATTGACCCATGGGCCAGTCAGTCAATGAAAATGGATGACCATTGATATCCATCACATAGTTTGTTACCATCAACGGCTGGTTGCAGTTTTGCCATTTATAGCAACCATCGATGGCAACTGCACGATGGCCAGCCCTTCTAACTGCATTCCTTACCTGTAAGCCGTCCTCCTCACAGGACAACCCAATCCCTGCGCTGTGCAATGGCCGCACCACGTCATCAGTGCAGATGTTGCCCATTGTAACCAATACAATTCTAGCTATTAACTTCTAGATAAATGGTAAGATAAGTGCTAGATAAATGGTAAGTAGATCTCGTTGCTATGGGCAATGGCCCTTATTCAGATCTGATCACAGTACAAATTTGTTCTCAAAATGGGCAAAACCATGTGCACTGCAGGTGGGGCAGATGTAACAGGTGCAGAGAGAGTTAAATTTGAGTGGAGTGTGTTGAAACTGAAATCTAAATTGCAGTGTAAAAATAATGCAGCCAGTATATACCCTGCACAGAAACAAAATAACACACAAATCTACCTCTCTCTGCACATGTTACATCTGCCCCACCTGCAGTGCACATGGTATTGCCCATTTTTTAGAACAAATTTGTACTGTGGTCAGATCGGCATAAGGGTCAATATCTCCACTTCTATAAACCCTCACTTTAGTAAATACACCTCTCATACGCCTTTCAGATCACCAAATCAATCTGTGTTATTTCTGTGTGTAGCCACATTTCCCCGATCGAGAAACCCGGCATTTCAACCCCGCATATAACCAGGGTTAAACATGGCTGTGACTTGGGTTGCTGTGCAGTGTGAACGGGTAACCCTGGTCAAGCGACCCAGGTCACACTATGGAGGAGGCAGTGCTTTGAGACAGTGTCAGCTGAAAATGCTGCCTTCGACCTCAATGTTGCTCCGCCCCGTCTGACATCAGCGACCCGTCAATATGCCAGGTTGCTGTGGTAAGCGTTCACACCTGCAAATGCTGGGGTGCTCCTTCTGAGCCTGATCCCGGTGCGACCAGGAATTTTTTATCTGAAAGGGGTTTCCGTCACTGTGGAAACGGAAGGTTCAGCTATAATGTGACCACGCTGCAACATGCTACTAATAACAGAATAAGATATCCCTCATAAAACATCATACATAACTACACAACTATGATAAATGAATGTTTAAAGAGCTCTCCTGTGACAAGAAGTCTGCTGGATGACCCCTACGTGAGAATGACATACAGTATATTCCTAACTATGTGTGTGAGTAAATCAGTCGCACGTGGGGGAGGTATTGCAAACATCTGTGTGATGAGGCTGAAATGCAGCAATTTATTTGCCCTCCTAACAATGGCAGGCGGTACAATAAGGGCCTGGTCCGCAATTATCTGAAAGGCGTGGTTTTCAGACAACTGCACATGCAAGCACTTAAACTGCGATCACCTGGCATTCGCAGTTTAAGTTCTAACGTTCCAGGGTGCTGCCAGGCATTTGGGGAGGAGCCTGGCAAGCGGGGGCAGCAGTGGGCGTGTGTCCCAAAAGTACGGTGACACACGACCACGGATGAATATTTTGCAATGTCTGTGTCTTTATGCTTATTCCGTGGCAATGTCTTCAGAATGAGGGTCATTGTTGTGGAACGCATGGAGACGCCAGCCCAATATACAGAGGTACTGTCCTTGGCTACTCATTGTGCTTATTTAGGGGGTAATTCAGGGTGGATCGCATAAGCAATCCAACCTGCAATGTCCCCAATGTTAAGGTCCTGCACGCGGGCTCTTGGACCGGTCCTGGTTACAAAAATACGGGGACAAATGGAGTGGGGTCCCCTGTATTTTTGAAACCAGCACCAGGCAGCAGGGTAATGCCACAGCCGGGGCGACACTTGTTACATAAGGTCCCGTGGCTATAGCGTTGTGAATGGTCAGTCCTGCCAGGTCCCCAGGGTAGTGGGGACCTCCCCAATAATAGGGTAACTCCCCAGGCCACCCTAGGCCAGAGCTGAAGCCTGGGAATATCCCCAGCACCCGTGGTGCGCTGGCTGCCGGGTTGATAGCTTTGAATAAAATATTGGGTTCTGCTGTGGAACAATAAGTTCCAGCAAGCCTCCCCAGCATGCAGGTACTTGGAGAACCGCAAGTATCTGCATGCAGGCTTTATAGGGCCTGCTGGGACTTGCAGTTCCACAGCACAACCAATACTCAAATACAAAAACACATACCTGATGCCAGGCATGTCCAAACTGTGGCCCTCCAGCTGTTGTGAAACTACACATCCCAGCATGCCGTGCCATAATTGTACATTCCCTAGTAGCAAAACTGTGGCAAGGCCTGATAGGTTTCACTACAGCTGGAGGGACATAGGGGTTTATTCTAGTTCATTCTTTCTGACAAAATCCTTCTTAGATGGACAAAACCATGTGCACTGCAGGGGGGCAGATGTAACATGTGCAGAGAGAATTAGATTTGGGTGAGTTATTTTGTTTCTGTGCAGGGTAAATACTGACTGCATGATTTTACACTTCAATATAGATCTCACTTTGAAGAAAAACCCCACCCAAATCTAATTCTCTCTGCACATGTTACATCTGCCCCACCTGCAGTGCACATGGTTTTGTCCATCTAAGAAGGATTTTGTCAGAAAGAATGGACTAGAATAACCCCCATAGTTTGGACATGCCTGCCTCAGTACTAACAACTAGCCCCCCCCCCCCCCCCCCCTTTGACTTTAGAGTGTTTACTCACCCCCCTCATTTTGGGGGCGTGGCCTAATTGTGTGATGCCACGCCTCCTGTGATTAGGCCATGACCCCAAAATTTTATCTGGGCCCACCATACCTCTAGGCGGCCCTGCCGGGTCTCCACATGCACAAATACTCGCTCCATCGGAACAGGCTAAATCCGCCCTGTTCCAATCCAATGTGAATCACCACCTGAGTATCCCATACCAGCGGACTGGGGAGCCGCATGTGTGTTTACACATGCAGCTCCTCCCCCAAACTGAAGGGGAATCCCACTGACATTAGACAACGGGACTCCTCTCAGCCAATCAGGTGCGCTGAAATGTCCTGTGTGTTGTATTTTTTTTTCTACAGCTCCCTAATGGATTCTACATGGACAAGTATCTTGAGTATCTGTGGTGCTTATGGGTTTAAACATCGGAAGTCCTGGGAAGTGGGAACAACGTTATTCAGTATGCTAATGGCGTAATGCAGCGCATTATCGTACCCAAGGCCTAATTCAGGTGCGGTTGGAGTTTCTTTCCTTCCTTGGAAACAGCAGTGATATTGCTGTATGGTCTCTGCTTGTAATACAGTAGATCATACCTGATCCCATAGATCCCACCTGTGTCCAAGGACAGAGCATCGGATCACTGCCACACCATTGGGTGAGAACCACCTGTTGCAGATCCTCATGAGGCCATCCCTCCACCCCCCCTAACGACCGCAAATGGTATCACAATATAACTGAGAGCGCACTGTTAATGTCTATAACAATTTATTAAAAATAAAAGCACAATTAAAATTGAACAATAATATAAAATAATATAATACAATACTAATATTGCCAAATATAATACCTGTCACAATATATATCACATTAGCGTTAAATGTATACCCCCAATGTTCTTACCCACTTGAGTTGTGTATATTGGTAACAACGTGGGGACTCTTTGTCAGGTAATGATTTTAGATCCAGAAATCAAGTTGGCCAACTGACTTGTGTTTGTTTCCAAATATTTGTAAATAGATTGTAGCAGCAGTTGTGATAAGTACAAATGTCCCAGTTATGCACCAAGTTAAACCGCAGGATGGAGATGGATGGTGTGGGCAGATGGAGCAAATGGTCACTTGGTCAGGCAAATGGTATCAGACTGTCAATCACTGACAGGCTGATGTTGACCTGCATCTTGTGTCCTGAACATCGGAACGCAGATCCTCTGGAGTCTGAATTAGCCCCCCCAGGACTCCCACCAGTGACAGATTAGTTGCGCTCCCTGCACTAGACCGCTCTGACAATGCAGCATTGATAAGATTCGGGCCGTGTCTGTGTGTTTATATGTGTTTTATCCTGTAGACGGAGGGCTGAGCAGATGAGACACATGGAAGTCATCTGCGTTTTATACTGTATCGTGTTTCTGATTATAAATATACAGAATACATCTAAGACTTGAGTTCATGTGTTTTATAATAAAAAAAACAAGAATTTCAACTTGTTTGCAAAGTTGGCATAACATCCCTAGTGGCCCAGCAGTCACTTACACTGTCCAGGGTGCCACTGGTCATGTGACTGTCCCTTACGGCGCAGATCTCTGACGTAGTGTCAGTTTGGGTGTTTCCATCCTATCCATTATACTATCTCTCCCGCTAGTGCCTAACCCTAACCTATCCCCCCACACCCCCACCCTAACCTTCGGCATACTGGGAAGGTGCCAATAGTTCACATAGCAACATTTCAGCCGTCAACACTGTGAACATGTCGGCATTCTGAGCATGTTGACATGGTATTTATTATGAAAATAGCTGAGATTAGACGCGTCCCGGGATTTATCTGTTTATTGTCAACAGGGTCAGGCCCTAAGGTGTCCATCCCCCTGCAGGGCCACAGGACCAATGGAGGATGTTGCTGACGGGGTGCCGGATGATGCCCCGAGAGGGGGGATCCCGACTCATAGGGGCTATTCTCCCTTTGTGGGGGTCCATGACCCCCATAGAGGGAGAATAGAACCTTTGGTGAGCGTAGCGAGCCACCGGGCCCGCAGCATGGCGAGCGCAGTGAGCCCACAAGGGGCTTCTTTGCGCTCAGCTCCGTCAGAGCACCGGCAGTCAGGATTTCAACGTCAGGGTACTGACCTCCGGGATCCCCCTGTCGGAGTCCCATACCACACCCGTTGCTGATGATGCATGGGAGCGAATGCATTCACAGCCGTGCACAGTGGCGGGGAAGGCTGATTTAGCTGGGCGGGGTTTTAACTTTAACTGAACGCTGGTCGCTGCAAATTCACGGCAGTGCAATCAGGTCGGAATTACCCCAATAGTGACAGTACAAGGACTGTCTAGATCAATATCGGAACTAGAGTGGAACAAGCGAGCATGTTGTCAAGGACGGAGGGCCCTGAGGAAGGTATCACTACTGCCAGCAGTATTGGCTTGCAGGACAGCGGGGAAGCAAACATGGAAAAATCTGCATTGTGCTCCCATATCCTGTACTGTGCACCCCCTGCCACCCGTCTGATCTGCATTATGGGCCCAATGTATTATGGTTTCATGTCTGGGGGTCTTCGCAGGCACATGTGCAGAATGGGTCGTGTAATATTGCCACAGCCCAATCAGAAGCTGCATGGGTGGGACTCCACAGCAAAACCCAATGGTTTCTCTATTTTTTACACATTTCATCAGCTCGATGCCCACCGCCCAGGGGCATCGAGGACAGCCCCAGGCTTCAGCATGGGCAGGTAAGTTCTGGAGTGGGGGGTGACCCCTTCTTTGGGGGGGGTCCCCACTCCCCCAGGGCCCCTGGCCAGGCTGACGGGTCAGGGGGATAATGCTTTGACCGGGGGGACTTGTATAAAAAGTCTCCCCCCGGCTGTGGCATTACCCTGCTGGCTGGTTGGGCCGGGTGCTGGTTCTTAAAATACGGGGGACCCCTACTCATTTTGTCCCCTGTATTTTGGGAACTAGGACCGGCCCTTGGGCCTGGTGCTGGTTGTAAAAATTAAGGGGAACCCCAACTCAAATTTTTACCTGATTTTTTACAACCAGGACCGGCTCTTTAAGCCTGAGGCTGGTTACGGCCATGGGGGGGACCCCACGCCGTTTTTTAAAATTATTTATTTTTCTTTTCTTTTTCTACACACTGCAGCCTGCACGGATCGGACTGATATGATGGATCTGACTGAAGCCTGCAGGCTGCCTATACGAATTCATATTAGTGGCCGTATATATACAGCCGCTAATACGAATTACCGTATATACTCGAGTATAAGCCGAGTTTTTCTGCCCAATTTAATGGGCAGAAAACACCCTACTCGGCTTATACTCGAGTCAAGTGCCTGCCCATAGCATTTAGCCCCATTCCGCTGAGCCGGCGGAACACTAGCTCCGGCGCAGACATACCACAAAGCGCCGGAGCTGTGCACTGCTGCTGCCGGCTCCCCCGCTGGCTCCCCCGCCCGCTCTGCCGCCCGTTCCCCCGGCTTCCCTACCTTGCCATTCTCCCGTCGGCGCTGTGCTGCAGCAGGACAGAGCAGGGGCCGGACACACGCAGGAGTGTCAGAGGTTGACACTTCCTGCCTGGTGCTCCGCTCCCTCTGCTCTGCTCCGTCCTGCATATTAAGTACCAGTATTAACTGGTACCCTGAATAAAGGTATTAAATAAAGTAAAATAAATTCTGGTGTGGGGGGGGGGGGGGGGGAACACTGAGGGGGCTCTGGGTACAGTATGTGCTGTAATAAATTACTGTACCTTTATGTTGTTTTTTTTACACACGTGTACTATGCATGTCTGTGTGTGTGTATGTGTAGTACAGCATGTTTGTGTGTGTATGTATACTGTGCAAGTGTGTGTATGCCTGTCAGCGAAGAACTCACAACGTATACAAATAATGCTGACAAAAACACACAAATGGTATACACACAGTTGACACAGACTGTGTCAACTGTGTGTATACCATTTGTGTGTTTTTGTCAGCATTGTTTGTATACGTTGTGAGTTCTTCGCTGTTTGTATGTATACTACCAGTAATACCGTATGTGTGTGTGTCCCGGCTTATACTCGAGTCAATAAGTTTTCCCAGATTTTTGGGGCAAAATTAGGGGCCTCGGCTTATATTCGGGTTGGCTTATACTCGAGTATATACGGTAATACGCCATCGGAAAATACAAATAAGTTGTATTTGCTTTGTAAATTCCCCTCCGGAATATGAATTTGGATAGGTCTATAACAGCCATATGCGTTCGTATTTATACATAAAGAATATGAATACGATAAACCGTATTTGTATTCTCAGTAAATTTCCCCCTACATGTAAATACCAATGTTTGATATATGATTATTTTTTATTTATGAAGGTAGCCGCCTTATATTACTTGTGTATTATGTTAATAGTTTATAGATTATTCCATACTTATGTGTATGCTTGATTCATTGAAGCAGGTGATTATTATCATATATCGTTATTAGCGCAGGATTACGTATACTTATATTTTAGTCTTTTCTCTAAGTAAACCTCTATTGAGGATTTTTTTGTGTAGTCACTGACACTAATAATTCCTTCCGCAGAAGAATATTGGTTTTATATTACCAGAGAAGTTGCTTAAATCCAGTTTTAATATTCATGTTAGCCCATGATTTCCCTGGAAGAAGACAGGCTTACCGGTGCCTAAAATCATCACAATTCTTTGGAGATGGTTGCGATGGTGATCCGAAGCTTTGTCCTCAGACGCAGGACTCGGATCCTTAGTAATGCTAATAGGAGGCTTCTCTCTCCTACAGACTCCTCCCGCTGCATTACAATGTCAGTAACACAGAATTGCAACACATGAATCAGGCGCTTTGCTTTGAAGCTCCCGCCAACCCCCACCCAAATAAAATCGATTGTGCCGTTTCTCTCATCTGTATATCCTGAAGTGTACACACGCCTCCCCATTTTTATGTTTCTGGATTGTGATGCTCTTCGAGTCAGCAACCTCGCCCCTTCTCTGCAGTACTGCCTGACACTCCTCCAGTCTCTGACCAGCAACGTCGCCCCTTCGCTGCAGTACTGCCTGATGCTCCTACAGTCTCTAACCAGCATCGTCACCCCTTCCCTGCAGTACTGACTGACGCTCCTCAGTCTCTAACCAGCAACGTCGCCCCCTCCCTGTAGTGCTGCCTGAAGCTCCTCCAGTCTCTGACCAGCATCATCACCCCTTCCCTGCAGTACTGCCTGACGCTCCTCAGTCTCTAACCAGCAACGTCGCCCCCTCCCTGCGGTGCTGCCTGACGCTCCTCCAGTCTCTGACCAGCAATGTCGCCCCTTCCCTGCAGTACTGCCTGATGCTCTTACAGTCTCTAACCAGCAACGTCGCTACCTCCCTGCGGTGCTGCCTGACGCTCCTCCAGTCTCTGACCAGCAATGTCGCACCTTCCCTACAGTACTGCCTGACACTTCTCCAGTCTCTGACCAGCAACATCGCCCCTTCCCTGCAGTACTGCCTGACGCTCCTCCAGTCTCTGACCAGCACATCAACCCTTCCCTGCAGTGCTGCTTGATGCTCCTCCAGTCTCTGACCAGCAACGTCGCCCCTTCCCTGCAGTGCTGCCTTACGCTCCTCCACTCTCCGACCAGCAGTGTCACCCCTTCCCTGCAGTACTGCCTGACGCTCCTCCAGTCTCTGACCAGCAGTGTCGCCTCTTCCCTGCAGTGCTGCCTGACGCTCCTCCAGTCTCTGACCAGCAGTGTCGCCCCTTCTTTTCAGTGCTGCCTGACACTCCTCCACTCTCCGACCAGCAGTGTCGCCCCTTCCCTGCAGTGCTGCCTGACGCTCCTCCAGTCTCTGACCAGCAATGTTGCTCCTTCCCTGCAGTGGTGCCTGACGCTCCTCCACTCTCTGACTAGCAGTGTCGCCCCTTCCCTGCAGTGCTGCCTGACGCTCCTCCACTCTCTGACCAGCAGTGTCGCCCCTTCCCTGTAGTGCTGCCTGACGCTCCTCCAGTCTCTGACCAGCAGTTTCACCCCTTCCCTGCAGTGCCGCCTGACGCTCCTCCAGTCTCTGACCAGCAGTGTCGCCCCTTCCCTGCAGTGCTGCCTGACGCTCCTCCAGTCTCTGACCAGCAACATCGCCCCTTCCCTGCAGTGCTGCCTGACGCTTCTCCAGTCTCTGACCAGCAGTGTCGCGCCTTCCCTGCAGTACTGCCTGACACTCCTCCAGTCTCTGACCAGCATTGTCTCCCCTTCCCTGCAGTGCTGCCTGACGCTCCTCCAGTCTCTGACCAGCAGTGTCGCCCCTTCCCTGCAGTGCTGTATGATGCTACCTGAAGAACAAACAGAAATTGCTCTTTCTTTGCCCTGTCTTTATTTTGCTCCTACTGTTACTCTCTACTGCAGTCCCTCCGTCATACTGTACATTGTGGTGATAACACCAGTTATCAGGCGATATGCTGTACATATTGAATGATAAATAGTAATGATTTGTAAGGTTTATCTTTAGAATATAAATCTTCCTTTCTACCACCAGAGGGCGGTGTCAGGCCACACTCTATTCCAAACTCTCTCAATCTTTTCACTTTCCTGCAAAAAATAATATTTTGTAATGCTATTCCCGATAGCCACATTAATTGGAAAATGGTTGCACAAGATCAGCAATATTTTTATACTCATGAAATATTTTTACAACATAAATGTTTCTCTGTTTCACAAATATTTGCATACCTTGTAGTCCCGGTCTGACATTTATAGCATCAATCGGGGTGAGCAATCTGTGAACTCCCGCACTTCTTATTTTACTGCAATAACTATACACAGCAGTCAGTATGTGAGACAATATTTGTGATGTAAAACAACAGCTTACCTCTAACCCTAACTGCAACCCAACCCTAACCACAGCCTATCCATAAACCTAACCCCAGCCTACCCCTAATCATAACCACAGCCTACCTCTTACCCTAACTGCAACCCAACCCTAACCACAGCCTACCCCTAATCCTAACCACAGCCTATCCATAAACCTAACCACAGCCTTTCCATAAACCTAACCACAGCCTACCCCTAATCCTAACCACAGCCTATCCATAAACCTAACCCCAGCCTACCCCTAATCCTAACCCCAGCCTACCCCTAATCCTAACCACAGCCTATCCATAAACCTAACCACAGCCTATCCATAAACCTAACCACAGCCTATCCATAAACCTAACCACAGCCTATCCATAAACCTAACCACAGCCTACCTCTACCCCTAACCTCAGCCTACCCCTAACCTCAGTCTACACCTAACTGCAGCCCAATCCCAACCACGGCCTACCCCAAAACTTACCACAGCCTACCCCTAACCTCCACCTACCCATAAACCTAACCACAGCCTACCCCTAACCTCCGCCTACTCTTAACCTCAGCCTACACCTAACTGCAGCCCAATTCTAACCTCAGCCTACCCCTCACCACAGCCTACCCATAAACCTAACCGCAGTCTACCCCTAATCCTAACCAAAGCCTACCCCTACCTCTAACCTCAGCCAACACCTAACTGCAGCCCAATCTTAACCTCAGCCTACCCCTCACCACAGCCTACCCATAAACCTAACCACAGCCTACCCCTAACCTCAGTCTACACCTAACTGCAGCCCAATCCCAACCACGGCCTACCCCAAAACCTAACCACAGCCTACCCCTAACCTCCGCCTACCCATAAACCTAACCACAGCCTACCCCTAACCTCCGCCTACCCATAAACCTAACCACAGCCTACCCCTCCTAACCTCAGCCTACTCTTAACCTCAGCCTACACCTAACTGCAGCCCAATCCTAACCTCAGCCTACCCCTCACCACAGCCTACCCATAAACCTAACCGCAGTCTACCCCTAATCCTAACCAAAGCCTACCCCCTACCTCTAACCTCAGCCAACACCTAACTGCAGCCCAATCTTAACCTCAGCCTACCCCTCACCACAGCCTACCCATAAACCTAACCACAGCCTACCCCTAACCACAGTCTACACCTAACTGCAGCCCAATCCCAACCACGGCCTACCCCAAAACCTAACCACAGCCTACCCTAACCTCCGCCTACCCATAAACCTAACCACAGCCTACCCCTCCTAACCTCAGCCTACTCTTAACCTCAGCCTACACCTAACTGCAGCCCAATCCTAACCTCAGCCTACCCCTCACCACAGCCAACCCATAAACCTAAAAGAAAAAGGAACAAGATGGAGTGGTGCGCTATCAACAGCTGCTGGCACTGGGTTGTCAAACCCAAACAAAATAGTAGGATATAAAGAAGAAAATGTGCCGGCGCTGGCTGTACCAATATACTGTATAGACAAGATGGTTCTCAATTAAAAAACACAATTTAATGTTAACACATACAAATATAAAAGAGTAAATGCATCAAAAAATATGTCCCAATGCCACATATATGAGTAATGAGCATATGCTAATATCACAGGTGTGGATGGATCAGCAATCATTAAATGAGCTCATTCATCACCAAGTGATTGTCCACCCTCCCACCGACGTCCATAAGAGAAGGAGAAGACGCCTAATAGGGAGGTCTCAGCCCTCACCAAGGGATTTCAGAACTCTACATCACTCCCACTGGCCTACCATCCTTGCCAGAAAAAGATTGGATGGTAATATATATTGCTACATAACCTATCATCCTAAAACAAGCCATTTTATATGGAGCTCCCCAATATATAATCAATACCCCTGTGATATTAGCATATGCTCATTACTCGTATATGTGTCATTGAGACATATTTTTTGATGCATTTACTCTTTTATAGTTGTATGTGTTAACAATAAATTGTGTTTTTTAATTGAGAACCTACACCTAACTGCAGCCGAAACCCTAACCACAGCCGACCCATAAACCTAACTACAGCCTACACCTAACCTCAGCCTACCCCTGCCCCTAACCTCAGCATACCCCTAACCACAGCCTACCCCTAATCTCAGCCTACCCCTACCCCAGCCTACCCCTAACCTCAGCCTACACCTAACTGCAACCAATCCTAACCTCAGCCTACACCTAAACCTAACCACAGCCTACCCATAAACCTAACTACAGCCTACCCCTAACCTCAGCCTACCCCTTCCCCTAACCTCAGCATACCCCTACCCCTAACAGCAGCCAACCCTAACCACAGCCTACCCCTAATCTCAGCCTACCCCTACCCTCAGCCTACACCTAACTGCAACCAATCCTAACCTCAGCCTACACCTAAACCTAACCACAGCCTACCTCTAACCCTAACTGCAGCCAACTCTAACCACAGCCTACCACTAAACCAAACCACAGCCTACCCCTAACCTCAGCCTACACCTAACTGCAGCCCAATCCTAACCTCAGCCTACCCCCAAACCTAACCACAGCCTACCTCTAACCCTAACTGCAGTCAATCCTAACCTTAGCCTACCCATAACTGCAGCCTACCCCTATCCCTAACCACAGCCTACCTCTAAACCAAAACCCTAACCTCAGCCTACCTCTAAACCAAAACCCTAACCTCAGCCTACCTCTAAACCTAACTGCAGCCCAACCCTAATCCTAACCACAGCCTACCCCTACCCTCAGCCTACACCTAACTGCAGCCCATCCTTACCTCAGCCTACCTCACCACAGCCTACCCATAAACCTAACCACAGCCTATACCTAACCTCAGCCTACCCCTCACCACAGCCTACCCATAAACCTAACCACAGCCTACCCCTAAACCTAACCACAGATCTGTGTACAGATCACTGAGATCCATGTACAGATCACTGATGCTGCTTTCATATTGCAAAACCCTGCTTAGACCCTGTATTTAAAACGTTTCTTAAAACGAGTCAGAGTTTCTTAATATGCACTGCACTGTACAGAGTGGGTCACGCTCATTACATATGCAGGGGGGTGGGGACCCACTCATTAAATATGCACTGCGCTGGGTATAAGATCCGTGTACAGATCACTGAGATCAGTGTATGGTTCTGTAAAAAAAAGTGTGTAAAAGTAAAAATATAAAACGAAAAAATGATGTGGGGTCCCCCCCCACTGAGCATAACCAGCCCTGGTAAAAAAAAATTGGGCTCCCACATATTTTAAAAAACAGCACTGGGCTCTTGGACCGGTCCTGGTTCCAAAAAATACAGGGGACAAAAAGACTACGGGTCCCCCAAATTTTGAAACCAGAGCAGCTAGTGGTGTAATGCCACAGCCAGGAGACACTTTATACAAGGCCGAAACATTAACACCGTGGCTGGTCAGCCCTGAACGGGGTCCCTATGGGAGTGGGGACCCCCCAATAAAGAGGTCCCCCCAGGCTTCCTTTGTCCAGGGCTCGAGACTGGGGCTGTCCCTGGTACCCTTGGGCTGAATAGAATAAAATAACATTGGGCTGTGCTGTAGAACTACAGTCACAGCAAGCCTCCCCTGCACCTGGCACACCATTATATTATCACTCTATGCCCGCTGGGATGGTAAAGTAGGAACTAAAATAAGTCGGTTTTAACAAAAAAATCATGAACAACTCATGTTGACATTTTGTCCATGTCGACCATTTCCATGTGTCGATCTTATGACTGTTTGCTGTTGTATCTGCTGCAGTGGAGGGGTGTGGAAGCTGACAGGTATCGATGTTGACGAGACAGTCAGAATGGATGCATAAGTAAATACCGTTTTTAGATTGAAATCTGACATTGATTCCTGTCGTTAACCGTCCACTTACAAATAGGCATCACAATGATCTTTAGTAGATTCACCATTAAGACCCTGTATATCTGTCCAATTTGAGGTATTTTCCCTGGCAACTATCGTTTCTTCGACATCGGAATCCCAACTGTCAGGAGCCTGTCAGTCGGCATCCCAACTAACGAGAAAAGGTCATTAACAACACTTGTAGATGAGGAAGAATTAACTCAAATGATGGCTTAATAAAATAATTTATTGACATAAATCGCAATGATCGGTAGCAGAGGTACAGTTCCTAAAACAACCTCATTGAGGACATTAGAGATGACAAGAACACTCTCAACAAACTCAACACCCTCTTGAAGGATTTTCCATTGTGCTTTTTTTGTGGAGTGTCCTGGAGTGGAGAAAGTAGTAAGCTTGGAACTGTTCATTGGCTTTAAATGGTCCTGAGGTCTGGTTCGGGTCCAGTAGTGCTATGATGGTGCAAAGTTGTAGCCCAGATTAGGCCAAAGTCCAGTGGGTCACAATTGGTAACTGAGGAGTAACACTTGACGATTTTCGCTGGAGGGAACCAGCTTTTTCAAAGGTGTCCCTGACACCTGACTTACACGGGCTACTTTCCCTCGTGGGGGCAGTGGCGCCGGAACGGGGGGGGCGAGGGGGCAGCTTGCCCCCCCCCCCATAAATAACTGAGGCGCTAAAGCAGCTGTGCGGGCGGCTGATTAATCAGTAATATAGGCGGGCGGGCGGTGGGCTGATTAAGCTTGATCCAGCCTCCCGCCCGTCCGCCTATATTACTGATTAATCGCAGCCGCCCGCCCGCACAGCTGCTTTAGTGCCTCAGCAAGAATCCGATTCCTATTCGCAGCCGTCCGCCCACATGGATGACTGCTGCGGGGAGATGTTGAGAACCAGCGCCCGCCAATCACAGTGGCTGTGGATGTGATGCGTCCACAGTGATTGGCGGGCGTGATGCGGGCCGTAGGGAGGGAGACTGGTCGCGTGGATCAGTGCATGGGCGGGAGCCGCGGGAGCATCCTACAACAGCCGCAGCAGCAGCCATCACGCTGTGCTGCCACAACTAAAACTTAAAGGTAAATGCCGCTCCTCTCACCCTCCCTTCCCCAGTGACTGACAGATCCAGGGGTTGTCATTTACCCCTGGATTCACACCCAAACAGGTTTATGTAATTATGTCTGATTATCATAATCAGACATAATCACATAAATCTGTTTGGGGGTGACACTGCCACTTTTTCCACTTTTTACGAGTAAATGACAACCCCTGGATTAATGTCAGTACTGGTGTCTCTGGCCACATGTATATGCCTCTGCCCGGTGTATAATGCCCACGTGTATATGCCGCTGCCCTGTGTATAATGCCCATGCGTAAATGCCGCTGCCTTGTGTATAATGCCCACGCATATATGCCGCTGCCCTGTGTATAATGCCCATGCATATATGCCGCTGCCCTGTGTATAATGCCCACGTGTATATGCCGCTGCCAGTGTGTATAGTGCCCGGGGGTAACATATAGCAATTTAGGGGGCGCCAAAATGAGATTATATCTTGCCCCCCCCAACCTGCGTGGGGGTCCATGACTCTCATAGAGGGAGAATAGAATAGGTGGTTAACAAAAGTGCCGCTACTTTATCAGAGTAGCGGCACTTTTGTTAACAGAGTGGCAGCACTTCTTTATCAGAGCAGCAGCACTTTTTTATCAGAATATCGGCACTTCTTTATCAGAGTAACGGCACTTTTTTATCAGAGTAGCGGCACTTTTTTATCAGCGTAGCGCCACTTTTTTTTTTTACCAGAATAGCAGCACTTCTTTATCAGAGTTGCTGCACTTTTTTTTATCAGAGTAGCAGCACTTCTTTATCAGAGTAGCAGCACTTCTTTATCAGAGTAGCAGCACTTCTTTATAAGAGTAGCGGCACTTTTTTAACAGAGAAGCTGCACTTTTGTTATCAGAGTAGCGGCACTTTTTTTTCAGAGTAGCTGCAGTTTTTTTATCAGAGTAGTGGCACTTTTTTATCAGAGTAGTGGCACTTTTTTTATCAGAATAGCAGTAATTCTTTATCAGAGTAGCGGCACTTTTGTTATGAGAGTAGCGGCACTTACAGTATGTTATCAGAGTAGCGGCACTTACAGTATGTTATCAGAATAGCAGCACTTTTTTATCAGAATAGCGGCACTTCTTTATCAGAGTAGCGGCACTTCTTTATCAGAGTAGCGGCACTTTTTTATCAGAATAGCAGTAATTCTTTATCAGAGTAGCGGCACTTTTTTATCAGAGTAGCGGCACTTTTTTATCAGCGTAGCGCCACTTTTTTATCAGCGTAGCGCCCCTTTTTTTTTTTACCAGAATAGCAGCACTTCTTTATCAGAGTTGCTGCACTTTTTTTTATCAGAGTAGCAGCACTTCTTTATCAGAGTAGCAGCACTTCTTTATAAGAGTAGCGGCACTTTTTTAACAGAGAAGCTGCACTTTTGTTATCAGAGTAGCGGCACTTTTTTATCAGCGTAGCGCCACTTTTTTTTTTTACCAGAATAGCAGCACTTCTTTATCAGAGTTGCTGCACTTTTTTTATCAGAGTAGCAGCACTTCTTTATCAGAGTAGCAGCACTTCTTTATCAGAGTAGCAGCACTTCTTTATAAGAGTAGCGGCACTTTTTTAACAGAGAAGCTGCACTTTTGTTATCAGAGTAGCGGCACTTTTTTTTCAGAGTAGCTGCAGTTTTTTTATCAGAGTAGTGGCACTTTTTTATCAGAGTAGTGGCACTTTTTTATCAGAATAGCAGTAATTCTTTATCAGAGTAGCGGCACTTTTGTTATGAGAGTAGCGGCACTTACAGTATGTTATCAGAGTAGCGGCACTTACAGTATGTTATCAGAGTAGCGGCACTTACAGTATGTTATCAGAATAGCAGCACTTTTTTATCAGAATAGCGGCACTTCTTTATCAGAGTAGCGGTACTTCTTTATCAGAGTAGCGGCACTTTTGTTATCAGAGTAGCGGCACTTTTTTTATCAGAATAGCTGCACTTTTGTATCAGAATAGCGGCACTTCTTTATCAGAATAGTGGTACTTTTTTATCAGAGTAACAGTACTTCTTCATAAGAGTAGCGGCACTTTTGTTATCAGAGTAGCGGCACTTCTTTATCAGAGTAGCAGCACTTATGTTATCAGAATAGCAGCACTTTTGTATCAGAATAGCGGCACTTCTTTATCAGAGTAGCGGCACTTCTTTATCAGAGTAGCGGCACTTTTGTATCAGAATAGCGGCACTTCTTTATCAGAATAGCGGCACTTCTTTATCAGATTAGCGGCACTTCTTTATCAGAATAGCAGTACTTCTTTATCAGAATAGCAGCACTTCTTTATCAGAATAGCGGCACTTATGTTATCAGAATAGCAGCACTTCTTTATCAGAATAGCAGCACTTCTTTATCAGAATAGCGGCACTTCTTTATCAGAATAGCAACACTTCTTTATCAGAACAGCAGGACTTCTTTATCGGCACTTTTTCCCATAGACAGTAAGCATAGCTTCAACACATTACACAAACGTCCCATGGTGCCAGTAAGTATCCCAGTGATGTCTCATCCATTTCATAACAGGGTTTATAAGTGTTGGTTCAGCGCACAAATGGACTGTCTCCAGTTGGTCATTGTATAACACCCTATGTCTTGGTGTTTAGTTTTACATTGCAATGCCCTGTGGGGATGAATGGGTTAAAAACCTAATACCAATCAGATGAATTGCATTAATATTAGTACTCTTCCTGGGTGGTAGAAATGTTGGAATAGATCATGTGACTGGGCGGGGGCCAGGGCTCATAGAGGCTGTAAAATGCAGCTTCCAAAATCATTTGCCAAAAATTGATCTATATCACCCTGCCAGATTGTTATATTATACTGCCAGACTGATAACTGGACAACTCGCAGCTGAAATACTGCAGCTCTTTGTTACAAAACAATAATGAAAAACACAGAGATCCACTGTAACGATTCTCTACTGAATAACAAATGATACTACCTAGCCCGTAGCGGGAATAAGCATATACAGTAATGTGCATTCACTCTATTGCTCTAGACTCCATGAAACAATGCACGGCCTATGGTATTCCGAATGGCGGGCCCAGCTTATTAAAGGGCAAATAACGCTTATTGCCAGTGTAAAGGAACCTGTAGCAAGTATCACAGATGGAGATAACAGATGTAAATCATAAACAATGCTTCGTTCTCTGACTGAAGAATAATTTATTTTTACATTTTTTTTTCAATCTTCTTTATATTGTTTGTCTATTTGTATAGATGGAAGTGAAAGCCCGCGTCATGCTGGCGCAACTCAGCCTAGACATTCCCAGTTAGAACATGAAGCATCGAATGGATCAGTCAGATCTGTGTGATGTTTCTGCGTGTAAGAGTTAAAGATTAAGAAAAATATAGCATGCGGTCCCCGCTCCCGAGCATAATTAGCCCCAGTCTCTTTGAGCCGGTCCTGATTCAAAAAATGCAGGGAAAAACTACATAGGGGTTCCCTGTATTTTTAAAACTAGCACTGGGCTCTTGGACCAGTCCCAAAAATACGGGAGACAAGAGATGTAGAGGTCTCCCAAGAAACAACGCTACAGGCAGTGCTCTATTTCCGAGAGATGACGGCTTAACCCAAGGATGCTCCAGGAAGTTCTCTATTTCCCAGAGCTGAAGGCCCAACCCAAGGACGTTCCAGGAAATTCTCCATTTCCCAGAGCTGAAGTCCCCACCCAAGGACGTTCCAGGAAGTTCTCTATTTCCCAGAGCTGAAGTCCCCACCAAAGGATGTTCCAAGAAGTTCTCTATTTCACAGCGCTTCCAAGGACAATCCAGGAAGTTTTCTATTTTCCAGAGCTAAAGGCCCAACCCACGGACGTTCCAGGAAGTTCTTTATTTTCCAGAGCTTCCAAGGACGTTCCAGGAAGTTCTCAATTTTCCAGAGCTGAATTCCCTACCCAAGGACGTTCCGGAAAGTTCTCTATTTCCCTGAGCTGAAGTCCCCACCCAAGGACATTCCAGGAAGTTCTCTATTTCCCAGAGCTGAAGTCCCCACCCAAGGACACTATGGGAAGTTCTCTATTTCGCGGAGCTGAAGGCCTCACCCAAGGACACTGTGAAGTTCTCTATTGCTATTTCTCTATTTCCCAAAGCTGAAGGCCCCACCCAAGGAAGCTACGGGAAGCTCTCTATTTCACAGACCCAACATCCCCACCCAGAGACACTCCGGAAAGCTGACATCTCTCCACTTCATCACTCTTTTGAGCTTAGTATTCTGCCCTTCAGTGTCCCCTCTTGTCACTGGTTACATCTGCGCACAAACGCCAGGGCCAGGTGTACTAAGCATGGAAATTGATAAATGGAGAGTGATAAACCACCAGCCAATCAGCTCCTACCTGCCATGTCACAGGCTGTGTTTGAAAAATGACAGGTAGGAGCTGATTGGTTGGTGGTTTATCACTCTCCATTTTACCACTTTACAAAGCTTAGTACATCTTGCCCTGTATATGATGACAATGAAAGTATATCTACTCACAGTGACTCTGTATATTTTACATTATCCTCCCTAGTGTCTTATCTTTACGCTATCACTATTTCACAGGAGAAGCTGAGTGTCTAGATAATGTCCGCCTCAGCGAATAACTCAGCCTCGCGGCTCTGGGTTGAGCGTTTCTTGAAGTCCTCCAGGGCTGCAGTTAGTTGGACGTAGCAGGGAAATAGCTCCACATTTATTTCCAGAATATGATGCTTCCCCTTATTAGGTATCAGATGATAAAGTTCCAGCACATCAATTACTGTTATTATGTTGGATCGGATTCCTTATTCCCGTTTTCCTGATTTAGCATAAAAGTAGATCTGTTTTTATCTAGCGGAGCTGCAGACGGGAAACATTCACAGAGGTATTGTGAGCTGCTGTTTTCTGTATGTCATTCTCTAGGCAGATTCCCCGATTCAGGAGTGGACGCATGCAGACGGCCGATGGTTTATGTCTGCGCACGAGTCCTGCTGATTACAGAGATGCAAAAGAGATTAGACGTACTGTATGTGGAATTCAGTAGGTGATCGCGGAAGGTAAACTGGAGTAGTTATGCCAGGGCCGGATAAACCATTGGTGGTGCCCGAAGGCAGGGGGCAGCTGTATGGGGTTCCTGCATCAATGGGACAGGTACTGTATATGGGGGTGCTGTATGAATGGGACAGGTATATGGGGTGCTGTATGAATGGGACAGGTATATGGAGGTGCTGTATGAATGGGACAGGTATATGGGGTGCTGTATGAATGGGACAGGTATATGGGGGTGCTGTATGAATGGGACAGGTATATGGAGGTGCTGTATGAATGGGACAGGTATATGGGGGTGCTGCATGGATGGGACAGGTATATGGGGGTGCTTCATGAATATGACATGTAT
Organism: Crinia signifera; assembly: GCF_055691185.1. Taxonomy (NCBI): domain Eukaryota; kingdom Metazoa; phylum Chordata; class Amphibia; order Anura; family Myobatrachidae; genus Crinia; species Crinia signifera. Next base: position 327,588,702 of record NC_139219.1, on the reverse strand, counting down.
ATGGGGGTGCTGTATGAATGGGACAGGTATATGGGGGCACTGTATGACTGGGGCAGGTATATAGGGGCGCTGTATGATAGGACAGGTATATGGGGTGCTGTATGAATGGGAAAGGTATATGGGGGCACTGTATGACTGGGGCAGGTATATAGGGGCGCTGTATGACTGGGGCAGGTATATAGGGGCGCTGTATAAATAGGACAGGTATATAGGGGTGCTGTATGAATGGGACAGGGATATGGGGGTGCTGTATCATAGGACAGGTATATGGGGGTGCTGTATGATAGGACAGGTATATGGGGTGCTGTATGATAGGACAGGTATATGTGGTGCTGTATGATAGGACAGGTATATGGGGGTGCTGTATGATAGGACAGGTATATGGGGTGCTGTATGAATGGGACAGGTATATGGGGGTGCTGTATGATAGGACAGGTATATGGGGTGCTGTATGATAGGACAGGTATATGGGGGTGCTGTATGATTGGGACAGGTATATGTGGTGCTGTATGATAGGACAGGTATATGGGGGTGCTGTATGATAGGACAGGTATATGGGGTGCTGTATGATAGGACAGGTATATGGGGGTGCTGTATGATAGGACAGGTATATGGGGGTGCTGTATGATTGGGACAGGTATAAGGGGGTGCTGTATGATAGGACAGGTATATGGGGGTGCTGTATGAATGGGACAGGTATATGGGAGTGCTGTATGATAGGACAGGTATATGGGGGTGCTGTATGATAGGACATGTATATGGGGGTGCTGTATGATTGGGACAGGTATATGTGGTGCTGTATGATAGGACAGGTATATGGGGTGCTGTATGATAGGACAGGTATATGGGGGTGCTGTATGATAGGACAGGTATATGGGGGTGCTGTATGATTGGGACAGGTATAAGGGGGTGCTGTATGATAGGACAGGTATATGGGGGTGCTGTATGATTGGGACAGGTATATGTGGTGCTGTATGATAGGACAGGTATATGGGGGTGCTGTATGATAGGACAGGTATATGGGGTGCTGTATGATAGGACAGGTATATGGGGGTGCTGTATGATAGGACAGGTATATGGGGGTGCTGTATGGTTGGGACAGGTATAAGGGGGTGCTGTATGATAGGACAGGTATATGGGGGTGCTGTATGAATGGGACAGGTATATGGGGGTGCTGTATGATAGGACAGGTATATGGGGGTGCTGTATGATAGGACATGTATATGGGGGTGCTGTATGATTGGGACAGGTATATGTGGTGCTGTATGATAGGACAGGTATATGGGGTGCTGTATGATAGGACAGGTATATGGGGGTGCTGTATGATAGGACAGGTATATGGGGGTGCTGTATGATTGGGACAGGTATAAGGGGGTGCTGTATGATAGGACAGGTATATGGGGGTGCTGTATGAATGGGACAGGTATATGGGGGTGCTGTATGATAGGACAGGTATATGGGGGTGCTGTATGAATGGGACAGGTATATAGGGGTGCTGTATGAATAGGACAGTTATCTGGGGGTGCTGTATGATAGGACAGGTATATGGGGGTGCTGTATGATAGGACAGGTATATGGGGTGCTGTATGATAGGACAGGTATATGGGGGTGCTGTATGAATGGGACAGGTATATGGTGGTGCTGTATGATAGGACAGGTATATGGGGGTGCTGTATGAATGAGACAGGTATATGTGGTGCTGTATGATAGGACAGGTGTATAGAGTGCTGTATGATAGGACAGGTATATGGGGTGCTGTATGATAGGACAGGTATATGGGGGTGCTGTATGAATGGGACAGGTATATGGGGGTGCTGTATGAATGGGACAGGTATATTGGGGTGCTATATGATAGGACAGGTATATGGGGTGCTGTATGAATGGGACAGGTATATGGGGGTGCTGTATGAATGAGACAGGTATATGGGGTGCTGTATGAATGAGACAGGTATATAAGGGTACTGTAAGAATGGGATAGGTATATGGGGTGCTGTATGATAGGACAGGTATATGGGGTGCTGTATGAATGGGACATGTATATGGGGGTGCTGTATGATAGGACAGGTATATGGGGTGCTGTATGAATGGGACAGGTATATGGGGGTGCTGTATGAATGGGACAGGTATATAAGGGTACTGTAAGAATGGGACAGGTATATGGGGTGCTGTATGATAGGACAGGTATATGGGGTGCTGTATGAATGGGACAGGTATATGGGGGTGCTGTATGAATGGGACAGGTATATAAGGGTACTGTAAGAATGGGACAGGTATATAGGGGCGCTGTATGATAGGACAGGTATATGGGGTGCTGTATGAATGGGAAAGGTATATGGGGGCACTGTATGACTGGGGCAGGTATATAGGGGCGCTGTATGACTGGGGCAGGTATATAGGGGCGCTGTATAAATAGGACAGGTATATAGGGGTGCTGTATGAATGGGACAGGGATATGGGGGTGCTGTATCATAGGACAGGTATATGGGGGTGCTGTATGATAGGACAGGTATATGGGGTGCTGTATGATAGGACAGGTATATGTGGTGCTGTATGATAGGACAGGTATATGGGGGTGCTGTATGATAGGACAGGTATATGGGGTGCTGTATGAATGGGACAGGTATATGGGGGTGCTGTATGATAGGACAGGTATATGGGGTGCTGTATGATAGGACAGGTATATGGGGGTGCTGTATGATTGGGACAGGTATATGTGGTGCTGTATGATAGGACAGGTATATGGGGGTGCTGTATGATAGGACAGGTATATGGGGTGCTGTATGATAGGACAGGTATATGGGGGTGCTGTATGATAGGACAGGTATATGGGGGTGCTGTATGATTGGGACAGGTATAAGGGGGTGCTGTATGATAGGACAGGTATATGGGGGTGCTGTATGAATGGGACAGGTATATGGGAGTGCTGTATGATAGGACAGGTATATGGGGGTGCTGTATGATAGGACATGTATATGGGGGTGCTGTATGATTGGGACAGGTATATGTGGTGCTGTATGATAGGACAGGTATATGGGGTGCTGTATGATAGGACAGGTATATGGGGGTGCTGTATGATAGGACAGGTATATGGGGGTGCTGTATGATTGGGACAGGTATAAGGGGGTGCTGTATGATAGGACAGGTATATGGGGGTGCTGTATGATTGGGACAGGTATATGTGGTGCTGTATGATAGGACAGGTATATGGGGGTGCTGTATGATAGGACAGGTATATGGGGTGCTGTATGATAGGACAGGTATATGGGGGTGCTGTATGATAGGACAGGTATATGGGGGTGCTGTATGGTTGGGACAGGTATAAGGGGGTGCTGTATGATAGGACAGGTATATGGGGGTGCTGTATGAATGGGACAGGTATATGGGGGTGCTGTATGATAGGACAGGTATATGGGGGTGCTGTATGATAGGACATGTATATGGGGGTGCTGTATGATTGGGACAGGTATATGTGGTGCTGTATGATAGGACAGGTATATGGGGTGCTGTATGATAGGACAGGTATATGGGGGTGCTGTATGATAGGACAGGTATATGGGGGTGCTGTATGATTGGGACAGGTATAAGGGGGTGCTGTATGATAGGACAGGTATATGGGGGTGCTGTATGAATGGGACAGGTATATGGGGGTGCTGTATGATAGGACAGGTATATGGGGGTGCTGTATGAATGGGACAGGTATATAGGGGTGCTGTATGAATAGGACAGTTATCTGGGGGTGCTGTATGATAGGACAGGTATATGGGGGTGCTGTATGATAGGACAGGTATATGGGGTGCTGTATGATAGGACAGGTATATGGGGGTGCTGTATGAATGGGACAGGTATATGGTGGTGCTGTATGATAGGACAGGTATATGGGGGTGCTGTATGAATGAGACAGGTATATGTGGTGCTGTATGATAGGACAGGTGTATAGAGTGCTGTATGATAGGACAGGTATATGGGGTGCTGTATGATAGGACAGGTATATGGGGGTGCTGTATGAATGGGACAGGTATATGGGGGTGCTGTATGAATGGGACAGGTATATTGGGGTGCTATATGATAGGACAGGTATATGGGGTGCTGTATGAATGGGACAGGTATATGGGGGTGCTGTATGAATGAGACAGGTATATGGGGTGCTGTATGAATGAGACAGGTATATAAGGGTACTGTAAGAATGGGATAGGTATATGGGGTGCTGTATGATAGGACAGGTATATGGGGTGCTGTATGAATGGGACATGTATATGGGGGTGCTGTATGATAGGACAGGTATATGGGGTGCTGTATGAATGGGACAGGTATATGGGGGTGCTGTATGAATGGGACAGGTATATAAGGGTACTGTAAGAATGGGACAGGTATATGGGGTGCTGTATGATAGGACAGGTATATGGGGTGCTGTATGAATGGGACAGGTATATGGGGGTGCTGTATGAATGGGACAGGTATATAAGGGTACTGTAAGAATGGGACAGGTATATGGGGTGCTGTATGATAGGACAGGTATATGGGGTGCTGTATGAATGGGACATGTATATGGGGGTGCTGTATGAATGGAACAGGTATATGGGGTATGTATGAATAAGACAGGTATATGGGGGTGCTGTATGAATGGGTGAGGTGTATGGGGGTGCTGTATGAATGGGACAGGTATATGGGGGTGCTGTATGAATGGTACAGGTATATGGGGGTATGAACGAATGGGACAGCTATATGGGGGTGCTGTATGAATGAGAAAGGTATATGGGGGTGCTGTATGAATGAGAAAGGTATATGGGGGTGCTGTATGAAATGGGACTGGTATAAGGGGGTGCTGTATGATAGGACAGGTATATGGGGTGCTGTATGAATAGGACAGGTATATGGGGGTGCTGTAAGAATGGGACAGGTATATGGGGTGCTGTATGAATGGAACAGGTATATGGGGGCGCTGAATGACTGGGGCAGGTATATGGGGGTGCTAATTGAATAGGACAGCTATATGGGGATGCAGTATGAATGGGTCAGGTATATGGGGGTGCTGTATGACTGGGGCAGGTATATGGGGGTGATAAATGAATGGGAGAGGTATATGGGGGTGCTGTATGGATGGGGCAGGTATATGGGGGTGCTGTATGAATAGGACAGGTATATGGGGGTGCTGTATGGATAGGATAGGTATATTGGGGTGCTGAATTGATGGGACAGGTATATGGGGGTGCTGCATGACTGAGGCAGGTATATGGGGGTGCTGTATGATACGACAGGTAGAAGGGGGTGCTGTATGGATGGGCCAGGTATATGGGGGTGCTGTATGGATGGGACAGGTATATGGGGGTATGAATGGGCCAGGTATATGGGGGTGCTGTATGGATGGGACAGGTATATGGGGGTATGAATGGGACAGGTAAATGGGGGTGCTGTATGAATAGGACAGGTATATGGGGGTGCTGAATGAATTGGACAGGTATATGGGGTGCTGTATGAATGAGACAGGTATATGGGGGTGCTGTATGATAGGACAGGTATATGGAGGTGCTGTATGATAGGACAGGTAGAAGGGGGTGCTGTATGATTGGGACAGGTATATGGGGGTGCTGTATGGATGGGACAGGTAGAAGGGGGTGCTCTATGATTGGGACAGGTATATGGGAGTGCTGTATGAATGAGACAGGTATATGGGGGTGCTGTATGATAGGACAGGTAGAAGGGGGTCCTGTATGATTGGGACAGGTATAAGGGGGTGCTGTATGATAGGAGAGCTATATGGGGTGCTGTATGATAGGACAGGTATATGGGGGTGCTGTATGGATGGGACAGGTATATGGGGGTGCTGTATGAATGGGACAGGTAAATGGGGTGCTGTATGAATGAGACAGGTATATGGGGGTGCTGTATGGATGGGACAGGTATATGGGGGTGCTGTATGAATGGGACAGGTATATGGGGTGCTGTATGAATGGGACAGGTATATGGGGGTGCTGTATGAATGGGACAGGTATATGGGGTGCTGTATGAATGAGACAGGTATATGGGGGTGCTGTATGGATGGGACAGGTATATGGCGGTGCTGTATGAATGGGACAGGTATATGGGGTGCTGTATGAATGAGACAGGTATATGGGGGTGCTGTATGGATGGGACAGGTATATGGGGGTGCTGTATGATAGGAATAAGGGGGTGCTGTATGAATGAGACAGGTATATGGGGGTGCTGTATGAATGGGACAGGTATATGGGGTGCTGTATCAATGAGTCAGGTATATGGGGTGCTGTATGAATGGGACAGGTATATGGGGGTGCTGTATGAATGGGACAGGTATATGGGGGTGCTGTATGAATGGGACAGGTATATGGGGTGCTGTATGAATGAGACAGGTATATGGGGTGCTGTATGAATAGGACAGGTATATGGGGGTATGAATTGGACAGGTATATGGGGGTGCTGTATGAATGAGACAGGTATATGGGGGTGCTATATGAATGGGACAGGTATATGGGGTGCTGTATGGATGGGACAGGTATATGGGGGTGCTGTATGAATGGGACAGGTATATGGGGTGCTGTATGATAAGACAGGTATATGGGGTGCTGTATGGATGGGACAGGTATATAGGGGTGCTGTATGAATGGGACAGGTATATGGGGGTGCTGTATGATAGGAATAAGGGGGTGCTGTATGAATGAGACAGGTATATGGGGGTGCTGTATGAATGGGACAGGTATATGGGGTGCTGTATGAATGGGACAGGTATATGGGGTGCTGTATGAATGGGGTAGGTATATGGGGGTGCTGTATGAATGAGACAGGTATATGGGGGTGCTGTATGATAGGACAGGTATATGGGGTGCTGTATGAATAGACACAGACGTGGTTACAGGGGAGGCACAGATGCACCCCACATACATCTAGTTTCCGGCTTGCGCACTTTAGCACCACAGCGGCAGACACAGGACGATAGGGTACAGAGGGCCCAGAATTAGTACTATCCCCAGTGTAAATCTGCACAATGTCGCATGGTGCAGCTCAGTCTCATCGGTCCCCAGTTTTGTGCTTTCTCAGAGTTGCGCTCGTGTCGCACCGCACTAGCATCCACTAGTTGTGTGATTTGTACAAATATGCTTGTGCTAGGTGATTCATCGCGTCCTACGTGCACTCTTCACACCGTCGTAAGGGGCTTAATTTGTGAACGTTTGTATTGTGAGAAATATGGTTAGAATTGTATGAAGATGCCCTGTATTGCAGCTTCTGCCAGTGGGTGGGGGTCCAGCGTGGCAGCACAGGAGTACAGGACGGTGGCCCTGAGTCAGCCACGGGGGGTGCCGCGGATCGCGGGAGGTGGTCGCGGGGGGGTGGCGCGAATTGCGGGAGGGGGGGTGGCGCGGGGGGCACGTGAATCGCAGGAGGGGGGGTTGCGGGGATCCGGGGTGGGGTGCTGGCAGAGGGGGGGGGTGCGGGCAGACCTGCCGATCACCTGGTGGCTGTGAAGTAGCAGTGTCTTTGCCTGGCAGCATGGGGAGGCAGAGGGTGTCTGGCACTGTAGGCTGGTTCTGTCACTATGTGAGTGTGTGTGGGCAGAGTCAGAGGCTCTATTAGGCTATTAGCCTATGACTCCACCCAGAGTTATAGACACACTCACACATTGAGTGACAGATGTAGCCAAATCAGGGGCGGAACTACTGGCGGTGCAGACGGTGCAGTACACCGGGGCCCAAGGATTTCATGGGGCCCACTGGCCGTCTGCACCACATACTGCTGTTTTCAGGGTTTTTTTTTCCTTAAAGTATGGCATGCGTCCGGGGGCCCGCATATGGGGAACTCACTGCGGACTGATGTATTACGCGGCGGCAGGTGGGGTGTGACGGATTGGATCTCTGTTGTGGATCCAAACCGTGGCACTGCTCCCCCCTGTGACAGCCGTCCAAAAGATAAAACAAAAGGCTGATCAGGCTGCAGCCTAGAGCGCTGGGTCCTCTGGGAGGGGCGCACATGGCCACTAATCGCCATGGCTCTGTGTGGTGTGCCCTCAGCTCGTTGGCTGCTGATGAGCTCAAACCAGCGCAGACGGACATTTGATATATGGTTCCTGCCCACCAGCCTATCAGAGCTCATGGACAGGCAGCCACAGTTAGTGATTGGCTGCCGGACCATAAGCTCCAATTGGCTCACTAGCCTGTGCCATAGTTGAAATGTCTGTCGGTAATGGTAAGAGCCGCTCAACTGCGTAGGAACTGAGCGCACACCACACAGGGACGTGGCAATGAGTTCTCTCCTCCCCTATTATATGGAATTAATATGGGAATTCTGTAAGGGCCACTACGGGGGGAATTATGTGTAAGGGACATTACTGCGGGCGTAATATGTCATGGGCATTATGTGTGTGGCATAATGTGTAATGGGCATTACGGTGTGCACCAATGTGTAATATACATTATGGTGTGCAACAATGTGTAATGGGCACTATAGTGTGCAGCATAATGGGTAATGGGTAATGCAGTTTTTGACAATGTGTTAAGGACATTACGGTATGCAGCAATGTCTAATGGGCATTATGGTGTACAATAATGTGTAAAGGGCATTATGGTGTGTGGCATATTGTGTAATGGGCATTACGGTGTGCGGCATAATGTGTGATGCGTACTGCAATGTGTGACTGTGTAATTGGCATTACATTGTATGACAATGTGTAATGGGCATTACGGTGTTTGACAATGTGTAATGGACATTACGTTGTGCGGCAATGTGTAATGGGCATTATGGTGTGTGGCATAATATGTAATAGGTAATGCAGTGTGTGAATGTGTAAATGGCATTCCAGTGTATGACAATGTGTAATGGTCATTACAGTGTGCATAATCCTGGCGCAGAGTGTCTAAGGGGCTCTTTCAGATCGCTATCCCGGGTCTGACTCTTTCACACTAAACCACCGTCTCGCCCATTATACACAAGTTGGACCCTTCTTATAATCCGGGTCGATATGCCAGGTCGCCTTCGGTGCACACTGTTCCTACTTTGAGTATGAGGGGGCCCGAAGCATATTTTTGCACCTGGGCCCATAACTCGCTAGTTCCGCCTCTGAGCCAAATATATAAGAGATAGCAGGCCTGCTGACTCTCTAGGAGCTGGTACAATATGGCAGTCCATTACACGCGTGTCAGAAGTTCCATCCCAGCAGAGCAATGTCTTGGTCACAGTGAGATACTTAATTCTCTACCACTGCATCCAACCAAGCTCTGGGCTTCCTAATTCCCAGCACCTGTCCCCCCCACTCCCGCACTGGAAGGGGAACTCTTTACAGTAAGCAATTAGAAGAACTCTTATGTTTTTCGATAACTGTATTCATTCAATGAGCAATAAAATTAATAAAACAATTAACATTAGTATGTAAAAATAGACATATGTATAACGTTCAAAAATGACTTAACAGTATTAATACTTAACAGATTATAACAATTTAATATTTTTCTAACTGAATGGGTCGGGTTTAGGTACCCTCTTAATTGGTGTGGGGCTGAGCGGGAATTGCCGGCTTCTTTCTATCTACATGACCATAGATGGGTGTGGATGTTCTGGGGAAAATAGGAGTTGACCGGGAATAACTGCCCTTTATTGGTGTTTGATAGGGCACCGGAGGCATGATATCATAGCAGCTCTGAGACTGCGGCATAGGAAGGCCCTGATCCTGTGGCCTATGAAGGCCCTCATCCTGTGGCCTATGAAGGCCCTGATTCTGCGGCCTATGAAGGCCCTCATCCTGTGGCCTATGAAGGCCCTGATTCTGCGGCCTATGAAGGCCCTCATCCTGTGGCCTATGAAGGCCCTGATTCTGTGGACTATGAAGGCCCTCATCCTGTGGCCTATGAAGGCCCTGATTCTGTGGCCTATGAAGGCCCTGATTCTGCGGCCTATGAAGGCCCTCATCCTGTGGCCTATGAAGGCCCTGATTCTGTGGCCTATGAAGGCCCTCATCCTGTGGCCTATGAAGGCCCTGATTCTGTGGCCTATGAAGGCCCTGATTCTGCGGCCTATGAAGGCCCTCATCCTGTGGCCTATGAAGGCCCTGATTCTGTGGCCTATGAAGGCCCTCATCCTGTGGCCTATGAAGGCCCTGATTCTGTGGCCTATGAAGGCCCTGATTCTGCGGCCTATGAAGGCCCTCATCCTGTGGCCTATGAAGGCCCTGATTCTGTGGCCTATGAAGGCCCTCATCCTGTGGCCTATGAAGGCCCTGATTCTGTGGCCTATGAAGGCCCTCAGACTGCAGCCTATGAAGGCCCTCATCCTGTGGCCTATGAAGGCCCTGATTCTGTGGCCTATGAAGGCCCTCATCCTGTGGCCTATGAAGGCCCTGATTCTGTGGCCTATGAAGGCCCTCAGACTGCAGCCTATGAAGGCTCTCAGACTGCGGCCTATGAAAGCCATTAGGTTGCGGCCTATGAAGAACCTCAGGCTGCCGCCTATGAAAGCCCCCAGGCTGCGGCCTATGAAGGCTCTCAGACTGCGGCCTATGACAAACCCGAGAGGATAAAACTGGCAAGTCGTCGATGTCCCCTAACTTGGCCCTATGCAACACCTCGTTTATGAGCCTCTCTGTGTTGTAGCGATGTTTCTCGTCCACACGTCTCAGTTTTGCCGCCCAGCTCATTCCTATGGCGTCGCATTCATCCACCGGAGCATTGAGCAATCTTCGAGCTTGACTAGGTACTGCTTGTGTCAATGGATCATCACCTCCGCTTGGACTTGGCCTTCTGTTGGACCTCATATGTGAGGTCTGGGGAAGTACATTTTCTTGTAATTGGGTCACACCAGGGGTAACCTCTCCGTACGATGATGATGTAGTCTCAGCATATGTCAGCTAGAAGGGTAAAAAGCAATTGGTTATTTATTAAAAACCTATTATTATTTATTCCATGCAGTTCCCTTCAACATGTCCTCACTCCCCAGGGATTATTGCTCCATGCATCAGATTTATGAAAAACTTCTGTTCACATTTTTAGGTGTCGACCGCTGCCATGTCGGTATATTGGTATCGACCTATAATACCAGTGGCGCACCAAACAGGGCTATTCGACCCAATTTGAGGACACATGTAGGAGAACGCATCTGTTTTGCATGTCGTTTCAAGGAAAAGTCGAATTTTCCAAATCGTGGGAGAGCCATTGATGGGGAACATGTCGAAATAAGGCCGTAGCCCCCCACAACAGTCCTTAGCTTTGTTTCAGCATTGTTCTAGTGGTTACTGTGAACGCTAATTATGAATTCATTAATGTGGATCATGAGATATTGGTGCATCATGGGCCTAATTCAGCATCACTTGTAATCCTGCCGGCGATGCAAAATATTTGTGATATTGCGCAAGCGTTACGCTACACAGCGAGGCGCTCACTCATTACCGCTAACCCCATGCCTAGCTGGATGTGGGGTTTATTTCCCCATATACAACACATGAAATATTTGTTTTACGTACAACTGGATACTGTTGGTGCCATATGTAGGCTTTCATGATTGCGACTCTGTGACTCATACATAAGGGGCCACACATCATACACCAGGGGTCCCTGATGTTCTGTTACAGAATGATTTCCGCAGTACTTACCAAGCTGCCTATGGCTCCTTCCATGCCACCCTCCAACTCGCTGGAAGGCCCCACTGGTGGATCTACCAGTGAATAGCCGTTAGCGGATGCTCTTATCGCCTGGTGGTCTGCTAAGAACTTCAAGTGGTCATAGTACCACAGTCGGGGCACATAGACCTCATCGGCTCCGGACTTCGATTGTTCCACCTTTTTCAGCTCTTTCAGCCACACCGTACGGATATTGTGGATTTTCTTTTTCACCCAGGTCTCGTCAGCAGTAGGGTGCCCGGATTGCCTGCTCAGGGCCACTAAAGTCTTCAGGGCAGCGGACCTTTCCCGCATGTCTCTGTAAACCGGCGAATACACGTTCCAGAGACACGGATGTGCCCGGTACAGCTCAATGAAACTCTTCAAGAACTCCATTACAGGCCTGCCTCTGTAATAAAAAGTCAAAATTAGATGGCGCACACAACGGGTCCAGCGCAATGTGCAGAAAATCTGATGATTTCCCAACATTCAAAAGGTTGACTTTTTGGGGGAGTGTCCATGTCGACCATATAAGTGCGCTTGGCACACTATTACAATTACGACAGGGGAGATGGTGGCAGGACCCTATTCAATGCTGTCTTCACCGATAGCATTGGACAGGGATTTCGGCAGAACGTGCGGACTTCACAAGCAGTCGAGCACGTTCTGCCGAGAACGGCCGGGAATTGACGAGCTCTCGGCCACAGGCGCTTCTTGTGGCCACGCCCCCTTCTCAACGCTCGGCAGGCGGGACATTGAATCCTGTCGTGCCAGCCTGACAGTCGTGACCAACATTAAATACCCCCATAATGTCGTCATTTTGATGATGACGGCATAATGAACGTGTTGGAATTCCAATGGTTATCGGTATTTTGACCAGCGGTAAATTGACTGCATTGCCTTTGCAACGATGGGCGAATGATCCCCATATAAAGTGTGACCCCCGAAATAAAAATGTGGGTTTAAATACGTGCTCAATTGCAAACCTGGAGCAAAATGTAATAGGGTGCGATTTTTAAAACATGTGCGAATTTTTACACAGAAATGGCCAAAATCGCACGTTTTCTAAAAATCGCACATGTAATAGGGTGCGAAATGTGATTTCATTTGCACGTTTCACAGAAAAATCGCACGTTTTGACATGTCTTAAAAATCGCATAATTACAAATCACATCCACATGTTTAATCATAGAATCAAAATCGCAATTGTAATAGGGTGCGATTTTTGGTGAACAATAACAAAAATCGCACAAAAAATAGACCAGGTCCAGGCTGGCGAGTTTGACAGAACCATGCACAGATCAGTGACATCCGTGTACAGATCAGTGAGATCCCTGTACAGATCAGTGAGATCCGTGCACAGATCAGTGAGACCCGCGCAGAGATCAGTGAGATCCGCGCACAGATCAGAAAGAGCCGCGCACAGATCAGTGACATCTGCGCACAGATCAGTGACATCCGCGCACAGATTAGTGAGATCCGCGCACAGATCAGTGACATCCGCATTCAGATCAGTGAGGTTCGTGTACAGATCAGTGAGATCCGTGTGATCTGTGCATGGTTCTGTCTAAAAAAAGTGTGTACATGTAAAAATAAAAAAAAAACAAGAGTTGTGCATAACCAGCCACAGGCTCATTGAGCCAGTCCTGGTTCCCCGAATACAGGGGAAAAAATCGTGGGGTTCCCCTGTATTTAAGCAGCACCGGGCTCTTGGAACGGTCCTGGTTTCAAAATATGGGGGACAAAAAAACTGGAGGTCTCCCTTATTTTGGAACCATGCTCATCCTGGCTGTTCAGTACCTGGGGGAGTGTGGACTGGCTGAAGCCCATCGCTGTCCCCGGCGTCCCTGGGCGGGGGGACGAAGGGGAGATAAAATGGGTGTAAAATTGGATAAAAAAAAACAAAAAAAAGGGATTTTTGTAAGAACTTACCGTTCGAATCCCTTTCTCTGATATGGTCCTGGTGACACAGCTCAACACTGGGATGTAGGAGGGTCCGAAGGAGCCAGGCACCTATCCTAAAGCTTTAGAGGGTAGGCTCCTCCCCTACTGCATCCCTGGACTCTTCAGTTCAATCTTTCAAAGCCACTGGAATACATTAACTCAGTACAAACGCCTGCACATATTATATGCACATTTTATAACAGAAACTGTTAAGTTTAACCATTTTAACATGAACATCATGAAACTTCTGGCATACTTACTGAGCGTAAGGGAGGGATCGCTGTGTCACCAGGACCATATCAGAGAAAGGGATTCGAACGGTAAGTTCTTACAAAAATCCCTTTTTCTCTTTCAATGGTCCTGGTGACACAGCTCAACACTGGGACGTTCCAGAGCCGGTCCTTTGGGAGGGTACGCTCAGGTCTGCAGCTCTCAGCACTGCTCGCCCGAATGACGCGTCCTCCGACGCGAACTCATGGAATCTATAGAATTTGGCAAATGTGTGAACAGATGACCAAGTGGCAGCTCTGCAAACCTGCTCAGCTGTGGCCCCATGTCGAACCGCCCAAGAGGTGGCAACTGACCTGGTGGTATGCGCATTAATTCTGGCCGGCACAGGCCTACCCACTTTGGTATATGCAAAAGCTATCACAGAACGCAACCACCTAGCAATAGTCTGCTTAGAAGCAGGCCAACCAATTTTGTGTACGTCATACAGTACCAATAATGTGTCAGTCTTTCTGACACTCTTCACTCTGTCCACATATATGCGTAAAGCACGCACAACATCCAAAGTTTTCAACTTGTCCCTTTTCTTAGAACCCTCTGGGGGTTGAAACACAGGTAGAACTATCTCCTGATTTAAATGGAAGGCAGAGACTACCTTCGGTAAAAACTGAGGTACTGTTCTCAGAACAGCCCTGTCATCATGAAAAATTAAGAAGGGAGATTTGCATGACAAGGCTCCCATCTCTGACACTCTTTTAGCTGATGCTACTGCTAACAAAAACACTAGTTTCCACGTGAGAAACTTAAAGTCAGCCAACCTTAAAGGTTCAAAAGGTGCCTTCTGAAGGCAATCCAAAACCAGTGACAGATCCCCAGGTGCTACTGGTTGCTTGTAAGGGGGTTTTAGTCTGGATACCCCTTGTAAAAAAGTTTGAATCTCCGGCAAAATGGCTACTCTTTTTTGGAAATAGATGGATAAGGCCGAAATCTGCACCTTCAATGATTGAAGGCTTAGGCCCGATGAAAACCCATCTTGTAAGAATTCCAACATTCTTGATAACTTGAAGTGAGATGTGTGAACCTTTCGCCTCTCACACCATCTGATGTACGTCTTCCAGACTCTATAATAATTTGCCGAGGATACAGCCTTCCTGGCTTTTATCATAGTCTGCACTACTGCGTCAGAAAGCCCTTTCCTTTTCAAAATGGCGGCTTCAATAGCCATGCCGTCAAAATCAATCGATCGGAATCCAGGTGACTGAATGGGCCTTGTCTTAGTAGATCTGGTCTCGGAGGTAGACGCCATGAGTCCACAGACAACCTCTGAAGCCTCGAGTACCAGGACCTCCTTGGCCAATCTGGGGCCACAAGAATCACCGGAACCTTCTGGTCCTGTATCCTTTTCAAAAGTCTCGCTAACATTGGAACCGGAGGAAATGCATAAAGAAGATCTCCCTGCCACTGAGTAGTCATGGCATCCACTGCCTCTGCTAGCGGATCTCTCGTTCTGGCATAAAACCTGGGCACCTGATGGTTGAACCTATATGCCATCAGGTCCACATCCGGAGTTCCCCACATCACAGTGATCTGGTGAAACACCTGAGGGTGTAAGCTCCATTCTCCTTCCTTGAGCTCCTCCCTGCTCAGGAAGTCTGCTTCTATATTCTCCACTCCTGGAATGAATATAGCCGATACCGCAGGAACATTCTGTTCCGCCCATAGGAAGATTCTGGACACCTCCCACATGGCCAATCTGCTGCGTGTACCTCCCTGGTGATTCAGATACGCCACAGCTGTGGCATTGTCGGTCTGAATCCTCAAAGGGAGGTTCCGTAACCTGTCTCCCGCCAAGGAAATCACTTTCCAGACAGCCCTCAGCTCCAAGATGTTGATTGGTAATGCTGATTCCTCTGCCGTCCAAAGGCCCTGCAGCCTGAGATCCAGGACTACTGCCCCCCAGCCCCTGAGACTGGCGTCGGTAGTTACTACCAACCAGTCCCAGGTCTGTAATGACCGACCCCACTGAAGGGAATCTACTTCTGTCCACCATTTCAAGGAGTCTCGAGTGTCCGAAGACAGCACTATCCTCTCCACCTTCATGGTCAGAGTGTTTCCTGACCAAGCTGACAAAATGTTCCATTGGAACACCCGAGAGTGGAACCTGGCAAATTGAAGCGTCTCGAATGACGCCACCATTTTCCCCAGGAGCTTGAGGCACCTCCATACTGACAAGCTCGGAGCTCTGAGAATCTCCTGCACTAGAGTGACCAGATCTAGTGATGGGTAGTTCGTGAATGATTAGTTCAAAATGAACTAATCTTCAAAGTGAACTAAATCGTTCAGATCACTGCTCTGGCAAAGATTAGTTCATTTAGTTCACCAGGAAGTAAAGCAAGTGGGAGGTGTAACACACAGACAGACAGAGCCCAGCAGATCCAAGGCTCATTTACTGGATCTTTCCTTCCTGTATCTAAAGTTAAAAGTACAACAAAGCCCAGCAAATACAGATCTAATAAAATAAAAATATGCACTGCCTAGACAAAGTTGTGTGGTGTGTCTGTGAGTGAGCATGTGTGCTCATGCTGCTCACCTTTCTGTGATACTATCATTATATGATTAGTTCAGATGTCCAAGCACTTACTGCTGCTGCTGCTGGTACTGGGTCCTGAGCATACTGCTGTGCTAAATCTTCTGCTGGGATCTGTGTAGGAGCTTCTGCAGCAGCCATGTTATCAGCTCTCATGCAATACACAGGAGGCAGTACATGGTAGCTGCCAAAGATGGCAGTGCTGAGCTCACACATGGTCTGGAGTCTGGACTCTGCGGATCCAAATGAACTACATTGTCCTGATGACTCATGAGTCCTGCAAATAGCTCAGTAGTTCAATTAGTTCACTGATCATACAGATCCCTGAACTAATCTCTGACTATACACCATAATGAGACTGTACAGTACCTGTGAGCTACCATGTGTGGCACTGCTGTGCTCAGGCATATGTATTGTGTGTATGCAGCCACAGACACAGTGCTGGCTGCTGCATGTCATACAGTATACTGTAGTAGCTCTGTTTACTCCACATTACAGTCAGAGATGGATGTGTATGAACCTTCATGATGCATACAGTGGAGCAGTTGCCCCTAGCAACCAATCAGCAACTGGTTACTTTGCAAAGTCTCTACTTTATCTCTCTCTAATGTCAGCTAAATTGGGGCAAGGGGACATGATTTTTTCTAATTACTGTATTTTAAAAGCAGAAAAAAATTGACTTATTAAAAAACTCTGAATTTGGGTATTTTACTTGCATATTATGGAAGGTAAAATAATAACCTCAATGGGATTAATATTGCAGAGCTAAACAATAAGCATGTCACTAGAAGGGTGCTGTATAACTAATTGCTTTTCTAAAATAGAAAATAATCTGATTTATTAAACATACAGTATATGATCACTCTAACAAGACTATAACTCCTACAATGAGCTAGTATTACAATGCCTGCTCTGTGTGTCATAATCTAGTCTAGTTCATCTGGATCCATGCACTCCTCTCAGTCTCTGAGTCAGTGATGGAATAATGAACTAAATGAACTAGATGAACTAATCTTCTGATCTAATCTTTTGGGTGAACTAGATCAGAATGAACTAGTCACCAAAACGAACTAGATTTCCCATCACTAACCAGATCCCTGGCCTTTACCTCTGGGAGAAAAACCCGATGGAGATGGGTATCCAGTATGACTCCCAAGAATTGAAGCCTCTGTGATGGTACCAACTGAGATTTTTGTAAATTTAAAATCCAGCCGTGAGCCTGCAAAAAACTGATGGCCTCTGCCAAGTGACTCTGCAGCATGGCTGCTGACCCTGCTTTGAACAGGAGATCGTCCAAATAGGGTATTACTGTGATTCCTCTGAGCCTCAGCACCGCCGCCATCACTGACATTATCTTTGTGAATACCCTTGGCGCGGTCGCTAGCCCAAAGGGTAACGCCCGGAATTGTAAATGCAGGTTTCCTATAGCAAACCTCAACAGGGTCTGATGTTCCGGATGGATGGGAACGTGCAGATATGCGTCCTGGACATCCATGGACGCCAAAAATTCTCCCTGGTCCAGACTCAGGAGTACTGACCTTAAAGACTCCATTTTGAAATGGTCTACCCATAGATGGACATTTAAGGATTTCAAGTTTAGTATTGGTCTAAAAGACCGATCTGGTTTGGGCACCAGGAACAGCGTGGAGTAAAAGCCTTTCTTCCACTCTGCCCTGGGAACCGGAATAACCACCCCTTTTTCCAAAAGGGAATGAGCCGCTCTCATAAGAGCTGTGCGAAGGAGCGCCTGTTTCGGCACTGGTGTGGGTATGAACCTCTTCGGAGGCAACCCTCTGAAAGGGATTTTGTAACCCTGGGTAATAATCTCTAAGACCCAGGAATCCTGGTCTAGAGAAGCCCATGCGTCCCTGAAATGTGTGAGACGCCCCCCCACCTTTATCACTGTCGGGCCTATCCCCTGACAGTCATGCGGAGGGTTTGTCCTCTCCTTTGGAGGCAGGCTTCTTATGGAAGGAGCCAAACTTGGACTTTTGAGTTTTGCCCCTAGAGGCCTGAAACTTTCCCCTGAAGGACTGTCCTCGAAAGGACGCACCACCTCTAGGGGAGGGCCGAAAGGACGGCCTAAAAGCAGAAAATCTGGACGTCTGCTTTGCTGAGGAGGCCGGCAGAAATGTACCTTTGACGCCCGTGGCCTGTTTTATAATCTCCTCTAATTCAGTACCAAAGAGTACCTTTCCTTTGAAGGCTAATGTTTCCAGAGCCTTCTTGGACTCATTGTCTGCTTCCCAGGCTTTAAGCCAAAGCACTCTCCTGGCATTAATGGAGACTGTGGACACTCTGGTCGCCATTTTAATAGCTTCCTCCTCTGCTTCCACTGCATATTCTGCAGCAGCCTTAATCTTTTCTGCAAGCAGCAACGCACCAGGATCAGCCTGCAGCATGGTGCATAAATCACCAGCCCACTCTATCATGGCCTTAGAGACCCAGGCTGAAGCAATAAGGGGCCGTAAGGTAAACCCCACCCCTTCAAAGATAGCCTTGAGGTTACCCTCCAGCTTTTTATCCACAGAATCTTTGAAAGCTGCACCGCCCTGTACTGGTAACACAGTAGCCTTGGACAAACGTGCCACTGAAGCGTCCACAACTGGGACCTTTTCCCAGAGCTCCGCATGAGACTCTGGCATGGGGTACAGACTAAGGAATCGCTTAGGCATCTGTAGCCTCTTATCAGGAGTTTTCCAAGCCCCTTCTAACAATTCCTGTAACCCCTCATCTGAAGGAAAAGTAACAGCCTCCTTCCGCTGTCGCTTAAAAACACCTTTCACAGGAGTCTTATCCTCCACAGACAGCTTTGAAGCCTGCTTTACAGCTACAATGAGATCCTCTATACCAGCAGCAGAGGTCTCTTCCAAATCATCACCCTGATCCCAGGGGATGTCAGTATATTCTCCCTCCTCCTCATCTACCACAGTAGGCAAAGCATAAGACCTTCTAGGGGTCCCTGCAACATCATCCATTCTGTCCAGCATTTCACTGAACCTGTTAATCCCTTTAGCAGTATCCTGCATCACCTGAATCAGCGCAGGATCTGCCTGGGTAAGAGGTAAGGAGCCAGACGACTGCTGAGATGATGGCATAGGTCTCTGTGATTCTACCAGCCCATCACTCTGCCTGTCCAGAAGCTGCACCAAAGCGTTTACTGACCTGCCTAGGGCCCTGGCCCACGCAGGTTCCATCTGCTCTGCCCTATGGGGTTCAATGCCCATGGGCCTCACATCAGCGCAAGTAATACATAAGCCCCCCTTGGCCATCTGCTCAGGGACAAACTTTTGTGTGCAAACATTGCACGCGCTCAGTGCACTAAGGGCTCCCTCCCCCAAAACCACAGCCTGATGCTCAGACATGATGCAAGTGATAAATGTATATCTATCAGTATACACAGTGCAAACAATGTACAAGCGTTTATACAGAGGCAATGCACCCAGTCACTTAGCTGTCTGTTGGTTTCAACTGCGGGGAAGCGATGCCCAGGAAATCCAAGTCACTCTGCCAGGATCAGTAAGCCAGCTCAGCTCCGCTGCAAGCGTTCTGAAAGGCGCCAAAGTCAGAGTGAAGGAAGAGACCACAAGTCCCTGCTGCTGCGGGGTCCGTGACCTCTTGGCGCCAACCACCCCCAGCCAGCCGCTCCTTAGGTAGGATTTCCTAGTTCCAGTGTCTCCCCCTCGACTGGGGATCACTTGGAACATGCCTGTCACAACGCTGCTGTCCTCTCATATAGGAGCTCAGCGTGTAAGCTCCGCATAAAATGGCCGCCGCCATCACGGAGCGCCTGTCCCCCATGATCCCCACCTAAATGTGGAGCCGGTTTCAGGATACTCCGGAGCCCAGGCAGCCTCTTAGAAGAGGCTGTAAGCGCTGCACAGGGAGACCAGACAGTGTCTTCCCTGTGCACAGTGAGCTGACAGGACGCGCTTCTGTCAGCTCCTGCTGCGCTAGCAGTGTGAGGATTCACTATGAGAATCCTCACACTGTGCCTACCTAGCTAGGGTAAAAGTTAATAAAACAATAAAAATTCCCTAACTACTCTAATTCTTCGGCTGCTCCTGCAGCCCTTTAGAATAGCACCCACTCCAGTGGGCACCTAACACGAACTGAAGAGTCCAGGGATGCAGTAGGGGAGGAGCCTACCCTCTAAAGCTTTAGGATAGGTGCCTGGCTCCTTCGGACCCTCCTACATCCCAGTGTTGAGCTGTGTCACCAGGACCATTGAAAGAGAAAACATTGCTTTTTACAGTAAATCTACAAGTTCCAGAAGGCCTCCCCTGCATGCAGGGACTTGGCAAACCACAAGTCCCAGCATGCGGGGCATTAATGGGCCACCTTAGACTTTAGTTCACCTGTAAAAAGAATGTTAAAATAACGACACACACAGAATTGTAGAACTTTATTACATACTGTACATTTTATACAAATCCATTCACACATACATAGGGTCACACTCACAGCAGGCTGTCACACATACATAGGGTCACACTCACAGCATGCTGTCACACATACATAGGGTCACACTCACAGCAGGCTGTCACACATACATAGGGTCACACTCACAGCCTGCTGTCACACATACATAGGGTCACACTCACAGCATGCTGTCACACATACATAGGGTCACACTCACAGCATGCTGTCACACATACATAGGGTCACACTCACAGCATGCTGTCACACATACATAGGGTCACACTCACAGCAGGCTGTCACACATACATAGGGTCACACTCACAGCAGACTGTCACACATAAATAGGGTTACACTCACAGCATGCTGTCACACATACATAGGGTCACACTCACAGCAGGCTGTCACACATACATAGGGTCACACTCACAGCATGCTGTCACACATACATAGGGTCACACTCACAGCAGGCTGTCACACATACATAGGGTCACACTCACAGCATGCTGTCACACATACATAGGGTCACACTCACAGCAGGCTGTCACACATACATAGGGTCACACTCACAGCAGGCTGTCACACATACATAGGGTCACACTCACAGCAGGATGTCACACATACATAGGGTCACACTCACAGCAGGCTGTCACACATACATAGGGTCACACTCACAGCAGGCTGTCACACATACATAGGTTCACACTCACAGCAGGCTGTCACACATACATAGGGTCACACTCACAGCAGGCTGTCACACATACATAGGGTCACACTCAAAGCAGGCTGTCACACATACATAGGTTCACACTCACAGCAGGCTGTCACACATACATAGGGTGAGGGTGGCCAACTCATCCCTTTAATCCGGGACACATATTAATTACACAGGTTCTGTGGCAGTTTAAAACCAGGTGAAAGCCAGCCACAGAACCTGTGTAATTAATATGTATCCCGGATTAAAGGGATGAGTTGGTCACCATACCTCCCAACTTTGATGCTCCCGGAGGCGGGACACAGCCGATGCGCGCCGGAGGTGTGACGAAATTTCCCGGGTGTGGCCTAATTTCGGGGGCATGTCCTATACCGCAGCTCTTCCGCGAGGCCACGCCCCCATTTTGCCGCTATGGGGGCATGACCCAGAGGCTCTGTGAGCCTCTAGCCATGCCCCCAGCCCCCTGGCTGCGGGAATAGACGCTGTGCGCATGCGCACAGCGTTTATTCCCCGCTGCTTAGCAGCCGACAGGGGGGACTCCCAACAGCCCCCCCTCATCGCGGGACACTGCCGGCCGCGGGAGGGACAGCGGGACAGGCCCTGATAATCGGGACTGTCCCGCTAAAATCGGGACTGTTGGGAGGTATGTGTCACCCTAATAGGGTCACACTCACAGCATGCTGTCACATATACATAGGGTCACACTCACAGCCTGCTGTCACACATACATAGGGTCACACTCAAAGCATGCTGTCACATATATATAGGGTCACACTCACAGCCTGCTGTCACACATACATAGGGTCACACTCACAGCATGCTGTCACACATACATAGGGTCACACTCACAGCATGCTGTCACACATACATAGGGTCACACTCACAGCAGGCTGTCACACATACATAGGGTCACACTCACAGCATGCTGTCACACATACATAGGGTCACACTCACAGCATGCTGTCACATATACATAGGGTCACACTCACAGCCTGCTGTCACACATACATAGGGTCACACTCAAAGCATGCTGTCACATATATATAGGGTCACACTCACAGCCTGCTGTCACACATACATAGGGTCACACTCACAGCATGCTCACACATATATAGGGTCACACTCACAGCATGCTGTCACACATACATAGGGTCACACTCACAGCAGGCTGTCACACATACATAGGGTCACACTCACAGCAGGCTGTCACACATACATAGGGTCACACTCACAGCAGGCTGCCACACCCGCAGAGTAACATGCACAACAGGCTGCCACACCCACAGAGTCACTCGCACAGCAGGCTGCCACACATGCATAGGGTCACACACAGCAGGCTGTCACACATGTAGAGTCACACTGACATCAGGCTGCCACACATGCACAGGGTCACGCACAGCAGGCTGTCACACATGCACAGGGTCACACACACAGCAGGCTGCCACACATGGAGAGTCACACTTACAGCAGGCTGCCACACATGCACAGGGTCACACTTACAGCAGGCTGCCACACATGCACAGGGTCACACTTACAGCAGGCTGCCACACATGCACAGGGTCACACTTACAGCAGGCTGCCACACATGCACAGGGTCACACACACAGCAGGCTGCCACACATGGAGAGTCACACTTACAGCAGGCTGCCACACATGATCAGGGTCACACTTACAGCAGGCTGCCACACATGCACAGGGTCACACTTACAGCAGGCTGCCACACATGCACAGGGTCACACACACAGCAGGCTGCCACACATGCACAGGGTCACACACACAGCAGGCTGACACACATGGAGGGTCACACTTACAGCAGGCTGTCACACATGCACAGGGTCACACTTACAGCAGACTGCCACACATGCACAGGGTAACACTCACACCATGCTGTCACACATGCACAGGGTCACACTCACACCATGCTGTCACACATGCACAGGGTAACACTCACACCATGCTGTCACACATGCATAGGGTCACACTCACACCATGCTGTCACACATGCACAGGGTCACACTTACAGCAGGCTGCCACACATGCACAGGGTAACACTCACACCATGCTGTCACACATGCACAGGGTCACACACACAGCAGGCTGACACACATGGAGAGTCACACACACAGCAGGCTGCCACACATGCACAGGTTCACACACACAGCAGGCTGCCACACATGGAGAGTCACACTCACAGCAGGCTGCCACACATACATAGGGTCACACACACAGCAGGCTGCCACACATACATAGGGTCACACACACAGCAGGCTGCCACACATGCACAGGGTCACAGTCACACAGAGAAGACTATCACAGTGTCACACCTACACACATATATATGCAGTGTACAGACTGGGGGCACACAGAATAATGCCCCCTCCATGATACCTCACATCACACCCTGGGATCACTCAGCTCCTCCTGCAGCCTCTTCCCTCCTTCCTTATCTCTCGCCTGGTGCATGGCAGGCAGTAGTCAGGGCGGGGCCATGTGCAGCTCCGCCCCCTGTGCAGCTCCGCCCCTCCCCTCCTCTCCCTGCGCAGTGCGCAGTGCACACTGCACAGCTCTGTCTGTGCAGCTGCAGAATGTCGTGTTGGGGGACTTGGGCCCTTAGCATACCTCCCAACTGTCACGATTCCGTCGGGACAGTCCCGATTTTCGGGTCCTGTCCCGACGTCCCACCCGCGGCAGGCATTGTCCCGCTGCGGGGGGGTGGCAGTTGGGAGACCCCCCAATGTAGTAGAATAGACGCTGTGCGCATGCGCACAGCGTCTATTCTCGTATGAAAATGAGGTCGCGGCTAATTAGCATAAGCCGCGCCCTCATTTGCATACGCCACGCCCCCTTTTCGGGCGTGTAGGCCTATAGGAGTGTCCCTATTTCTTGACATGAAAAGTTGGGAGGTATGCCTTAGTGGAGTGTTCCCAGGCACATGCACCCTGTGCCCCCCTTACCTCAGCGCTGGGTCACCCTCAGGGGAGTGACACCTATAAGGGACATCAGCAGGCAATGAGCCAAACTCTGGCCCAGACAGGAGCAGATACAATCTCAGCATTCCCCAGACTTCTCTGTATTTGCAGTCACTGTTGGTAACAGCAGCTTACAGAGGCTGGGGGATATCCATTAGTCACAGCATATGCCCGATAACTATCATTTATCACCACATCGCGGCGATCAGAAAATGATAGCTGCATCAACGAGCATCTTGGGTCCCATAGTTGTCTGATAGTATTTACATCGCATCGCAATGTTTCAATACCATCAATGTTTTGCTTCGATGTAAGTAGTTTTGTCATTTGATGGCATTTGCTGCCATTGAATGGTAAACATTTTGATGGCGGTCTAGCGGTTGTGCCCCATCCCAGCCACGTTGCGGTTCTTTTGCGTATGCGTGGGCACACTTTTTTGCACGTGCGCAAATCATATGAATTTTTTTTTTAAATCAAACTATTTTCATGCAATGGTCAATTCGTCCCTGTCCCTAATGGTGGGGGTCTGTACATGCGTATGGAGATGGCAATGTCATGGGGGGGGGGGGGGCTGGATTGCACACCCTAACTCTACAGTGGTAATAACATCCCTTTGTGTAAATAGGGCATTGGTAGGCTGCCGGTGGTGGACGCGCTTGGTCGGCCAGATCTCTGCTTATCTTAAACCACCCTCGTATCTCAAAGCCGGGCCACGTCGCCACCTGCGGTCACCACATCAATTGTGCAATGTAAAACGAGGGACAGGAACTTGGGAAAAAATAAAGAAGATGTGCTAGATTTAGGCGGTATTTCTGAGTGATATTGTGACCAATATTGTCTAGTGTGTATGGGCCTAGTGTGTATGCAACAAACCGTAAGGCTACTCTATAGGATTTGCGATCAGGTCTAATAAAAAAACCCTGATGCCCGCCGGCCATGGACGTGATTCGGGGCTGCGTCTTCAGGATGCAGCCACCGGATGACAGGAGCCGGTAGCCGGTGCGAGAAGCCTCCTGCAGCGATTGCAGATTGTATTATATCAGTGTCCATCGTATCGGTACCTTCTCAGCGAAATGTAATATCACTGACTGAGCGCAGGTTAACGAGAGGCTTTAAATCGCCCCCATTGTATATATCCCATACCCATCTGCTTGTGTCAGTAACAAGAGGTGAATGTGGGGCTATAAATTGTACTTTCTGTTGGTACTTGTGCCATGGTCGCCCGTCTCGCAGTCAGTGAGTCTGATGTAGTCGCTATCAGTCTGCGCCCAGCACTGAAACTACCCCTTAATGGGCCTTATTCTAGTTCACTCTTTCTGACAAAATCCTTCTTAGATGGACAAAACCATGTGCACTGCAGGTGGGGCAGATGTAACGTGTGCAGAAAGATTTCGATTTGGGTGAGTTATTTTGTTTCTGTGCAGGGTAAATACTAGCTGCTTTATTTTTACAATGCAATATAGATCTCACTTTGAAGTAAAACCCCATCCAAATCTAATTCTCTCTGCACAAGTAAATCTGCCCCCCTGCAGCGCACATGGTTTTGTCCATCTAAGAAGGATTTTGTCAGAAAGAGTGAACTAGAATAAGGCCCAATGTCACCTGCAGGACAAATCATGTGGTTACTGTTTACTGCAAGCAATTCCCACTTGTGTGACACCCGACACATTATTAAATGTCATATTCAGGTGCTAATGGCATACTCTGAGCCTCCCCTGTTTATTCCCAGATCCCATCCCACAGCGTTCGCCCCATTGCCGGCACACAGTAGATATAAGTCATTTCAGGTTGAGCGTCGTCCGTCCTGGCTGGCCCGTGCCTTCATTATAAACACTGTCCCGGGACAGAAGATGCTCAGTATACACTATACACTATATACTAATCCTGCGGATGTGGCAATCGCTGGAGCTCACACAGTTTGTTCTACAGTTTTACAATAAATAAATCCATGAAACTGACCATTTCTGCTCCATTAGCAACAGATCCGACCCAAGAATGTGTCAGCCCGTCAGCCGCAGACCGTTCGCCGACACATAAATATGTCACCGACCGTGGTGGATTTATTACCTAGGATGACTTGTGTAATATTCCCCGGCTGTTATATTTCATTATAGTGTATAAGAATATGTGATAAGATATGTGCGACACATTCACAGCAATATCTACAGCTTACAGGTACGGGATGCGTTCTCGCTGGGAATATAACCGGCACGCGCAATATATGCTAAATTACATATATACATGACCTGTACACTAGGGGCCTGATTCTGGTTGCTTTTCAAAAGCAAACTCCTTATTTAATGGACAAAACCATGGCCCTTATTCTAGTTGTTTTGGTCGGATGCGTATTTCGGACAGGAACCGAGTGTTCTTAGCCCCGCCTACCTTACGGATCGCTCACACTGTCCGAATGCGGTAAGACGCCGAGCGAACGGACCACGAGTGGATGTTTCATGTGAGCACCTCCCCCATCTGTGGGAACCTCCCCCATCCTCTGGAACCTCCCCCATCCTCCGATGGTCGCCGACCATCGAATGATGGACCGAGCGGTCAGCCAGCTCCGAGTGCTCCAGACCACTCGGGCATTTCTCCGTGCGAAAGCAGGGATATGGGCGGGCAGCTGGCATCCGGCTATGTCAGCTGTCCGCCACCCACCCGTCACGGCCGCATTACCATACGGAACGCCCATGTACGCATATGGTAATGAGCCCAAACAGCCCTTCAGGCCCCTTTCCACCCCCTGCTCGGATGGTTCCGTACAATATTTTTCAGCACGGACCTCACTCCGTGTTCAGACGTGCGAGGCGTTCGCACATGCGCAGATACCAAACATCGGCCATCCGACCGGACTTGGAGGCATCCGACTAAATCAGAATAAGGGCCCATGTGCACTGCGGGTGGGGCAGAGAGAATTAGATTTGGGTGAGTTATTTTGTTTATGTGCAGAGTAAATACTGGCTGCTTTATTTTTACACTGCAATTTAGATTTCAGTTTGAACATACCCCACCCAAATCTAACTCTCTCTGCACCTGTTACATCTAACCCACCTGCAGTGCAGCATGGTTTTGTCCATTAAAGAAGGATCTTGCTTTTGCAAACCAATCATAATCATCCCCTAGATGCGTCCTCATACATCCAGCCTCATTACGCCGTGCAGCGCCGAGAGATGCCTGGCGGACGGCAGATAGACAATGTCCAGCTCCACAGCCACTAGGTCAACCACTAATGGTCCACAGTAACTAGGTGAGATACCCTAGGTCAACACAAGCTTCAGGTAGACATGGATATTGTCGAGATAAATAAGGACGACATGAGTTTTTCACGTTTTTTTGTGTCTATGTCTAAATGAACACCGTATACGTGTGCCGCATGTGCTCGCCATGCTTCGGGTACGGTGTCTTGCTGCGCTCGGCACACAAATATATATTCTGACTCTGGCCCTTATTCTGGTTGATTCGGACGGATGCGTATTTCGGGCAGAAACCGAGTGTTCTTAGCCCCGCCTACCATACGGATCGCTCACACCGTCCGAATGCGGTAAGACACCGAGCGTACAGACCGTGAGTGGATGTTTCATGTGGACACCTCCCCATCTGTGGGAACCTCCCCCATCCTCCGATGGTCGCTGACCATCGAATGATGGACCGAGCGGTCAGACAGCTCCGAGTGCTCCAGACCACTCGGACATTTTTCCGTATGAAAGCAGTGATATGGGCGGGCAGCTGGCATCCGGCTATGTCATATGTCCACCCCCCACACATGCGTCACGTCCACATTACCATATGTAAGCCCAGCGGTTTCAGGGCGTACGCATATGGTAATGAGCCCAAACAGCTCTACACAGCTCTCCACCCCCTGCTCGTATGGGTCCGACCAATCAATTTCTGCAAGGATCTCACTCGGACGTTCGGGCGTGCAAGGCGTTCGCACATGCACAGAAATGCCTCTGTACATGCGCAAACACCAAACATCGGCTGTCTGACCGCACACTGAGCCGTCCGACTCAAACAGAATGAGGGCCCGTGTACCGACTTGGATAGTAAAGTATGAAACGCCACCTTTAAAAACAAACGTGAAAAACTCACATCGATCTTATTCATGTCGGCCATGTGCGTGTCGACCGTCTGTAAATGTTGGCCTAGGGTATGTCAACCATTCTTAGGTGCCGACCTAGTCACTGTCAACCATTAGTCGTCGCCCCAGTGACTCTCGAACTAGACATTGTTGCCCCAGGGAGCTCACACCCTTTTATGGGTGTGGATTACCTCACAGACATTGTTTTAGGTAGACAGTTAATAGGTCACGGGCAAAATGTCGACATGCACTAGGCCGACGTGCAGAAAAAGGTCCACATTTACATTCAACATTGACAAGAAGTCAACATGCGGTATGTCGAATGACATTTTCACATTGATACGGTCGACATGGAAAAAAAGTAGACATGAGATTTTTCATGTTTTCTGATGTCACCTGTCGACGCCTGATCATATGCTTCGCTGGCCATGCTTCAGGTCGGCTGCCTCGCTCCATTACTGCTGTGATTGGCGTACTGCGCTGTTCCCGGCATCCGCGCGGATGGTAAAGCGTGAAAGTGCTTGTGTCCACCTTTGGTCAATGCCGATCCAGTGTATGTCGACATTGTCTGTGATCCATCCAGATACCTTCTCTTTTGCCATGTAATGTGACTAGGATGAACCAGGTGACTGTGCTGACTAATCTTATATGTGATATCCACGTGCAACTGAGTCTTTTTATTATGAAGCACAATGGAACTCGGCGTGGGAAAACTCACTGCTTCACATTGCTTTGTATGCAGATTCGGAGACTCAGTCGCATAAGCAATGAAAGTTGCACAGTCTCCTGGTGCGGTACAGTCGCGTTGCATTGCGACTAAGATGCATTTTCGATTAAAAAGATGCAAACAATACTTTTGACGCTAGCAGAGTCCTGGGACCCGGCGCACAGAGAGAGGCTGTTTGGTGCGACTCCAGTAATGATGGATGAGGACATATCTGTAGGGGCAGTTATAAAAGGTCGGCTTTGGATCTTTTCTATTAGAACAGATAATGAATAAATACGATTCCAATGTGGTGTTACGGCCGCCGGTAACTCATCATCGGTGAGAAATCAATAGGGCTGGTCGTCCATTGGTAAATACAGGCCCCGGAGCTGAGCAGTAATACAGGGATGCTTGGTTGAGTTTATGTATACAGTTATGTTGTACGACTGTCCTGCCGCAGACTCTGATGCACGTTTCCAAGTATTATTGTTTTGATCTTCATTTTTTATCCTCATTTTGTGCAGAGTCCCAGAGGCTGCGTCTCGCCCTCCGTCCTCGCCTCTCTGTTGGACACGGACTGCTACAGCTGTGCTCGGTAATGATTCACTTGTGCTGGCTGCCGTAGTCCCCCGGTGGCTCTCTCAGGATGTACTGTAAACAGCGAGCTTGGTTCATGAACCAAGCTCGCTGTTTACACGGAGGTCTGGGCAGAAATAGGCACCAGGAACCGACGAGTGCCTCAGGATCGATGATCTTTTGCTCCCCGTCATTTAATGATGGCCCCCGATTACAGAACGGTGTCACGGCTGAGATTCATGGTCCGGCTCTGTAACAGAACACTGTGTATCCGTCACAAGTACAGAGCTAATGGTTTCCTCACCGTGACATCAACTCTACAGTCACTTTTTTAAAAGAGAACATCACTTCTTTTATGTTGCTCAGATGTGATAAACAGCCAGCCAATCAGCTCCTAACTGTCATTTGTAAACCCAGGTCTACAGCAGTGGTTCCCAACATCGGTCCTCAGGACCACACACGTGCATGTTTTCCAGGTCTCCTCACAGAATCATAGGTGAAATAATTAGCTCCACCTGTGATCTTTTAAAATGTGTCAGTGAATAATGAGTGCACCTGTGCAACTGCCGGGTGCAGTGGCAAACGCAGGATTTTCAGAAGGGGGTTTCCAGAGGGGCGGAGCAAAGCACGGATTTGGACACTTAGGTGACCCAGTGTATACCGGGTCAGTTAAAGTATTATAGATAGACCAAATGTATATAAATAATAATAATAATAATAATAAACAAATATATATATATATATACATACATACATACATACAGGGGCGTCAACAGCAGTGTAGACGACTGGGCATAGCAATGTATTGGGGCCCCTACCGATCCTCCAGCGGTAGGGGTGGGGTAATCTTTGATGTCCCGCGGGTGGTAGGGGGTGTTATATAAACCGCTCAGCATGTAGGGCTCAGTAATTTCCACTAATTACCCCTTTACTGCACAGATGGTGGGAGATGGGGTGGGAGAAGGGGGCATTGGGCTGAATAAAGGGGCCCTGATACATAACTTCCAGGGTGGTAGAGGATGTTTAATACGCAGAGGAGGGGTGTATAGTGGAGTGGGCTTATTATTCATAATTTTCTGGTGGGAGGATAGCTTGCTTTACTGCAGATATCTCCAGTTCCCAGAAATAGATTTCTTAGATTTTAATGGAATTAAAAACTAGAGAATCCCACCTACCAAATGGTATTGAGGACTAGGGGATCAGTGTTCAGGAGGCAGAGCAATCTGCCAACGAGTATATAAAACTACATACCAGGTGTGTGGAGCTGGAGTAGTAACCAGCTGCTGGAAGGCTGATATCTCTGGTTCTGGGAACAGTAGAGACAAGTTACTAGTGTCCATGAAAGGGGGAGAGATCCAGCTTTTGGAATATACCCTCAGAAAAACTCTAAGTCAGACAGAACCTGAAATATCTGACTGGGAAGAGCAATTAACAGGCTTGGATGGGGACCACTGCTTTGAAGTCAGATATCTCCGGTTCCCAAAGGGCCGATTTTTACAATTCTTGTATCCATGGAAAGAGGGGACCCTCAGCTTTCAGCTGAGGGCCCTTAGACTCCTAGGGGGTTTCTGGGTACTCAGAAACCCCCCCTGCGTGCGCTACTGGGGTGACCTGGAAAACGTGCAGTGTTGGGGGTACTGGGAGGACCGAGGTTTAGATCCATTGGTCTACAGTAAGTGGCCCATCATTCGTTGTTGTTTATTGTTTGTTTTTTTACAAAAACAGATATTATAAGATCTTGGGTGAGATTTAAAATCAAACTGGTTTTGCAGTGTTGTGTGTCTCCAAACCACTGCCATCTGTTGTCAGCGGGTGATACTACGGGGGGGGGGGGGGATTTACTAAGAATATGAATGCGATTTTTTGTATTCTTAATACGAATGAATACAAATTCATACGGCTGTTTTAGCGGTATGCAAATTCATATTCCAGAGGGTAATTTACAAAGCAGTGAAATACGACTGCTTTGTAATCCCCGATGTCGTATTCATTCGTATATGGCCGCTAATACGAATTCGTACAGGCAGCCTGCATGGATCAGTCAGATCCGTGCAGGCTGCAGTGTGTAAAAAAAATAAAACTTTTTTTTTTTAAACGGCGTAAGTATCAGTATGTGTGGGCTATGTATGTAATAAAGCTTTATTTTTTCATGTGTCAGTGTGCTTTTATTTAACTATTGGTTTTGCTGTGGAACTAAGAGTCCCAGTATGCGTTCCAGGCTTGCTGGGACTCATAGTTCCACAGCAAAACCCAATGGTTTTTCTAACTTTTACACCATTTATCAGCCCAGTACACACAGCCCAGCGGTACCGGGGACAGCACCAGGCTTCAACCTCCCCCAAGGACCCCTGCCCAGACTGACTGCTCGGAAGGGTTAATGTTTTGGTCGCGGGACCTTATATAATAAGTGTCCCCTGGCTGTGACATTACCCTGCTGGCTGGTTTGGCCTGGGGCTGGTTCTTAAAATACGGGGGTCCCCTAGTCATGACTGATCCATGCAGGCTAAAGCCAAATACGTCAGGAAAATTAAGTGTATTTTCCAGGCATATTTGGCCGGCAATTACGACCGTTTACCGCTAATTAGCGGCCGTAATTTCAATAGGGCCACTTAGTAAATTAGTAAATCTTTTGAATGGTGATACCTGTTGTATTCTTTCAATGGTGTATTCATTCATATTTGTAAATACAAATACGAATGTCCCATCAATACCAATTGCCATATTTTCGGGATAGTGAATCCCGAAAATACGAATGGGTACTTGTGGATTATCACGGCTCCCATCGCATGCCATCGCATGCCATATATATATATATATATATATTTTACAGATTTTTGCAGTTTTTGTCAAAATCACATGCGATCGCATACGATTTTGCACTGAAAAGCATCCAAATGCATTGGAACTAGTATTAAACATGTTCAATGGCCCCCAAATGGCATTTTTGAGGCTGTATCACCCCCACTATCAACGCGAACCTGAAGCGTGGCGAGCCCTGCGAGGGGACGCGGACACCTGTGAAGCCTGCGAGGGGACACGGATACCTGTGAAGGTATCCGCGTCCCCTCGCGGGGCTCGCTGCGCTCGCCACACTTTCTATTCTCAACTCCACGCCGACGTGGATAGTGGGGGTATGAAAAGGTCGTAGGACGCGTACCGCTGCCCCTCGCGGGCTCGCTGCGCTCGCCACGCTTCGGGTTCGCGTTGATAGTGGGGGTGTTACAGCCTCAAAAATGCCATTTGGGGCCATTGAACATGTTTCATACTAATTCCAATGCATTTTGATGCTTTTCAGTGAAAAATCGTATGCGATCGCATGCGATGCGATTTTTTTGCATACGATGGCCATCGTGGGAGCCGTGATAATCCACAAGTACCTACGAATGTTTAAAAAATAGGTGTATTTCTGTATACGAATACACCTATTTTTTGCCGGGCAGCGGGATGGGATGCGTCTGCTGAATATTTTGAAATGACTGGCCAGACACTGATTGGCAGAGAGAATTCTTTTAGCCAATCAGCGGCCTCCCATTTGATTGGCTGAGAGAATTCTCTCAGCCAATCAACGTTGGCCACCACTCTCTCTTACCTCTGTGCCCACATTTGGCTGTGGGTGTCAGCAGATTCATGATTTGGACAAGGAAAAGTGGGGCGTGGGCTAATATACATGAAAGGGTACCCCGTTTGTTGCATTAGCAGTGACCCCACAAACGCAGATGGTAGCCCTTATCTGAGTGAATGTGACATGAGACACCATGCAGTGTGTTATTATTATTACAATAGTTACTTACTACTCTTTTACTGACAGGTACATTTATTTTTTACTGACAGTTAGCAATCCCTTTAACCCAGTCATTGTCCTCACTTCTCAACTATTAAACAATAAATCCAAAGCTAGGCAGAATTACTACAGAGAGGAATTGATATAAGGAGTCCTGGTGGATGAATGCTGAGATGGTGATGGACAGGGATGAGCGCAGGAATGAATTGTCGCCTCTGGGCAGATGTGAGAGTGTTTGCTTTGTTCCATAAGGGAATCTAGAACATCTGTACGGGAGATCATCGCTCAGGACTTGTCAGTGAGAGTCTGCGAGGGATTACACAGATGTCGCCCGGATTGTAGTTTCTCCCAATCATGGTACATACTGAGTGAGAGAGACAACTGCAATTAATGATGACATCGCTTCCCGTCATACAGAACCCGGCGGTGTCCACATTCCACACAGTCCAGAGAAATAGATTTGTTTTTAGAAAAGACGAAAACACACAGAATAAAATACGATACAAAATGTGCACATCTGGATGTCCCGGCATAGCTGCGACTTAACCATTACCACACCGGGCCAGTATAACTCGGCTGCACTGGTAATAATCTTTTTGGTAAATGGAGACGATAAATTAATTTTTGAATTTTGAAAAATCACTGCTTATTGGTGGGCTGCAAATACCTGTCACAGTTTCCAGACCAAAAAGCAGGTCACATGTTCCAGGTTACATGGCAGGTGCACAAGGAGAGTTGACCAAATGTTCGGTGTTCCAGAGCACAATGGTGATGCAAATGGCTAGTGGATGTTTAGCCACATAACTGCTGTCACAGAACAGGGTATAACAGCGCTGCCCAGCCAGGCGCTCTCTTACCTGCAGATTCCCTTAGCTGTTCCCGTTTTAAAATGGTAAAAAAACGGCAATATACCGTGTCAAAGCTGCAATGTGAAAGGGGCTTGAACTGGGTGTAGGGACTAGACAAGAATACTGGTATGGTATTTCCAACAATACATTTAACCACAAAACAAGACTGATATGCATTTAACAGTCACTGATTGTATTGCAATGAACCCTTTCAATAAAGGCAATGGCACTTCTGTAGTTTCACGGCACCGGAAGTAACAGAAACTTGGCAGCCTGCCAGAGGCTCGCGTGCCGCTCTAGCTAAAGTGTTATAGTGTAACGTGATGTAGCGTAGCGCTGCGCGCGTGCCACTTTAGTTGAAATGTAATGAAGTGTAAAAAGGAGACAAACAGGGCTAAACAGGGCTTATAAATCGCACACCCTGGCACATCGCTACCACAGGGGGTGGCCCGAATGTAGACGCTAACTTATATTGCGGTTTGATATGCTTTTAGCGTCTCAATTCACACTCCCGACACTTCGGCTTAGACGCCCGCGGACAGCATTACGTAGTCAGTCAGAGAGCTATGCAGTTTGCGTAGTCAGTCAGTCAGCAGTAGCCCTGTATGAGACACTGAGGTGAATGTGTTCCTGAATCAGCCTCACTATCCACGCCCACCCGAAGCGTGGCGAGCGCAGCGATCCCCGCGAGGGGCGGCGGTACGCGTCCTACGACCTTTTCATACCCCCACTATCCACGTCGGCGTGGAGTTGAGAATAGAAAGTATGGCGAGCGCAGCGAGCCACCGAGCCCGAAGCGTGGCTAGCGCAGCGAGCCCCGCGAGGGGACGCGGATACCTTCACAGCTATCCGCGTCCCCTCGCAGGCTTCACAGGTGTCAGCGTCCGCTCGCCACGCACCGAGCCCGAAGCGTGGCGAGCGGACGTTGACACCTGTCCTAAGGTCGTAGGACGCGTACCGACGCCCCTCGCGGGGCTCGCTGCGCTCGCCACGCTTCGGGTGGGCGTGGATAGTGGAATTTACACGGTCCACAGCTGTGGCGTCCACTAGTGGCACTGAGGGTTCCGGCTTCTTAGCGGCTATCTATGTGACTCGAGATTCAGACGCAGTTGCGTCTGAATCTCGCGTACAGTTTAGAAGCCCCGGCATCGCTGTGCCGGGGTGTCCACTTTAACATACCCCCGTTGTCAGCGGTGCCCAGGCGCTGCCTATTTCACTGTGGAACTACAAGTGCCACAGTGACATTGACCTGTCAGCGCCTGGGCAGCGCTGCTGCTGCTGCTGCTGGCCGGCCGCTACGCTGTGTACATACAGCTAGAGCGGCACAAGCTCAGTCAGACAGAGCTAGAGCGGCACGCGCACAGTGAAACAGAGCCTCTGGCAGGCTGCCAAGTTTCTGTTACAGACTGTGCGCGCGGTGGCGCCGTGAAACTACAGAAGTACCAATGCAATTTGCATCAATTATTGGAAGGAAAAGAGTCTCTTCTTATTAGCTGCTTAGCTCTTATCCTGAGTACACATAAATTTTGCAGAAGATATTAATCCCTAGGAGTGCTTTACACCTCAATACAGCGAATTATAGCAGTGAGAACTAAAATCCTGTTAAGAGTTTAGTTAATAATCCTGCTGTACACAAGCTGTTGTAACATTTCTCACAATGCACATTGTATCTGTCTTGACAGATGGCTATACTGGTATCCAGAAATATATATATATATATATTAGGGTGGCCAATCCCGGGATCGGGATCGGTGGGATCCCGGGATTTGGCCTAAAAAAGTCTGGGATTTCAATCCCGGGATTGGATTATCCAATCCCAGGATTTTCGGGATTAGACTGTGCATGCGCACTCTAATGCCGGGCAGCGTCTGAGCACTAGCTCAGACGCTGCCCGGCTCCCGAATCCTGACCCCTGCGTGCGGCGATGCGTAGCGTGACAGTAGAGGTCACGCTGCGCAGCCTTCTGCTGTGCACGCCCCCTTCCAGTCTCCTCCGCACGTCGCCCACCTGCCTCTGCCCGCCCGCTTTCTTTCCGGACTGCGGCCTGGCTGCTAAGAAGGAGGTGCACGAGCCTGGAGGCACCGTGCACCTCCGAACTCACTCCCGGCCGCCCGCCCGCTAATGTAAGTAAATGTGCGGGTCGGCCGGTGTGGGGGTGGGTATGTGTGGAGCAGGACTGTATTAGGGATGCCAATCCCGGGAATCCCGGGATTGAGCATTTTTCAATCCCGGATTGAAAAAATGCCCCGGGATTGGCATCCCTCATATATATATATATATATATATATATATATATTCTATTTTGTGCCTCCAACACAAGTCTTCTTTTTCTCTGTGTATCTTCATACTTTATACTTAATGGGAAAACATCTGGATGCGAGTTCCGGTGTTACTAAAAATCACACCAGAATGTGCAAATTCGAGGAAAAATGCGAATTTTTTGCTGCTTTTCGAATTTCATTTAATATGCAATTTCGGAAAACGGTGCGATTTCGCATCTCATTAAATGTCACCCTTTGTTTCTGTGCAAGGTAAATACTGGCTGCATTATTTTTACACTGCAATTTAGATTTCTGTTTCAACACACCCCACCCAAATCTAACTCTCTCTGCACATGTTACATCTGCGCCACCTGCAGTGCACATGGTTTTGCCCATTTTCAGAACAAATTTGTACTGCGATCAGATCTGGATAAAGGTGCCCATCCACGTTGCGATTTTAACATGCGTTTTGAACTTTTAAAGTTCAAAACTCATCAGTTTGGTTAAAATTGCACCGTGTACCTGCGGAGAAGCAATGCGATGCGCGTCCCAGCGGGTACAATATTGTATAGCACAAACAGTATCTGCAGGCAGTACTTTTTGTGCTAAATCGCATCAGTTTTGTAGTATATGAGATGCAATGCGCTGTCCATTCAGAGACTATTAACTTAAAAAAAAAAAAAAGGCGAAATTGCTTCACATCGCATCGCCTAGGCACAGTACACAGTACACAGTACATCGCATTGCATCCCCTACAAGTGCCAAAATCAAATGGCACAATGAAGTACAAAACGCACAGCACACATATCACAACGTGTATGGGCACCTTAAGGGCCAAAGTCCTGTCCTGAGTCCAACAGAAATGTTGCAGGGGCCTGAAGTGAGCCGTTCATGCGAGGAAACCTCCAATATAACATGCTTGAAGCTGTTGTATGTAGTAAATAGAAATGGCGGTACTTGTTTCCTATCTGGGCGCCCGCTAAGTTAATTGCGCACCATGCTATTCTCCGTAGAGAAATCTGATCGCATCGCATCGTACACACACACGATATTGAACGATGCGATGCGATCCGATTCCATTTCCCATAGGAAACAATGTGAAATGGCTCAATTTAGCCAAATTATCATAGGAACAATAGTAAATGGGCCAAAAACACCCCTGAACATTGAAATGTCCCCCCAAAAGTAGTTGACGCCACCCCGCCATCAACGTGAACCCGAAGCGTGGCGAGCGCAGCGAGCCCGCGAGGGGCAGCGGTACGCGTCCTCCGACCTTTTCATGCCCTACTATCCACTAGGGCGTGGAGTGAGAATAGAATAGTGTGGCGAGCGCAGCTAACCACCAAGCCCGAAGCGTGGCGAGCGCAGCGAGCCCCGCGAGGGGACGCGGATACCTTCACAGGTAAACGCGTCCCTTCGCGGGCTTCCCAGGTGTCCGCGTCGCCATGGACACCTGGGAAGCCCGCGAGGGGACGCGTATAACTGTGAAGGTATCCGCGTCCCCTCGCGGGGCTCGCTGCGCTCGCCACGCTTCGGGCGCGGTGGCTCGCTGCGCTCGCCACACTATTCTATTCTCACTCCACGCCCTAGTGGATAGTAGGGCATGAAAAGGTCGGAGGACGCGTACCGACGCCCCTCGCGGGCTCGCTGCGCTCGCCACGCTTCGGGTTCACGTTGATGGCAGGGTGGCGTCAACTACTTTTGGGGGGACATTTCAATGTTCAGGGGTGTTTTTGGCCCATTTACTATTGTTCCTATGATAATTTGGCTAAATTGAGCCATTTCACATTGTTTCCTATGGGAAATCGAATTGGATCGCATCGCATCGTTCAATATCGTGTATGTGTACGATGCGATGCGATCCGATTTCATTACGGTGCCGTACGTAGAAAACCTGGGCGCCCAGATAGGAAACAAGTACCGAAATGGCGAAAAATTCCCCCAATCTGACGTTCAGGACTAATTAGCAAATACCGGAAATGTTTATACGCAGTTATTGCACACAAGATACTGACAGCAATGGTCCACGTACTGTTGGCAATCACACATATGTGATGTTGGATTATTTCCTCTATAAAAAATAGCATGTTTCATTTTTTTTGTCTTATTTCTCTGATTTGGTTCTTTATCTACTTTTAGGACTCGTGAGAAGATCTGAGGTAGTTTTAGGCCAATTTTCAGCAGAAATACAGAAAATTTCACAACTTTCAAGCACCGCTGTAAATGTGATCTTTGCCAGTGAATGCACCACAAAAATCTAAATTGTGCTACACAACTGGGTATACTGACAGAAAATGCAGCCTTAGAGCAAAAGTGAACCCGTTTGGAGAAATGAACAAGGCTGGCAGCTCCGCGCCCTCCACATCTGTTCATTATCAGCAGATATT
Organism: Crinia signifera; assembly: GCF_055691185.1. Classification (NCBI taxonomy): domain Eukaryota; kingdom Metazoa; phylum Chordata; class Amphibia; order Anura; family Myobatrachidae; genus Crinia; species Crinia signifera. The sequence continues at coordinate 327,549,616 of NC_139219.1, read as the reverse complement.
GCATGTGACTATATTTTCCCAAATGTAAATGGAGTAAATACAATACAGAAACCAGATTGCATATTGTATTGTTAGCCAGTCCAGATTGTTATAAAGGTTGTGTAGACCTGCAGTAGCGCACGCAGGGGGGGGGTTCTGAGTACCCAGAACCCCCCCAGGAGTCTAAGGGTCCAAGGCTGAAAGCTGAGGGTCCCCTCTTTCCATAGGTACAAGAATTTTAAAAATCGGCCCTTGGGAACCGGAGATATCTGACTTCAAAGCAGTGGTCCCCATCCAAGCCTGTTAAAAGCGCTTCCCAGTCAGATATTTCAGGTTTTATCTCACTGAGGGTATATTCCAAAAGCTGGGACTCTCCCCCATTGATGGACACTAGGAGCTTGTCTCTACTGTTCCCAGAACCAGAGATATCAGCCTTCCAGCAGCTGGTTACTGCTCCAGCTCCACACACCTGGTATGTAGTTTTATATACTCGTTGGCAGATTGCTCTGCCTCCTGAACTCTGATCCCAAAGTCCCCAATACCATTTGGTAGGTGGGATTCTCTAGTTTTTAATTCCATTAAAATCTAAGAAATTTATTTCCGGGAACTGGAGATATCTGCAGTCAAGCAAGCTGTCCCCCCACCAGAAAATTATGAATAATAATTCCACTCCACTATACACCCCTCCTCTGCATTTTAAACATCCTCTACCACCCTGGAAGTTGTGTATCAGGGCCGCTTCATTCAGCCCAATGCCCCCTTCTCCCACCCCATCTCCCACCATCTGTGCAGTAAAGGGGTAATTAGTGGAAATTACTGATCCAGGCCCTACATGCTGAGCGGTTGATATAATACCCCCTACCGCCCGCAGGACATCAAAGCTTCCCCCACCCTACCGCTGGAGGATCGGTAGGGGCCCCAATACATTGCTATGCCCAGGGGTCTACACTGCTGTTTACGCCCCTGTATGTATATATATATATATATATATTTTTTTTTTTTATTATTATTATTATTATTTATATACATTTGGTCTATCTATAATACTTTAACTGACCCGGCATATACTGGGTGTCCATCTCCGTGCTTTGCTCCGCCCCTCTGGAAACCCCCTTCTGAAAATCCTGCGTTTGCGCCTGACCTGGTAAATAAGGTATTAGGATTGCAGGGGCTGTTCCAGGCATGGTAGAATGCTGATATGTCTTTCATATGATGACACTGTGCTTGTAGGAGGACAGGGGCCTGAATCTGAGGTGAGGAGAAGGAGAAGGAGTTGAGTAGGGTCTTCAGGGCAAATGCAGGATTTCAAGAGGTGGTTTACAAATTCAGCCCCCAAAATCCCACTCTGTGGAACATTGAAGTCTGGGGGAGTGGTAGAAAAACCTGGTGCCGACCCTGGATATATAATGTAAACATTGTTCTCTTTATACACTGGATACTGCATGAAAAGCATTATCACTATCTACCATTATAGATGGTCTATACTAGTATAAGCTTTATCAAACATATTTACCTTATGTAGCTATAAAATAAGGGGTCAGAAAAGGTTAAGCATCTTTTAATAAATAAATATGCAAACATAATAGAACCAGTGCTGCACTTTCTAAGCTCACATTCTCCCACCTCATGGTAAGGCTCCTGTCTCTTCATCCTGGTAGCTGCTCTCTGGTCCAGTGCACTGATTGAGGCCTCTAACCAAGAGTAGCTATGGTTTCAGGCAACCAGAACCCCAGTATTGTGTGTGCCTGTGGTCCTGGAGGGGTCCCATATATGTAGTAGTGAGACACAGTTCTGTAAGACACAGTAAGATTACCAGGAGGCAGGGCCGCCGAGAGGCAGGGGGGCGGGTACATTTTACCTGGGCCCGGGCCTGCCAGGGGGGCCCGGGTCCCGACACACACAAAAAAAAAAAAAAAATTTTTTTAAAAGGGGGCGTGGCCACGGGTCCGCTTTTAGGCCACGTCCCCGAATTTGCCTAAGCCCGGTCAGCGATGGCTGTCCTGCTCCTGCTCCAAGTTCCTGGTTCAAAAGGTAATGCCGCCTACAATGCATGGCTATGGACAGGGAGAACAGACAAAAAGCGTGTGTGTGTGTGTGTGTGTGTGTAACAGGCTGTGTATGTACGGATATATGTGTGTGTAACAGGGTGTGTGTGTGTGTGTGTGTAACAGGCTTTGTATATATGTATATATATGTGTGTGTGTGTAACAGGGTATGTGTGTGTGTAACAGGCTTTGTATATGTGTGTGTGTAACAGGCTGTGTATGTATGTATATATGTGTGTGTGACAGGCTATGTGTGTGTGTGTGTGTGTGTGTAACAGGCTATGTGTGTGTGTGTGTGTGTGTGTGTGTGTAACAGGCTTTGTATGTATGTATGTGTGTGTGTGTGTGTGTGTGTGTGTGTAAAAGGCTATGTGTGTGTAACAGGCTTTGTATGTATGTATATGTGTGTGTAACAGGATGTGTATGTATATATGTGTGTGTAACAGGCTATGTGTGTGTGTGTGTTGTGTGTGTGTGTGTGTGTGTGTGTGTGTGTGTGTGTAACAGGCTATGTATGTATGTATGTATGTATGTTTATATGTGTGTGTGTGTGTGTGTGTAACAGGCTATGTGTGTGTGTGTGTGTGTGTGTGTGTGTGTAACAGGCTATGTATGTATATGTGTTTGTGTAACAGGCTATGTATGTACATGTGTGTGTGTGTAACAGGCTTTGTATATGTGTGTGTGTTTGTTTGTGTGTGTGTAACAGGCTTTGTATGTATATATGTGTGTATGTGTGTAACAGGCTATGTATGTATATGTGTGTGTAACAGGCTATGTATGTATATGTGTGTGTAACAGGCTATGTATGTATATGTGTGTGTAACAGGCTATGTATGTATATGTGTGTGTGTGTGTGTGTGTGTGTGACAGGCTATGTATGTATGTATATGTGTGTGTGTAACAGGCTATGTATGTATATGTGTGTGTATGTGTGTGTGTAACAGGCTATGTATGTATATGTGTGTGTGTGACAGGCTATGTACTGTATGTGTGAAGGAACAGGCTATGTGTGTGTGTGTAACAGGCTATGTATGTATATGTATGTGTGAAGGAACAGGCTATGTGTGTGTGTGTGTGTGTGTGTGTGTGTAACAGGCTATGTATGTATATATATGTGTGTGTGTGTGTGTGTGTGTGTGTAACAGGCTATGTATGTATATATGTGTGTGTGTGTGTGTGACAGGCTATGTACTGTATGTGTGAAGGAACAGGCTATGTGTGTGTGTAACAGGCTATGGCCCTCATTCAGGTTGGTTCGCTCCCCCGCACGGTCACACAGGGGAGCGATGTTGTGCATGTGCAGCCACTGCAAACCGATTATTTGCCGCCCCGATCGCATGCAGCAGTGTGGACGGAAGCGTGGGGTGGTGGATATGGTTTGCGCCCATGGGAACTCCCATGAGGTGGGTGCCGGGGGGAGGCAGCTGATGTCACCTGATGTCAGCTGCCCGCCCTCTTCTGGTACAGGAGCGCCACAGATCTAAGACAGCAGAGACTGACTTAGATCTGCGAGCGCTTGAGAAATCATTTGATGGTCGGCGACCGCACTGCCCGGCACACAAGCTGCAAATCGATGATGTAAAACATCCGTTCGCATGCGTGAAATCTGAGGTATTTAGATGACCCGCAAAGCTGCAAATTTTGCAGCTTTGTGGTCAATCAGAATGACCTCCAATGTGTGTGAAGGGAACAGGCTACATGGGGCCCATTTATGACGGATCATATATGGAATGCGATCAGGGTGGGACCATACTGCCCAGGATTACATGAGATTAAAGAGGTTTAATGGACACAATCCCCCCTCTCCCTCCAGGTGCACATACCGCTGGCCATCACAATGCAGCTGCTCTTGGCGCCGGATCTGTAGCTTTGGGGGACACAGCAGATACCGGCAGCTCAGCTCGGCGATACTGCAAGTAGTGGCATCTTCTGCTTCTTGCCAGCAGGTTGAAAGAACTGTTGCCGCTTTCCCTGCTGCGTGTGTGAGCTTGGGATCCTTATACTCCAGAGGCAGCGCTTCAAATGGGGATGATCGTGCCAGCCACAGATCTTGGAGAGAGGAGCCGTGGGCTGGCCACCCCTGCTGTATGGCATAGGGGTCTGGGCAGCGCAGGGGGGCAGAGGGTCCCTGTGACGGATGGGCAGACAGCAGTGGGGTCCTTGCGGAGGATGGGAGCTATTACCTAGTTCCCATCCTCCGCAGGGACCCTGCCGCTATCTGCCCATCCGTGGCCACGACCCCTTACTCCCATGGGCGCAACCCATATCCACCACCCCACGCTTCTGTCCACACTGCTGCATACGAACGGGCGGCAAGTAATCGATTTGAATTTTGTGTAGCATAATGTGTAAGGGGCAAGTATAAGGGGTCTACTATTGTGTTGCATAAAGGGTATATGGTGTTGTACACACCCCTATATCCTTTAATGACCACACCTCTTTTCTGTTGCTCGCCACTCCAGGGGGGCCCCGTGACGCTGTTGTACCGGGGCCCAGGATTTCTCTTGGCAGCCCTGCCAGGAGGGGGTTAGGGTTCTGAATACTGACAGTCTATGGGTGGTTATTCTGGTTGACACGCAGTTCGCAGCACTGCGTATCATTTTTCCCCCACCCGCATATGCCGCCGCCCCCCTTCACAGGGCGAATTCCCCCACACGGCTGCAAATGGATGTTTAGCATAAAAATCCATTCTCAGCCTATGGGGAAAAACCCACATCATTCGATGGCCAACCGCAATGGTGCGTGCGTGTGAGCGCCCTGCGAATACTCTGTTCGCCGTGGCAGCTTGCACCAGGCGCATGCAAATGCACAGAAATCCACATGCTCAGATGAAAAACATTGCGCTAGCATGCGATTTCGCATGCCAGTGTATTAACCACAATAACCCCCTATATGTATACTGGCAATATGTAAAATCAGCCTGGTTAAAACGTTGACATGTTAATAATGTCGGCATTTAACATGACAAAACCAGACTGATAACGAATAGTAAATATAGAGCAAATAAAGGTGACAAAGGGAGCAAACTCCAGACAGCGGGCAGAGAGTCCCAGCTATAACTAGGGGTGCATGGACGCTGCCCAGGGCGCAGATGCCAAGTGGGTGGCACCATCGCTGCCTAATGGCATCTGTAACAGTCAGCATGTACTGTAAATGCTTTTTTATTATTGCCCATGTACCTAATAAGGTCATGTTCTGTATATACTGGGGAAGATGCGTAATGACCAATATACAGCTAAAGAGCGTCATGGCGACCAAGCAGCCGACCGAGGCAAGTGTTCACCCAGCTGGGCTTCCATTTAAATTTGCCCCTCCAGCTGTGAACCCGCCCCCTACAGCACATGCATGTACAGTAAGACTGTCCATACACATATCCAGGTGGCCTAATATATCTGCATGTATATCGGCCATCAGCAGGGATGTACTAGGGGCAGATACGATATGATGTCATTCACAGACATAACGGTGGTACACACATGCCGTCGGGCACACAACATATTGGCTAGTGTGTAGTGTGCACCCAGCAATAAAGTGCCAGCCAATAAGTGAGAGATAAAGTACCAGCCATGTTACACCACGGTGGCTTGGAGGTGCTGGGTAGCTTGTGTTCGCTGGGGGTCTGTGGGGGGGCTATTGCTACACCCCCACTTGGACCTGCAGGTACTTGTCTGCAGGTCTGTCGCGCATGCCCCCATTCAAAAATGTCCCTCCCAAAATGGCCGCTATTAATGGCCGTTATTAGGGTTGCTAGAGGAGGCAGTGGACATTTTGGAAGAGACATTCCTATTGAGGGCAGGTAAACCAGACCCGCAGCTGCGGAGGCCTGAAGGGGGTATCTCCTGACAATGAACAGAAGCACCACAGACCCGCAGCAGCGGGCTGGGGGGTATCCCTTGACAAAAAAGCAGGGAATAAGAGCAGGGAGTAGGCGGCGAGGTATGAAGGAAAACAATTTTAGCCACAGGGCGAATGATAAGATGGAGAGAGATAAAGTGAAAATCAATCAGCTCCTAACTTCCATGTCACAAACAAGGGGGAGATATAACCAAGCATTGGAGAGAGATAAAATGTAGAGAGATAAAGTACCAGTCAACCAGCTCCTAACTGCTGTGTTACAGATTATGGGGCAGATGTATTAAGCCTTAACAAGAGATAAATTCAAGGGTGATAAGGAGAGATAAATGCCCAGCCAATCACATCCTAACTGCCATGTTACAGGCTGTGTTTGAAAAAGGTCAGTAAGGAGCTGATTGGCTGGACGTTTATCTCTCCTTATCACCCTTGGATTTATCTCTTGTTAAGGCTTAATACATCTGCCCCAATGTTAGAAAAATGACAGTTATGAGCGGCGTGGCAGGTACTTTATCTCTCTCTCTCCACCATATCAATCTCCAAGGCTTGGTACATCTGCCCCATGGTGAGACGGCAGCAGCAGAAGACGCAGACCCCTGAGCCTGCCGATGGCTGCGCGTTGCGACATGTTGCCTGTAATGATAAACAGAACGGGCTGTGCCGCCATCAGCCAATAGCTATTAATAATTCATCAACCAAAGCGGCTCAAGAATGTTTCTAATGTTATTCTTGGATCAGGAGCCGTAACTCAGTTGTTGCTATTAATTCCTTTCTTCATGATGACATCAGGGCGATCGCTCCGTCCCAGCGCTGGGTCCCGCCGAGCCTTTCACTTGCTGTTAACATCAGAGAGAGAACATGAAACCAGAGGACAGAAATGTTTGGGAATTTATTTAAGTCATTAAACCATGAGGCTCGTGGCATCGGAGCAGGGAGACTCCTACGCTTGGCTGGAAGCCTCCCACCGTGCGGAGTAATCAAGTCAGACAAACACGCAGCGCTCCATGTGCCAGCCCGGGCACTCGCTGGTGCCATGGGACAGAACGAGCAGGAGTACGTCGTGTACTGCATGGTGGCATCGCCGGTACTAGGCCGCTCCTGTCACCCGCTCGGAATCTCTTCTTCCAGACTTATGCAAATATTTCCAAAGACCGTCGTAACAGACTCACCATTCGCGGATTTGTACACTGGGCCCCAGTTATCACAGGCTCGCCGTAGCCAGAGACTACCCCGGCGCAATTTAAGCCTATATCGCCGGGGCAACGGTCTCTAGGAACACGCTCCGGCAACCAGCCCAGTACTAGTAGCTGGTGGGAGGAGCAATGCTCCTGTGACCAGCGGCTTTCTCTTTCAGTGACTCAGTTTTCATCAGCGACCATCGACTTGGTCGCTGAGCGATTTATCGCGGAGAGATATTAAGTCAAAATCGCTCAGCGACCAAATAATCACTTCGTGTGTGCGGAGCGTTACTCAGCGGTGCGATGGATAAAGGCGCATCCAGCCTGGAGCTGACATCACGCACCCTCCCATATAAAGCTCAGGCTCGCCTAACATTTCCCCGGACACTCCCAGAGGTTTCCTAGGCACGCCTGCGATTTGTTAGTACCCCCACTATACAGCCGGTCTCCACCCCAGATGACGGCTTCCTTGCGAACGGCGTGCAAATAGAAATTGTTGCAGGATGGCCTCTCGCATGCACAGTGTATCAATAATCAGCCGAATTCTCTGTTGTGTGAACAGGTCTGAATAGGTCCCTCTAATTACTTATTAAGTACATATCTACGGCAGTGACCTGTGGTGAGGTCATTGCCTGACCAGCACTGGATCCGCTGGCCCAATCACATCTGGGGGCGTGCGTCCATACTGGTGCCCCTGTCATTGCGGCACCAGTATAAGTGCCGCTTCCCCATTAGTTTTCTTTTTTTTTAATTAAACAATTTTATTGAGCAAATACACGGATAAACAGGCTTTACAGACCAGCTGTTTTCACAAAATATCAAGACAGCGTGTATCACAATTTGCCAAATTTTCTGTATTTAACATAGTGCAAGAAGAGAGCTGAGAGATAGAAAGAGGGGAAAGAAAAGGGCGTGACATCAGGGGTGAGATAGAGAGGAGGGAGGGATGGGGGAGGAAGGAACAAGAGAAGAAGGAGTGAGGGGGGACTGGGAAGCGAGGGGGGGGGGATGGCCTCCATTAACATGGCTCAAACGGGGGTGGCATGTTTTGATGTGAAAGCCACGGGTCCCAAACCTTTTGAAAGGACTTAAGTGAGTGGCGTAAAGTTGCAGTAATGTATTCCATCTTATATACATACCACACCCGTGTGAGAATTGCCTGTATTGGGGCTGGAGTGGGTTTTTTCCAATCAGCCGCAATTTGACATGTCATTGCCGACGATATATGTCTTAGTAATTTGTGCTGATGTTGGGAAAGCTCGGGGGGCTTCAGTGGGAGGAGGAAGTATCTGGGGTCTCTTGGCACCGTAACTCCCAGCAGAGTTGTGATTAAGTCGATTACTTCTCTCCAAATGCCCGTGATTTGGGGGCAGGTCCACCAAATGTGGAGGAAGTCACCTTCAGAAGGGCAACCCCTCCAACATCTGTCAGAGACCTCATGAAATATCTTATGCAGCCTAGAGGGGACGTAGTACCAGCGATATAGCAGTTTATATGTATTTTCTTTGATTTTTACGCAGATGGAACTTGACGCTGCATTGTCCCGTATTTCCTCCCAGTCTTCCTCGTCCAGGGTGAGACCCAGGTCTCTTTCCCAAGCCTTTTCATGAGGAGCCCGGGACGAGGCTGTGAAGGGATCTAGCAGAGAGTATAGTGCAGAGATTAACCCTTTAGATGAGTCGCGCTTCCAACAAATGTATTCAACGGAGGATAGAGGCCTAGCAATTAATGTAGATACTACTTTGGCGTGAAAGTGGCGAATCTGGAGAAAACGGAAAAAATCTATGTTTGGAATTGACGTGCCTTCTCTGACTTCGGAGAACTGGGGGAAGGATGCTTTGTCCGATATGTCGTTTAAATAATAAATGCCATCTTTAAGCCAGCTGGACAGGGAGGAGCGTCCCAAGCCGGGGGGGAAAGCGGGGTTATGGAATAAAGGTATCAATGGGGAGGGTGGTGGGGCCAAGTTATATGTTTTATTCATTCTATCCCAGACCGCCAGAGCACGCGACACCACCGGGTGCGAAACTGTTGAGTGCGGACGTTTAGTTCTGGGTAGCCACGGCAGGGAGGACAAAGTGTTCAGACCCAAGTCCCCTGCTTCTATGTTCACCCATACTTTGTTCGCACCCCAGGGGTTACACCACTGAACGGTCTGGGACAGCTGTGAGGCATAGTAATATCTCTTGAAATCTGGAATCCCCAGGCCACCTTGGCAGGAGGGCCTCTGCAGTAGTTTTAATCTTATACGGGGGCGTTTTTTGTCCCATATGAATTGTGATGATTGGTGTTGCAAAAATTTAAAAACATAAGTCGGGACGTATATGGGCAGGGTCTGAAAGAGGTACAACAGGCGTGGGAGGATATTCATTTTTATAGAGTGTATTCTGCCTATCCAGGAGATTAAGTGGGAGGACCAGGTGGAAAGGTCTGACTTAATCGTGTCTAGCAGTCTCGGGAAGTTGGCTTGAAAAAGTTGGTGGTAATGATGTGTTAGATAGATACCTAGATATTTCACTTTTTTTCTGTTCCAGTTACAAGGTAGCATTTTTAACAGCTCTGCTTTAAGGGGTCCGGGCACATGAAAGTCAAGAACTTCGGTTTTATCAACATTTATTTTATAGTCAGAAAGGCGGGAGTATTGTTGAATCTCTGATAATAAATGGGGGATAGAGCTCACTGGATCGGCGAGGGTCAAGAGCACGTCGTCTGCATATAATGCTATTTTGTGCTCCGAGGAGCCTACTTTGACGCCATGGATAGACGTGTTATTGCGTATCCTCGCCGCCAGGGGCTCCATGACCAGGGCAAAGATTAATGGAGAGAGGGGGCAGCCTTGACGAGTGCCGTTGGTTATATTGAAGGGGTCTGACCTTGCCCCGTTTACAACAACCCGGGCGGAAGGTGTACGATATAGGGCTTTGACCCCCTCCAAGAAGGGCCCTGAGATGCCCATCTTTTCCAACACGGCGAAAGCGAAGGACCACGATATACGATCGAATGCCTTCTCTGCATCTAATGCTAGGAGCAAGGCCGGATTTTTCTGCTTCTGGATTATATGGATAAGGTCAATCGCTCGCCTTGTGTTGTCCGACGCCTGGCGCCCCGGGATGAAACCCACCTGGTCCGGGTGGACAAGGAATTGGAGTAGGGGAGCCAGACGTCCGGCTAGAATTTTTGCATAGATCTTCAGGTCAATATTCAATAGTGAAATCGGCCTGTAGTTTGCACAGATTGTTGGGTCTCTGCCCGCTTTAGGAATCACCACTATATCCGCTAGGGCCGTCTCCGGGGGAAAGGAGGCACCCTCCAGTATATTGTTGAACAGGGCCACTAAATGGGGGGCTAGTTCTTTTGCAAACCGCTTATAATAAATGGCCGAAAACCCGTCTGGGCCAGGCGCTGCTGATGAGCGCATAGATCTGATCGCCGCTACCACTTCTTCCTCTGTAATCTTCCCACTTAGGGTGGCCAGTTGAGCCTCGGGAAGGAGCGGGAGGGGGGTGTCTGCAAGGTAGGAGATCGTTTCTTCGTTAACTGAGGTGCATGTGAGGGGGGGGGCTTTTTAAATTATATAGGGCGTTAAAGAAAAGTTGGAATTCTCTGGCTATTTCTGTCGGGTCAAACGTGCAGGATCCTAATGTTCGGGATTGTATTTTTTCAACTAACCTAGAAGCTTGTTGCCGTCTAAGTTTATTGGCTAGTAGAGTGTCAGCCTTGTCTGCTTTGTCATAGAAGCGTTGCCCAAGCTTAAGAAGAATTTTTGCCGCCCGGTGAGCTAGAAGTGTGTTCAGCTGGCCTCTGATCGTTTCTATTTGGGATAGCAGACTGGAGGTAGGTGAACTTTTGTGCTGCTCCAGTAGGGTGGCCAACTGTGATTCTAAGGCATGTATCTGGGAGGCCCATTTTTTCCGGACAGAGGCAACCTTAGATATTATCACACCCCTAATTGTGGCTTTATGAGCCTCCCAAACAATACCAGGGGATGTGTCTGACGTGGGATTTTCTTTAAAATAGTTAGTGATGGCAGCTTTGACCTCCTTCAGTGAGGAGGGATGTTCCAAGATGGAGTTGTCTAACCTCCATCTTCTGGCTCCCGGTGGCCGGTCGTAAAGGTCGAGATCTATGACGGTGCCGGCATGGTCTGTCCAGGAGAATGGTACCATGCCCGTTCCCCTAACATGTGGAATAAGGGAGGAGGAGATGAGTAACATGTCGATCCTAGGATATTGCTGGTGAGGGGCCGAAAAGTGAGTATAGTCTCTCGAGTGTGGATATTTCAGGCGCCAAGAATCACATAGCCCGTAGTGTCTCATGGCGGCTACGAGAGTGCGTGTGGCTA